>NC_081862.1:6687608-7367751 GCF_963259705.1 Myotis daubentonii | reverse complement strand
TTTGCCATTATAATTGCAATGTGTCTTGATATAGGTCTGATTGGGTTCATCTTGTTTGGGACTGTCTGTGCTTGTGTGACTTTTTCTTCCCAAGATCAGGAAGTTTTTGTCATTATTTCTTCTAATAGGTTTTCTAATCTTTGTTCCTCATCTTGTTCTTCTGACACCCTTATTATACACATGTTACTTTGTCTCATGTTTTCCCCCATCTCCCTTAGGATATACACCTGCTTTCTATTTTTTCTCTCCAATAGCTGTTCAGATTGTGTTGTTCAGGGTGTGTTACTCTGGCCTGTCTCCTAAATCACTGATTCAATCCTTTGCTACTTCTAGTCTACAATTGAAACCTTCCATCATATTTCTATTGTAGCTATTACCATTTTTTTTTCATTTTTCCTTGATTCTTACATAAGTTGTGGATTTCCCATGCATCTGGTGTATGAACTGTATGACCTTATTCTGAATTCCTTTTTGAACATATTGTAGGCCTACATTTAATTGAGTTCCTCTTATGGCAATTCCTCCTTTTCTCTCCTTTGTGGGTTGTTTGTTTGTATCCCAATTTTAGCTATCATTGCAGAACCCAGGTACCAGGGTGCGAGGGGCCAATGGCCATAGAGTGGATCGGCAATTCAATTCAATTGTGCACTCCAAGACTCACAGTAGGCAGTGGCAGTGGTGGGGGGCTGGAGTCCCGGTGTCCATGGGCCTGCTTCTGCTGTGAAAAGGTCTTTGGCCAGAGTGGCTCTATGACAGCAGTGGGCAAACTACGGCCCTCGGGCCGGATCCAGCCCGTTTGAAATGAATAAAACTAAAAACAAACAAAAAAACAAAACAAAACAAAAAACAAAAAACCCGTACCCTTTTATGTAATGATGTTTACTTTGAATTTATATTAGTTCACACAAACACTCCATCAATGCTTTTGTTCCGGCCCTCCGGTCCAGTTTAAGAACCCATTGTGGCCCTCGAGTCAAAAAGTTTGTCCACACCTGCTCTAGGATCTCAGGTGATTTCTGAGGCCCATCTGGGTGGAGGTGAGGCTGGGTTCCTAGTCATAGCAGCTCTCCCCTTCAAGATGGCTTGTTTTCTTAGAACCATATTTAACATCAAACAGAGTAGTAACTTAAAAATACTAAAGATTGTGCAAGGAGCCAATTAAAAATAGAATGGAGAAACAAATCAGAACTATGTAAATACAGAGTCGCATACATACTGGACATTGTTTTCTGTCATTTTAACTGAAGAAATAGTAAAAGTAAGAAATCTGAGAGGTGGTAGAGGAGGATTAAAGTACCTAATCATTTTGAATGGATGATTATTTTTAAAAATAGTGTATGTAAGCGGGTGCACTGGAAAAAATGCAATAGATGTAATAAATGAAGTAACAGACACATTCTAAAAAGTAATCCACATTGCCCAGTCAGTATTGCTCAATGGTTGAGGATAGAATTGTGAACCAAGAAGTCTCATCATCTATTCCTGGTCAGGACACATGCCCAGGGGGCTGGCTGGTTTGCCAGTATGAGACATTTAAGGAAGCAGATGATCAAAATATTTGTCTTTCATCTATGTTTCCATCTCTCTATCCCTCTCTCCGGATAACCAAGAACAAGCATATTAAAAAACATGAATGGAATGTATGTGTTTTCCCCTGGAATGTGAGGCATTTTACTCCTTATTACTAGAGGTCTTTGGTGGACTTTTATTAACCAACATATATAGTTCTGTGTTGACTACTTCAATGGAATATTGTTAATAATGAAGTCTTCAGTAAACTTACCGTGAAAAAGGACTCTATCTTTTTTGAAGGAAATGCTTGGTTTGGGAGAAGAATTTGAGGTAGATCTTGATTTTAGTTGCAATAATAAGTAGGTTTCAAAGAGTTGTTCATTTGTTCAGGTTAAATGTTATGTAGTGTTGATATTATGTGTACTCATTTTAGTCTGTGGGTGGAAAAACAATTAAAGTAGACTACACCAAGAAACCATCTTTTCAAAGTGGGGGTGGGTATAGGGCACCACTTCCATCAAGAAATAGAGGTGATGTAAGAAGTCTGAGAAGTGGAAGAGGAGGAAGTAAGAGAAGCAAAAGGACATCCCTCAGGTGGAAATAACTTAGGTAATGTTTCAAAATCAAAGGATGGTAGGAGATGTGACTTACATAAACACATAATACACTATGCAAATGAGGTATATAGACTTCTGTACCTGAAGCCTATGTGATCATATTAACTCCTATAAATTCAATAAAAAGTTCAGAAACTGTCAGTAACTCAAATGTTTCTAAAAAATAAAAAAATAAAGATATGAGCATGAAACCATTATTTATGTGAAAACAGTAACATTGAATGAAGAGATACACCTCAATTTCATTCATAATTTTCAAGGCAAAAGAAATGATACCATTCATTAGATTGAGAATGTATACAGATGGTCAATATGATTTGTAATTGCTAAAGAGGCATAGCACTTATAATAATGAATGAAATATGTAATGTATGAAACACTCCTAATGACCTTACAGGGATAGGATTTAAACCTCAAGCTAAATTAAGTCTATTTTAGCATTACTCTTTCCTCTAGTCACTTCAACTCTTCTCTGAAGAACTCAATTCTATTGATCTTATGTTAGAATGTTACACTTTGGGGATAAGAAGTCATGTAGGTTTAAATTGAAGACATACTTATTGAACTACTAAGAATTTGTTCTGAAAGTATACTTCCTTCGTCTGAAAAAAGGTCATCAGTTCACCTTGGAAAATTCCCACTGAAATAAAAGTTAGTCTAACTATATAAACTTCAAGGACACACACTTCATTATTTAGAATTAGATTTGAAATACTAGTTTTGAGTATAGGAATGTGCAACCCTGTACTGTGTAAAATAATAATCTCTATTATTAATTTGATAAGATGATCTTGTACCTATGTTTGATGTAGAAAACTTTCCATTTGGAAACTACATAAGGGAAATGTCTATGGTATTAAATAGATTAACCAAGGAGACTCTGACTCAGGAAAAGGCTAAAAACCAATGATTCACCAAGTTTATTTTCTTTCTTTCTCTCTTTCTTTCTTTCTTTCTTTCTTTCTTTCTTTCTTTCTTTCTTTCTTTCTTTCTTTCTTTCCTTCCTTCCTTCCTTCCTTCCTTCCTTCCTTCCTTCCTTCCTTCCTTCCTTCCTTCCTTCCTTCTTTCTTTCCTGTATATGATGAATATGAAACATGAATAAAAATGTTGAGCTATTTTCAGGGAAGTTGTCTTTTAATTAATTTATCTATTTACTTATTTTACTGACTATGAAAGGTAAGTATATTCATTTCAATATATCTGTAGCAGGAAAAGTTCGTTTCATATTAACCAGTATTCCCTATTTCAAAAATTTAGTGTCCATTTGTGGTAATTAGGTGTGTGACATTTCAGGGGAAATTTCCTAAAGTGTTATTGCAGAGTTTGTACAAGATGAAGGTGAATGTTCCCGATTTTCCCATCTGGGTGATACTGAGAAGAGTTTGCCAGTTCATATTTGGCCACATATGAGGATGCTCATAGATCTTTCCCATGACGAAATACAGAATTGGAAGATAAGCCTCATTTCTTCATTTCTATTTGAAAATGAAAACAGTGATTGTTAATTATGTATTATTTAACATGTTTTCTTTAAATACTATTAAAATACAGTACAGTATTCTGATCAAAGAATTATTTTATAAATGAACTGTAGGAAGTATATGATAACATTCATTAAATAATACTTTTTTGTGATGCATCATGTTTTGACATTTTATATTTTAAATTTAACTATGACGTTATATGATTTAAAAGCTTTTATTGAGATGAAATTAATTTAAAGACTAGTTGAGACTTTTCTTGTATCTTTAAAATAACTTATTTCACTTAGTATATCTGGATTCTCTGCATTCAAATTCCGGTGTGTGTGTGTGTGTGTGTGTGTGTGTGTGTGTGTGTGTGTTTTGTTTTGTTTTGTTTTTGGCACATATATATAATGCTGTTTTAGTTCTTTTTCGGTTATCCAAAATGATTTTCAATAACTCTGAGCACTGTACTGAAGACATGTAAAGATAGAATTTTATCATTTTTGGCTAACCAGCATGCTTATGACCATGATCCTGTTTGGTAAAGATTTATACACAATAACCAGACTTGACCATTTATCAAATGTTGACCCTACTCAAGTAGAATGATGATATTTATAACATAGAGGATGGCAGACATACAATTAATCTTTACAGCAGTGGCTCCATGGGTGGGTTTCCTTCCATTGAAAAGGGCTCCATCTTCAAGAAGTTGGGATCCTCCACCAATAACACCTGCCCATTCTCTTCCAAGGCAAAGCACTACTGGTTTGGGAAGTCAAGGTAAATGGTACAGCCTCTCATGGATTAGAGTAATGAGCTGTTTTAAAAGGAATGCTGCACTTTAATTTCAGGAAGCCAAGTGGAAAGTGAGTAGTGGATGGGCATCTGTACTGAACACCGTCTTATTGTTTCATTGTTAGGAAATAATTGTTCAGCTTCTGATTAGTGAGGTAAGAAGTAGATAACACCAGAGTGAGGAATGCATTCCTTTTAATCCATGTTGATACAGGGTCCCTCTTTTTTATATTTACTTTTTTCATATTTTAAGAAAAATGGTTTTAGTGTCATAATGATACATTCAATAAAGGTTAATATTTCCAGAAAAACTATTTTAAATGTAATTAATTTTACAGGCAATAAGCATTAATATTCCAAGAAAAACAATTTTAAATATAATAATACTGGAGACCCAGTGTACAATTTGTGCATGGGTGGTGTCCGGCTTGCACACCCCAATCGCCGGATTGGCCAGGGGGAGGGGATGCAGGTGTTTGGCTGGCTGGCCCCACCCTGATCGAGTGGGGGATCAGATGGGGGAAGGTGAAGGCCAGGGGAAGGTGCCGTGGGAAGCTTACTGGCTGGGGGGGTCCTCAATAATGGCAGGGGTGGAGGGGGGGCGCGGACAGAACAGTGTGGGGTTGCCTGGGGGGTGCAGCCGGGGATGCTAGCCAGACAGTCCCACCCCATGCTTGATCTCCTGGTCAAACTCCTGTTTGAAGGGACAATTTGCATATTAGTCTTTTATAGTATAGTGTTACATGCAATAAACATATGTTAAGAAAAAACATTAAATATAATATTACCAAAACAGTGAAAACCTATATTATCACAAAAGTTGTAGGAATTATTAAATATCTGAAAATAATAGGATTCCTTCTATTATATTCTAAAACATACTTTTTTAAATCTGGCTCTATGTTAATCATCTGTATATGCTTTTATTTTTTGAAATATTTTTTATTGATTTCAGTGAGAAAGAGAGAGGGAGAGAGATAGCAACATCACTGATGCGTGAGAATCATTGATTCTCTGCCACGTGCACAGCTCACACTGGGGATCAAACCCACAACCCAGGCATGTGTCTTTGGGAAGAATCAAACCTGGGACCCTTCAGTCTGGAGGCCAATAATCTATCCACAGTGCCTAACCAGCTAGGGCTATTTTTTCTTTATTGATTAAGGTATTACATATGTGTCGTTATCCCCCATTTGTCCCTCTTCCTCCTACTCATGTCATCACCCCCACTGGTGTCTGTGTCCATTAGTCAGGCTTATATGCATGCCTACAAGTCCTTTAGTTGATCTCTCTAACCCCACCTTCCCCTACCTTCCCTCAGCAACCTTTTTGCAGCCTAGATTCAGGAACTGGAAAAGTGTATGAACTCAAATGAATACACTAGACAATAATTACATATTTAGAAGGCATGGGGGTGCCAGGTGAAGACATTTCTCTCTAGTAAAGAGGCTCTCTGAAACCCAGGACCCACCAGCTTTTATTTACTTACACATTTGCCCTTTAGCAAAGCATACAGGCATATCAATGGTAAAGTTTGGTAAACAATAAAAGTATTATCATGGTAGGAGGTTGCTTTCAGCCATTTTGCCTACAGCAGGGTAACAAAATGCTGATTTTCAACCATGCTGAATATCAAAGTCCATTCCCCTTCTGTAGGATTCTCACATTGATATGTTCACTACTGTTGGTCTTTGCTCCAACATTTCCCCCTTTTTTGCTTTCTTAATTAATTTAGAAAGGTGTATGCCATTAGCTGGGCTCAGATCCTCTTAAGACTTTTCATTCTGCATCTTCAGACTGGAAGCAAACATAGAAGAACAAGAAAGAAAGACAATAGTGGTTACTCTAAAAAGGAAACTTCGGGAGATTTGAAGACAAGGATTGAGTTCTTTCATGTCCTTCTAAATATTATTGTCAGGTATTTAAGGCTTTCATTCATAGTAGGCTTCTTTTGGGGCCATTAGTTTTTTATGGATCCCTATCCCAGGCATTGTTAGCTTGTGACATGACAGCAATGATGTTCGAGTTCTGGATGGTGGACCACCGGTGAGAAATGACAATGCAGATCTGACCTTTTTTGGCTTTGTCATGGGCAACCCGCACCAATGCACCAATGATGAGTGCTAGCATGGCAAGGCGTCTTCACCATCCCTCATCTCTGGATGTTTCTCCTCTGACTCCTCAGCGTTTTGCTTGGGGCCACTGCTATCTGTGGTTGCAGTGGTCTGGTCAGTTCCTCTCTCAGATTCATGTTGCAGGAACCACACAGGCTTGGAGGAGTTTTATGGAAACACACAAGTATATCCTCGACCAAAGGTTAATAAAGGGATCCTTCTATAAACCAGGCTCCGTATCTTTCCATTTAACCAGACCATTTTGCTGTGGCTTATTCTGACACCAGTGTAATTCTATGGGTGTCTTGCCATCAGCATTACAAGGGAAAATTTTAAAGTAATTAAGGCTTGGTGTAGTCTACTTACAGGAGATTTCTTCACTATTCCTGCACTTTTGTTTTTGAAGTTGGGATTTAGAGGCCCTTGTAGCAGATATAACATGCAAGGGGGATATTTCTTGATAATCCATTTTCCCTGCTGTACAATATTTTGGCAGGCTGATGAAAATAAATGCTGATGAGATTCTGTGGCCTGTTTAATAAAATAACTAATTGATAGGCGTATGCATTTCCTTTTGATAAAAGACCAGGACTTGTTCAAATAGTATAGAAAGGCGTCGGTCACCGAGCCATTTAAATTGAGTAGTTGCAGTTCTGTTTACCAGGCCAGCAGCATAGGCAGATCAGAGATAATATGAGGAGACTTTTGGAAATCCTGCAAGTCAGCGTTGGTCGTTTCTAATTCAATACTTTGCACAGAAGTATGACTGGTCTGAATGACTTGGTCTGAATTCCTTGCATTATAAGCAGCTTTACCATGAGATGAACTATCAGTAAAAACAGTGACTGCTCCAGGAATAGGTTTCTGCCTATTAAAACTAAATTCCCCTGAATATTCTTTTATTTTTATTTGTGAATTTAAATCAGTCTAAAATAAGGCTAATTTCCTAACTTCCTTTGTCATTGGGTGGGGACAGTAAATGACACTAATAGGGTTTTTGCTATCAGTCTTTGAGTATATTGACATAAGCTTTCTTTAAGGAGGCAAAATGCAAATTGTTTACTTTTCTTTATGAGCCCAAATACATTTATTTTTAATTACAGTTTTCTAGATATTTGAAGGGAATCTGCTCCTGTTTTTTCTTCCAGAGTAATTTCTAGGCCACAGTTAGGGAGTTTCTTTTAAAAACATTTTTCTTCTTTTAAATAGAGCTACAAACTTGGTTCCTTTTAAAAAATACCAATAAGAGAGAGGTATGCTGGCCAATTGTGCAATGCATACAGATTAAGTAAAAGTAACTCTCTTTTTTTATGGTGTCTTATTAATGGTGAGATTTAATGTTTGAATAATAACTTTTGTTTACCTTGTAAATAGTAGCAGAAGAGATTTTAAAATTTCTCCTTTTTATTAAGCTTAAAATTTACTTTTAAACAGCATTTTTTGGCTGGTACTCATTTGCATAGGTACAGAAATTTTACTCTGGACTGTGTTAGAACCAATTGCTAATAAAATATCTGCTTCTCATATAACTGAGTTTATATGTGACCTTGATTATATTGTAAAAAGCTAATTTATTAAGTGACTAAAGTATGCATCTTTATTGAGAAAGCAAAGTAAGTAAACTTATACATTTGACCTATGAAGTCCAGATGTTGCACTACCCCCTGGCCTATCTAAAGATCAGGCTGTCAGGGCTCCCATGTTAAAATTCTGCTGCTGAATAATCTGATGTTGCTTAAGAAGTATTCAGCAGCCAAACCGGTTTGGCTCAGTGGATAGAGCGTCAGCCTGCAGACTGAAGGGTCCCAGGTTCGATTCCGGTCAAGGGCATGTACCTTGGTTGTGGGCACATCCCCAGTAGGAGGTGTGCAGGAGGCAGCTAGTCGATGTTTCTCTCTCATCGATGTTGCTAGCTCTCTATCCCTCTCCCTTCTTCTCTGTAAAAAATCAATAAAATATACTTTTTTAAAAAAAAAAGTATTCAGCAACTTTGTGCTGCCACCCCTTAGAGGGTGAAACTATTATAACATTTAAAATACGTGTATGTAAAGAGAACACAGTTATTAATTTTTATTTGATGAAACTTCAAGTGATTTCAAGAATATAAGATCGGCGTAATTTGGTTTGAAAATATTTCTTTTCCTAAAATAATTCTTTTAAGAAGAGAGTAAACCCTTGAATTATTCCAGGGCACTTGAAAAGTTTCAAAGCTATCTCTTGGTTAAAGTCTTGAAATTTAACATGGAAAGACTATCACAAATATGTGTAACCCAAACATTATATTATACATTTGTTGTAACTATTCTAAAATAGATCAATAAAATTTAAACTGGTTTTTATATTAAAAATTTGGTTCAGACTATAGAATTAATCCTCTTTTTTAATGAGTCCAATAAAATACTATATCCTAGGTTGAAATTTTACCACACATAGTACACATAAGGACTACAATATATTTTTACTACTAAGTTTTTCCAGAGAAATCACAAGAATTATTTTTCTTGATAATGAATTTCTAAACTTTATGCATTGTATCATTACAAGCATATAATTTCTCCCAATTTAATTTGAACTTTTAACTCTTGGAAGCCTTAACTTTTGGTGCTAAGCTAAATACTTAGCATTTCTTAGTTTAGTAATACCTTCACATTTTTATGGATATACTAGGGGCCCGGTGTACGAAATCCGTGCACTGGGTGTGTGGGGGGGAGTGTCCCTCAGCCCAGCCTGCCCCCTCTCACATACTGGGAGCCCTCAGGCATTGACCGCCATCACCCTCCAATCTCAGGATCGGCCCCTTGCCCAGGCCTGACGCCTCTGACAGAGGTTTCAGGCCTGGGCAGGGGACCCTCATTTCCCCCCAACACTGGTTCTGCCCCTTGTCCAGGCCTGATGCTTTAGCCAGAGGTGTCAGGCTTGGACAGGGGACCCCCATCTCCCCCTGATCACTGGCTCTGGCACACTCCCAGGCCTGAGGCCTCTGGCCGAGGAATCTGGCCTGGGCAGGGGACCCCCATCTCCCTCTGATCGCTTGCTCCACCCCCCGCCCAAGCCTGACACCTCTGACCCAGGCTTCAGGCCTGGGCAAGGGGACCATCATATCCACCCAATCCCCGGCTCAGCCCCCCGCCCAGGCCTGATGCCTCGCCAGAGGAGTTGACCCTCATCACCCTCCGATCACCAATCACCGGATTGGCCCCTTGACCAGGCCTGAGGCCTCCGGCAGAGGTGTCAGGCCTGGGCAGGGGACCCCCAGCTCCCCGTGGTTGCAGGCTCTGCCTGTGCCCAGGCCTAACGCCTCTGGCTGAGGCATCCGGCTCGGGCAGCGGGGACCCACAGCTAGAGCGGCCCCGCGATCGCGGGCTCCGCTTTAGGCCCAGGCAAGGGACCCCTAGCTCCCGGGACTGCCAGCTTCGACCATGTCCAGCTCCCATCGCTGGCTCCACCCCTACTTCCTGCTATCACTGGCCAGGGCGGCAAAGGCACCTGATTCTCCGATCATGGCTGGGGGGCAGGGCAAAGGCAGCCCCAGGGCCGCCTTTGCCCTGCCCCCCAGCTCTTAGCTCCCCCCTGGGTTTCCGATCACTGTCAGTGGCAGGGGGCTTCTTCCTGCTTTCCCTTTCGCCTCCCTGCATTGTGCCTACATATGCAAATTAACCGCCATCTTGTTGGCAGTTAACTGCCAATCTTAGTTGGCAGTTAACTGCCAATCATAGTTGGCAGTTTTTTTGCATATAGCCCTGATTAGCCAATGAAAAGGGCATCGTTGTACGCCAATTACCATGTTTCTCTTCTATTAGTGTAGATTTCCAAAAAAATTAACAAAGACTTATTTAATTAATAGATTCAAATCTGTCCTTTATTTTTTCATTTGATTCAAACAAATTAATATTTCAGCATTTTTTTATTTCAAAACATTTAGAGATTTAATAAGTTTTATTCCTTAATGTAAGGAACTCCAATTTTTTAAGTTACCAAAGACTTTGGAAAAGTATGTTTAGACATATGAGGTTGCCAAAGAAGTAGGGGGAGAAGGGAAGAAGGTCTGCAGCCATTTGAATTTTAAAACCACCACATTTTTCCTTCAGAGAGAACATCTAAGATTGCTTTTCCAGCTTCTCTGCTTTTACAGGGAGAAGATCCACTGGCCCTTTCCTCCAACAGAGAGTGCAGTCAGCTCTCTCCTCAGTGACTGCACCCTCACCATCAATATATTTATTTATAATTATTACTGAAAAGCTTTGCCACAAAACCTTCATTTTAGTTATATCTATCTATTTAACTTTTAACAATTTTGAGATTCCAAAGCCAGTTATCACCATCTAAGGCGTTTTACTTTGGCAAATTTTGAAGCAGAGAAAACTTACTGGCTTTCATTGGCTTTAATGTTAAACTTGGAATATAGTCCATTATTATTTAAGAACTGCCCCTTATTATGGAAACACTAATCTTATTGCCTAAACACAGCCTGTACATTTTCCTTGTGTCATTTTCACCATCTCATAAAGAAAAACAATCTTGGGTTTGTCCTATCGTATCTGTAAAGAGATGGGTGTCAGTCCAATAGGCCACCCAAAATCGGGTGGTATGCGACTTCTCTTAAGCTAGTGTTTTTATATTCACGGGTACAGAAATCCCAGAGATATCCCTTAAATTCTGAGGAATGTCTCATCTATCCAAATTTCAAATGATGGTCTGGGAAATAAAATGAAACTTTTAATAACACTCTTGAGAGTGGGCATACATTTTACAGGATCACCAAAAGACTAGTAATTAATGTGTTGGGAGGTGTTTTAGATATTTAGTAATGGCCTGTCCATCTACTGTTTCTTTTCTTATTAAATTAAATTGAACGCATGCTTAATAGACTAACAATAAACAACCAAGACAGATTAATAATGATCAACAGACAAGCACCCATAACATAGAGACAAGGCTTAATAAATCAGAGTAGTTTTCATGGATCTTATCCTATTCTGCTCTTCATGGCATTGGCTGTCCTCTAAAGTTATTTTAGCTAAAATCTGCCTGTCCCAAGGTGTCATATGGTAATTTTCAGACAAAGCATTAAAGAGTCGTTTTGTAAAATGACTGTTAATCCCATATTCTCAAGCTGCTGAGCCTTTCCACACTAGTGGTAGAGGACCCAGGGCTTAGGTATAACAGTCTTTTGATCCCCAACACGATTTAGGCATAATGCAGTGCGAAAAAGAGCCCACATAGTTCAAGATGACAAGGTTACTTTTTTTCCTTGAGCCTGATTTCAGAGCGTACCTTTTTATATTTTAATTTCTTTGTCCTTGAGCATACAAGTAAATGTTTACAATTATTATTATTTTTTTTTTTGCTTTATACTCAAACATTTCCTGATTATAGCCTGGCAGAAATAAAAGATTTTCCGCACACTTTATGTTTCACAATTTCCAAAGTTGCTAAGGGCTTTTTGCACAGAGAACGTTCCCCACCATTTCAGTGCACTTCTCAGCTTTCTGGTGAAATGTCTTCATTTTTCACTCTGGTGAAATTTCTTCTCCAGATGTCCCACATTGGGCGCCAGAATGCTGCAACCTTTTGCAGCAAGGATTCAGGATATGGGAAAGGAAGTGCACAAAAATGAATACACTAGACAACAAATATAAATTTAGAAGACATGGGGGAGCCAGGCAGAGACCTTTCTTTCTAGAAGAGAAGCTCTCTGAAACCCAGTACCCATCAGCTTTTATTGACTTGGATTTAGGTTTCTCATATATGCCCTTTAGCAAAGCAAACAGGCCTATCAGCAGTCAAGTTTGCTAAACATTAAAAGAGTTGTCAGGTTAGAAGATTACCTTCAGCCATTTTGCCAACAGCAGGGTAAAGCAATGCTGATTTTTCAGCCCTGCTGAATATCAAAGTTCATTAGCCCTCTATGGCAGATACATATACATATACATATACATATACATATACATATACATATACATATACATATACATATACATATACATATACATATACACATACACATACACATACACATACACATATGTATGTATGTATATGTGTGTGCATATATATGTACATATATGTATATATGTGTGTAATATATTACATATATTACATATATATGATAGAGTACCAGTGCACAAAGGGGGGTGTCCCTCAGCCCCACTTGTCCCCTCTCACAGTCTGGTATCCCTTGGGAGATAATTACCTGCTGGCTTAGGCTTGTTCGAGCTGGCAGAGGGCAGGCCCAATTCCTAGGTGCAGCCCCTGGTCGGGCTTAGAGCAGGGCCAATTCGGTGTTGGGTACCGCCTCCTGTCATAAACAGAGCAAGGCGGATCGGGAGGATGGGATGCCACCCCCAGTCACGCTCAGGTTAGGGCTGATTGGGGGGTTGGGGCTCCACCCCCTGTCACACTCAAGGCAGTGTTGATGGGGAGGTTGCGGCACCACCTGCTCTCAAGCACAAGCAGGGCCCATCAGGGGAGTTGGGGCTCCATACAATGTCATACACAGAGCAGGGCTGATCAGGGTGTTGGGGAGCTCCACGCTGTCATGCACAGAGTAGGGCAGATAGGGGAGTTGGGCACTGACCCCTGTCACACTCAGGGCAGGGCCAAGAGGAGGTTGTGGCTCAACCCCGTCACACATAGAGCAGGACCCATGGGTGGGTTTGGGCGCAGCACCCTGTCACACACAGAGCCGCAGGGCGATCAGGGGTTTTGGGCGCTGCCCCCTGTCATGCTGCTCCAGGGGCCTGGAGGCCTCGAGGCTCCGCTGATCCTAGTGATGGGAGGCCTTGCAGCTGTGCTTGAAACAGGGTCAGTGAGGCCTCACTGCTCCACTGATCCCAGTGCTGGGAGGCCTCGCAGCTGTGCTTGACACAGGGGCAGTGAGCATTTGCTGCTCCGCTGATCCCGGTGCCAGGAGGCCTTGGGGCTCCGCTGATCCCGGGTTTTGGAGGCCTCGCGGCTCTGCTCATCCCGGTGCTGGGAGGCATATTAACCTCTTACTATATAGGAAATAGGCCTGGTGCACAGGTGGGGGCTGGCTGGATTGCCTTGAAGGGTGTCCTGGATCAGGGTGGGGTTCCAGTTTGGGTGCCTGGCCAGCCTGGATGAGGGGATGAGAGCTGTTTGCAGCTGTTCACACCCCATTCAGGGTCGGGGTCCCCACTGGGGTGCCTGGCCAGTCTGGGTGAGGGGCTGAGGGCCGTTTTCAGGCTGGCGGATGACTGAAGTTCCCAACCTCTCCTCTTTTTTATTTTTTTATTCTGGGATTCATTTACCTCCTATGGCTGTCACTGGAACTGAGGGTTGGCTTTAGCTCTGAGGCTCAGGTCCAGCTATGAGGCCTCGGCTGCTGAAAGCAGGTATCTGGGTTTGTTTGGGTTCTATTATCTAAACTCTGTTGCAACCCCAGCTCGGCCGACTGGCTGAAAGCGTGGGGTTTGTTTAGAGTCTATAATTGCAACATAGTTGCTTAGAGTGCAAGCTCACAGCCCAGCAGTGGCAGGCGGGGAACCTTGGCTTCCTCCTTCACTGGAGCAAGATAGCCTCCTGTTCCCTTCAGCTGCCTGGCTGCTTTTTCTCTGCATCCTCTCCAGCACTTGTGGTTTTTTATTTATTTTTATTTTATTTTATTTTTTTAAATTTATTTTATTGATTTTTTACAGAGAGGAAGGGAGAGAGATAGAGAGTTAGAAACATCGATGAGAGAGAAACATCGATCAGCTGCCTCCTGCACATCTCCCACTGGGGATATGCCCGCAACCCAGGTACATGCCCTTGACCGGAATAGAACCTGGGACCCTTCAGTCCGCACGCCGACGCTCTATCCACTGAGCCAAACTGGTTTCGGCGGTTTTTTATTTTTTATTTTTTTCTGATAGCTATTCTGACTGGTGTGGATTGGTACTTCTCTCATTTTGATTCACATCTCTTGGACTGTTAGTGCCTTTGAGCATTTTTTCCTATGTCTCTTGGCCTTATGTACGTCCCCTTTCAAAAAGTGTCCATTTAAGTCCTTTGCCCATGTTTTGATTGGATTGTTTATATTCCTATTGTTAATTTGTGTGAGTTCCCTGTAAACTTTGGAATTCAACACTTATCAGAGATACCATTGGCAAATATGTTCTCCTATGCAGTGGGCTTTCTTGTTGTTTTGTTCAGTATTTAGTTTGCCGTGCAGAAGGTTTTTATTTTGATGTAGACCATTTGTTTACTTTCCCCTTTGTGTGTATTGCCTTCGGAGCTGTGTCAGTAAAGATATGCTAAGACATATGTCTTATATTTTGTTGCCTATGCAGTCATCTAAGATTTTTTTATATAGATTCCCAACTAACGTTCAATTCCTTTATCCACTTTGAGTTTATTTTTGTGTATGATGTAAGGTGGTGGTCTAGTTTCATTTTCTTGCATGTTTCTGTCTGATTTTCATCATTTATTGAAGAGACTGTCCTTTTTTAAATTTTATTGCTTAAAGTATTACAAAGGGTATTAAATATATGACCTATTTTTTCCCCTTCCTTGACAATCCCCTGGCCTCCACTGCCCCCCAGTGTCTTATGTCCATTGGTTATGTTTATATGCATGCATACCAGTCCTTTGGTTGATCTCTTATCCCTTTCCCTTCTGCCCCCCAACCATCCCCGCCCTTCCCGCTGCAGTTTTACAATCTGTTTAAGGCAACTCTGCATCTTTATCTATTATTGTTCATAAGTTTATAATGGTCTCTATTATCCATGAATGAGTGAGATCATGCGGTATTTTTCCTTCATTGACTGGCTTATTTCACTTAGCATAATGCTCTCCAGTTCCATCCATGCCATTGCAAATGGTAAGTGCTCCTTCTTTTTTAAAGCAGCATCGTATTCGATCGTGTAGATGTACCACGGTTTTCTAATCCATTCATCTACTGACGGGCACTTAGGCTGTTTCCAGATATTAGCTATGGTGAATTGTGCTACTATGAATATAGGGGTGCTTATATCCTTTGTGATTGGTGTTTCTGTTTTCCTGGGATACATTCCTAGAAGTGGGATCACAGGGTCAAATGGGAGTTCCATTTGTAGTTTTTTTGAGGAAGCTCCATACTGTCTTCCTTAGTGGTTGCACCAGTCTGCAACCTACCAGCAGTGCACGACTGTTCATTTTTCTCCACATACTCTCCAGCACTTGTTGTTTGTTGATTTGTTGATGATAGGCAGTCTGACAGGTGTGAGATGGCACCTCATTGTTGTTTTGATTTGCATCTCTCTGATGATTAGTGACTTTGAGTATGTTTTCATATGTCTCTTGGCTTTCTGAATGTCCTTTTTTGAAAGGTTTCTATTTAGATCTTTTGCCCATATTTTGATTGGGTTGTTTATCTCACTTTTGTTAAGTTGTATGAGCTCCCTATAAATTTTTTGAGATTAGGCCCTTATCTGATATGACATTTGCAAATATGTTTTACCATGCAGTGTTTTTTCTTGTTGTTTTATTGATGGAATCTTTTGCTGTGCAGAAGCTTTTTATTTTGATGTAGTCCCATTTGTTTATTTTCGTTTTAGTTTCAAGTGCCCTAGGAACTGTATCAGTGAAGAAATTGCTTCGGCATATGTCTGAGATTTTATTGCCTTTGGATTCTTCTAGAATTTTTATGGTTTCCCATCATACATTTAAGGCCTTTATCCATTTTGGGTTTGTTTTTGTGCATGGTGTAAGTTGGTTGTCTAGTTTAATTTTCTTGCATATATCAGTTCAATTTTCCCAGCACCATTTATTGAAGAGACTACCTTGGCTCCATTGTATGTTCTTGCCTCCTTTGTCAAATATAAATTGAGCATATTGGTTCCAGCCAATTTCTGGGCTCTCTATTCTATTCCATTGATCTATATGTCTGTTCTTGTGCCAATACCAGGAAGTTTTGAGAACATCAGCTTTGTAATACAGCTTGATATCTGCTATTGAGATCCCAACTACTTTGTTCTTTCTCAGGATTGCTGCAGTTATTCGGGGTCTTTTTTTATTCCAGATGAATTTTTGGAGAGTTCGTTCTAGATCTGTGGAGTATGCCGTTGGACTTTAATGGGAAGTGCATTGAATTTATAGATTGCTCTGGGTTGTATGGACATTTTAATGATGTTGATTCTACCAATGCATGAACAAGGTATGTTCTTCCATCTGTTTATATCTTCCTCTATCTCTTTTTTCAACGTCCTGTTGTTTTGTGACTAGAGGCCTTTTACATCTTTAATTAAGTTTATACCTAGGTAGCTAAATTTTTTTGGTGCGATGGTAAATGGGATTGTTTTATTAGTCTCTCTTTCTGAAAGTTCACTATTGATGTATAGAAATGGCTCAAATTTCTTGTGGTTAATTTTATATGCTGCTATATTGCCAAATTCGTGTATTAAGTCTAGTTGTTTTCTGATGGAGTCTCTAGGGTTTTGTATGTATAATATCATGTCATCTGAAAATAAGGACAGTTTTACTTCCTCTTTTCCAATTTGGATGCCTTTTATTTCTTCTTGTTGTCTAATTGCAATGGCTATTACTTCCAGTACTATGTTGAACAGGAGTGGTGAGAGTGGGCATCCCTGTCTTCTTCCTGTTCTTAGGGGAAATGGTGTTAGTTTTTGTCCATTGAGTATGATGTTGGCTGTGGGTTTGTCATATATAGCTTTTATGATGTTGAGGTAAGATGCTTCTCCTCCCACCTTGTTGAGAGCTTTTATCAAAAATGAGTGTTGGGTTTTGTGAAATGCTTTTTCTGCATCAATTGATATGACCATGTTTTTTTCTTTCAATTTGTTTATGTGATGTATCACGTTTATTGATTTGCGGATATTGTACCATCCTTGCATCCCTGGGATAAATCCTACTTGGTCATGGTGTAGGATCTTTCTCATCTACTGATGGATCCGATTTTCTAAGATTTTCTTGGGGGTTTTGGTACCTATGTTCATGAGGGATATTGGCCTGTAATTCACTTTCATTGTGTTATCTTTACTTGGTTTTGGTATTGGGGTGATGCTGGCTTCATACAATGAGCTTGGAATTGTTCCTTCCTCTTGAAATTTTTGTAGTAGTCTGAGGAGGATAGGTTTTAGTTCTTCCTTGAATGTTTGGTAAAACTCCCCTGTGAAGCCATCTGGTCCTGGGATTTTGTTGGTTGGAAGCTTTTTGATGACTGCCTCAATTTCTTCCATAGTTATTGGCCTGTTGAGATTTTTAGATTCTTCCTGATTGATTTTTGGAATGTTGTATTTTTTTAGGAATTTTTCCATTTCCTCCATGTTGTCTAGTTTGTTGGAGTTGAGCTGTCCATAGTAATTTTTAACAATCATTTGTATTTCTGAGGGGTCTGTTGTTATTTCGCCTCTATCATTTCTGATTTTGTTTATTTGGGCCCTCTCTTTTTGCTTTTTGGTGAGCCTGGCTAGAGGTTTGTCAATCTTGTTTATCCTTTCAAAGATCCAGCTTTTGGTTTCATTGATTTCCTGTATTGCTTTTTGGTCTCTATGTCATTTATGTTTGCTCTAATCCTTATTATCTCCTTCCTTCTGCTCACTCTTGGTTTTTATTGTTGCTCTCTTTCTAAATCTTTGAGTTGTAGAGTTAGATAATTTACTACCATTTTTTCTTGTTTTTGAGATAGGCCTGTAGAGCTATAAAGTTCCCTCTCAGAACTGCTTTCATTGTGTCCCATAGGTTTTGGATTGTTGTGTTTTCATTGTCATTATTTTCCAGGATGTTTTTCATTTCTTCTTTGATCTCATTGGTAAAACAATCAATATTTAATACATGCTATTCAGCTTCCAAATGTTTGAGTATTTTGGTTGTTTTTATTGTAGTTTATTTCTAATATTATGCTATCGTTGTCTGAGAAGATGCTTGGTATGCTTTCAGTCTTCTTGAATTTGGGGACACTGTGTTTGTGACCCAATATGTGGTCTATTTTTTGAATGTGTCTTAAGAGCACTTGAGTAGAATGTATATTCCGTGGCTTTGCAGTGAAGCGTTCTGAAGATGTCAATTAAGTCCATCTGATCTGGTGGGTCATTTAGAATTGGTATTTCTTTGCTGAGTGTTTGTCTACAGTATGTATCCAGTGATGTCAGTGGTGTATTAAAGGCCCCCTCTTTGTATTGTTGTTGATCTCTCCTTTGATATCTTCCAGGAATTTTTTCTTATGTATTTGGGTGATCCTGCATTGGGTGCATATATGTTTATCAGGGTTATATCTTTTTGATGTATTGATCCATTTAGTATTATGAAGTGGCCTTCCTTATCTCTTGTTATAGCCTTCACTTTGAGGTCTATTTTGTCCGATATAAATATTGCTACCCCAGCTTTCCTTTCCTTTCCATTTTCCTGAAAGATATTATTCCATCCCTTCACTTTCAGTCCTTGTGAATCCCTTCTTCTGAGGAGGGTCTCTTGTAGACAGCAAATGTACGGGTCAATTTTTAATATTTTTTTATCCATTCAGCCACTCGATGTCTTTTTGTTGGAGCATTTAGTCCATTTAAGTTTAAAGTTATTATTGAAAGGTACTTATTTGTAGCCATTTCTTTTTTGTGTGTGGCTGTTTTCTTTCTGAGCTTTTTGTTCCTTTTTTTACACCAGTCCCATTAGAATTTCTTTCATTGCCGGCTTGGTGATGATAAACTCTCGTAGCCTTTTTTTGTCTTTGAAGCTTCTCATTTCCCTTTCAATTTTGCATGATAGCCTGGATGGATAGAGTATTTTTGGATTCAGTCCTTTGCTTTGCATCACTTTGTGAATTTCCGTCCATTCTTTTCTGGCCTGATGTGTTTCTGTTGATAAATAATTGGATAATCTAATGGGAGATCCCTTGTATGTAACTTTCCATCTCTCTCTTGAAGCCTGTAAGATTCTCTCTTTGTCCTGAACATTTGCCCTGGTAATTATGATGTGTCTCAGTGTGGGTCTTTTTGGGTTCCCCTTGTTTGGGACTCTCTGGGCTTGTGAGACTTTTTTCTTCCCCACCTCAGGGAAGTTTTCTGATATTATTTCTTCGAATATGTTTTCTAATCCTTGTTCCTCTTTCTTTTGTTCTGACACCCCTATTATCCATATGTTGTTTCATTACATGTTGTCCCAAAGCTCCCTTATGCTCTCCTCCTGTCTTTTAATTTTTTTCTCCAATTGCAGTACAGTTTGGGTGTGTTTTGCTTCCTTGTCTTCTAAGTCACTAATTCGGTCCTCCGCTTCTCCTAGTCTACTGTTGATACTTTCAATGGTGTCTTTATTGCAGCTATATCGCTCTTCATTTCTTCTTGGGTCTTACTTAAGTTGTTGATTTTTTCATCTGTTTCTTCTTGCTTCTTGTATATGTTGTTGATTTTTCCCTCCATCCGGTTTATGCACTCTAGGACCCTTATTCTGAATTATTTTTCTGTCTTGTCGCATGCCTCTATATCATCTAGCTCCTTTTATGGCGATTCCTCCTTTTCTTTCCTTTGGAGGTTTCTTTGTCTGCCCGTGTTTGATCTCACTGACATATCTAGACGTTGAGTCATTCATGAGCTGATCCCTGGGTGGCAGTGGCTCCTAGGGCTGTGGTTGATCCTCGGGCAGTTGCAGTAGCAGCTTTTCCTCAGTTGTCAGCTCCTCTTATGGGTGCTGTTCACAGCTTTGGTGACCCTTCTGTCTTGTTGGGGGAGGCTTCACGTACAGCTGCTGATCCTCAGAGTGTATGGTGATCAGGAGGCTGCTGTTGCTTGGATCTCCTGCATTGATTTAAGGGCACATAATACAACACATCAAGCAGTACGTACCTGGCACTGAACATAAATATATTCACAATATTAATAACCCCAAATAAAGGTGAATGCCAAAATTAAGAGGATTAGGGGATAAGGAAGAAAGAAGAGAAAAAGATAAATGAGAAAAAAGAAAATTAAAGTAAGAAAAAAAAGGAGTGCAAAAATGAAATTGGGAAAAATGAGGGGGGAAAAAAGAAAAAAAAAGAGTGAAAGGAGAGAATGAAGTAGAAGAGGGCTAGAGACTATTTATATGAGGAGAAAACTCTGATAGAACCACCACTAATCCCAACAAATTCCAGCAACAGATCACTGGAGATGAATGCAAACTCCAAAAATCAATAATATCAAGAGAGGCAAGGGAAAACAGAAGCACAAAAATAACTGGCGGGGAGGGGGGTTGGAGGGAGAGGAAAAGACAGCAGAAAAAAAAAATAAAAAGAAAAAGCAAAACAACCTCACAACCAGTCCTAAACCACACACACATAAACACACACAAAAAGAAAGAAAGAAACAAACAAAGAAAACCCAATATACTCAACAATCAAGCAAACAGCAACAAAACAATAGAAAGATAAAAGAGGGGGAAAATTCTGGATAGTGAAGAAAGATAAGGGATACGGGTATAAGGATTTAGAGCAGTGGAGTGGAAATAGGATATATAATTAGGGTGAAATTTTGACAGGGGGAAAAAAGAAGAAATCAGGAAAATCAAAAACAGGAATAGGGTAAGAGAAACAGGAAAACAAAAGGGGAAAAGTGCGGAAGAGGGTTTTGCATAGAGGTAAAATTGAGGTAGGGAAAATTGATGCTATGGGAACGATGAATATAGAATGGAGATCACTAATCCCAAAATGAAATAAAGAGAAAATAAAATGTCACTTTAAAAAATGGTAAAATGGTAGCAGTAATAATACTGATTAAACATAAAAATGTGGTAATTAAAAGGATAAAATCAGCTGATGGAAAAAGAAGAAGAAAAATGGTTTCTTAGTTAAAAGGTGAAAAAAGAAAAAAAAAATTGCAGTAGTGAAAGTCCTTCAGTTCTTCTACTCTTCAGTCTGGCTCGCCTTGGTCTTGCCTGGTATTCAGGAGAGTGTTGAATTTCCCTGCGATACACTGTTCCTCCGTGTTGTAAACCATAGTCCTGATTTTAAAGGAGGCCATATTTGGGTCACAGACTGCCTTAATTTGTGTTAAGCTGAGAGTCAGTTTGTGGCTCAGCTTCTGGGTGGCAGTGTTTTTGGGTTGGCCTCTGAGGCTATACAGCTTCTCTATCCAGTAGTAAGGGTTTATTTTCTCTATTGCACTTAAAACTGGTTTGGAGAGGTCAACTCCCCAGAGCTGGTTCTTTAATCCTTGCCCTGCTCTATGTTATTGCTGGGACTGAAATTCCCTCTATAGGCCAGACCCTGGTAACACCCAGGGACTGATCAGATTATTTTAATCCTTCATCTCATTCAGTGTCTAATCTGGGTGTGGCTGTGCTCCTTGCTGGGGCTAGGTGGAGGAGTCCCACCCTCCGGAGAGAATGGCTGCCCCAGTCCTGTGCCCAGTGTGTCTCAGCACTCAATTCACTGGCACCTCTCCCAGTGCTCCCTTTCTCCCCAGAATCTCCCCAGATTCCACTCATCTGCACCTTCTCCCTCTCTTCAGCACAGTTGAGTGTCTGTATCTGAAATGTCCTATGAACAGGGTTCAGTGGAAATAAACAAACGCTGGCCACGGAAACAGGGAAGGCTGAATTTCTGTAAGCTCCTCTCTTACCAGCACTGCATGGTCTGTTCAGCTCTTCAGGCAGCCCCATCTAGGCTCAGTCCTCCGTAATCACAGAAACCAGATCTCAAATCCCCCTGTGCCAGGAATCCCGCGGATCTCCTTTCCCCAGTCAGGGGTTGTGCCTGACCCAGGAGACACGGCTATCTGCCATGTGGTCTCCCTCTGACTCTCTGGGCTCAGAGGTCTGGCAAACTTTCCTGCCCAGATGCCTGCTTCTTTTACCTTTATAGGGAGCTCTCCCTTCCCGGCTGCATACCGTCTCACCAGATGTGTAATTTTGCCAATTCGAGGTGGGTGTTATTAGTTTCAGCTGCTTACTCCATCTGCTCTGGGACAAGACCTGGGACACATCTGCCTATATCGCTGCCATCTTGTCAAAATCAAAGAGACTGCCTTGCCTCCATTGTATGCTCTTGCCTCCTTTGTAAATTAATAATAGGGCGTAATGACTTGGGTCCACTTCTGGGTTCTCTGTTCTGTTTCAGTGGTGTATATGTCTTTTCTAGTGCCAGTAGCAGGCAGTTTTGAGAATGGGGGCTTTATAGTATAGCTTAATATCTGGTATTGTGAGCATTCCATATTTTTTTCTTGTTCCCTGGATTTCTGAGGCTATTTTACTCCATATGAATTTTTGGAGAGTTTGATCTTTGCCTGTGAAATATTCTGTTGGTATATTAATGGAGATTACATTGAATCTATAAATTGCTTTGTGTAGTATGGACATCGTATTGATGTTAATTCTACCAACCCATCAACAGGGTATATCAGTCCATTGGTTGATATCTTTATCTCTTTTTCAATGTTCTGTCATTTTCCTAGTGCAGTTCTTTTATTACCTTCATTGATATGTTTCCTTAATTCTTTTATTGCAATGATAAGTGGGATTCTTTTCTTAGTTTCTCGTTTTGTGAGTTCATTCTTGGTGTATAAAAAGACATATATTTTTGGGTGTTAATTTTGTATCCTGATACATGACCAAATTCATTTATTATGTGCTTTTCTGGTTGTGATGACTTTTATTTCTTCATGTCTGAGCACTATGGTAGCACTTCCTGTACTTTGTTGAACAGGAATGGTGATAATTGGCATCATTTTCTTGTTCCTGTTCTTTTAGGGGAAATGGTTTTAGTTTTTTCCTATTGAGTATGATGTTGGCTGTGGGTTTCTCATATATGGCCTTTATCATGTTGAGTATGCTCCCTCTATTACCACATTGCTGAGAGTTTTTATCAAAATTGGGTGTTGGTTTTTTTCCAATTCTTTTTCTGTGTCTATGGATATGATCACGTGATTTTTGACCTTCAGTCTGTTTATGAGTTGTATCACGTTTATTGATTTGTGAATATCATACTAGCCTTGCATCCTTGGAATATATCCCACTTGATCATGGCATTTGGTCGTTTTAATATAATGCTGGATGCGATTTGCTAATACTTGGTTGAGGATCTTAGTATCTGTCATCATCAACTATATTGACCTGTAATTCTCGTTCTTTGTAGTGTCTTTACCTTGTTTTGGAATTAGAATAATGCTGGCCTCATACAAAGAGTTTGGAAGTATTCTTTCCTCTTTGATTTTCTGAAACAGTTTGAGGAGTATAGATTGTAGTTTTCTGAATGATTGGTAGAACTCACCTGTGAAGCAGTCTGGACCTGAGCTTTTGTTGTTTGGAAGTGTTTTGATTACTGCTTCTCTTTCATCAGTTGTTATGAGCCTGTTCAGGTTTTTTAATTCTTTCTGAATCATTTTTGGTAGTTTGAATTTTTTACTGACTTTATCTATTCCATCCACATTGTCCAGCATTTTGGCATATAGCTGTTCATAGTATTTTCTTACAATCCTTTGAATTTCTGCGGTGCCAGTGCTTACTCCTTCACTCTTTTTCTGATTTTACTTATTGGAATCATGTGTGTTTGCTTCTTAATGAGTCTGGCTAATGGTTTATCAGTTTTGTTTATCCTTTCATGGAACCAGCTTTTGGTTTCATTGAATTTTTTGTATCTGTTATTTTTTCTGCTGTAATCTTTATTTTTTCCTTCCTTCTACTTACTCTGGGCTCTTCTTGTTGGTCTCGTTCTAATTCTTAATTGTAGGGATAAATAGTTTATTGTTGATTTTTGTTATTTTCTGAGATATGTCTATAGTGCTATGAACTTCACTCTCAGGACTGCTTTTACTGACTCCCAGAGATACTGTGTTGTTATTTGTTCATTTTCCTTTTTTTCCAAAAAGTCTTTGATATTTTCTTGATCTCATTGTAACAAATTCATTGTTTAATATCATGCTATTTAGCCTCTAAGTGTTTAAATGTTTTGGGGTGTTTTTACTCTAGGTGATTTCTCATTTCATTCCACTGTGATCCAAGAAGATTCTTGATATGATTTAAATCTTCTTGAACTTGTAGGGACTTGTTATGTGTCCTACCATGTGGTCTATCTTTAGGAATGATCCATGTGCACTTGAGAAGAACGTATATTCTTCTCTGTTGGGGTGAAATGATCTAAAATGTCAATTAAATCCATCTAATGCAGTGTGTCCTTTAGAGTCTCTGTATCATTATTTTGTCACATGGAAGACCTATCCAGTGAAGTGATAGGAGTGATAAAAGTCTGCTACTATGACTGTCCTGTTTTCAGGCTCTCCATTAAAGTCTCCTAGAAGTCTCTTTGTTTGTTTTCTGTTTGTTTGTTTCAGATATATAAGTAATTCTTTCTGAATCAATTTTGTCAGTTGGCATTTTTTACTGACTTCATCTATTTCATCCACATTGTCCAGCATTTTGGCATATAGTTGTTCATAGTATTTTCTTACAATCCTTTGAATTGGTATACACACACACACACACACACACACACACACACACACACACACACACACTAGAGGCCTGGTGCACAAAAATTTGTGCACTCAGGGGGGAAGGGGGTCCCTCAGCCCGGCCTGTGCCCTCTCTCACTCTGGAACCCCTCGGGAGAAAACGACCTGCTCACTTAGGCCTGCTCCCGGGTGTCAGAGGGCAGGCCCAATTCCTAGGTGCAGCCCCTGGTCGGGCTCAGATCAGGGCTTTTTGGGGTGTTGTCGTGCCTTCCCCTGTCATGCACAGAGCAGGGCAGATTGGGAGGTTGTGATGCCACCCTCAGTCACGCTCAGGGTAGGGCCGATTGGGGGCTTGGGACACAGCCCCCAGTCACACTCAGGGTAGGGCGGATCAGGTGGTTGGGGCGCTGCCCTCTATCACCCACAGAGCAGGGCTGATCAGGGGGTTGGGTCACTGCCACTGTCACACTCAGGGCAGGGCCAATGGGGAGGTTATGGCTCTATCCCGTCACACACAGAGCAGGGCCCGTGGGGGATGGGGGGTTGGGGCACAGCACCCTGTCAAACACAGAGCAGGGCTGATCAGGGGGTTGGGGCACCTTCCCCTGTCATGAACAGAGCAGGGCGGATAGGGAGGTTGTGGCCCCGCCCCCTGTCACACACAGAGCCACAGAGCGATCAGGGGGTTTGGGCGCTGCCCCCTGTCATGCTGATCCCAGTGCCGGTAGGCCTCTCAGCTCCACTGATCCCAGTGCTGGGAGGACTCGCGCCTCCACTGATCCCGGTGCTGGGAGGCATATTACCCTTTTACTATATAGGATAGAGGCCTGGTGCATGGATGGGGCTGGCTGCTTTGCCCTTAAGGGTGTCCTGGATCAGGGTGGGGTCCCCACTGGGGTGCCTGGCCAGCCTGGGTGAGTGGATGATGGCTGTTTGCAGCTGGTCACAAACCCTTCAGGGTGTGGGACCCAGTGGGGTGCCTGGCCAGTCTGGGTCAGGGGCTGAGGGCTGTTTTCAGGCCAACTGAAGCTCCCAACTGCTCCTTTTTTTTTTTTTTTTATTCTGGGCCAATATTAGCTCAGGCTCCAGCTCTTAGGACTCCGCTCTTGAAAGCTGGTATCTGGATTGTTTCGGTTCTATAATTGAAACAATGTATAACTCCAGCTCTGAGTTCTCAGGCTTGCTGAAAGCAGGTTTCTGGGGTTTTGTTTAGCTTCTATATTGTTACAATGTTTCTTAAACTGCAAGCTCGGAGGCCGGCTAGGCAGGTGGGGAACACTGGAGTCCTCTATCAATGAAGCAAGCAAGCCTCATGTTAGTTTCAAGCTGCCTGGCTGCCAGCTGCCATCATAGCTGGCAGTTAATTTGCATATCTCGCTGATTAGCCAATGGGAAGGGTACAGGTCCTATGGGAATTACCATGTTTCTCTTTTATTAGATAGGAGACTATATATATATATATTCCTATGTTGGGTGAATATATATTTACTAGGTTAATAGTTTCTACTGGTTGATCCCTTTGGTATCATGCAGTGACCTTCCTGTCTCTTGTGATGGCCTTTATTAAAAAGTCTATTTTGTGTGATATGAATATTGCTACTCCAGCCTTTTTTTCTTTCCATTTGCATGGAAACTTTCCCATTCCTTCACTCCAATCCTTTGTGTGTCTTTTCTTTTCAGATGGCACTCCTGTAGACAGCATATACTTGCATCATATTTTTGTATCCATTTTGATACCCTATGCCTTTTGATTGGAGCAGTGACCGATTTATATTTAGAGTTATTATTGATAGGTATTTATTTCTTTCCATTTCCATTCTGTATGGCTAAGTTTCTCTCTCTGTTTCTTTTTCTCATGACAGCAATCCCTTTGGGATTTCTTGTAATGCTGGCTTGATGACAATTTAATCCTCTAGCCCTTTTCTGTGTATGAACCTCTGTATTTGAAGGTCTATTTTGAAAGAAAGAATTGCCGAATAATGTAATCTTGGTCTCAGATCCTTACTTTCCATTAACTGGAGTACTTCATTCCAATCCCTTCTGGCCTGAAGCGTTTCAGATGAGCTATCAGGACTCAGCCTTATGGGCACTCCTTCGTAGCTAACAGTTTTCTTTTCAATTGCTGCCTTGAAGATTCTCTCTTTGTCTTTAATTTTTGGCATTTGAATTATGATGTGTCTGGGCACGGGTTTGTTTGGGTACTTCTTCTTTGGGGTTCTCTTTGGCTCTTGATCTTGTGGGGGATTTTCCTTTACCAGGTTAGGAAATTGTTCTGCCATTGTTTCTTTAAAGACCTTCTCTATGCCTTTCTACCCTCCTGCCTCTTTTGGCACACTTGCTATTCAAATTCTGTTATGTAAGTGGTCCTCCTGTTTGTATTATGTCATTTTATATCTAGGACTGTTCTTCTTTTCATAGGCACTATATCTTTTTTCATGCTGTTGAGCTCTTTTACCTTCATAACTCTGAAGTCAGATTCAGATAAATGTCTTCTCTGTGCTTCATCTCTCTCTATATCTGGAGAATTCTCTCGTTCTCTCATTTGGGGATTGTTTCTTTATTTCCACTTTCTGTGTCGGTTTGTGGTGACAAGTTAGGTAGATCCTCTCTGACTCTCAGGCTCTAGTGCAGAACATTGTTAAAGGATGTTTCTGAATAAATTAGGTCAGGCAAAGACTCAAAGCCTCCAGAGACCTCCTCTGTCTATAGACTGATAGGATTCCAACTTAACTTGCCTCCAAGGCAATGGTCCTCAGGTTATAGCAAGATTTTGTTTCAACAGGGTGGGGCAGTTGCCTCTGCATGGAGGTTAATTGTTATTTATAATCTCTTCAGGGTCCTCAGGGCAAGGTATTTCCCAGTAGTGTGTGTTAATGGTCTCCCCTCCAGGAAAGGCAAATGTCTGCCTGGGAAAGATTTTCTCTGCTGCATGTGAAATGACTCCTCCCAGGAAATTTGAAGTGTCTGTCTTCTGTGCTGGAAACCCTTGACTCCCCAGTTCTGGCTTTTTCCCTCACAGCTCCAGTCTACTTCACCCTCCCCTTGCCAGGGCACAAGGTGTGTGGCTCCACAGGGAAATTTGTGTGAAGGCCCTTTAAGAGGATACCTGAATTTCTAGCTGTCTCTCCCTGCCAGACAGTGCCCTGCTGCTATTCACATCCATAGGTAATATGGGTACCCTCCTCAGTTCTGGTGCTCTCTGCTAGGAGGCCCAGCTTGGGGATTAGACCCAGAGTTCTCAGTGGCAGTCCACCAAATCTGAGATATCTCTCCAGGACTTCAGTTGCTGTCTGTGGGTGTCAGGCCTGCCAGTTCAAGCCTCCTCTCCTCCTACCAGTATCTAAGTGGTCTCCACCTTCGGTCCTCAGGTGTCCGGGTTCTCTCCTGTGAGTTTTCCATTTATTATTCAGGAATTTTTTCTGTATTTTAGTTGGAATATCAGTATGTTCCTGGGAGCATGTCCCTGTAGCATCCACTTATTCTGCCACCATTCTTTTAAATATATTTTTCTTTATCTCAGAGAGAAATGGAGAGCGAGTGAGAGTTAGAAACATCAATGATGAGAGAGAAT
The DNA here is from genome assembly GCF_963259705.1 of Myotis daubentonii. NCBI lineage: Eukaryota > Metazoa > Chordata > Mammalia > Chiroptera > Vespertilionidae > Myotis > Myotis daubentonii. The sequence continues at coordinate 7,339,323 of NC_081862.1, read as the reverse complement.
CATTGATCAGTTCCTTCTGCATGCCCCAGACTGGAGATTGAGCCCACACCCAGGCAAGTGCCCTGGACCTGAATCAAATCTTGGCCCTTCAGTCTGAAGGCCAGTGATCTGTCCACTGTTCCAAACTGGCTAGGGCTCTGCCACCATTTTTAATCTTCTTTAGAATCCCTCTGCATTGTAAAGTCCCTGCTAACATTCTTGTCCAATACGCTCCTTTTCATGTGGTTTCAGGATGGAGTTGTGCATGAAGGCCCTAATGTCCTGTGAGTGCACATTCTGATCAATAGCACCATCAGGAAATGTGCATTGAGGCATGCTCAGTAGGCATATAGTAACTGAAACCTGCCATGTCTCTTACTGTTTCTGTCTCTGTTTGGATCATGATGGAGCCCAACTAAGGCTCTTGTTTCCAATAGCATGCTAAAGGATACACCCTGGATTTCAAGCCATGTTCTTCTGAGAATACTTTGGAAAAGGTGCCCTACTCTAAAATATATTAGGCCATTTAATTATAAGGCCATATATTTTTATAAGGATAAGGCTTTCCTTTTTTAATTGTTTTTATTGCTTAAAGTATTTCAAAGCGTATTACAGATGTCTCCCTTTTTTTTTTTTCCCTCCCCTTGACCTCCCTGGCTTCCCCCACACCCCAGTTTTTATTTCTTATTGAATGAATAGTCTAAGAATCACATAAATATATAAAGATATACTTTGTGCTTCCAACAATCATATACTAAATGAGGAAATATGGAGACCAAATAACTACATCTTAATCAATAGAATATAAGTACAATAGGTCCTCATGTTACATTTAAGATCTATTCCTACAGCACTTCATAATGATTTTTGCCGTAAGTCAGAACCCACCTAAATAAGAATCTACATCACTCACATGGAGCACACATACATAGCAGTAATGAGGTGAAACAATAAAAAAATTAAAAGGAAAATAAGGATTCCTGACCTTTACTTGTGCTAAATCCTATCTAATAATAGACAAACAGGGTATTGACACTATCTTCCCTTAACCTCCCATTGGCTAATCAGTACAATATGCAAATTAACCACCAAAAAAGATGGTGGTTAATTTGCATCAGTAGGTGCCCAATGGCTATAGGCTATTGGAGCCTGCAATCAGAGCTGAGAGGTCCCCGGCCAAGGCCTGATGCCTTGGTCAGAAGCCCTAGGCCTGGGCAAGGGCAGAGCTGGGATGGTGGGTAGCAGGGTGGTGAGCCAGCGATGGTGGGGAGCAGGAGAGGAGTTGGCGATGGTGGGAGCTGGAGGTCCTCTGCCCAGGCCTAATGTCTTTGCCAGAGGCGTTAGGTTTGGGCAGGGGAGGAGTCTGTGATTGTGGGGAGCATGGGGTCTCCTGCCCATGGCATTAGGTCTTATCAGGGGTGGAGCTGGCAATCCTGGAGAGTTGGGGGTCCCCTGCCCAGGCCTAATGCCCCGGCCAGAGGCATTTGCCCTGTGCACGGGCAGAGCCAGCAATTGCGGGGAGCAGGGAGGCAGCTGGCAATGGCGGGGAGTAGGGGAAGAGCCAGTGATCAGGGGGAGCAGGGTCTGAGCAGAAGATTGAGGGAGCTGGTTGTCCCCTGCCCAGAGCTAATGACTGCACAACAGGCATTAGGCCTGGGCAGGGACCAAGCCCGCAATTGGTGTGAACTCCAGAGGAAAAACCTTTTCTGATTGTTCATTAGTTAGCTCCCTCTATGCCACTGGTAATATTCTTAGTAAATTGGGTAATAAGAATCAAAATAGGTGAGCTAGGGTTTTTTTACCACACTCCTGGAGAAAAAAGGAAGGTCCACTGCTGGAGCGTTAAGAAATGTCATATCCTATCCTTGCTGGTTTTGCTGAGTGGATAATGCCTTGGCCTGCCCACTGCTGGGTCTTGGTTCAATTCTGGCTAAGGGCATGTATGTAGGTTGCAGGCTCCTCCCTGGCCTGGGCCCAGGTCAGGGCTCATGCAGGTGGCAACCAATCAAAATGTTCCTCTCACTTTGATGTTTCTCTCTGTCTTTCCCTTTCTCTTCCACATTCTTTAAAAGTCAATGGAAACATATCCTCAGGTGAGAAGGAATGAAGGAAGGAAGGAAGGAAGGAAGGAAGGAAGGAAGGAAGGAAGGAAGGAAGGAAGAAAGAAAGAAAGAAAGAAAGAAAGAAAGAAAGAAAGAAAGAAAGAAAGAAAGAAAGAAAGAAATGTCATATTCTATGAAAGACACATCTTGAAAATGCCTAAAGAAAGTTGTCATTTTTTTCATAGTAAAGGGACTGGAGTCCCTGTTGATGAAAACACCTTGGTGGCTGAGGTGACTGGCAGTGGCTGCAACAGCGGCGTATTTGAGCTGATGCCTTTGCCTGATCAGCCCAGTCACCTCCCACAAAGGGAGGCCAGGTTGTGGCTTAGGCCCACTCCCCTAAGGGAGCAGGGAGCAGGGAGCAGGGAGTAGGACATCCCCTGAGGGCTCCCAGAATGTGATAGGGGCCAAGCTGGGCTCAGGTACCCCCCTCCAGTGCACAAATTTTTGTGCACCTTGCCTCTAGTAAATAATAAAAAACATTAAGCACATATGTAAATACATCAAAATGATGGAAGTTTATTTAAAATGAATAATTGGAGGATGACAGTGTAACCACAAAATGATGTACTTTGAGTCCAATGTAACCCAAGCACTGTCTGCATTTTCTCAACAGACTGAAAAGTGATTAATGTGGGTTCTGATGGTGTTTTTAATGAAAACAAAGGTGGGAAGGCACACTTGAAAGAGTCAGGCATTGCAAGTTCCAAATCAGAGCATGCATATAGTTGTGAAGAAATCAGGTAAAAGTGACTTATTCATATTAGTAAAGAGATGTTTTAAAGTCTAACATAGAGACCCTCACTATAAATTATGTTGGAAAATTGAAAGTATTGAGAGCATCAGTGTAGTTAAGAAGAATATGCCTCTGCACTTGAATATAGACAAGCAGCCTGCCCATTTCAATTTTGGATGAGCTTGTGAGCAAAGAAAATTAGTGAAAGGCTCATTTAGGAGCGTTAGTGGAAAGAATTAGCCCTGAAACATAGTACTGTTTGTGGGAGATGTAATATTTCTCATATTTGAAGGCGATTCAGTGCCCTTCATATGAGCCGTTAAATACAGCTAAAGAGCAGTAAAATCTATATGGCCATCATTACCAAAATTCAGTATATACCTTTAAATTTTTCAGAATTAGAAGAGAACCATGCTAAATTGGTGACAAATTATGAAATGATTAGAGGCCCAGTGAATGAAATTCAAGCACCAGTGTCATCCCACAGCTTGGCCTGTGCCCTCACGCAATCTGGGACCCCTTGGGAGATGTGGGACTGCCAGGTTAGGTCTGACATCTCCTGAGGGATGTAGCAGTGCACGAAATGGCAGGCAGCTGGGCAAGAGCCCAAGCTGGAGCCACGTGCTCTGCTCCCGCTCATCCAAGCCCCACTCCACCTGCCACCACCAATTGATAGCATTGTGGCATAGGCAGTGAAGGCTCCTGCTGACACAGCTGCATTCTCCAGGTATGAGCCTGGCTTCTGCCTGAGCAAGGGTCCACTGTGGGAGCTCCCTGACCACCAGGGGGAAGCTCCTGTGTTGAGCATCTGCCACCTGCTGGTCAGTGTGCATCATAGCAACCACTCATAATGGTCCCTTAGGCTTTTGGCCCAATAAAATGTTACTATTCCCAGATGACATCTTGCCACTATTAGAATACTAGTGGCCCTAATTAATTAATTAATTAATTAATTAATTAATACTAAGGAAATACTAATTAATACTAAGGAATTAATTAGAAGAAATATTGTAATACTGCTGTTTGCCCTTTCTCTATAATAGATGTGTCTACCAAATTCAGGATTGACCATGACAAATTGAAACACATGCATGCTATTGGCGCCAGCAAGAGCTGCATATGTTTCACACATGGGCAGGTCAACCTAGAGTGATAGAGAGAGAGAGAGAGAGAGAGAGAGAGAGAGAGGAAACTTGCTTAACTAGATCTGCTTTCTGAGTTAGCTAAATTTTTTCCAACCCAGGGAAGCAGCGTAACTTCTCTTTCAGGTAATTGTCAGCAACACAGCAGTAAATTTCAACACAAAGCAGGTTATTATTGTAGCTCACCCAAGGAGAACAAAGAGTAAAACATTTAACTGCAGCAGTGTTTGACTATATTCTTCACAGTGAGAAAACGTGAAGTCATTTACAAGTTCCATCATTTCTTCCTTATTTTCAGTCAGGTCAAGTTTCTAAGCTTTCTAAATCTCAGTTTTCTGGCTAATGAAGATAAAATAGGATACCACCAAGTCTGCCATCTACCTATTCCACGACTTCTGTGAGGATCACATGACACATTGGAAAATGCTTCACAGACATTTGGTTAGTGTAAAATATTCCCACCTGGCTGTAAACCAAGTCGTGTTCCAGGACTGAAGAAACTGCAAGGAGGTGAGGCCCTGTGGAGAGGAAGCATTGCTACATGATGTCATTACCCAGATGGACACTTAGCATATTTGCCTTTTATAAATGTAGATTGCCAGTGCACATCATGTATACTGGCTGTGGGTCTGATGGTCACAAAGACATACAGTCTGTCACTTAGTCTTTTATATATAGAGTAGAGGCCCGGTGCACAAAAATTTGTGCACTCGAGGGGGAGGGTGGGTCCCCTCAGCCCGGCCTGTGCCCTCTCACAGTCTGTGACCCCTCGGGAGATAACGACCTGCTGGCTTAGGCCTGCTCCCAGGTGGCAGAGGGCAGGCCCAATCCCTAGGTGTAGCCCCTGGTCAGGCTCAGAGTAGGGCTGATTGGGGAGTTGGAGCGCCTTCCCCTGTCAGGAACAGAGAGGGTGGATAGGGAGGTTGTGGTCCCGCCCCCTGTCACACACAGAGCCACAGGGCGATCAGGGGGTTTGGGCACTGCCCCCTGTCACGCTGATCCTGGTGCCGGGAGGCCTCATGGCTAGGCTGATCCTGGTGCTGGGAGGCATATTACCCTTTTACTATATAGGATAGAGGTCTGGTGCATGGATGGGGGCTGGCTGGTTAGCCCTGAAGGGTGTCCTGGATCAGGGTGGGGGTCCCCACTGGAGTGCCTGGCCAGCCTGGGTGAGCGGATGATGGCTGTTTGCAGATGGTCAAACACCTTTCAGGGTGGGGGTCCCCACTGGGGTTCCTGGACAGTCTGGATGAGGGGCTGAGGACTCTTCAGGTTGGCGGGTGACTGAAGCTCCCAATCGCTCCTTTTTTCTTTTTCTTTTTCTTTTTTTTATTTTATTCTGGGCCATCTTTAGCTCTGAGGCTTGGCCTCAGCTCTTAGGCCTCTGCTGCTGAAAGCAGGTATCTGGTTTGTTTGGGTTCTATAATTGAAACACTGTTTCAACTCTAGCTCTGAGATCCTGGCTGGCTGAAAGCAGGTTTCTGGGGTTTTGTTTAGCTTCTATATTTGTAACAATTTTTCAAACTGCAAGCTCTGAGGCCGGCAGCGGCAGGCGGGGAACGCTGGAGTCCTCTGTCACTGAAGCAAGCAAGCCTCATGTTCACTTCCACTTGCCTGGCTACCGGCCACCATCTTGGCTGGCAGTTAATTTGCATATCACCCTGATTAGCCAATGGGAAGTGTAGTGGAGGTATGGCTAATTACCATGTTTCTCTTTTATTAGATAAGACTAGAGGCCCGGTGCACTAAATTCATGCACGGGGGTGTCCCCTCAGTTTAGCCTGTACCCTCTCCAATCCGGAACCCTTTGGGGGATGTCAAGGATAAGGCCTAAACTGGCAGTCCGACATCCCTCTCACAATCTGGGACTGTTGGCTCATAACTGCTCACCTGTCTCCTGCCTGATTGCCCCTAACTGCCCCACCCTGCCAGCCTGATCACTCCTAACCACCTCTGCCTGCTGGCCTGGTCAGGCCTAATTGCCTCCCCTGCCAGCCTTGTCAGCTCCAACTGCCCCCTCCACTGACCTGGTCACCCCTCACCGGCCACCCTGCTGGCCTGGTTGCCCCACGCAGCCTGCTGTTCAGTTGTTTGGTTGTCCCTCACCAGCCCCCCTGCTGGCCTGATCTCCCCACACAGACTGGAGCTGCTGTTTGGTGGATTGGTGGTTTCGGTCGTCCCAGTCACTGGCTATATATATATATATATATATATGGACTAGAGGCCCAGTGCACAAAAATTTGTGCACTCTGAGGGCTCCCTCCTCTCGGCCTATGCCCTCTTGCATCTAGGACCCTTCGGAGGAAGTCCACCTGCTGGCTTAGGCCCGCTCCCTGGGCAACCAGGCTCAAGCTGACAGTCAGACATCCCTCTGGCAGCTCAGCAGCCCTCGGGGGATGTCAACTTACCATCAGGGAGCAGACCTACGCTCCAGTTGGACATCCTTAGTGCTGCTGAGGAGGTGAGAGGGGCTCCTACCACCACCACGGTGTTGGCAGTCCTTAGCCAGGCTTGTGGCAGAGCAGAGCCCCCCCTGTAGGAGTGCACTGACCACCAGGGTACAACTCCTGCATTGAGGATCTGGCCCCTGGTGGTCAGTGTGTGTCATAGTGACCAGTCATTCCCAGTCATTCTGCTGCTAGGGTCAATTTGCATAGTAACCTTTTATTTTACAGGATAGAGGCCTGGTGCACAGGGGTGGGCCTGCTGGTTTGCCCTGAGGGTGTCCCACATCAGGGTGGTGGTCCTTCTGGTTCCCCTGACCAGCTTGGGTGAGGGGCTGATGGGTGTTTGCAGGCTGGTCACACTCCCTTCAGGGTGGGGGTGCCCACTGGAGTGCCTGGCCAGCCTGGATGAGGGGCTGATGGCTCTTTCAGGCTGGTCAAGCCCCACCCCAGTGGAGACCCTAACCCCATGTAGGTTTGGCCAGCCTGGGTGAGGGACTGATGTCTGTTTATAGGCTGGCCACACACCCTTAAGTGTGGGGATCCCCACTGGGGTGCCTGGTCAGTCTGGGTGAGGGGCTGAGGGCTGCTTTTAGGCTGGCCAAGACCCTGGCGATGGAAGCTCCCGGCCTCTCCTCTTTTTTTTTATATTCTGGAATTTATTTACCTACTATAATTGAAAATTTGTAGCCTTGAGTGGAGCTCAGAGCCAGCTAGGGCGGGCGGGAGGCTTGGCTTCCTCCATCGCCAGGGGCAACCAAAGCCTCCTGCTCGCTAAAACTCCGAGGCCATGGCCAGCTTAAAGCAGGAATCTGGGATTTATTTATCTTCTATAATTGAAAATTTGTTGCCTTGAGTGGAGCCCATATCTGGCCATGGCAAGCAGGGAGCTTGGCTTCCTCCATAACTGGGGCAACCAAGCCTCCTGCTTGCTCCAGCCCCGTGGCTGCCAGCTGCCTTATTGGTCGGGTTAATTTGCATATAGTCATTCTGATTGGCGGGTGGGCATAGCTTAGGTGTAGTGAAGGTATGGTCAACTTGCAAGTTTGTCCTTTACTAGTGTAGCTTAGAGGCCTGGTGCACAAAAATTTGTTCACTCGGGGAGGTCCCTCAGCCCCGCTTGTGCCCTCTTGCAGTCTGGGACTCCCTCGGGGGATGTCCACCTGCTGGCTTACCATGTCCACCTCAGCTGGAAGTCACACATCCTTCTGGCCACCTGAGAGCGCTCAGGAATGTCCACTTGCAAGCAGGGAGAAGGCGCAAGCTGCAGTCAGATGACCTTAGCGCTGCTGAGAAGGCTGGAGAGGCTCCCAACACAACCACTGTGCTGGCCCCCATCAGCCTGGCTTGTGACTGAGTAGAGCTCCCCCTGTGGGAGTGCACTGACAACCAGGGGGACAGCTCCTGCATTGAAGATCTTCTCCCTGGTGGTCAGTGTGTGTCATAGTGATCAGTCATTTCCAGTTGTTCTGCTTATAGAGTTAAACTGCCTATTACCCTTTTATTATATGGGACAGAGGCCTGGTGCACCAGTAGGGGCTGGCTAGTTTGCCCTGAAGGGTGTCCTGGATCAGGGTGAGGATCCTTCTTGTATGCCTAGCCAGCAGTGGTGAGGGCCTGAGAGCTGTTTTGAGCTCCCTGGTGACCCAAGCTCCCAGACTCTCCTTTTTTTAGTTTTTGGGGATTTATTTTTTTTGGCGGGTGGTTTATAATTGAAACTTTGTAGCCTTCATCAGAGCCCAGGGCCAGTCAAGGCAGGTGGGAAGCTTTGCTTTCCTCATCACCGGGGGAAACCCAAGCCTCCTATTTGCTCCAGCTCTGTGGCCACCACCATCTTAGTTGGGTTAATTTGTATACTTCGTCCTGATTGGCTGGAGGGCATGGCTTGTGGGTGTAGCAGAGTGATGGAATGATGGTTGATTTGCATCTTTCTGTTTTATTAGTGTAGACTAGAGGCCTGGTGCACAAAAATTTTTGCACTCTGAGGGGGTCACTCAGCCTGGCCTGTGCTGTCTCGTGGCCAGGGACACCTCGAGGAATGTCCACCTGCCTGCTTAGGCTCGCTCCCCAGGGGACTGGGCCTAAGCTAGCAGTCAGACATCCTTCTGGCAGCCCGGGATGTCCACTTGCCAGTGTGGAGTAGGCCTAAGCTGCAGTCGGACATCCTTAGTGCTGCTGAGGAGGCAGGAGACGCTCCAACCACCACCACTGTGCTGGCAGTCATCAGCCAGGCTTGTGGCTGAGCTGCACTCCCCCTGTGGGAGCACAGTGACCACTGGGGGCAGCTCTTGCATTGAGCATCTGCCCTCTGGTGGTCAGTATGTGTCATAGTGACCAGTCATTCCCAGTTGTTCTGCTGTTAGGGTCAATTTGCATATTACCCTTTTAGTATATAGGATAGAGGCTTGGTGCATGGGTGGGTGCTGTCTGGTATGCCATGAAGGTTGTCCCGGATCAAGCTTGGGGTCCTGCTGGCATGCATGGCCAGCCTGGGTGAGGGGCTGAAAGCCATTTTCAGGCTGGCCACGCCCCCCAGCTTCCCAAGCTCCCAGACTCTCCTTGAGTGGAAACCAGTGCTGGCTGGAAGCAGATATTGGGAATTTATTTATCTTCTATAAGTGAAACTTTGTAGCCTTGAGCAGAGCCCATGGCCAGCCAGCGCAGACAGGAACCTTGGCTTCCTCCATTGCCTGCGGAAACACAAGCCTCCTGCTTGCTCCAGTTCTGTGGATGCTGTCATCTTTGTGACAGAGTGATGGCTAATTTGCATATTGTTTTTTTTATTAGATAGGATATATAGATATACCCAAGTGCACAAGAAGAGCACAAGGCTTTTCCTCTGTCCAAAATCTTTTTGAAAGTACACCATGAAATGTTCTTAGATCAGTGAGGAAGTTGATTTTGAAATTGAATGCGCATTACTTGGCATATTATGGACTTCCAGGAGCAATGGAAAGTGTTTTAACTGAGATGCTAATAATTCAATACTTGCATAATGAAGGAATTATTAATTCATAAGTGAAAGTGCATGGAGAGTGGGGGTAGCAGGACGATTAAGAAGCTTTCAGTAATGTTGACAAGAGATTGTGAGAAAGACAGTGCAAAGTAGAGAAGGAGAAAAGTTGACAAATTCTTGTCAAGATATAGGAAGACACTGATAAATATGTATGTGGACATCATGGAAATTGTTGCACTTTGTTCAGGAGTAGACAGGTTTTTCCCACCGATGGTAATTTAAGAAATTAAAGAAGATATACAGGGAGGACAAGTTGTCAAAAGATAATACATTCCAGAATAACATGCTATAGCGCATTTAACCATGAGCTCATTGGAGTCTTAGAGGAAATGTAAACATTTTCATTGAAAGAGGAAATAAAGTGGTGCTTTGAATAGTTGCTTTTTCCTTAAAACCTTGATCTCCATTGTGATATCCTCACGTAAGTATTTGTCATTTACAGGACTGCTGTCATGTGTGAGAGAGAATTATGCAGGCGTTCCTTGCACAAAGAATACCCCTTCCAGGAGAAATTACCATTTGTCTCCAAGAGATGATGATGGCACTACTAGTTATAGGTAACCGGCAACAAAACATAAGGACACCTAATGTATACTAGGTACTGTTGTTGGTGAAGTGAAATTCATCTATCATAACAATAAATATTTACCATTGACCAACTAAGTAGCATGTAGTATGTTCAGAGTCCTAATTTCCATTATTTTCAACAGCAGCCAGACCTTGTCACCTTTCTGTTCCTTGTGCGCAGGATTCTAGTTGTTCTAAATCCCCAACATTTCCTGATGTTTTCCTCTTCAAACATTGGAACCTACTTAGGAATAAAGTATCTCATTTTAGTTGATTGGCACTTCCCTAATGACCCATTCTTTCATGAGCTTGTTAGCTGTTTGTGTATCTTCTTTGGAGAAATGTCTCTTGAAGCCTTCTGCCCATTGGCATTTTCCTATTTGTGTAGTCAGAGTGTGTCCCTATTCTGTATCTTAGAAGGTGATTTCAAAATACTTCCGCTTTATTTCCTTCAGTTATTCCGGCAGAGATGATCCAGGTTCCCGAGTCAGGAAGCATTATGGCCCACCATCTAGGGAGGATGCACACCGGGAACATGGCCTTTCAGGTTCTGGAGATGAGCACTCCTGTAGGAGACACAGGTGTTTAAAAGCCTTCTCTCTTTTTATCCAGTAGCACACTGCAGTTGTTAACTTGGACAAAATTAATACCGTGTTTTTTTAAGGTAGTGATCATGATGGCTGTGGCAGCAGTCCTGGTAGATATTATTCTGAATATCGAACTGGAGGCTCTTACAGAGGTTCATATGAGAGCTATGGTAAGGGTCAAGACAGACTGTGTGTAAGTGATAGGATTAGATTTAACAGGCCGCCTTGTGATTTACTCTAATTTTACTTCCATTTGCCACAGGGAGGACTATATGCAGTATGGGCTTTGTATTATCTGGGAGTTCTTGTTTTCTTTTGTTAGCAGCTCATTTGGAACAGTGCAATTCTTTCAGGGGTGAAGGATCCCACTCATTTATTGTCTTTATTAAAGAAACAAAGTACAACTTTTTCTTTTTTTTTTCTCACCTGAGGATATATATCATTGACCTTGGGAGAGTGGTACGGAGGGAGTGGGGCTGAGAGAGCTCTACATCAATGTGAGAGAGATACTTTGTTTGGTTTCTTCATGTACAATCCCCATCCAGGGACAGGAATGGACCCTGAAAACCAGGGTCATGCCCTTGACCTGGAATCAAACCCGGTATCCTGCAGTGCAAAGGCTGGTGCTCGACACACTTAGGCACACCAGCCAGGGGGTTATTTTTACTTTTTTCTTTTTCAGAAGGAGAATTTGACAGTGTGAAGCATAGAAATAATACGAATGTCAGGATTTCAGCCTGTTTCCAGAAAATGTGCCTTCACATCCTATCTAATAAAAGAGAAAAATGGTAATTGGCGTACGACGATACCCTTTTCATTGACTAATCAGGGCTATATGCAAATTACTGCCAACTAAGATTGGCAGTTAACTGCCAACATAGGCGCAATGCTTGGAGGCGAAAGGGGAAGGAGGGAAGAAGCTGCCTGCCGCTGACTGCAATCGGAAACCCAGGCGGCAGCCAAGAGCCAGAGAACCAAGCTGCCTTTGCTCGGAGAAGCCAGGCCTCCTTTGCTGGCTTCTGTGATAAGAGAACCTGGCCGCCTTTGCCGGCCCTGGGCCAGTAATGGGAGAAGCTGGGTGGGGCAGGGAAGAGGCGGATGTCCGCCTGGCTTCTCAGATCACTGATCACCAGTGATGGGAGAACACCCAGAGGCGGGGCCAGAGGCCAGGCTGAATAGCTGCCTGGGGACACCATCTGGACCCCAGGGGCGATGCAGCCAGGCCCCAGAAGGAGACCCAGGGCCCGGGGCTGAGTTGCAGCTGTGGTACGCAATCCAGTGCCTGGGCTGAGGAGACCCAGAAGGAGACCCAGGCGCCGGGGCTGTTTTTGCCACTGGGGCACGCAATCCGGTGCCCAGGCTGAGGAGACCCAGGGCCCGGGGCTGCGTCGCAGCTGGGGCACGCCATCCGGTCTGGGGGTGATACAGCCAGGCCCCAGAAGGAGACCCAGGCACCAGGGCTGTATCGCTGCTGGGGCACGCGATCCAGTACCTGGGCTGAGGAGACCCAGAAGGAGACCCAGGGGCCTCGCAAGACGAGAGTCTCCATGGTCAGATGGTGTGGTGTCGGGACAGGAATAAAGACCCGAGGTGACTCAGATGCCTGGCCACAGGGTTAGACCAGCCAGCAGGACCTTTCAGTTGGGACTGGGGTGGGGGTGGGGCGAGGGAGGCAAGCTGGAAATAGAGAACTACAACTCCCAGGAGGCTTAGCGGCCAGGGCCTGGGTGCCTGGCTGTGAAATCGGATGGGCTATAGTTTCTCAAGCCACTTTAAACTAGAGGCTTGCAAGGTTGGAAGTTCTGCGTAGGGAGCCAGGGAGAAATGGAGCTGGAGCAGAGAGAGGGGTCCATGGCAGCTGTGGGCTTTGAGGAGTTCTCAGCACCTCCCGGCTGGGAGCTGGCGCTGCCTCAGCTGAAGGTGGTCACATCCTGGAGAGCGAGCTTGAGACCGAAGTGTAGTTCGTGTCTGGGGGTCTGGGCAGCTCCAGCCTCCAGGAGCGAGACGAAGAGGAGGAGGCAGCCTGAGGCCAGCAAGGGCGGTGCCAACAGGAACTCAATCGCAGGAAGTACCAGGCGTTGGATCGCTGCAGGGAGATCGAGCAGGCGAAGGAGCGGGTCCTGAACAGGCTCCATCAGATATAGAGGATAACATGGAGACTCCAGCAGGAGCGGAGGTTCCTCATGAAGGTGCTGGACTCCTACGGTGACAACTACCGGGCCAGCCAGTTCACCATCTTACTGGAGGACGAGGGCAGCCAGGGCAGAGACGCCCCCAACCCAGGCAACACTGAGAATGAGCCTCCAGAGAAAGAGGGGTTGTCCCCGCCCAGGAGGACGCCAGCGCCCACAGAAGCCAGCAGCCCGGCCCCTGGCGAGGGGCCCAGCAGTTGGAAGAGGTGGCGAGTGCCATAGGAAGGGCACTGGGCAGGAGTCCCACTGACTCCGGAGCTGGCCCCCATGCAGATAAAGGTGGAGGAAGACTTTGGCTTCTAAGCCCTCGAGGCTCTGGACTTAAGTTGGGTTTCTCGGGGGCCAGACAAGCTGCTGCCCTACCCCACCCTAGCCAGCTCCCCCTTTGACTGACCCCCCAATAAATGGACCTGATGCAAAAAAAAAGCTTATAGAGGCATGTTTATAGGATCAAATAGTATAAATATAGATGTAACAGGACAATAAAAAGAGAACCTGGCTATGATGATAACCTGAATGCTGCCTCTGTGTCATTCCTTCTTTGGGAACCCCTGGACCTGCTGGGGCTGGACCCCAACATTCCTCTTCTTATAAGGACTTCAGTGAGATGGGCTAAGGGTCCCACTGAAACTGCCACAATTTAATGTAATCCCCTCTTTAAAGATCTTATCTCCATATACAGGTACATTCTGAGGTTCTGGGGATTAGGATTTTAACATACATGTTGTTGATTACCCAAATCAGCCCTTAACAACCAGCATGTTTCAGAAAGTAGATTCCTACAGGGTTATTTACCAAACATTCAGAAGTATTTTTAAAAGAGCTAAGCCCCTCGCCCACCGTGTGGGCCCCTCCCAGCGAAGAGCGAAGGCCTGGGTTCCAGGCACCGGAGGAAAACTTTTGCCAGCAGCCAGGGGAAGGGGCCCCCAAGGGTCCCCAGATTGCGAGAGGGCACAGGGTGGGCTGAGGGACCCACCCGAGTGCACAAATTTTTGTGCATCGGGCCTCTAGTATATTCATAATCAATTATTTCAGTTAAAACATTATTCTTCAGCTGTATTTTAGGTAAATGTAAGCTCCCTTGCCTGCCTCAGAATTACTGACATATTTTTTGGACAGGAGTATGTATAAAAGCATAGGTTTTCCAACTATCTAAGGCTATAGTAGGGTCATGTCATACTGACTTAAAATTATTCGTTAAGATGTTAAAGTAGCCAAAACTGGTTTGGCTCAGTGGTAGAGCGTCGGCCTGCGGACTGAAAGGTCCCAGGTTCGATTCCGGTCAAGGGCATGTAAATGGGTTGCGGGCACATCCCCAGTGGGGGATGTGCAGGAGGCGGCTGATTGATGTTTCTCTCTCATCGATGTTTCTGACTCTCTATCTCTCTCCCTTCCTCTCTGTAAAAAATCAATAAAATACATTTAAAAAAATGTTAAAGTGTTGTTATTTGGTCACTGACTTTACAGGTAGCTCAGGTGGATCAGCACCAACATGAGGGCCCCTCTGACTTATGGTGGAAGGAGTCGCTGGGATGATTATTACAGCCGCAGATGAGATGGATATGATGGAGGGGGGATAACAATTACTGCAACAACCGATGGGACACCCATGTAAGAGGTCCTGAGCGTGGTGCTGGCGGAGATCAGAGGATTCACCACCTATGCAGGAGAGAGTGAATCATACAGTGCAGTAGCTAAACTATTGGGCTCCTCTGGAGGAGTCATAGGGGAAGCCCCAGTGACAAAGGAAGTAGACACTGAAATAAAAAATAATGCTAAGGTATGGTTGACATTTAATTTGTAAAGACATTGTCTTCTGTTATTCAAGAATGACTAAAAGCAAACGGTGGGATTGGGGAAGAAGCAAAAATTATCGACACTTTATGAAATTTCTGGATAGAATGCAAAATTTGAATTATTCAAGGTTTTTTTCATAAGTGTTAATTTAATTAAAATATACTTAAATGTTTAATTTGAACACTTGTAGTGTTAAAATTTTCAGAATAAAGTTTCCCACAATATTGAATTTGTCTGATTTTACTACAAACATACAAAGCAATGTGTTTGGATGGTGAGTTATATTCCTGGCCCTAAATTTCCCAGGGTGTCTATGACCATACGTACATAAAATCTTTGAAGTGAACTGCATAGAAAATGAAGCACTGTGTTACTTCGTCATGGCATGCTGCCCTATTTTCCAGTTAGGGAGGGTAAACAAATGAGGTATTCTCCTTGGAAAACCTAAATGGATAAAACCTAAATGAAGAACCTTTGACAAGGCTGCAAAACAAGGATTCCTCCAGCTCTGTGGCCCAAACTTTGCACTCTAAGATACTGATAAGGAGCAGGCCCCTCCCACTGGCCCCAGGAGGAAGAGGAGACCTTGGGGAAATAGGAGATGGTGGTGAGCAGCAATAGAGTAATGTGGCGTGGCAGCACAGCAGCCTAGGCCTCGGCATGAGGAAGATTTGCAGACACCTGTGGAAAGGAGTATAGGAAGAACATGTCATGCCAGCCCCTGTTGAGGGGCAGGTAGCAAGGCCTGAAGGTGTTGTGGGTGGCCTAGAGGGAGAGTTCAGAGGAGTGGCTCACGTAATCTGCATTTACTCTGAATGACAGTGGACATGCACACTCCCTCCTCCTGACTAACCCCCCCCCCCTGCCTGAGCTGGAATTGCACTGCCCTTGTTGGACTGGTAGTTCCTGCCTCAGGCACATACCCTAGGGACCTGGTGTTACAGGCTGTTTCCCTCCCAGCATCCAGGTGTCCCCATGAGAGAGAAGTAATGGCCCAGGAACCTGGCAGCACACCAAGGGAGAGCCCAGGCAGCCTCACCTGCCCTGTCCGCTCACTGGGGGCCATCGACCTCTCATAATACTTCAGAGGATTGAGCCACAGGTCCTTGCTGATGATCTGTTAGGGTAAACAGTCCTGGGTTAGGAGAGCACAAGGACCCGAATAGAATACCAAGCAGCAGGCGGACACAGGAAGCTGTATGTTGCCATGGCCAGCGACACCCCACCTCAGCAATCCTGCCAGATGCTGCCACACTATGGTCAGAGAACCAGTAAAAGAAGCTAGGGCTCCTGTCCTGGTGCCTGTGGATGGAGGCTTCTCTTTCACAATGCTGGGACCACTGAATGAGAGTGGCACGGGACACCCTGTATCCTGCAAGAGACGGGTCTGAGAAGCTGGGCATAGTGCCTTCCAACCATGTCTACCACCAGCTGCTATTTGCATTGGACTTGGAATTGCCCTGGAGAGACCCAGCATGAAGCAATGCAGATTTCTGCTAGTGCTGTATTTTGGGTTGTTTTTACCATTTCTTTTCTGATGCCAGCTGCTCCTTGTTTGATAGGTGTTAGGGAGTCTGAAGCCTGAGCCAGGCCAGGCCATGCATATGGAAAAGCTGCTACAAACAGCTTGGCTGGAGCTGCCAGTTAGATGAGGTGGGGACTCAGGAAACCACTAAGGTGGAGGAAAATGTGTGGGCCATATATGTTGATTATTAAAAGTTATTCAAATGCCCTCTAGAAATAAGTAAAGTTTTCCCTTTCTCCCATATGATGAGAGATTACATGCATTGCCCTCTCTTCATTTTTGCATTGTCAGCTTTTATTTATTTTAAAGTGTGCCCAGGTGGTCGACAAGTGTGTACTAGCTTGGAAATAAAGTATTGAATCATTCATTCAGAGTGATTGGTTATTTTACTTATAGTCTGTATTAATTTATTATTTCTCTGGTTAAAATGCTAGAAGTAAAAATTCTCCATTTGAACTGCAAGTCTTTGCTTATGTTTAAAATGATTTCATCTCTTCCATTATGAAATAGAATCCTTACATAATCTATAATATGTTTACATCACTCAGCTATTTTTACTTAAATGGGTCCAATGTAGCATTTTCATTATCGTAAGTGCTTAAATTCCCTGATGTCCCAAAGTCAAACTGGCTGTGTAAACATAACTCATGGGATAGTAACTGATCCACATAAACAACTTTAGTGAGAAAATTTGGTATTACTTTTGTAAACAAATCCCAAAAAGATTTCTGCCACACAGGGGCCCTGATACAAAGTGACAGCCATAAGAGCCATTCACATATTCTGGGTCTAAAATATTCCCTCGAGATCTATGCACCTCTGCCACATTCCCAACATTCAAGATTTAGCTAATACCCCATGGTTCCCTTGATTTTTTTATGAATAAAAGCGTTTTCTAGTGCCCCCACTGATTCCGCCTAAATTACCACCCTTATTTTCCTTCTCAACATTCTTGTGCATAATAGCACTTACTTTCTTTTCCTTGAATATCTGTTATCTTTACCACAAAACTCATTGCTCAATAAAATAGGGGGTTTATCGTATTCAGAACCATTAGCACTCAGAAGGCACATGTGTAAATATCTGTTGAAAGAAGAAATTGAGGAATGTCTACACAAACTACATTTTGTTGTGCTTAGAATTTAGCAAAAAGCGAATGACCATCAATTATTCTTCATAAGTCAAATAAATGGATCTTTGAACTCAACAAAAATTATGAGGAAAATCTAATTATTAGCTACTACAAAACCCTAAATATGAAGGTAGAGTATAAAGGTCAATATGTAAAGAGCGCCTTCAACATAGCAGAAACCAAAAGGACATTGAGCAAATTAAAAGGACAATGAGGAATCACCTCACTCCTGTCAGAATGGGTACCATCGACAAATGACAAGTGCTGGCAAGGTTGTGGAGGAAAGGGAACCCTAGCACATGATGATGGGAAAGCAGACTAGTGCAGCCATAATGAAAAACAAAATGGCATGTCCATAAAAAAATTGAAAATGGAACTCCCATATGACCCTGCCATCTCACTTCTAGGAATATAATTTAGGAAAACCAAAACACACATTAGAAAGAATATACGTTCCCCTATATTCATAGCAGCACAATTTACAATTGCTAAGATTTGGAAAGCACCTAAGTGCCGATCAACAGGTGAATGGATAAGACAAACAAACTGCTGTACATTTACACAATGGAATACTACTCAGCAGAAAAAAGGAAGAACTCTTTCATTTGCTAAGCATGCGTGGACCTATAGAGCATTATGCTAAGGGAATAAGCCAGCCAGAGCTAGCCAAGTATAATGTGATCTCACTCTTATTTGGAATCTCATGAACAAAATACATTTATTTAAAAACATGGAGGCAGAGACATGGAAGCATGTACAGGCTGTGGAAATTCACACAGTAGGCAGAGGAGGGTGAGTGGGTGATGGCTGAGAGATAACCAACCAAGGACCTTGTGTGAATGTATGCACAACCCACAGAAGCAGACAATGGGGGTGGTCAGGGCCTGGGGAAGGGAGCTGGAGTGGCCTGGAAGGGTCGCTGGGGGGAAGGAAACAGACATATGTAATACTTTCAACATAAAGATTTTTTAAAAATAACTGCCATGAAAAAAAATGGAAAGAAAAAGACATGTTATATGTTTTCAGGGGAAAGGGGTTGTGTACACTTTAGGAGGACAGAGGCCTGATGTTAGCTCCTGATCCATAGGTTCGCAATACCTTTGAGTTGGGTAGTCACTGACATTGCAATTTTCTCAGACACCTACCCTTGTCAGCACAGAAGACAGGTGACGTTTTCAAGTTGCCATCACTGCTAAACCAGAAGCCATGGAAGTGGACGCAGAAGTTAGCAACCCTGATCGTCATGGTTCACTGGCTTGTGGATAACTGACATGAGCTAACCTCTAGGCCAAGCTCCATGGGATTCTCATTACCCAGAGACCTGTAGGGAGTCGATGATTCCATGCTGTGTTAGAGGTCTTCTCTGGGCATCACAGGTGGCTCCCATCCCCTCTAAGTTCCAAGGCGTTCCTATCAAGGTGGGGAAACCATTAAGGAGAGGGTGCTGTCGACACCTCTCAAAATGGACAGGGGTCTGTGCGAAGGTGTATCCTTGCTTTCAAAGAAGAAAGGCTTTACCATGGGCCACACCTCTTTGTCCAACATAAGCCTTTCTGGAGGACTTTAAAGGATCATGAAGTGGATCAGAGGGGCCTGGGCCCTGGTCATGAGCTGGGGAGGGAGGGCAGGAGTAGGAGCAGAGCATGGTGCTCAGTATTCACTATCTAAGGCCACAAGGGGTCAGCAAGGGCCTGTAGTTGGGAAAGGTACTTCCGTTGTTATCCTTTGCTGTTTAGAGTCTCATTAGCTGCATGCTGAGCCATTCCTAAGTGGGACACAAAGAATGTTTACTGTTTATGTCAATGTTTATTGTGTCTGGATAATTCCTTTTCTTGAAGTGCCAGTAAGCATCTCCCAACAGAGCGGGATCAAGAAGGAGTTGAGGGAGAATTACCAATCTCCAGCTCTGACAGTGGTCCCAGAGAAGGGCAGGAATTGGATCGCCTTAACCCCAGTCATCCTGTGATGTTCTTGTTACCTTTGTCACACACAGCAATGGGGGGATGTCCTATGATTCCTCTGCCTTCAGCACTGTAACTCCTGCAATAGGAAAGTAAGGACACCCCAAGGCGGGCTTGATTCCCTCGGCTCTGTCATTGGGCTCTGTATGTGCTGACTCAGAAACACAGGGATGGGGAACAGGCAGGTTTATAGCTGTGAGTATGGGAAACACAGAGTTTATGCCTGTATTATTATTTATTAGTCATTGTATTCTTTTCCACATGAACAACTGTTAAGCTACTTTTGGTCCACCCTGGATATATAAAATAGGCTCTCACATGGTTATTGATTACTGAGGCAGGAAAGTCCCAGGAGCTGTCCACTAAGCTACAGAGACAGTAAAGCTGGTGTTGCCACTCAATTTCACTACAAAGGCCTGAGAACCAGGGGAGATGATTATGTAAATTTCAGTCTGAGGGCAGGAGAAGGTGAGATGAGATGTCCCCATTCAATCCATGAGACACAGGTGGGGTCAGATCCTTCTTACCTGGCCTTTTGTTCTTCTCAGATCCTCAGTGGGTTGTTTGAGCTCAATCTCACGGGATGGCAATGTGTCTGCTAAACTGAGTCAGCTAGTGACATGTTGGTCACAGCCAGGAACACCCTCACAGATACACCCAGAAATAATGTGTAATCCCAGAACCCCGTAGTCCACTCAAGATAACCATTAAATTAATCTTCACCATGAACACCTATCTTAATTGCCCTGAGAATGAGGACCTTGCTAAGATATATGCTTTCAGTGCTAAAACCGGGAAAATTCTGGAAAAATGGCAAGAGTTGGTTACAGTGAAGTTTGTTCAGTGCTTCTGCCAGGCTGATTGAGACGTCCACACAATTCTTGGCATTGTATATACACAGCAGAAATACATATGTGCCAGGTAGAAACTCATCGACCTATTGCAGACCCCTTGAGGGTCCTTGATAAGAGGGCACACACACACCCAGTATCTCTTTCCTTGTGGGGAAAAAGGAGCCATTTTGGAAAGAGGCCAGGTTATAGGGAGATAGGCATTGTGAGAACTGCCTCCAGATTAGGAGTCCATTGCTCTAAGGGAGAGGACATTCTCCCTAAAACAGGGTTGCAACTCCAGACCTTTACTGCTCAGCCTCCTTGGAAATGGTGTCACAATGAGGTATCCCAAAACTGAGAGCACCTAACTCTCCTCAGTCCCTCAGCAACACAGTCACCATTTCTCAGTTGCTCTTCTTTCAGCAACGGGCCCAGAGAGGGACCACCCACTGAGGATGGCCATCCTGCCAAGAGAGCCTGGGCACACAGAACTGAAGAGGGCAACAGTAGAAGAAAATCCATCTCTGGTGCTCTGCTCTGCGGTAGAGATGAAAGCAATTAAAGTGTAGATGCTCCTGAGAATGGTAAAATGGCCCTATGTATGCACACCCTCTTCTCCCCATGACTGTAGTTGAAAAGTTGGAAAGAGTTGCATATTCTGGGACTCTGACACACAGGTAAAGAGGAAACTGTCACGGTCCCAAAAGAATAAGCTAGAGAGACTGTTTGCTAGAGACTCCTGCAATGTTTCTCCAGCCCATTGTGAATGAAGGCTGTGGAAGCATCTTCAGAGCACGATGGGAGCCTGTGAGCACAGGGCCAGTTTAATTTCCACTGTCCCATGAGCTGGTTCCACTGTGTAAAGAGTGTCACTTTTTGTATGTGAGCAACAGTAATGATCAACCTCGTCCTCCAACTGCAGCCCAGGCATGGTCAGCATGGCTGTGTTGCCAGACTTGGGGCCAGAGAAGTGCTCAGGGATTCCTGAGGGCCAGTGTAACCCCATAAATCAGGAGGTTAGGGGCCATGTCATAGACATAAATGGTACCAGGAGATATAAATGTAAAACCCAGTGCCATCACTGCTTCCAGCAAGCAGATAGTGACCTACTTTCCAGGTGTGCCAGATACTGAGGGCAGATAAGGACACAGGACCCTGAAAGGACCAAGAACACAATCTGGTGAGCCAACATGAGAGAATGGGAATAGTTTGACATGTTTCTTCTTACTCAGGACACACTGAAACCTGGTGACTGGATCCAACTTTGGATGCCCTTGTCTTTCCTCCTGTGGGCATCAACATGGTTCGTGACTGAGGAATTGAGGACTTCCCTCATGTGACATTGGGAGGAAAGTGAGGACAGTGACTGAGGTTGTCTAGGAAAACATCCAATCGCTTGCTTACTCAAGAACCATGGACAAATCTGGACTCTTTCATTATTTCTCAGCCATTTCCTTGACACTTTCAGTTGCAATGAGTCCTCATGACTCCCTTGTCCCAATCTGCACAGTGTCTGAGGCTCAGGGCCCGTTATTGCCACTTCCAGAAGTAGAAATATTGGGAAGTTGAAATGTTGGGAAGCAACAGACACAGGGCATACCCCTCTGTGGCAGACACAGACTCAAGAGAATCTCCTGGTAAACAATAGAGAGGACTTAACACAGGTCAGGGGTAAACCACAGCAAACTTCCTCCCCATATGAGGACAGCGGTGCCCCCTGAGTGCCTAAGATGATTCAACCTGAGCTTCAGAGAAGGCAGCTGAGAGTGAGGTGGCAGACTCTGCTCTGTCTGCTTCTCTTACTCTTTCAAGTCCAATCCAGCTCAGTACCTGGCCCCTTGAGAACTCCTACATGCATCTGAGCACAGTTACCTTTTTTATCCCACTTCCTTTCACATGGGCTGTCACCTGCCACAGGAGGTGGACCAGACCCTCCCCTTAGGACCATTTTACTTGTTTCTAAGTAGTTTTGCCAGAGGGTTAGTGCTCCTGAGGTAGTTCTTTGCCTTGCTTGAGGAGACATTAGACGTTGAGTAAAATCAATTGCAGGAGGGCAAGTGAGTGCAAAGAAAATGGGATCAGAGGAAGACAGAATGACTTCCCACAATGTTAAAGGTCACAATACCAATGATGGAGAGAGCTCAGTAGGATTGATTGCCACTGAGAGGAAAAAAGGAAGTGGGATCCTGAGTTTGAGATTCTGGGAGGTGAGTTGGCAAGAAAAATAACCCCAGGTCTTCTCCTAAGAGTGTGGCAGGATCTCAAATGGGGCACAACATGTTCTTCACTGTACCCCCGACATGATCTACTGGGAATCCTCACCTCTGAGCCATGTGACTTCTGGTGGCAAAATCTGCCTCATAAACACAGAGATGGTTGGCCTGGTGTATTCTTCTGGAAAGAGTTGGATTTGGAGAACAGACAAGTCAGAACCGAGTGCTCCTTTTCAGATTGACATGGCACTGTCCTCAGGTAATGACTGGGAGTCCTATGGATCAAGATGCTCCCACAAAGCTAGGGCACAAAGTTTGTATTGTTGTTCATGCCACAGCACAGACATTCAGAAGAGCAAAGGGTGGTGACACCTTCGCTGAGGGAGGTCAGACATCTGTGATTGGGTAGAGCGGTGAACGTGGATATGTTAGGCACTGACAATATTCTATGTGATACCATGGCTTCAATGTCAGTGCCTAAACCTGTTTGGGCTCCATTAAGTCATTTTCCACAGCAATGTCTTTGGTGTGAGATAACAGTGAAATGGTACTAATCCCTGACCTTTCTTAAATCCATCAGCTGGACCTGTGGACCAAGTAGACTGAATCCTCATCTCCTGGGAAAAGTGTGGGAAGCCCTGGGCACATTCCAGTTATCCTCATCCTTCCTGCAGGAAGCAGACCTCTGACCTTCATGGAGTTCCACCTTGTCCTCATTCATTGTGCCTTGTTTTGTCAGGACAACAGGGCCCAGAGCCAGTGCTGCTGGAGTAACCACTCTCATTTAACACCATCCTCTACCCATGTGCCCACATGATAACACGTGACATATACATGCTAAGCATGATGGCTGCCAGACTAGGCAAAAGGACTACTTGCAAAAATGGTTAATAACCAATAGAGTGAAAAAAAATACATTTAAACACACTAATATTTATTCCCAAACCTGCCGGGAGCCGGTCCATGCTTGCTGTTTCAAGGGACCTGGCATATATGGCATACTGTTCTTAATATGTTTGCTCACCTTCTTGGCACTATGTGTTTTAACCAAGGTCTCTGAGAAAGGTTGTTTTCCCCAGGTAGGGATTTTCCCCTGAAGTTAGGGAGGGAATAAAACCCCTCAACTAAGTGCCAGGCGGGTAATTAATCTCTTTAACTACGAACAATCATGCTTAAACTACATAATCTTTTCTCCCTGGAATGGAGATAAGAAACGCCCTAACCTTTGTAATAGAGATTGATAGGATTGAATCAACTGGTATAAATACAGTTGTAACAAGACAGAAAGACACAGAACTCATGAGACAGAATTCAGAAGACAGAACCTACACGGAGCCTGGAGACAGAAGAACTTCGCTGGAGAGAACATGGCAATAGATCCTGGACTGAACCTGACTGCGGAAATTGGCAGGAGAGCCTGACTGGAACCTGGACACTGAACCTGACTGGAGATCCTGGCTACAGAACCTCGCTGGAGATCCGAAGCAGAACCTCTCTGGAGATCCAGACCAGAACTTGGCTGGAGATCCAGGCTAGAGATCCTGGCTAGGCTGCTGATCAACTGAACCCTGTCTCCGTGTCATTCCTTCTTTGCCGACTCCTTCCATGCCTTTGGGGACCCCTGGACCTGCTGGGGCTGGACCCCGGCATCTGGCGCCCGAACAGGGACCCCTAGGTAAGCGCCCCCCACTCGGGACGGATAGGACTCCACCATAGGAAGAGGGTGGATAGTCTTCGCCGACTCCGTCCACACCTTTGGGAACCCCTGGAACAGGATTCCCATAGGTAAGCCCCCTCCCCATTGAGAACCCCACACTCGGGACGGATAGGACTCCACCAGGGTGCTACAGACCCCCCTATAGAGGATAAGTAGGGTAAGAAGGTGGATAGTACAGAACTTAGATTGAGAAGATGTGCCATACTGAGTCCAAAGAAAGAAGACTCTGTATTGATTCTTAGATTGAGAAGATGTGCCATACTGAGTCCAAAGAAAGAAGACTCTGTATTGATCTTTAGATTAAGAAGATGTGCCATACTGAGTCTAAAGAAAAAAGACTCCGTGTTGATCTTTTAACATATATGCTTGTTAGCAGAGGAATTAAGGTTACTCCCAGTCAGACAGAACATTTTATACAAAAAATACGTCCATGCTTTTCTGAGGAAGGAAAGGTGCCGGAAAGGTAAATGTAGAGGCATGGGAGAAGGTAGGCCCAAGGAGCCTTATCCTTAACCCCACTGCAGCCTTTCCACCCCGGGAAAGTGCAGGATTGGCAAGCTCTCCCTGGGGTGATAGATCAGGACTCAGGTAATAGCAGAAAGCGCCAATCCTACTCTTAAAATGGATACAAGAGAGCGTTTGAGGTTTTTCTTTTTAATGCCTGCTTTTAAAAAATAAAAAAGGGGGAATTTGCCGGGAGCCGGTCCATGCTTGCTGTTTCAAGGGACCTGGCATATATGGCATACTGTTCTTAATATGTTTGCTCACCTTCTTGGCACTATGTGTTTTAACCAAGGTCTCTGAGAAAGGTTGTTTTCCCCAGGTAGGGATTTTCCCCTGAAGTTAGGGAGGGAATAAAACCCCTCAACTAAGTGCCAGGCGGGTAATTAATCTCTTTAACTACGAACAATCATGCTTAAACTACATAATCTTTTCTCCCTGGAATGGAGATAAGAAACGCCCTAACCTTTGTAATAGAGATTGATAGGATTGAATCAACTGGTATAAATACAGTTGTAACAAGACAGAAAGACACAGAACTCATGAGACAGAATTCAGAAGACAGAACCTACACGGAGCCTGGAGACAGAAGAACTTCGCTGGAGAGAACATGGCAATAGATCCTGGACTGAACCTGACTGCGGAAATTGGCAGGAGAGCCTGACTGGAACCTGGACACTGAACCTGACTGGAGATCCTGGCTACAGAACCTCGCTGGAGATCCGAAGCAGAACCTCTCTGGAGATCCAGACCAGAACTTGGCTGGAGATCCAGGCTAGAGATCCTGGCTAGGCTGCTGATCAACTGAACCCTGTCTCCGTGTCATTCCTTCTTCGCCGACTCCGTCCATGCCTTTGGGGACCCCTGGACCTGCTGGGGCTGGACCCCGGCACAAACCCATACTTTCAGGTCAAAGATATACAATAATTTCCTTTCAGAATGCCAATTAGGAAGAAAGATTAAACATCTGGAAATAGTACATGATAAAGAGAGAGGCACCTGACGTGGAGGTTCTGGGACACATGAAAGGTCATGCCCTGTGGTGCTGAGTCTCCGACTGAATCTTATGGGAGAACAGTGCTAGGTACATTGGCCATAGTGACACCTAAAACACTTCTAATCCCTTCCATCAAAAAATTACACTTCTTCCACATCGGATAAAAATTAAACAGGTGTCCAATGGTGTTACTTAAGGAATGCAGGGACCATGTCTACCATCAGAGACTCCAAATACCCAGGGAACAGTGTGCTCCTTATTCCAGCAAGGTCTCATCAGATAGACCCTGATCACCCAACAGCTTGTCCTGGTTCTCCTTGTAATAGTCCCTCTTATGAAATAGTGACTACCTTCTCAAAAGGAAATGGTGGTCCACCTTTGAGGAGAAACAGTAGAAGGACCAATGGGGGCTCCCACAGTCCTGTGCACATTGAAATAACATGCAACTTATGGGCCTTGCTGTTACAGTCAGGGGACACAACCAATCTCAGATGCCAAGGCGGAGGGTCAGCAGAGTCATTACTCTCTGGTTCCTACTGGTGTCCAGCACCGGGACATTGCTCCCCAACCCCACAAACACACACACAAACACAAACACAAACAGATGCACCCTTAAGGCAGGCTTACCCCTCTGACCTGCTTTACCAGAGTGGGGTTGGATCTTCTCCGCGTTTTCATTAGCAGGGACCCTTTCCCACTGTTCTGTGACACAACTGGAGAGGGTCCACATGGGTCACTGTTGCAGCTTGTATGATTAAAGCATGATGGTAAATAAAGCAGTACTTGGAAAAATGTCACCAAGTGACTTAAATGGAGAAAATTATAGCAAAGACTTAACTTCCAGGTAGGGTGATCATCCATGTCATTTCTAAGAGCTGACATCTGTAGGGCTGAAAGTCAGAGATGGCTTACAGCCTTTGGATTATGAGGTCACACACCAGGGCTTGTGTCACCTCGGCCCAGCTTCCTTCAACAGTCCTAAATTTCTTGGCCTGATAGTTATGTGTACTTGTACTCTTTCATGCACTTTAACTGGGATTATCACTGCAAAGGTGTTGCAGCACCACGGAAAGCTTTGGGGACCCCTGAGGAATGAGGCCACCTCCCACAGATTCTGCAAGAACCCAGCAGCCATGGGCTGCATCTAGAAGCATCCTTTAGGTACCTGAGTGCAGAGGTGATTCTGAGAGGACACAGAACCTTTCACTCAAAACCCAGCCTCAAACCTTCCTTGGTTCTGGGAAGTATTGGGAGCATAAAAAGAAAGAAAATCAAATAGGAATGAGGGGAGAAAGGAAGAGAAGAAAATAATTTTTTTCCCATTATTCTCATTCCCACTTCATTTGTGGAGAACTGAATCCATGTGGTCTGAACAGGTATGAGAGGCTAAGGGATTTCCCAGAGGATGGTGGGAAATCTACCCATCAAGCACATAAGGGGCCTCCTGTGGCTGTTACAATGAAAGGTTTGAATGAGTGGTCATCTGGATGGACAAATCACAAGCAAAGACAACAAGCCAGTAACAGAGAGTATCCTTTGGGATTGTGTGTGAGAGAGGACACTATCTGAAGAAAACAAGCTGCGCTCTCAATGCTTTGTGAGAGGAGGGAAGACAGAGAGAGCATGAATTTTCCTCAGGGCCATGTTGCATGAGCCCCTGCTCAGGGTGGGGAAGCATCTTCAGAGCAAGGAGGGAGCTTGTGAGCCCAGGGCAGGTGTTGGTCTCATTTTCCCACAAGCCTGCACCACTGTGGATAGTGCCACGGCTCATGTGATGAACAACAGTACTAATCAGCACCATCCTCCAATGGCAGCCCTGGCCAGGGCAGTGTAGCTGTTTTCCCACATTTTTAGCAAGAGAATATATAAGGGATCATTGATGGCCATTTTTGGATTTTATAAGCCAGCAGTTTAGGGCCATGCCTGGTCATTCTTTGTACCAGGAGACATGATCATAACCACTAAAATCATCGCCGTGTCTGGCACAGGTGGAGGAGACTAACTACCCCAGAGCCCTGGACACTGAGTGAGGCTGAGTCAGGGCAGATTGGGCCCAGGACCCTGAAAACAGCAAAAGCACTCACTGGTGGGTGCAGTGCTGGATACTTGGTGAGCCTGAAGAGGAGGCAAAGAATCAGGCCAAGGTGGACCCACGGTCCCTTCCACGGAGGCCTCACCTGGGCCCTGAGTGAGGATGGTGAGCAGGAGCAGAGGCCACGTCATGGTGGAGCTACACCAACAATGCTGCCTTCTGACACCCCAAGCCTGAGCCTGGCTCGCCACACTTCTCTTATCCTCTCCCTGGCCTCAGAGGAGGGAGGGGCCTCCATGCAAATCTGCTTCTTTCACCTGCCTCACCACATTCCACTACATACTGACCTGGAGTCTACATACACCTGCAACCCTGGAAGGAAGAGCTTTACCAAGAATGAAGCTCTTGCCCTGGCTGGGTGGCTTAGTGGGTCACAGCATCATCCTGGTATGGCAAGGTTGCGTGTTTGATGCCTGGCCAGTGCACATACAGGAATTCATAATGAGTGCTTATGTAATCAGAACAAAAACTCCATGTTTCTCTCTCTCCTCTCCTCTCTTCCTAAATTCAATCAGTAAACGCTTTGAAAACAGTCAAACTCTTTAATATACTCTAAGTAATGTCAGACTGAGCCCAAGGCAGCATGCAGAAATGGAGCCAGTCAGGGGATACCTACCTTTTGTCTTGGGGGAGTCCTGGTGTCTCCTGGATGAGCTATCCCAGGACTTCCCTTTGTGTTGTGGGCAAAGATAAAGACAGCTTGACTTAGGAAGGTTCGGGCACTCCATTTCCTGGGTGTCAATGGCAGAGCTGGGGACTGCATATTGCCCTCCACTCCTTCTTATTCCCCTTAGTGAGGATGGCTCCTCTGCATGGCTCCATCCTCTGTCTTTGCAGTGGTTTTATTCTGAAACTGAGTCCTTGCATGTATTAACTCTTTTAAGAGATGATGTATGGGGCACAACAGTTTGGGGACCTCATGGGCTCGCAGGGAAGCAGCACTTCAAACTTCATCCCAGGACAGCATAAAGCCCAGCAAGTACCTTCCCCACATCCTGGCTCTTATGCCCCTAGGGTTATAAGACTATACGTCCCCCTGGAGGCCCAAGACTGTGCATTCCTCATGGAAGGCAGCTGCGGGGGAAAGGGGCGATTCCCAGATTACCTCCTTCCCATATTCTGCCCCTTCCAGCTCAGTACCAGGTTCCTTGACCCCTTCTATTTCCTGGTGAGCCCATTGCCCTTTGTCCATCAACATCCTCTAGACTGCAAGGTGTTGCCTGCCTCACCAGGTGGCCCAGATGCTATTATCAGGGCTTATTAGTATGCCCCACCATAGACTAGGCACAATGGTGCTGCTTGTGAGGCAGCTCTTGGCTCAAGGCTGAGGACACATTACCTAAAACCACCGAATAGCAAGGTTGGATGAGAAACATGGTGCCAGGTGAAGACAGACTGACTTCTAAAATTGTGAGGAGAAAAGATATTGCACAAAGAAGCAAAGGTTCTGTGGGATTGAGAAGACCAAGGGGCTTAGAATAGTAGAAGTCAAGGTGAGAGATGGGGTGGTTCCTTGTGGAGATTCCAGGGAGAGTCTGTTTCCTGGCTCCTCCTGTTGCTAGGTCGCCAGCATTCCATGGCTGTAGCAACATGACTCCAATCTCTGCTCTGTGGTTCCATCTCCTGTTCATCTTCTGTCCCCAACTCTGCCTGCACACACTGGTAATCCACTGTATTAATCAGGGTTCTTCAGAGCAGCAGGAGGATATGAGGACTTGGCTGGTGTGATTACAAAGACTGAGAAACCCCAAGATCTGCAAGCTGGGGGGCCCAGCAAAGCTGTTGGTCTAATTTGGCCTGTGACTGAGGACCTGAGAACAAGAGGAGCTGATGGTTTAAGATCCAGTGTGAGGACAGACACCTGTGAAATGAGATGTGATGCCCCAGCCCTATGGTGATCCATGAGTATAGGGGTGAGTTCCTCCTTTTGTTCTAGTCAGGTTCTCAGTGCATTGATGCTGTGCACATAGGGAGGGTGTTATCCTTTTAGGGTCCACCACTTCAAATGCTAATCTTCTCAGGAAACTAGCTCAGAGACACACCCAGAAATCATGTTTATTTGGGCTCTGTGCTGTCCTTTGGGCTGTGAAACCAAGGCATACCATTAACAATCCCAGTCCCCATCTCAAAGCCTTCATCCCATCTGCAAACTCCCTTTTGCCTTATTAGGTAACATTCCAAGATCCCAGGTATTAACACCAGGATACCTTTGTGTCCTCATTACTCAGGCTCTGGAACCAGCCTTGCAGTCCTGCACAGTGACACACACACACACACACACACACACACACACACACACACACACACACACATCGCTCTGAGAGGATGTTTTCAGGATGTTTTGCACAGTAGCACATGGAGGTGTTCCAGACACAGGAGCTACCCCAAACCAACTTTTAAACAGCCTTTAAGTTGACCTGGCTGTCCTTTTCTTGAAATACTTTTAATATTAATGGAAACCTGAGAGTCTGTTCCCACTGCTTAGGACTGCACACAAAGCAAGGGAAGGATCTAGAAATATCCATCAGTATAACCATGCTCACAGTCTAGCTTCTGCAGCCCTCACTAGTGCTTCCCATTGAAATATGACTTACCATAAAGCAAAGAGGACATTTTCCTCCTACAAGCAAAGATATTTTAGGACATCACTTATGAATTCCCACACTGGTTCCTATGTGGTTCTTTGTTTAAGGAATTCCTTCACTCCCATCAAGGGCAGGAAGATGCTTTCCATGTGGAGCCTGGGTGACATCCATTGGCACCTCTCAACTTTCTGCCCTTTCCTTCCTTGATGTCTAAGGAGGCACCAGGCACAGCCCCTACCTGGCATTACATAATTGAAGGACAGGTGATCAGGGTGTGACTCCACCTGAGAGAGGAGGGGCTCCCCCTAGTCCCTGTGAGGCTCTTCTCCAGGAGGGGCAAAGAGATTCCTCAAGTTGGGACTGATGGCTATACTCTGAGTTTGGGAAAATACTGAAGGGAGAAGAACAGGGTACACAAGGCTCCAGAAGCACAAGCCAAAGTTTGTTCAGAAGTTCCTCGTAGACTCCACATTCATGACACCTGTGGGAGGATGAATTTATTCATGCTTTCGTCTAGGCAAATTAGGGGAATGCAGTTAGGAGGAAGTTGCTCACCAGCCAAAGCCCCATGCTATCTTTTGATAGATGGGGCGAAGGAGCCAATTGGGAAATATTTCATCAAGATGGAAAGGACACTGTGCCAAGCTTGGAAGGAGGAGAGCGGGTAGGGCCTTGGGGAAGTCAATTCTGTACAGAGCACAGGATTTGTCCCTTCAACTCTCCCCCAGCTCAGTCCTCATGAAATATTGACTGATTGTTGTGTCAAAGGAGACAGAGAGCCTAAAGGAAGTTCTCATCTGTGGTGTCTCTTGTGGTACGCTTCTTTTTCAAGGGGCCACCAAATTGGAGTAGTTTCCTCGTGTCCATGATGAGAGGTGAGAGGAGCTCAGAGAGAACTCCAACCATGCAGACATAAATGTCCCTACACAGGGAAGCAGGAATTAAGTGAGCAGGGATCCTGGGAGCTCAGGCAGGTTTGCTCTCATTTTCCCCAGTTGCTTGAGGCACTGTGGTAAGTGCCACAGATGGGTTATAAAACAATGACATCAGCCCCTTTCCAGGTGGAGCCTAGAGATGGTCACAGAGGCTGGAGTGCCAAACCGGTAGCCAGAGGAATGGTCTGAGGTTCCCTGAAGGCTACAAACTGACAGGATCCATCAGGAGTTGAGAGGCAGTGCCCCTGCCTTATTAGTACTAGGCCACCTCATTATAACCCACACTCCTCCCAACCCAGTGTCACTGACTCTTCTAGAGCTTCTGCTTCAGAGACCTGAATGCTTAAGGAGGTTGAGTCATGAAGAGAGAGTTCATGAACTTGAAAATGAAGACAAAGGCACAGACAGATTGGCACGTCCAGGACCATGGCTCCAGGTGAGCCTCAGTGAAATAACTGGTCACCCAAGAAACAAACTAAGCCTGTGCAGTGATCAAGGGTGGTGAGGAGCACAGGAGCCCAGCCATGCTAGAGGTTCTCCGAGTGCCTCCTGAGCCCAGAGCTGGACAGGGCAGCCTCCCCCTGGGGTTATTGGTCTCAGCAGGCTGTCCTGTGTTGGGGGTGGAGGTGGGAAGGTGTTCATGCCTATTCATTCAGAGGCCTTCTCTGAGCCTGGACTGTCTTCACTGTCCCCCCTCACTTCAGACCCCTAAAGGTGGGACCTCAAAGAGTGCCTGCCTCCTTGGGACCTGGCCAAGAGGGTGTGTCTGGTATATATGTTTAAAAATAAATCTGGGAGTGGCTCCCCATGGAGATAGGGCCCCTGAGCAGGGTTACTCAGGGCTAAGAGCTGAGACCACAGAACCCCATAAATGTGAGCCAAGGTTTGTTCCAAAGTTCCACAACTGTCTAAACCAGTGTTCTCAACATTCCTAATGCTGCGACCCTTTAATGAATTTCCTCATGTTGCGGTGACCCCCCACCATAAGATTATTTTCGTTGCTACTTCATAACTGTAAGTTTGCTACTGTTATGAATCATAATGTAAATATCTGATATGCAGGATGTATTTCCATTGTTCCTGTCCCAGAGGTTGACAACTGCTGGTAAACAAACATTCATGATACCTGCGCATAATTCACTTTCTCATCTGTGGGTGCAAATCAAATATTAGGAGCAGTTTAGGGCGACCGTAGCCTCACCCCACACCCCATACCCACACCCCATTTGGAGGTTTGAGGAGCCCAGAGACCTCTGCTCAGCACAAAACA
The DNA here is from genome assembly GCF_963259705.1 of Myotis daubentonii. Taxonomy (NCBI): domain Eukaryota; kingdom Metazoa; phylum Chordata; class Mammalia; order Chiroptera; family Vespertilionidae; genus Myotis; species Myotis daubentonii. Next base: position 7,307,000 of record NC_081862.1, on the reverse strand, counting down.
TAGTGAGCCCTGGACTGAGGTTGGGGACACTTGGGCCCAAACAAAGGTTCCCTGCTGTGTCCCTAATTGTGGCTGCAGCTGCCACAAAGGCAAACGGAGCTGCCGCATCTACCCTTGCAGTGTCTCCCCTTGATAAGTGCTTGCAATATCTCCCCTGGGACCAGTTTCACCAACAGCAGCCCCTCCCCACCCCTGGAAACAAGGTACCCAGCCTTGTAGTACCTGCTGTGCTGCACATAGCAGATGGTCAGGGCCTCCCTGTCCAGAATGGTAGCCACCAACCCATGTGATGATTAAGCCCTTGAAATATATCCAGTGCCCTTGAGGAGCTGAGTTTTCATTTTAATCTATCAAGGTAACATATACTTTGGTTATTGTTTAGAACACCTTGGGTGTGTGAATGGATCTATTTTATCAAATGTTAGGAAATGCAAATACAGACTCAGCATTCCTGATTTAAAAAGATACAATTTAGCACTCAATCCTTATTGAGATGGCCTGTGCGAGACATCAAACTAAGAAGACTTTGTGCAAAACTTGAAGGTAAAATACCTCATTAATATTTTTGTGGCTGCTTGGTTCTTCTGTAGCCATAAAATTACAAACACACTGAAGCAACATTGGGTATATGACATTTTTAAAGTTTTTAAATCAAGTTTTTTATTGATTTCAGAGAGGAAGGAGTGGGAAAGAGAGGTAGGAACATTAAAGATGAGAGAGAATCATTGATCCTCAGCCCTCCATAGGCACCACCCTGGGTATCCAGCCTGGAAGCTGTCATGTGCCCTGACAGGAACATGTATCCTGACTCCTGGCTCATAGGTCCATGCTCAACCACTGAGCCAGGTCGATTGGACCATGTACTATATATTTTGAACAAAGGAGAAATAGCGAGATTTTTTTTCAGAAGTGAGAATGGGCAATTTGCAGGAGGTTGATGAAGAACAGAACACTCGGGTCAGGAAAGTTAAGAAACCATGAGGCACGGGTTATCTAGCCGACTGACACCAGTCTGAACCCTCTTAGCCAACGGTTAAGAAATAAAGGAAACCAAGTTTCTGCCACCCTGAAGCTTCTTTTTGGGATATTGATTTTCAGCTGTTTATTAAGTAGCCAAAGTGTCAGAGAGCACCTTTGGGCACCCCAGCACCCTCCTGGCCAAAAGAGAGAGAGGGAGAGACCTTCTTCAGAAGGTTGTTGCCTTTGCCTGATTGGAGTGAAACATGGTAAACAAGAGGGCTTCAGCAGATGTCTATTAGCTAGATACCCCTCCTCCCCTGTCACCATCAATCAGGAGTGTGGGAGCGGTTCCCAGAAATTGTTGGTCCCAGGAGGCAGGGTTATAAATTCCAGTGGCTGCTGTGTCCAGTGCTGGAATTGGTGGCAGTTCAGCTCACCCAGCACACCTCCTGAGCACACAGCTGGACAGGGCAGAGGCTGGGTCCAGGCTGGCTGTGCCCAGGGCCTGGAGAAGAGGGGGAAATGCAGCGGGGGATGACTCAGGTGAACCTGGAGGGGAGGGAGAGGCATCTGTCCAGGTACCCACATGAACTGTCCTTGGGAAAGGTCACGTGTGTCCTGAGGAGAGAGAGGGAAGTAGAGCCAAGGCCATGGGGGAGACCCCGCCAGGTCAAATAATTGCCAAATGCATCTAGGAGAGAGGTGGGAGAGCTATGAAGGCTGAGTTTCTAGTTCCAATATAAAATAATAGAGTTGGTTCTTGTTTGTTTGTTTGTTTGGTTTTTTTATCTGCTCTGCTCTAGGTGACAATCCCAGATCCACTGCGGCTGAGAGCAGTCGCCTCATTTGTCCTCTTTCCTCCATCTGTGTAGCTGGAAACTTTAAACTCTGCTAGTTCATAGGCATGGAGAACGTCTGGAGGAATTGCAGGGTAGGGACCCACAAGAAGCCAGCCTCACCCACCCTGCTGTTACGCTCTGCCCCCAGACCTCCCCATAGCCTATGGTGAAGAGATGCAGGGTGACCTGCATGACAGGGACACAGTGTCTTCTGCCCACTCTCCCTCTCAGATAAGGTCTCACAGTTTGCAGATTCTGAATATTCCCCAAGTCTGAGTGAGGAAGAGCAAGGCAGCACAATGTGTCTGAGGCTGCCTGTCACTACTTGAGCCAAGTTAAGCAGAGACAGTGTTGAACCACACAATGAGTGTTTATCCAAGGATGCGGTCAGTATGGGGAGAGCAGTTGCTCACCCTGGAAATTTGGCTCTCAGCCTCTTGTGGAGAAGATAGCTACCTGTAGCTGCCAGCTGCAAGTGTCACATGGAAAGGGGAGGGGAGGGCCTGCTGTCTGCCCTTCAGGAGCTCAAAGGCTGACCACAAGGTGGCTAATCTTCCAAGATTTTAGGAACAGCTCAGCCCCTTCCTGGGATGAGATTGGAATGGTCAGCCTTCCTGAGAAAGACCTCAGGAGGGGGTCAGGGTGCGGGCACAGCTTCCAAATCAAAGCCTGTCCTGTGCCAGGTCTCTTCCCAAAATGCAATTCTTTTCTGAGTAATGCGCCATGGAAGCAGCCTATGTTTTCAGTAGAGCCTGTTTCATCCTCCAGTGTCCCAGGGCCTCGTATTTATAGATTTTAAGTAATGATTAAACAATTGTGGCTCTATTCTTATTAAAAGCCCTTCCCCACTATGAGAAGCTGATTTCCAAAGACCCCCAGGAGATGCCTCAAGCCAGCCTGAATGACAGGGCTGGGCCTCAGCTTTGCTCTTCCCCTCTCCCTCTCTCCTCACAAGCCTGACTTTTGTCTCCTAAAGAGACTATGGAAAAGCAGGCAGCAAAACCTGTCAGACTGAGCATGCCAGGCCCCCTGTGCCCCCTGTAGGCGCCACCTGAGAGGAGAGCCCTGGGTTAAGGTTCCGCTAAGGGGCAGCTCTGCCAGCGCCTGAGCACCAGGCTGTGGCTGGTGCCTCACCACCTCTCCTCAGCTTTGTTGGCCTGCTCCTCCTCAGGAGCCTCCTGCCCACTGGTTCTGCTTTCAGGCCCAGGTGTGACTTTGCCAAAGGGATTTGTTGGTGAGAGGAGAACCCCATTCATGAGGGGGGAGGAAGGCAGGTAGGCTGCCATCACCTGAAGTCTTAGGGGAGGTGAGCAGAGCAAAGGCTGGATTCAGGGCTTGTCAAAGAGCTCTGGTGACCCAAACCCCAGGGGAAGACTGAGGTAAGCACCTGTGGAGAGAGACAATGTAATTGCCTCTGGCCAGCTCTCCTCTGCCCCGGGGGTTACTATAATGTCCACATCCAGACAGAAGGGACAGTGGACTAGCCCAGGGCAGGGAGCTCTTTTCTAGACAGAGGGCTGCGGTGGGGTGGGAGTGGGGCGCCAAGCCTGGCCCAGCGAACAAGGCAGGTAAGTAGCAGCCACAACCACAGAGGGAAAGGGGTACCCAAAAACACAGACCAGAGGTGGCAAGTGGGAGGTTAGCTGGGGGTTGCGGCCTCCTGTATCTCCTTCCACATTTGCGACCGCCCCCACCCTCATGCCTGGAAGCACAGAGTCCCCCTAACAGCCAACCACCCTCTGCCACCCCTTGCAGCCTTGTGGGTGTGGCACAGGCACTCCTGTCCCCACCTTTTCTGGGCCTGTTAAAACACGCCCCTCCTCCTTCCCCCTGATCTTGGTTTGCTCCTGATCTTGTGACCTACTATGATTTCATCCTCCAAGGAACCAGGGGGCAGTCCCAGGAAGCTTGCCAGGCGCCGCCCCCCACCTCTTCCTTACTGCCAGCCTCCCTGCTGTGCAGGAGTCCACATGGTGAGGAGCATGGCCTTTGGAAAAGGTAAGTGCGCACTCTGGGTTCTTGGAGTCTCCAGGGACGAACTTGCTGTCTCCAGGGGTGAACTTGCTCTAGTCACTGGTAACCCCCAGCCCCTCCCCTGCAGGCTTTTCCATCTGAAAATGAGTTCCCACCTGGTTGGAGTGAAGCCCTGAGGTGTAAACCTGGCTCACTGGGGTGAGGCCGGCCGCCTGCTGCGCCAGAGTGGGAGCTCGCTGAGGGGACTTACACGCAAAAATTCATGGAACTCTGGCTTCGGCCTTTATTGTGTGACCTCAGCTGGCCGAGTTTGCACTTGACCAAGGGGGGCCCCACAGCCCCGGCGCTAACTCCCTGGGATCTGGCTCCTCAAGTCTGTGGGCTCTCAGGCCAGCCCAGCCCTGCTTAGGGCGTGGGGGACAGAGAAAGGGCAGAAAAGTGGCTGCTGGACGATGGGTAGTGTCCAGGAGGGAGAGGTCGCTTTCCGCAGAGCACCAGGCCCGTCACTCATCATTGTCCTCTGGTTCAGCTGGTGAGAAAGCGGTGGTCAGGCTGGGAGATAAGAGGTGATTCCCACTGAGAGCTGCAGAACCCTTTCCTGGTGTGAGTGTGCATGTGCCTGAGTGTGTGTGAGTGTAAGTGTGTCAATTCTCACCTGATGATATGTTCCTGGGTTCCTTTTCTTTCTTTCTTATTACTAATAACGTATTACATATGTGTTCTTATCCCCCACTGCCCCTATACCCAAACCCCCACCACGCAAGCATGCCCTCATGCTCACCACCCCTGGTGTCTGCGTCCTTTGGAGAGGCTTATAGGTATGCATACAAGTCCTTTGGTTGATCTCTCCCCGTTAGCCCCACCCTCCCCTACCTTCCCTCTGAGGTTGATGGTCTGATCCATGCTTCTCTGTCTCTGATCTGTTTCTGTTCATTGGTTTATGTTGTTCATTATAATCCATAGATGAGTGAGGTCTTGTGATATTTATCTTTCTCGGACTGACTGACTGGCTTTGCTTAGCATAATGCTGTCCAGCTGCGTCCATGCTTTTGCAAATGGTCAGTGCCCCTTCCTTTTATGTGGCAGCATACTATGCCACTGTGTAGATGTACCACGGATTTTTAACCCACTCATCTGCTGACCAGCACTTAGGCTGTTTCAAAATCTAAGATATTGTTAATTGTGCTGCAGTGAACATAGAGGTGCATGTATCCTTTCTGATTGGTAATTCTAGGTTCCTGGGATATATTCCTAGAAGTGGGATCACTGGATCAAATGGGAGTTCCGTTTTTAGTTTTTTGAGGAAACTCCATATTGTTCTCCATAGTGGCTGGACCAGTCTGCATTCCCAGCAGCAGTGAAGGAGAGTTCCTTTTTCTCCCCATCCTCACCAGCACTCGCCTTTTGTTGATTTGTTGGTGATAGCCATTCTGACAGCTGTGAGGCAGTACCTCCTTGTCCTTTAGCTTTGCATCTCTTGGATGATTAGTGACTCTGAGCATGTTTTAATGTTTCTCTTGGCCTTCCTCTAGTACTCTTTGGAAAAGTATCTATTTAGGTCCGTTGCCCATTTTTGTGATTGGGTTGTTTATCTTCCTTTTGTTAAGTTGTATGAGTTCCCTGTAAATGTTGGAGATGAAACCCTTATCAGAGAGAACATTGGCAAATATGTTCTCCCATGCAGTGAGCTTTGTTGTTGTCTTGTTGATGGTTTATTTTGCTATGAAGAAGCTTTTTATTTTGATGTCGTCCCATTTGTTTATTTTAAGTTTAATTTTTATTGCCCCAGGAGCTGTGTTGGTGAAGAGATTGCTTCAGAATATATCTCAGACTCTGCTGCCTATGGATTCCTCTATATATTTTTCTAGTTTCCAGCTTTCTGTTTAAGTCATTATCCATATTGAGCTTATTTTTGTGCATGGTGTAAGTTGGTGGCCTAGTTTCATTTTCTGCATGTGTCTGACCAAATTTCCCAGCACCATTTATTGAAGAGACTGTCTTAACTCCATTGTATGTTTTGGCCTCCTTTGTCAAATATTAATTGAGCTTATTGGTTTGGATTGGTTTCTGGGTTCTCTATTCTATTCCATTGGCCTATATGTCTATCCTTGTGCCAGTGTCAGGCAGTTTTGAGAACAGTGGCTTTGTAAAACAGCTTGATATCTGGTACTGAGATCCCTCCTACTTTACTCTTCTTTCTCAGGATCGCTGCAGCTATTTGGGGTTTGTTTGTTTTTAAAATATATTTTATTGATTTTTTACAGAGAGTAAAGTAGAGGGATAGAGAGTTAGAAACATCGATGAGAGAGAAACATAGATCAGCCTCCTCCTGCACACCCCCTACTTGATATGTGAACCCAACCAAGGTACATGCCCTCAATCGGAATCAAACCAGGCAACTTTCAGTCTGGAGGCCGATGCTGTGTCCACTGAGCCAAACCTGTTTGGGCTCAGGGTCTTTTTTTTTATTATTATTACAGATGGATTTTTGGAGAGTTCATTCTAGGTCTGTAAATATGCTGTTGGTATTTTAATGCAGAGTGCATTGAATGTATAGATTGCTTTGGGTAGTATAGCCATTTTAATGATGTAGTTTCTACCAATCAATGAACAGGGTATGTTCTTCCATCCGTTTATGTCTTCCTCTATCTCTTTTTTCAACATCTAGTTTTCTGAGTGGAGGTCTTTTACCTCCTTAGCTAAATTTATTCCTAGGTTTCTTAATTTTTTTGGTCGGATGATACATGGGATTCTTTTTTCAATCTACTCTTCTGTAAGTTCACTATTGGTGTATAAAAATCCATACATTCCTTGGCGTTAATTTTGGAGTCTGCTACATTGCCAAATTAATTTACTAAGTTTACTAAATTTTTGAAGGAGTGTTTTTGTTTTTCTATGTACAGTATCATGCCATCTGCCAATAATGACAATTTACTTCTTCTTTCCCAATTTGGGAACCATTTATTTCTTTTTCTTGTGTGATCACTCTGACTAGGACTTCCAGTACTGTGTTGAACAGGAGTGATGAAAGTGGGCATCCCTGTCTTGTTCCTGTTCTAGAGGGAAATGGTTTTTGTTTTGCACTTTTAGTATGTTGTTGGCTGTAGGTTTGTCATATAAGGCTTTTATTATGTGGAAGGATGATTCTTCTATTCCTACTTTGCTGAGTGTTTTTATCAGAAAAGGCTGTTGCACTTGGTCAAATGCCTTTTCTGCTCCAATTGATATGATTGTGTGGTTTTTCTCTCTCAAATAGTTTATGCGATGTTTCACGTTCATTGATTTGCAGATATTGTACCATCCTTGCATCCCTGGAATAAATCCCACTTGGTCATGGTGTATGATCTTTCTAATGCAATGCTGAATCCGGTTTGCTAGAATTTAGTAGAGGATTGCAGCATTAATGTTCATCTGGAATATTGGCTTGTAAGTCACTTTCTTTGTATAGTCTTTTGCTAGTTTGGATTTATGGTGATGCTGGCTTCATAAAAAGAGCTTGGAAGTTTGTCATCCTCTTGAATCATTTGAAATAGTGTGAGAAAAGTTGGTTTTACTTCATCTTTTATGTTTGGTCAAACTCCCCTGTGAAGCTATCTGGTCCAGAGCTTTTGTTTTTTGGAAGCTTTTTGATTACTGTTTCAATTTTGTCAGTATTTATCGGTCTGTTCAGGATTTTTGCTTCTTCCTGATTGAGTTTTGAAAGCTTGTCTTTTTGTAGGAATGTGTCCATTTTGTTGAGATTGTCCATTTTGTTGTAGTAGAGTTGTTCATTGTAATTTTTTACAATCCTGTGTATATCTGTGGGGTCATTTGTTACTTCACATCTCTCATTTCTGTTTTTGTTTCTTTGGGTGCTCTCTCTTAGTTTTTTGCTGAGCCTGACTAGAGGTCCATCAATGTCGTTTATTCTTTCAAAGAACCAGCTCTTGGTTTCATTGATCTTTTGTATTACTTTTTTCATCCCTACGTCATTTATTTCTGTTCTGACCTTTATTATCTCTTTCTTTTTGTGTACCGTGGGCTTTTATCTCTAATGGAGAGGCACTTTGAAACCCAGGACAAAACAGCTTTTATTTACTTCAATACATATTTGTCCTTTAGCAAAGCAAACAGGTATATCAATGGTAAAGTTTGGTAAACAATAGAAGAATTTTCATGTTAGGAGGTTTCCTTCAGCCATTTTTCCCACAGAAGCATAACAAAATGCTGATTTTCTGCCATGCTGAATATCAAAGTCCATTTGCCTTCTGTGGGACTTCTCCCATTGATATGTTAACTACTTTTGGTCTTTGCCCCACAATTTCCCCCTTTTTGTTTTCTTAATTAATTTAGAAATGTGTATGCCACCTTCTGGGCTCAGATTCTTTTAAGACTTTTGATTCTGCTTCTTCAGACTGGAAGAAAACAGAGAAGAACAAGAAAGAGGGACAAGATTGGTTATTTTAAAAAGCAAATGTAAGGAGATTCTATGAAAAGGATTGAGTTTTTTCATGTCCTTTTAAACATTGTTTTCAGGTATTTAAGGACTTAGTCCATAGGAGGTTTCTGTTTGGGCTGTCATTTCTTCATGGGTCCTTTTCAGTCACTGTTCCCTTGTGACATGACAGCAATGATGTTCTAGTTCTGGATGGTGGAAAAACGGTGAGAAATGACAATGCAGGTCTGACCTCTTTTGGCTTTGTCAAGAGCCACCGGCACCTAGGCACAGCTGATGACTGCTAGCATGGCAAGGCGTGTTCACCATCCCCCATCTCTAGATGTTTCTCCTCTGTCTCCTCAGCATGTTGCTTGGGGCACTGCTATCTGTAGTTGGAGTAGTCTGGTCAGTTCCTCTCTCAGATTCATGTTGCAGGAATCCACACATGCTTGGAGGAGTTTTCTGGAAATGCACAAGCATAACCTTGACCAAAGATTAATAAAGGGACCCTTCCTTAAACCTGACTCGGTATCTTTCCATTTAACCAGACCATTTTGCTTTGGCTTATTCTGACACCAGTGTAATTCTATGGGTGTCTTGCCATCAGCATTACAAGGGTAAAATTTAAAGTAATTAAGGCTTGGTGTGGTCTACTTACAAGAGATTTCTTCACTATTCCCCCACTTTTGTTTTCCAAGTTGGGATTTTAGAGCCCTTGTAGTAGATGTATCATGCAAGGAGGGCATTTCTTCATAATCTGTTTTGCCGGCTGTACAAAATTTTGGCAGGCTGATGTAAAAGCTTGTGAAATTCTGTGACCTGCTTAATAAAATAACTAACTGATAGGCATATTCATTTCTTTTTGTTAAAGGACCAGGACTTGTTTAAATAGTATAGAAAGGCTTCGGTCACCGAGCCATTTTATTTGAGTTGTTGCAAGTGTGTTTACCAGGTCGGCAGCAGAGGCAGCTCAGAGATAATATTAAGAGGCTTTTGGAAGTACTGCAAGTCATCCTTGATCATTTCTCATTCGATTCTTTGCACAGAAGTATGACTGTTCTGAATGACTTGGTCTGAATTCATTGCAGTATAAGCAGCTTTACCATGAGATGAACTATCATTAAAAACAGTGACTTCTCCAGGAATAGGTTTCTGCCTATTTCAACTAAGTTCCCCTGAATATTCTTTTATTTTCATTTGCTAATTTAAATCAGTCTAAAATAAGGCTTATTTCCTATCTTCCTTTGTCATTGGGTGGAGACAGTAAATGAAACTAATTGGATTTCTGCTATCAGTCTTTGAGTATATTGACATAATTTTTTTTAGGAAAGCATAATGCAAATTGTTTTCTTTTTGAGGCCTAATACATTTATTTTTAATTGCAGTTTTCTAGATATTTGAAGGGAATCTCCTTCCATTTCTTCTTCCAGAGAAATTTCTAGGCCACAGTAATTGAGTTTCTTTTAAAAGCCTTTTTATTTCTTTTAAATAGTGCTACGAACTTGGTTTCTTTTCCGAAATACCAATAGGAGAGAGATATGCAGGCCAATACTTTAATGCATACAGATTAAGTAAAACTATCTTTTTACTTATGGTGTCTTATTAATGGTGAGATTTAATGCTTGAATGAGTTTTTTGTGGGTTTTTTTAAAAGATATTTTTATTGATTTTTAACAGAGAGGAAGGGAGAGGGATAGAGAGTTAGAAACATCAATGAGAGAGAAACATCAATCAGCTGCCTCCCGCACAGTCCCCACTGGGTATGTCCCTGATACCAAGGTACATGCTCTTGACAGTCTTCATTTTTTACTCTGGTGTGACACCTTCTCCAAATGTCCCACATTGGGCGCCAGAATGTTGCAACCTTTTGCTGCAATGATTCAGGATCTGGGAAAGGAGCTGCACACAAATGTATACACTAGACAACAAACATAAATTTATAAGGCATTGGAGAGCCAGGTAGAGATCTTTATCTCTAGCGGAGAGGCTCTCTGAAATGCAGCACCCATCAGCTTTCATTTACTTGGCTGTAGGTTTCTCATATATGCCCTTTAGCAAAGCAAACAGGCATATCAGTAGTAAAGTTTAATTATCAGGTTAGCAAGATTGCCTTCAGCCATTTTGCCAACAGCCATGTAATATAATGCTGATTTTCAGCCCTGCTGAATATCAAAGTTCATATCAAAGTTCATTAGCCCTCTATACACACACACACACACACACACACACACACACACGTGTACATTGACACACACACATACTACTGTTGGTCTTTGCCTCCAGCATTTTACTCTGAGGTTTGACAGTGTGATCAATGCTTCTTTGTGTCTGGATGTCTTACTTTTCATCAGTTAACATTGTTCATTATATTCCACAAATGAGTGAGATAATGTGATATTTATCATTCTCTGACTGGCTGAATTTGCTTAGTGTAATGCTCTCCAAGTCCATCCATGCTGTTTCAAATTATAAGAGTTCATTCTTTGTTACAGCAGTAGAGTATTCCATTGTATAGATGTTCCACAGTTTATTAATCTGTGCTTCTGCTAATGGGCATTTAGACTGTTTCCAAATCTTAGCTATTGAAAATTGGGCTGGTATGAACATACAGTTTTATATATCTTTCCTGATTGGCCTTTCTCATTTCTTGGGATATATATACCTAAAAGAGAGAACACTGGGTCAAAGGGGAGCTCCATTTTCAATTTAAGAAAACTCTATATGGTTTTCCACAGTGGTTGCAGCAGTCTGCATTCCCACCAGCAGTGCACAAGGGTTGCTTTTTCTCTACATCCTCACCAGCACTTGTGGTTTGTTGATTTTTTTCTGACAGCTATTCTGACAGGTGTGGATTGTTACCTCAGTGTCGTTTTGATTTGCATCTCTTGGACTGTTAGTGCCTTTGAACATTTTTTCGTATTTCTCTTGGCCTTTTATAGGTCTCCTTTTAAAAAGTGGTGTTAATTTAGGTCCTTTGCCCATGTTTTGATTGGATTGTTTATCTTCCTATTGTTAATTTGTGTGAGTTCCCTGAAAACTTGGGAGATTCAACACTTATCCGAGATACCATTGGCAAATATGTTCTCCCTATGCAGTGGGCTTTCTGGTTGTTTTGTTCACGATTTTGTTTACTGTGCAGAAGATTTTTATTTTGATGTAGTCAATTTGTTTATTTTCCCCTCTGTGTGCATTGCCTTTGGAGCTGTATCAATAAAGATACTGCGAAGACATATCTGATATATTGCTACATACGCAATCTTATAAGATTTTTTATAGATTCTCATCTGATGTTTAAGTCCTTCATCCATTTTTAGTTTATTTTTGTGAATGGTGTAAGATGGTGGTCTAGTTTCATTATTTTGCATGTATCTTTCTAATTTTCCTAACATTTATTGAAGAGACTGTCTTGACTCCATTGTATGCTCTTGCCTCCTTTGTAAATTAATAATAGATCGTAATGACTTGGGTCCACTTCTGGGTTCTCTGTTCTGTTTCAGTGGAGTATATGTCTTTTCTAGTGCCAGTAGCAGGCAGTTTTGAGAATGGTGGCTTTATATTATAGCTTAATATCTGGTATTGTGAGCGCGCCAACTTTTTTCTTCTTCCTCAGGATTGCTCAAGCTATTTTTACTCCATTTGAATTTTTCAAGGATTTTTTTCTGTGTCTTTGAAATATTCTGTTGGTATATTAATGGAGATTACAATGAATCTATAGATAGCTTTTGGTAGTATGGGCATGTTAATGATGTTAAGTCTTCCAACCCATCAACATGGTATATTAATCCATTGATTGATATCTTTATCTCTTTTTCAATGGCCTGTAGTTTTCCAAGTGCATTTCTTTTACTTTCTTTATGAATCAATAAAAATTTACAGTTTTTAATTATAAACCTGTGTTTTCTATCAAAATTACGTCTTGCGTGAATTTTGGGACACCCTTTACTTAGGCGACTCCTGTGAAAGGGCCATTTGGCTGAAACTGGTTTGGCTCAGGTGACAGAGCATCAGCCTGTGGACTGAAAGGTCCCAGGTTCCATTCCCGTCAAGGGCATGTACCTGGGTTGTGGGCACATCCCCAGTAGGAGATGTGCAGGAGGCACTGCTGATCAATGTTTCCCTCTCATCGATGTTTCTAACTCTCTATCCCTCTCCCTTCTTCTCTGTAAAAAATCAATAAAATATATTAAAAAAAAAAGAAAGAAAGGGCCATTCGACCCACAAAGGGGTCGCAAACCACGGTTTGAGAACCGCTATTCTAAAATGTCAATTAAATCTAATGGATCCAGTGTGTCCTTTAGAGGCTCTGCATGCTTGTTATTTTTTCATATGGAAGATCTATCCAGTGAAGTCAGAGGGGTCATAAAAGTCCCTTACTGTGACTGTCTTTTTGTCACACTCTGTTAAAGTCTTCAAGAATTTTTGTTTGTTTTGGTTTTTTGTTTGTTTGAGATATATATATATACACATATTGAGGTGCTCCTATGTTGGCTGAATATATGGTTACTAGGGTTATATCGTCTTGTTGGTTGGTCCCTTTAGTATCATGCAGTGACCTTTATGTCTCTTGTGATGGCCTTTATTTTAAAGTCTATTTTGTCTGATATGTGTATTGTTACTTCGGCCTTTTTTTTTCTTTTCCATTTGCATGGAAATTTTTCCCATTCCTTCACTCTCATCCTGTGTGTGTCTTTTGTTTTGAGGTGGTGCTCCTGTAGACAGCATAGACTTGCATCATGTTTTTGTATCCATTTTGCTCCACTACACCTTTAGATTGGAGCATTGACCCATTTACATTTAGGGTTATTATTGATAGGTATTTATTTCTTTCCATTTCGTTTCTGTGTGGCTAACTTTCTGTCTCTGTTTCTCCTTCTCATTACAGCAATCTCTGTAGCATTTCTTGTAAAGCTGGCTTGGAGATGATGTACTCCTTCAGCCTTTTTCTGTCTAGGAAGCTCTGTATTTGACCATCTATTTTGAATGAAAGAATTGTCAGATATATGCCAAAACCGGTTTGGCTCAGTGGATTCAGCGACGGCCTGTGGACTGAAAGGTCCTAGGTTCGATTCCGGTCAAGGGCATGTACCTGGGTTGCGGGCACATCCCCAGTGGGAGATGTGCAGGAGGCGGCCGATCGATGTTTCTCTCTCATCGATGTTTCTAACTCTCTATCTCTCTCCCTTCCTCTCTGTAAAAAATCAATAAAATATATTTAAAAAAAAAAAAGAATTGTCAGATATAGTAATCCTGGTCTCAGATCCTTGCTTTCCATTAACTTGAGTACTACATGCCATCTTCTTCTGGCCTGTAGAGTTTCTGATGAGAGATCAGGAGTCAGCCTTATGGGAACTCCTTCATAGCTAACAGTTTTCTTTTCTCTTGCTGCCTTGTAGATTCTCTCTTTGTCTTTAATTTTTGGCATTTGAATTATGATGTGTCTGGGCACGGGTTTGTTTGGGTACTTCTTCTTTGGGGTTCTCTTTGGCTCTTGATCTTGTGTGGGATTTTCCTTTACCAGGTAAGGTAAGTTTTCTGCCATTGTTTCTTCAAAGACCTTCTCTATGCCTTTCTCCCGCCCTGCCTCTTTTGGCACACTCGCTATTCTAATACTGTTATGCCGGGGTCCAACCCCAGCGGGTCCAGGGGTCCCCAAAGGTGTGGACGGAGTCTGCAAAGAGGGAATGACACGGAGACAGCGTTCAGTTGATCATCATAGCTGGGTTCTCTTGTCACGGAGAAAGCGTTCAGTTGATCAGCAGCCTTGCCAGGATCTCTAGCCACAATCTCCAGCCAAGATCTATGTCCATGTTCTCTTGCTAGGTTCTCCAGCCAGGTTCTCCAGGTTCTCTAGTCAGGTTCAGTCACCAGGTTCAAGTCAGGCTCTCCTGCCTATCTCCGCAGTCAGGTTCAGTCCAGGATCCCCTGCCATGCTCTCTCGCCAGGCTCCGCCTCCAGGCTCCGAGGCCAGTCCCTGTCCAGGATCCTACAGCATGCTCTCTCCAGCGAAGTTCTTCTGTCTCTAGAGAACGTTCTGTGTAGGTTCTGTGCCTAGGCTCTGTCTCCCGGCTCCAAGGCCAGTCCCTGTCCAGGATCCTCCAGCATGCTCTCTCCAGCGAAGTTCTTCAGTAGGTTCTGTGCCTAGGCTCTGTCTCTCTTGGTCCTGTCTTCCAAGCCCTGTCTCCTAAGTTCTGTGTCTTGCTGTCTTGTTACATCTGTATTTATACCAGTTGATTTAATCCTATCAATCTCTATTCCAAAGGTTAGGGCATTTCTTATCTCCATTCCAGGGAGTAAAGATTATGTAGCTTAAGCATGATTGTTCATAGTTAAAGTGATTAATTACCCGCCTGGCACTTAGTTGAGGGGTTTTATCCCCTCCCTGACTTCAGGGAAAAATCCCTACCTGGGGAAACAACCTTTCTCGTAGAGGTGAGCTTGGTTAAAACACACAGTGCTAAGGGGAGCAAACATATTAAGAAGAGTATGCCATATATGCCAGGTCCCTTGAAACAGCAAGGATGGACCCGCTCCCGGCACTGTTATGTAAGTTGTTCTCCTGTTTGTTTGTGTTTTTTTTTTTTTTTAATCTTAGTCTATCTTTTTTTTTTATTCGGTGATATTTTTAACTCTGTTCTAAATCAGTGATTGGATCCTCAGCTTTCCCTCATATCTGCCTATTCCTTCTAATTTGTTCTTTATTTGTATTATGTCATTTTATATCTAGGACTGTTCTTCTTTTCATAGTCACTATATCTTTTTTCATGTTGTTGAGCTCTTTTACCTTCATTACTCTGAAGTCAGATTAAGATAAATGTCTTCTCTGTGCTTCATCTCTCTATATATCTGGAGAATTCTCTAGTTCTCTCATTTGGGGATTGTTTCTTTATTTCCACTTTCTGGCTTTCTGTGTCGGTTTGTGGTGACAAGTTAGTTAAATCCTCTCTGACTCTCAGTCTCTAGTGCAGAACATTGTTAAAGGATGTTTCTGACTAATTAGGTCAGGCAAAGACTCAAAGCCTCCAGAGACCTCCTCTGTCTATAGATTGATAGGATTCCAACTTAACTTGCCTCCAAGGCAATGGTCCTCAGGTTATAGCAAGAGTTTGTTTCAACAGGGTGGGGCAGTTGCTTCTGCCTGGAGGTTAATTGTTATTTATAATCTCTTCAGTGTCCTCAGGGCAAGGTGTTTCCCAGTAGTGTGTGTTAATTGTCTCCCCTTCAGGAAAGGCAAATGTCTGCCTGGGAAAGATTTTCTCTGCTGCATGAGGAAATGACTCCTCCCAGGAAATTTGAAGTGTCTGTGTTCTGTGCTGGAACCCTTGACTCCCCAGTTCTGGCTTTTTCCCTCACAGCTCCAGTCCACTTCACCCTCCCTTTTCCAGGGCACAAGGTGTGTGGCTCAACAGGGAAATTTGTTTTCTGGCCCTTTAAGAGGATACCTGAATTTCTAGCTGTCTCTCCCTGGCAGACAATGCCCTGCTGCTATTCACATCCACAGGTTATATGGGTACCCTCCTCAGTTCTGGTGCTCTCTTCTAGGAGGCCCAGCTTGGGGATTAGACCCAGAGTTCTCAGTGGCAGTCCTCCACAGCTGAGATATCTCTCTGGGACTTCAGTTGCTGTCTGTGGGTGTGAGTCCCGCACCATCAAGCCTCCTCTCCTCCTACCAGTGTCTAAGTGGTCTCTGTCTTTGGTCCTCGGGTATCAGGGTTCTCTCCTGTGAGTTTTCCATTGATTATTCTGGAAGTTGTTCTGTATTTTAGTTGGAATATCAGTTTGTTCTAGAGAGCATGTCCCTGTAGCATCCACTTATTATGCCACCATTCTTTTAAATATATTTTTCTTTATCTCAGAGAGAAATGGAGAGCAAGTGAGAGTTAGAAACATCAATGATGAGAGAGATTCTTTGATCAGCTCCCTCCTGCATGCCCCAGACTGGAGATTGAGCCCACACCCAGGCAAGTGCCCTTGACCTGAATCGGAACTGGGGCCCTTCAGTCTGAAGGTCGGTGATCTGTCCACTGTTCCAAACTGGCTAGGGCTCTGCCACCTTTTTCAATCTTCTTCAGAATCCCTCTGCTTTGGAAAGTCCCTGCTAACATTCTTGTCCAATACACTCCTTTTCATGTGGTTTCAGGATGGAGTTGTGCATGAAGGCCCTAATGTCCTGTGAGTGCACATTCTGATCAATAGCACTGTCAGGAAATGTGCATTGAGGCATGTTCAGTAGGCATATAGTAACAGAAACTTGCCATGTCTCTTACTGTTTGTTTCTGTTCAGATCATGATGGAGCTCAACTAAGGCTCTTGTTTCAAGTAGTGGTTGGAAGGATATACTCTTCATTTCAACACATGTTCTTCTGAGAAACTTTGGTAGTCGTGCCCTACTCTAAAATATATTAGGCCATTCCATTATAAGGCCAGATCTTTTTATCAGGACAAGGCATTTATTTTTATTGAATGAAAATTCTAAGAAACACATAAATATATAAAGATACAATTTGTACTTCCCACAATCATATACGTATTGAAGAATATGGAGACCAAATAACTACATCTTAATCAATAGGATACAAGTACAGTAGGTCCTCGCGTTACATTGTTGACACGTTCCTGCAGTGGGATGTAATGCAATATTCGCGTAAGTCAGAACCCACATACATAAGCACGTATGTCACTCACATGGAGCACACATACACAGCAGTAATGGCGTGAAACAGTAAAAAAAAAAAAAGAAAAGAAAAGAAAGATAACAATTCCTGACCTTTCCTTGTGGTAAATGAATAATAATAAAACACAAAGCACATATGTACATACGTAGAAATGATCAACAATTTTTTTTAATAAACAAATGGGAAATGGCGACATAACCACAAAACTTATGTACTTCGAGTCCAATGTAAACCAAGGAATGTCTGCATAATCACAACAGGCTTAAAAGTGATCAGTGTGGATTCAGGTGGTCTGTTTTAAATGAAAAGAAGGGTAGAAAGGGACACTTGAAAGAGTCAGGCATTGAAAGTTGCTAAATCAGAACATGCACATAGTTGTGAAGAAATCAGGTAAAAGTGACTTATTCATATTAGGAAAGAGATGTTTTAAAGTCTAACATAGAGACCCTCACTATAAATTATGTTGGAAAATTGAAAGTATTGAGAGCATCAGTGAAGTTAAGAAGAATATGCCTCTGCACTTTAATACAGACAAGGAGCCTGCCCATTTCAATTTTGGATGAGCTAGTGAGAAAAGAAAATTAGTGAAAGGCTCATTTAGGAGCGTTAGTGGAAAGAATTAGCAATGAAACATAGTACTCTTTGTGGGAGATGTAATAGTTCTCATATTTTGAAGGAGATTAGTGCCCTTCATATAAGCCATTAAATAATACTGCTAAAGAGCAGTAAATTCTATATGGCCATCATTACCAAAATTCAGGTTATACATTTAAATGATTCAGCATTAGAAGAGAACCATGCTAAATCGGTGATAAATAATAAAATGACTAGAGGCCCGGTGAACAAAATTCAAGCACCGGTGGCGTCCCACAGCCTGGCTTGGGACCCCTTGGGAGATGTGAGGCTGCCAGGTTAGGTCTGACACCTCCTGAGAGATGTAGCAGTGCATGAAACGGCAGGCATCCGGGAAGGAGCCCAAGCTGGAGCCAGGTGCTCTGTTCCCGCTCATCCAAGCCCCACTCCACCTGCCACCACTGCTTTGTAGCCTTGTCACATAGGCAGCAGAGGCTCTTGCTGTCACAGCTGCACTTTCCAGCCATTAGCCCGCCTTCTGGCTGAGTGATGCTCTCCCTGTGGGAGAGCCTTGACCACCAGGTGGAAGCTCCTGTGTTGAGCATCTGCATCCTGGTGGTCAGTGTGCATCATACCAATCACTCATAATGTCGCTTACGCTTTTTTATATATAGATATGTGTGACCAATTTGGCATGTCCTGGCCCAATAGAATATTAGTTCTCACGGATGATATCTTGCCACTATTAGAATACCAGTGGCCAGGTGCATGGATTTGTGCACATTGAAAGGAAATTAATTAGAAGAAATATTTTAATACTGCTATTTTCCCTTTCTCTATAATAGCAGTGTCAACCAAATTCAGATTGACAATGACAATTTGAAACACATGCATGCAATTGTAGCCAGCAAGAGCTTCATATGTATGGCACATGCACGAGTCACCTTAGCCATATATATATATATATATATATATATATATATATATATATATATATATATATACACACATATGTATATATACATTCATATATATGTATATATATATGTATATA
This sequence comes from Myotis daubentonii, assembly GCF_963259705.1. Classification (NCBI taxonomy): domain Eukaryota; kingdom Metazoa; phylum Chordata; class Mammalia; order Chiroptera; family Vespertilionidae; genus Myotis; species Myotis daubentonii. The sequence goes on along the minus strand of NC_081862.1, from coordinate 7,288,511 downwards.
TATATGTATATATATATATGTATATATATATATTATATGTATACTAGGGGCCTGGTGCACGAAATTCGTGCACTGGTTGGGGGGCTGTCCCTCAGCCCAGCCTGCCCCCTCTCACCTACTGGGAGCCCTCTGGCATTGACCCCCATCACCCTCCAATCGCAGGATCGGCCCCTTGCCCAGGCCTGAGGCCTCTGGCCTAGGCGTCCGGCCCGGGCAGCGGGGACCTGCAGTGGCAGCGGGGGGTGCCATTATCGCGCGGGCTCCACCCCTGCCCCTGCAGGGCGCCTCTGGCTGAGGCATCTGGCCTGGACAGCGGGTACCTGCAGCTGCAGCGGCCCCGCGATCGTAGGCTTCGCTTTAGGCCCAGGCAAGGGACCCCTACCTCCCGGGACTGCCAGCTTCGACCATGCCCAGCTCCCATCACTGGCTCCACCCCTACTTCCTGCTATCACTGCCAGGGCGGAAAAGGCACCTGATACTCTGATCATGGCCTTTGCCCTGCCCTCCAGCTCTTAGCTCCCCCCTGGGTTTCTGATTACTATCAGTGGCAGGGGGCTTCTTCCTGCTTTCCCTTTCGCCTCCCTGCATTGTGCCTACATATGCAAATTAACCGCCATCTTGCTGGCAGTTAACTGCCAATCTTAGTTGGCAGTTAATTTGCATATAGCCCTGAATAGGCAATGAAAAGGGTAGCATGGTACGCCAATTACCATTTTTATCTTTTATTAGTGTAGATATATGTGTGTGTGTGTGTGTGTGTGTGTGTGTGTGTGTGTGTATTTAGATAGATAGATAGAGAATAAACTTGCTTAATTAGACCTGCTTTCGGATTTAGCTCAACTTTTTCCAACCCACTGAATCACCTAAACTTCTCTTCCAGGTAATTGTCAGCAACAAAGCAGTAAATATCAACACAAAGCACATTATTATTGTAGTTCATGAGGGGAGAACATCGGGTAAAATATTTAACTGCAGCAGTATTTGACTTTATTCTGCACAGTGAGAAAACCTGAAGTCATTTTCAAGTTCCACCATTTCTTCCTTTTTTTCAGTCAGGTCAAGATTCTAAGCTTTAAAAATCTCCGATTTCTGGCTAATGAAGAGAAAATAGGATACCTCTGAGTCTACCATCTACCTACAACGGAGCTTTGAGAGAGAAGCGGGGCTGTTCAGGGTGACACCCACAGCCCCGTCCGTGATTGTAGGAGGCTTTTGAGGTGCCTTGCAAGAAACAGCAGGCTGGGCCTGGCCAGGTGCCTTCTGTACCACATGTTCACATGCCCAGCGCCTGTGCATGAGCCCAGTGTGCACCCACTTAGCACACCAGGGCCTGGATGCATGCACCAGTGAGCAAGTACCTTGCCTGGACTCAGCAGGCTCTGCACCACCTGCTCCTTCACAGCACCAGTCTCAGAGCCAGGTGGCATCCAGAGTCAGGCTGTGTTGGGAGACTGAGGGGCTCCTGGGGGCAGTGCGCTTCCTCTTAGTTCCACTAGGGGGCCTTCAGCTGCAGGGCGCCTGAGGATTCACAGTGCACCCCAGGGCTTTTGCCCCAGGAAGGACAGGGCAAGCAGGATGGCCCAGAAGGATTTTGGCTTCACCTCGGTGCAGGAAAGTGGTGAAACCCAGGACACAAGGGCACAGGAGGTTCAGAGGGCAGCTTTGGGGCTGGAGTGGGAGGACTTCATGCAGGTGGGGGAGGCTGAGACCCTGGAGCTGAGGTTGGAATACAGGCCAGGAGGTGTGGCTTGATCTTGAGTGCTGGAGAGGGGAGGACTGGGTGGCTGCAGAGCAGTGTGTGCAGGGACAGGGGAGTGAGGTGCAGCAGGGAACCCATATTTAGGAGCAAGGGGAAGACAAGGAGGGCCGGGGGGGTGGAGGGGGAGTTGCAGGCACAGGCTCAGTTTGTCTTGTGGACAGAGGGCCTTCTGAAGGTGGTGCCATGGCAGGGCATGTGGGCAAGTGAGGAGGTTTCCCCAGATCTGCAGGTGGGGAGGCAGGAGGAGGTGGTGAGTGAAGAGCAGAGGCTGGAGGCACAGGCTCCAGGTGACCCACAAGGGAGTGACCACCAGGAGGAGGGGTGGATGGAGGATCAATTAATTGCAGGGGAGCAGTTTGTCCTGCAGGGGGAGGGGAAGTGCACCATGGAGGCAGTGGAACAGGTGGGAGAGGTGGAGCCTCAGTCCAAGGCCAAAGCAAAGCCAGAAGAAGAGGAGCCAGTGCAGCAGGACCAGGCCCAGTCAGGGCCCGAGGCCAAGTTCACATGGTCCCCTCTGGAGGTGCTCCACGCCCTTCAATTGGAGATGGAGCCTGCTGGGAGCCAGTCCATCCTTGCTGTTTCAAGGGACCTGGCATATATGGCATACGGTTCTTAATATGTTTGCTCACCTTCTTGGCGCTGTGTTTTAACCAAGGTCACCTCTCCTAGAAAGGTTGAATCCCCAGGTAGGGATTTTCCCCTGAAGTTAGGGAGGGGATGAAACTCCTTAACTAAGTACCAGACGGGTAGTTAATCAATTTAACTACAAACAATCATGCTTAAGCTACATAATCTTTACTCCCTGGAATGGAGATAAGAAACGCCCTAACCTTTGTAATAGAAATTGACAGGATTAGAATCAACTGGTATAAATACAGATGCAACAAGACAAAAACAGACAGAACTCAGAACACAGAATTAAGAAGACAGAACCTACACAGAACATTCTCTAGAGACAGAAGAACTTCGCTGGAGAGAGCATGGCAAAAGATCCTGGACTGAACCTGACTACAGAAATTGGCAAGAGAACCTGACTAGAACCTGGTGACTGAACCTGGCTGGAGAACCTGTACAGAACCTGGCTGGAGATTCTAAGCAGACAGAATTCAGAAGACAGAACTTCAGACACAGAACTTAGAACACAGAACTCAGAATCTGGAGAACTTGGCTACTGAACCTGACTGGCGAACCTGAGCAGAACCTCTCTGGAGATCGAGACCAGAACTTGGCTGGAGATCCGGGCTAGAGATCCTGGCTAGGCTGCTGATCAACTGAACGCTGTCTCCGTGTCATTCCTTCTTCGCCGACTCCGTCCACACCTTTGGGGACCCCTGGACCTGCTGGGGTTGGACCCCGGCAGGAGCCCATGAACGAGCAAGCCAGCAGGGACTTCTCTCAGCTCAAGTGCAGGACTCGGCAGAGGCTCAAGCCCCATTTCGAAGAGAGAAGCTTCAATATAAGGCGCATCCCTGGATTCTTGCTCACAGCTCTATCCTTGAGGGTAGAGGAGCAGGATCCCAAGGAGCATGGGACAGTGCAGGAGAACGGTGTAAGCGGGGACGGTTCCCATAGAAAAGAACATTGAGGACAAGCTAGAGGCAGTGCACCCCAGACTGGCCCAGGATCCTGGAGACACCCTCTGTCTTATACAGGCACCATAGAAGCGGTACCTAGGAGTCCAAAGGAAGAGCTCCAAGGCAGAGGCACGCATACACCAGGGGCTGATGCCCACAGATAGGGCTGTGTTGCACGTGCTCTTCTGGGACTAACTAATGCTGCCTTACAGGCCGTCTCTATGTCCAACTCCTCATTCAGAAGAAGGAATGTGTGATGTGTAGCCTCTCAAGCCCTCAGCACAAAACTATCTGGTGGGCATCAGGGTCTGTCAGGAAACAAAGTGGTGCTGTGCCCCTTTCTGCCGTTTATGGAGTAGGAGTTGCCTTAAGGGAAGGAGAGGCCAGGCCAGGCTGCTCTTTCTAGCTGGTCCATGCCCAGCTACCAGGGTGCAGGCTCCTTGACCCAAAGCAGTTTGTCAACCACCCAGAGTCGTCGGCCATAATCAGCGTCCAAGATGAAAATATGCTCGGCCATATGATCGATTTGAAGGTAAGTGCACCTGCTCCATGGAGTGGTGGAGGGCAGGTGGGTAAGTGGCCTGTCTCTGAAAACAGCTACAGGCGGGAGTGAGGGAAGTGAGGAATCCCTGGGGTTGCTGCACAATTAGCCTGTACTTCCGCAGCAACCCCTACTTCCACAACCATGTGATTGTGAAGGAGTATCTCATCACCCTCACAGGTAAGAGGAGGCTCCCTGCATGGGCTGCAGCTGGTGGTGGGCAGGGATGGATGACGATGTGCCAAGTTTTACATACCCCTCTCCTGCAGGATACAGGGTGTTCCATGCCACTCCCATTCAGTGTTACCAGCATTGTGAACGAGAAGTCTACAACCACAGGCTCCAGGACAGTGGTGCCAGGTTCTACTACTGGTTCTCTGACCACAGTGTGGCAGCATCTGGCAGGATTGCTGAGGTGGGATGTCACTGGCCATGCCAGCATACAGTTTCCTGTGTCTGTCTGCTGGTTGGGTTTCTATTTGTGCCCCTGTGCTCTCCTGACCAAGCTCTGTTTGCCCTACCAGATCATCAGCAAGGACCTGTGGCTCAATCCCCTGAAGTATGATGAGAGGACGATGCCCCCCAGTGAGCGGACACTATGGGTGAGGAGGGGCTGCCTGGGCTCTCCCCTGGTGTGCTCCCAGGTTTCTGGGCCATTACTTTTCTCTCACAGGGACACCTGGATGCTAGGAGGGAAACATCCTGTAACACCAGGGCTGCAGGGTGTGTGCCTGAGACAGGAACTACCAATACAACAAAGGCAGTGCAATTCCAGCTCAGGCAGGGGGCTTAGGCAGGAGGAGGGTGTGTGCATGTCCTCTGTCACTCAGAGTCAAAGCAGATTCCTTGAGCCACTCCTCTGAACTCTCTCTCTAGGCCACACACAGCACCTTCAGGCCATGCCACCTACCCCTCAACAGGTGCTGGCATGACATGTTCTTACTAAACTCCTTTCCACAGGTGTCTGATAATCTTCCTCATGCTGAGGCCTAGGCTGCTGTGCTGCCATGCAGCATTGCTCTATTGCTGCTCACCACCATCTCCTATTTCCCCAAGGTCTCCTCTTCCTCCTGGGGCCAGTGGGATCGGCCTGCTCTTTATCAGTATCTTAGTGTGCAAAGTGTGGGCCACAGAGCTGGAGGAATCCTTGTTTTGCAGCCTTGTCAGTGGTTCCTCAATCCTTTTATCCATTTAGGTTTTCCAAGTAGAATACCTCATTTGTTTACACTCCCTAACTGGAAAACAGGGCAGCATGCCATGACAAAATAACACACTGCTTCATTTTATATGCAGTTCACTTCAAAAAATTTAACTTTATGCACTTATGGTCATAGACACCCTGGGAAATTTAGGGCCATGAATATAACTCACCATGCAAACAGATTGCTTTTATGTGTTTGTAGTAAAATCAGACAAGAAATCCCTGTCCCTCTCCCTTGCCCTCTCCCTCTCTCCCTCCTCCCTCCCCCTCCCATTTTCTCTCTTCCCCTCCCCCTGGCCCACCCCCTCCTCTTCTCCCCTCCCCTCTCATGCTGCAATAGGCCAACATTGGAAAAGGTCCTCTAATGTGGATTAGCAAAGACAAAACACACAGATACATCATGCCACTTAAATATAATAAAACCAACATTGAAAAAATTCTCCAGGCGCCTAAAAGTGACTGAAAATCCCAATGCACCAATGTCTAAGGGGAAAAGAGATTGAGAGGCTGCAGGGCCACAACACAGGTGTAGAGCTGAGAAGGGGCTTGAAAGGGGCTGGTGACCCAGCTTCCTGCGTGAGGAGGTCCTTATGGTACAGAGCCCCAGTTTTAGTTTTCAGAGTGGTGGTGTCAATTTTAATAAAGGGAGATCTACTCACTGCTTCTGCAATAACACAGAGGCCCCCAGCTTTCCCCCTACTCATATCCTGTTCCTTTGCTCCTTGCTCATCCCTCCCTCAGCCATGATGGTCATCTTTCATATTCACCGTGCCAGGCCCTTCCCTGCCACAGACTGAGGGTCAAAGTATGTAGCAACAGGAACTTACATCTAGTGGCACCACCCTGCCAAGAGCTTCAGAGCAACAGCCCCCCTGAGAGTGGGAAAACACCATGCCCTGGGATGTCTTGGAGGTTTGGGCCCAGTGGCCTCCTCTCACCACCACATACAGATGGCTGTGATATTCGTCCTGTGGTCCCTCTGCCTGTGCTTAAGCTCCGAAGGTATTGGGAAGTGGATGTCCTCTGTTCCAGACAGGGATTCTGCCAGGATATGGCGGTTGGTAGGGGATCCTCTGCTAAAAGGCACACCCTCATCTTGTCCATGAGTGCTGTTCCTGTGTGAGGTGGGACGTCTGGGGGTACAAGATCTATCAAAAGAGATTTTATTCCCCACACCTGGGTGCTGGTGGGTTGAGACAGAGAAAGTCATCAGTCATGAGAGCAGAGAGAGAGTTTTTATTTATTTTGCTGGCTGCAAGCCGCTCTGCTGACATGAGGGTCTGGTCTGTCCTTGGTTCCTCCCATGCCAGGTGTCTTCTGGTTATCTGGGCTATGCTGTGCTCAAGGCTGCAAGCTTGCTACAAGATATCTGCTAAGCAAAATAAGGTTTTCTCTGCCCTGTTTTATTCTCTTTAACCCTTTCTACAGCCCCTGGGAGGGGAGAAGTAGATGGTATATAATGGAGGACTGGGATGCCTGGGTGAAAAGGGAAACTCCCAGCACCCACAAAGTGGCTGGGGATTACTATACTTAACAACTGACCAGGGAGAGGTAGACAAGGCATGACAGAGGATGGCAGGTGAGTGATGCCTGGTGGTTGGCACCCAGGACAGATAATGTGTGAAGAGATGATGCATGCAAGACAGAGAATGGATGGGTGCTAAGAGATGATATACACACAGACATAAGTGTAGTCTTTTAATAAAATTCTAGCACTGTGGTTCAAGTAACAGTATTTCCAGGTCTCCGTCTTCTTGTTTTTAAAGTATGATAATGCCATATGAGCCATGATTATTTAGCCATTACTATTCTTTCTTTTTTTTTCTTCACAAAAGTGCTGGACTGTGGGTTTGGAAGTATGTTGAAATGTCCATGTCCATTTTGTGTAGCAAAATAGTACATTAATCTTAGTTACTTTAGGATATGAATCCAAATGGAATCGGCTTTAAGCCTTCAAAGCACCTTGTAATTTTGATCAGCCTGCCCACCCCAGACATATAATGTCAGCAGAAATCAGGTCACTTTTGGTAAGAATCTAATACAATTGATGCAAACATTTCCATTGCATTACAAAGGTCTTGAAAATATGGTATGTGTAGTCCCTTTACCCTCAAGTTGGTATACCTTTTTTAAAAAATTATTTGTACTGATTTCGTAGAGCAAGGGAGAGGCAGAGAGAAACAAAAACATGAATGATGAGAGAGAATCTCTGAAAGGCTGCCATCTCCTTGTCCCCCACTGGGGATTGAGCAAGGGGCTTGGGCTTGTTCTTTGACCAGGAATAGGACAGTGGCCTCCAGGTTCACAATTGGATGGTCAACCATCACAGAGCCACAGCAGGTGGGCTAGGTATTTAGTTCTTCAAGACAGGAACTGATGTGAGTTAGGACATTGGGTGTGCATTAACTAATTCACCTTCCCGCCCCTAACTAACTTTTCTCCGGTTAATTATTTTTGAATCATGCAACAAGACTGATTTTTGTAAAATGTATATATATCCTGATTTATTTTAAAGTAGTGGATAAGGGTTCGTTTTTTGAGTCTTTAATGTTCTAGTGAAGGAAATAGTCTTATTTCTCTTTAATCTTAAAGTCTAGCCAATGTAAGTGTGTCCCATAGCCTTCAAAGTTTTTGGTTCTCATTGCACAAACATTCCTTAATATTACCCTGAAAGTCACACCATTCAGGCATCGTTTGCGGTACATATTTTCTTTGTTTCTGTTATATTTTCAGATATTTCCAACATATCATAACATTATTTTAAGCCACGTTATTTTGGATTTATTAAGAATCACTCTTCCCTGGGACAAGGTAACATATGCAGATTTCTATGTCAAAAATCAAGTTTGTGCTTTGGCTACACTTTTGATCTTATATTGAAGTTAATTTGTGTGTATACTCATTATGCCATATATTAAGTTGTTGATCTTCAATGACTTTTAGTACATAACTCACTTATGTCCCTGTCCTTTATTTGGAGAGCCTGTTTTATGATACATTGAAGGGGGTCAGTACATATTGACCCTTTTACTTTACCTTTATCTTTTAAGGTTTGTCAACAGCCAAGAGTTGGATTTGTCTCATGATTTTTCTTGAGTTCAGAAGGCCATTTATTTGATTTATGAAGAATGGTTGATGTTGTTTCTTTCCCTAGTTTCTAAGCAGAAGAAATGTAGTTTGTGTAGATATCATTCCTAAGTGTCTTCTTTCAAGTGGTGTTTTGTAGCCTACACAATGATTCTGAATAAGACAAAATCCCTACTTATTGGGCACTTCTTTTCTATGGTAAAAATAACAAACATGCAAGGAAATGTAAATAAGTACAATCATGCATAAAAAAAGATAAGAGGAAAAATATAGGGGGTAATTATTTTTAGAAGTTATATTGGTAGGAGATATTGTTTCTATTCATAAAATTAAGGGGATCAAGGGATGTTTGTTGAATCTCAAATGTCAGGAAGGAGGCCATGGTGTATAAATCTGTGGAAAAGATTTTGGACCCAGAAAGTTCTAGTGATTCCTTAAGGTGGGAACTGTGTCCAGTGGCTGTTTAGTTTGTGTCGCTGCCCATCAGTGCCAGACATCTTGGTGGAATATGTGACTTCAGATTTTTTACAAAAATAATTCCAAACATCCAAAGAGTTTTATGTGGATCAATTACAGTGACCTGAGTTATGTTTACACATGCCATGTTGATTTAGCTAAAAGATCAACCATCATGAAGTTATTGGGAGACTGGGGAATTTACGTATGCATGTTAATCAAATTACTGTATTTAAAAGGTATAATTCTAGGAACACATTTTTAAAAAATTCTTTATTGTTTAGAGGATTACATAGAGTATTACATATGTCTCCTTTTCCCCGTTGTGCACCTGCACCCCCAGCACATGCCCTTCCCCCCCCTAGTGTCTATGTCCATGGTTATGCTGATATGCATGCATACAAATCCTTTGGTATTTCTCTTAACCCCTAGTCCTGCCTTCCCTCTGAGGTTTGACCATCAGTTCCATGCTTTTCTGTCTCTGGATCTATTTTTGTTGAATAGTTTATTTTGTTCATTGTATTCCACAAATGAATGAGGTCATGGTATTTATCTTTCTCCAACGGGCTAATTTTGCTCAGCATAATGCTCTACATGTCCTTCCATGCTTTGGGGAATGGTAAAATTTCGTTATTTTTTACAGCAGTGTATTGTCCCTATGTGTATATGTGCCACAGAATTTAATCCATTTATCTGCTGATGGGCACTTAGGCTTCTTCCAAATCTTAGCTATTGTATATTGTGCTGCTATAAATATGTGGGTGCACAAGCCCTTTTTGATTGGTGTTTGTCAACTCTTGGGATATGTTCCTAGTAGTGGGACTACTGGTTAAAATGGGAGCTACATTTTTTAAATTTTTGAGGAAACTCTATACTGTTCTGCATAGTTGCTATACCAGTCTGCATTCTCACCAGTAATGCAAGAGGATTCCTTTTACACCCCATCCTCGGCAGCACTTGTTGTTTGTTGAATTGTTGATGATAGCCATTCTGACCAGTGTGAGATGGTATCTCATTGTCCTTTTGATTTGCATCTCTTGGATGATTAATGGTTTTGAGCACATTTTCATGTGTCTCTTGGCTTTCTGTATGTCCACTTTCAAAAAGTGTCTTAGTCCTAGGTCCATTTTTTTATTGGAATGTTGATCTTCCTTTTGTTTAATTGGATGAGTTCAGTATGAATTTTGGAGAATAGGTCCTTATTGGATATAACATTGGCAAATATCTTCTCCCAGGCAGTGGACTTCCTTGTTTTGTTGATGTTGTTGTTGTATTTTTTGGCTTCTTCTTCTCTGAAGAAGTGTTTTAATTTGACGTCATCCCATTTGTTTCTTTTCTCCTCAGTTTCCATTGCCCAAGGAGCTGTATCAGTAAAGGTATTGCTGAGACAGATGCCTGATATTTTGCTTCTTCTAAGATTTTCATGGTTACCTACTTACGTTTAAGTCCTTTTTTCATTCCCAGTTTATACTTGACACCTGCCTCCATGAGGAACCTTGTCACGCGGAAGTATGGTGTAATTCGGTGGTCTAGATTAAATTTTTTGCATGTTTATCTGTGCTATATGTCCAACACCAATTATTATTATGTTTTTATTTTGGCTTTTAATATTTTTAATGAAACAAAATAAAATTTCCTCTATGTTAATTGAATCATACTTTCTCTAAATCTGGCCTTTAAAAAAATACCCTGGGGCACAGTCCAATTTGTTCTTTGATTTTCCTTCCACTGATCCCAAACCTCGGCTGTAGTCTGCGTCCTTTCAAAGGACAAAAGCAGACCCCGAGGCCTCAGAGCCTCCCGCAGCAAGCTCCTGCCCTCCGGAGGTGCAGCGCCCATCACCATCTGGACCATGGCTGCCAGGGACAGTCAAAACCTGAGAATCAAAGTGGCAGCATGTCATCGCCTTAACCTGCCTGTCTCCAACCGCACAAAACCAGTCCTCCCAGCCAGTGCTCTGAGGAACGGCCGTCAGGGCGATGTGGTGGTGCCTTCCCCTGGCAGCCGATCGTCCCAGGCTTCTCTTTGGACAGGCCTGGGCCAGGGCCTTTGGGGATCTCTGTGTTCATGGTATAAATCCGAGTGAGATCAGACACAATGTTATCAATGATTGGCTTGGTAAGGTTGCCACTAAACACCTGACACCATGGCTTCTGAGCCTTGGCCTAGGCCTCGGCGGGCACCTGGACCCCATAGACCTGCAGGGCCAGGTGGAGCACCACCACTGCTATGTGCTGAGCCTGGAACCGGAAGCACAGCCCCCCACAGTAACTTTCCCGCAGCAGGGCCCAGGCAGTGACAGAGATGGGGGTCGGTTGCCAACTGTAAGGATTCAGCCAGCTCTTGAGAGAAATCGGTAGCTGAGCAGGTACCTGTGTGGGTGCTGAAAGGAGACTTGGAAGCGCAGTACCCGCAGCACAAGGAGCTCGCACTGCACAATGCTGTCCCGGATCACCCAGAATCAGGAGTCCAGCTCCAAGGGCTCACTGCCCGGATGGAAGTACCTGTTGGACACGTTGATGATGTCACGGGTTCGCAGGGGCTGTTCTTCCACTTTGCCATCCAAGTAAAGGCAGACATGGCGACCAAGTAGGGGTCATAGGCGTCCATGTTGATCTCGCTGAAGAACTTACGGTAAATGCCCAGGCGGCGGTGAGGGGAATGGACTGCATCCCTAGCTTGACACCTGCCTCCATGAGGAACCTTGTCACGCGGAAGTGCAACCTCAACTGGGGTGCTGGCCACCCCTTGGCGCCTGGGGCCATGTCCTCCTCCCTTTGCAGCTGTCCAGGCTAAGGTCCTCCATGAGGCCCCGCCCTGAGGCCCCAGACCCTGCTGAAGGGCAAGAGTCCCACGCGCAGGGCCAGCACCAGCGAGATCCTAGCGCCAGGCGCTAACCTCCCAGCCCCACCCGCCCAGGCCGGACCGCCACCCTGGTTCCAAGACCAATTATTGAAGAAACTGTATCAATCCATTCTATGCTTTTGCCTCGTTTGTCAAATATTAATTGGGCAAAATGATTAGGGTGGACTTCTATGTTCTCTGTTCTGTCCCATTGGTCTTTATGTCTTTTTTAGTGCCAGTATCAGGCAGTTCTGAGAATGGTGGCTTTGTAATATAGCTTGATATCTGGTATTGTGATCCCTCCAACTTTGTTCTTCTTTGTCCAGATTTCTGTAACTATTTGGGGTCTTTCTTAATTCCATGGGAATTTTTGGAAACTTTCTTCTATGTCTGTGAGATAAGCCATTGATATTTTAATGGGGAATACATTAAAACTGTACATTGCTTTGGGTAGTATGAACATTTTAATGATGTTCATTGTACCAATCCATGAATACGGTATGTTCTTCTATTTGCTTTAGTCTTCCTCTATCACTTTTTTCAATTTCCTGTAAGTTTCTGAGAAGATGTTTTTACCTCCTTAGTTAAGTTTATTCCTAAGTATCTTAATTTTTTGTTGCACTAGTAAATGGCATTTTTTTTTTTTTGTTTCTCTTTCTGGGAGTTCATTATTGGTGTATCAAAAAGCCATAGATTCATAGATTTCTGGGTGTTAATTTTGTACCCTGCTACATTGCCTAATGCATTTGTTAAATCTCCTAGTTTTTTGATGGAGTCTTTAGGAATTTCTATGGACAGTACCATGCCATCTTCGAATAATGACAGTTTTACTTCTTCTTTTCCACATATCATGCCTTGTTTGACTTCTTCTTGTCTGATTGCATTGCCTAGCACTACCAGTACTCTGCCGAACAGAAGTGGTGAGAGTGGGCATCCCTGTCTTGTTCCTCTTCTTAGAGTAATTGTTTTTGCCCATTGAGTATGATGTTGTCTGTAGTTTTGTCACATAAGGCTTTTATTATGTTGAGGAATGATCCCTCTATGCCCAGTTTGCGTAGAGTTATTATCAAAATTGGGTGTTGGATTTTGTCAAATGCTTTTCCTGCACCAATTGATATGAGTCTCTCTCAATTTGTTTATGTGATGCATCACATTTATTGATTTCTGGATGTTGACTCATCCTACTTCCCCAGAATATATCTGCTTTGGCATGGTGTATGCTCATTCCAATGTAATGTTGCATCGGATTTGTTAGAGTTCTTTTGAGGATTGTAACATCTATGTTCATCAGAGATATATTGGCCTGCATCTTTCTTTCTTTGTATTTTCTCTATCTGGTTTTTGGCTTAGAGTAATGCTGGCTTCATAGGAAGTGTTTGGAAATGGTACTTCCTTTGAATTTTGCAGAATAGTCTGAGGAAGAAAGTTTTAGTTTTTCTTTGAACACTTGGTAAAACTCCCTGTGAAGCTGTCTAGCCCAGCCTTCTGTTTGCTGCAAGTCTTTTTTATGACTGCTTGAATTTCCTGAGTAGTTAATGGCCTAGTCCTATGTTTTATTCTTCCTAATTGAGTTTAGGACGATTGTATTTTTCTAGGAATATGTCCATTTCTTCAGGGTTGCTCAGTTTGTTGAAGTAGAGTTGTCCATAGTATTTATTTACAATCCTTTTTATATCAGTGGGGTCTTTTGCTATTTTGCCTCTGTCATTTCTGATTTTGTTTACCGGGGTCCTGTTGGTGAGCCTAGCTAGAGGTTAATCAATCTGGGTTATCCTTCCAAAGAAATAGCTCATGTCTTTATTAATCATTTGTGGGGTTTTTAGGTCTCTATGTAATTTATTTCTGCTGTGATCTTCATGATTTCCTTCCTGCTGCTCAGTTTGGGCTTTGCTTGTTGCTCTCTCTAACTTTTTAAGTTGTGGGGGTTAGATAATTTGTTAACTGTTTTTCTTGTTGAGTTAGGCCTGTAATGCTATGAAGTTCCTTCCCTCTAAGGACTACTTTCAGTGTGTCCCTAGATTTGGGATTTTTATTTTATTTTATTTTATATTTATATTTTATTGATTTTTTACACAGAAGAAGGGAGAGAGATAGAGAGTCAGAAGCATCGATGAGAGAGAAACATTGATCAGCTGCCTCCTGCACATCTCCCAATGGGGATGTGCCCACAACCCAGGTACATACCCTTGACCGGAATTGATCCTGGGACCCCTCAGTCAGTAGTCCGAAGCGCTATCCCCTGAGCCAAACCGGTTTCAGCTGGATTTTTATTTTTCATTGTCATTTATTCCCAGGATGATTTTAATTTCTTCTTTAATCTATGTGGTAATCCAGTCATCTATCTTTGTACATAAAAGCCCTGTGACCGGAATGGCAGAATGACCACAATGGCTGGTGGCTATGACTTGCATTGCGGCAGCCAACCAGGCTTATCTGGGCCCCAAAAGGCCATATCCCTGACCAGCCTGGCCTCCCATCAGCCCCCAATACCCTATTTATGGCCGGACTGATAAGCAAACCACCCACAGCCTTTCCCCCTGGTCAGGCACACCTTGTATATGCTCTAATGCCCAGATTGGAGGCATGGCCTTCTGCTTAACTGCCAATGGCCACTAACCCCTGGCAGCCTGGCCCGATGTGCCCCCATCTGGGGAGGTCCACAGCACTGCTTCCGTGCAGGAATTCATACCCTGCGCCTCCATTTATTTAATAAAAGACTGTTTAGCCTCCAAGTATTTGAACTTTGTAATATTTTATTTTGGTTTATTTGTAATATTAGAGGCCCAGTGAACGATCGTTGTACACTTGGTGGAGTCCCTCACCCTCTCGCAGTCTGGGAGACCTCAGGGGATGTCGAAGAAGTGATTAACTTAGGCTTAATCCCAGTTGCCAAACATTCTTAGCGCTGCTGTGGAGGTGGGAGAGGTTCCTGCCACTGCTGCTCCCCTTGCCAGTTGTCAGCCCAGCTTCCAGCTGAGTGTTGCTCCCCTTGTGGGAGTTCACTGGCCACCAAGGGCAGCTCTTGCATTGAGAGTCTACCCCCTGGGTGTCAGAGCACATCATAGCAATTGGTCTTATCTCTTTTTTATGACCTGTACTTTGAGATTTCTTTTTCTTTTTTTAATTTTTTTTATTGCTTAAAGTATTACAAGGAGTATTACATATTATACTTTTTTTCGACACGCCCTTGACAATCTTCTGGTCTTCCCTAACCCCCAGTGTCTTATGTCCATTGGTTATGCTTATATGCACACATACAAGTCCTTCGGGTTATCTCTTACCCTACCCTCCTGTCCCTCAACCCCCCCTGGCCTTCCTGCTGTGGTTTGACAGTCTGTTCGAGGCTGCTCTGACTCTTTATCTATTTTTGTTCATAAGTTTATAATGGTCTTTATTATCTATAAATGAATGCGATCATGTGGTATTTTTCCTTCATTTACTGGCTTATTTCACTTAGAATAATGCTCTCCAGGTCCATCCATGCTTTTGCAAATGACAAGAATTCCTTCTTTTTACAGGAGCATGGTATTCCATCTTGTAGATGTACCACAGTTTTCTAATCCATTCATCTACTGATGGGTTTTAGGCTGTTTCCAAATCTTAGCTATGGTGAATTGTGCAGCTATGAACATAGGGGTGCATATATCCTTTCTAATTGGTATTTCTGTTTTCTTGGGATATATTCCTAGAAGTGGGATCTTTGGGTCAAATGGGAGTTCCATTTTTAGTTTTTTTGAGGAAACTCCATAATGTTCTCCATAGTGGCTGCACCAGTCTGCATTCCCACCAGCAGTGCAGAAGGGTTTCTTTTTCTCCGCATCCTCTCCAGCACTTGCGGTTTGTGGATTTGTTGAAGATAGCCATTCTGAAAGGTGTGAGATGGTACCTCATTGTTGTTTTGATTTGCATCTCTCGGATGATTAGTGACTTTGAGCATGTTTTCATATGTCTCTTGGATTTCTGAATGTCCTCTTTTGACATGTCTCTATTTAGGTCCATTCCCCATTTCTTTATTGGATTGTTTATCTTCCTTTTGTTAAGTTGTATGAGTTCCCTATAAATTTTGGAGATTAAATCCTTAGCGGTGATAACATTGGCAAATATGCTCTCCCATGCAGTGGGCTTCCTTGTTGTTTTGTTGTTGGTTTCTTTTGCTGTGAAGAAGCTTTTTATTTTGATGTAGTCCCATTTGTTTATTTTCTCTTTAATTTCCAATGCCCTTGGAGCTGTATCGGTGAAGAAATTGCTCCGGCATATGTCTGAGATTTTGTTGCCTTTTGATTCTTCTAATATTTTTATGGTTTCCTATCATACATTTATGTCCTTTATCAATTTTTAGTTTATTTTTGGGTATGGTGTAAGTTGGTGGTTTAGTTTCATTTTTTTTGCATGTATCTGTCCAATTTTCCCAACACCATTTATTGACGGGACTATCTTGGCTCCATTGTATGTTCTTGCGTCCTTTGTCAAATATTAATTGAGCATATCGGTTCCGGTCCATTTCTGGGCACTATTCTATTCCATTGATCTATATGTCTGTTCTTGTGCCAGTACCAGGCATTTCTGAGAACCGTGGCTTTGTAATTCAGCTTGATATCTGGTATTGAGATCCCACCTACACTGTTCTTTCTCAGGATCGCTACAGCTATTCGGGATCTTTTTTTATCCCAGATGAATTTTTGGCGAGTTCGTTCTAGGTCTGTGTAATATGCCATTGGTATTTTAGTGGGAAGTGCATTGAATGTATAGATTACTTTGGGTAGTATGGACATTTTGATGATGTTGATTCTACCAATTCAAGAACACGGTATATTCTTCCATCTGTTTTTGTCTTCCTCTCTCTCTTTTTCAATGTCCTGCAGTTTTCTGAGTAGAGGTCTTTTACCTCTTTAGTTAATTTTATTCCTAGGTATCTTAATTTTTTTGGTGCGATGGTAAATGGGATTTTTTTTAAGTCTTTTTGTCTGTAAGTTAACTATTGGCATATAGGAATCTTATAGATTTATTGGTGTTTGCCGGGAGCCGGTCCATCCTTGCTGTTTCAAGGGACCTGGCATATATGGCATACGGTTCTTAATATGTTTGCTCACCTTCTTGGCGCTGTGTTTTAACCAAGGTCACCTCTCTGAGAAAGGTTGAATCCCCAGGTAGGGATTTTCCCCTGAAGTTAGGGAGGGAATAAAACCCCTCAACTAAGTGCCAGGCGGGTAATTAATCACTTTAACTTTGAACAATCATGCTTAAGCTACATAATCTTTACTCCCTGGAATGGAGATAAGAAATGCCCTAACCTTTGTAATAGGGATTGATAGGATTGAATCAACTGGTATAAATACAGATGTAACAAGACAGAAAAAGATAGAACTTAGAAGAGAGCCAGAAGGACAGAACCTACACAGAACCTGCAGACAGAGGAACTTTGCTGGAGAGAACATGGCGGGGGATCCTGGACTGAACCTGACTGCAGAGGTTGGCAAGAGAGCCTGACTGGAGCCTGGTGACAGAACCTGGCTGGAGAACCTGGACAGAGCCTGGCTGGGGAACCTAGCGAGGGAACATGGCTGCAGAGCCTCCCTGGAGATCCGAAGAAGAACCTCTCTGGAGATCCAGACCAGAACTTGGCTGGAGATCCTGGCTGGAGATCCTGGCTAGGCTGCTGATCAACTGAACACTGTCTCCGTGTCCTTCCTTCTTCGCCGACTCCGTCTACACCTTTGGGGACCTCTGGACCTGCTGGGGCTGGACCCCGGCAGGCGTTAATTTTGTATCCTGCTACATTGCCAAATTCATGTATTAAGTCTAATAGTTTTTTAATGACATCTTTAGGGTTTTTTATGTATAATATCATGTCATCTTCGAATAAGGACAGTTTTATTTCTTCTTTTCCAATTTTGATGCCTTTTATTTCGTCTTCTTGTCTAATTGCAATGCCTAATACTTCCAGTACTATGTTGAAGACGAGTGGTGAGAGTGGGCATCCCTGTCTTGTTCCTGTTCTTAGGGGAAATGGTGTTAGTTTTTGTCCATTGAGTATGATGTTGACTGTGGGTTTGTCATATATGGTTTTTATTATGTTGAAGTATGATCCTTCTATTCCCACCTTTCTGAGAGTTTTCTCAAAAATGGGTGTTGGATTTTGTCAAATGCTTTTTCTGCATCAATTGATATGATCATGTGTTGTTTTTTTTTTCTTTCAATTTGTTTATGTGATGTATCACGTTTATTGATTTGCGGATTTTGCACTGTCCTTGCATCCCTGAAATAAATCCTACTTGGTCATGGTGTAGGATCTTTCTGATGTACTGCTGGATCCGATTAGCTAAGATTTTGTTGAGGAATTTGGCATCTATGTTCATGAGGGATATTGGCCTGCTATCCTCTTTCATTGTGTTGTCTTTACCTGGTTTTGGTATTAGGGTGATGATGGCTTCATAGAATGGACTTGGAAGTGTTCCTTCCTCTTGAATTTTTTGAAATAGTCTGAGCAGGGTAGGTTTTAGTTCTTCTTTGAATGTTTGGTAAAACTTCCCTGTGAAGCCGTCCGGTCCTGGGCTTTTGTTTGCTGGAAGCTTTTTGATGACTGCTTTAATTTCTTCCATAGTTATTGACCTATTGAGATTTTTATATTCTTCCTGATTGAGTTTTGTAATGTTGTATTTTTCTAGGAATATGTCCATTTCCTCCAGATTTTCTAGTTTTTAGGAGTACAGCTGTCCATAGTATTGTTTAACAATCATTTGTACTACTGTGTGGTCTGTTGTTATTTCGCCTCTATCATTTCTGATTTTGTTTATTTGGGTCCTCTCTCTTTGCTTCTTGTTGAGCCTTGGCTAGAGGTTCATCAATCTTCTTTATCCTTTCAAAGAACCAGCTCTTGGTTTCATTGATTTTCTGTATTGTTTTTTTTTGTTGTTGTTTTTTTGTTTTTTGTCTCTACGTCATTTATTTCTGCTCTAATTTTTATTACCTCCTTCCTCTGCTCAATCTGGGCTTTTCTTGTTGCTCTCTTTCTAGTTCTTTGAGATGTAGAGTTAGATGATTTACTACCATTTTTTCTTGTTTTTTGAGATAGGCCTGAAAAGCTATAAAATTCCCTCTCAGGATTGCTTTCATTGTGTCCCATAGGTTTTGGATTGTTGTGTCCTCATTGTTATAAGTTTCCAGGATGTTTTTAATTTCTTCTTTGATCTCATTGGTAACCCAACCAATATTTAATAACATGCTATTCGGCTTCGAAGTATTTGAGTACTTTGGGTTGTTTTTATTGTAGTTTATTTCTAATATTATGCCATTGTGGTCTGAGAAGATGCTTGGTATGATTTCAATCTTCTTGAATTTTGGGAGACTTTGTTTGTGACACAATATGTGCTCTATTTCTGAAAGTGTCCCATGAGCACTTGAGAAGTACCTATATTCCATGGCTTTGTGGTGAAATGTTCTGAAGGATTCAAGTAAGTCCATCTGATCTAGTGAGTCATTTAGGATTGCTGTATCTTTGCTGATTGTTTGTCTAGAGGATTTATTCAGTGATGTCAGTGGTGTATTAAAGATCCCTACAATGATTGTATTGTTGTCGATCTCTCCTTTGATATTTTCCAGGATTATTTAAATTTATTTGGGCACTCCTGCATTGGGTGCATATATGTTTATCATGGTTATATCCTCTAGTTGTACTGATCCCTTTAGTATTATGTAGTGGCCTTCCTTATCTCTTGTTATGGCCTTCACTTTGAGGTCTATTTTGTCTGATATAAGTATTGCTACCCCAGCTTTTTTTCATTTCCATTTGCCTGAAATATATTGTTCCATCACTTCACTTTCAGTCTGTGTGAGTCACTTCTTCTGAGGTGGGTCTCTTGTAGACAGCAAATATATTGGTCATGGATTTTTATCCATTCAGCCACTCGATGTCTTTTGGTTGGAGCATTTAGTGCATTTACATTTAAAGTTATTAATGAAAGGTACTTGTTTGTAGCCAATTCTATTTTTTTGTGTGGCTCTTTTCTTTCTGAGCTTTTTATTTCTTCTTTTTACACCAGTCCCTTTAGCATTTCTTGCATTGCTGGCTTGGTTGTGATAAACTCTCTTAGCCTCTTTTTGTCTGTGAGCTTCTTATTTCCCCTTCAAGTTTGAATGATAGCCTTGCTGGATAGAGTATTCTTGGATTCAGTCCTTTGCTTTGCATCACTTTGTAAATTTCCGTCCATTCTTTTCTGGCCTGATGTTTTTCTGTTGAGAAAACATTTGATAATCTAATGGGAGATCCCTTGTATGTAACTTTCAGTCTCTCCTGTAGCCTTTAAGTTTCTTTCTTTGTCCTGAACATTTGACATGGTGATTATGATGGGACTTCTTGTCGGCCTTTTCAGGTTCACCTTGTTTCGGAATCTCTGTGCTTGTGTGACTTTTTTTCTTCCCCACCTCATGGAAGTTTTCTGATATTATTTCTTCAAATAAGTTTTCTAATTCTTGTTCCTCTTTCTGTTTTTCTGGCACCCCTATAATTCGTATGTTGTTTCCTTTCATGTTGTCCCATAGCTCCCTTCGGCCAGTCCTGGGCAAACTACGGCACGCGTGCCATATCCGGCCTGTTTGAAATAAATAAAACTAAAAAAAAAAAAAGACTGTACCGTTTTATGTAATGACTAGGGGCCCGGTGCATGAAATTCATGCACTGGTTGTGTGTGTGTGTGTGTGGGGGGGGGGGCGGGAGTGTCCCTCAGCCCAGCCTGCCCCCTCTCACATACTGGGAGCCCTCAGGCATTGACCCCCATCACCCTCCGATCGCCTGATCGGCCCCTTGCCCAGGCCTGACGCCTCCGCCAGAGGCATAGACCCCCATCACCCTCCGATCGGCTGATCGGCCCCTTGCCCAGACCTGATGCCTCCGCCAGAGGTGTCAGGCTTGGACAGGGGACCCCCATCTCCTCCCAATCACTGGCTCTGGCCGCCACCCAGGCCTGAGGCCTCTGGCCCAGGAATCATGCCTGGGCAGGGGACCCCCATCTCCCTCTGATCGCTTGCTCCACCCCCCGCCCAAGCCTGACGCGTCTGACCCAGGCTTCAGGCCTGGGCAAGGGGACCATCATATCCACCCAAAACCCGGCTCAGCCCCTCGCCCAGGCCTGATGCCTCGGCCAGAGGAGTTGACCCTCATCACCCTCCGATCACCAATCACCAGATCGGCCCCTTGACCAGGCCTGAGGCCTCCGGCAGAGGTGTCAGGTCAGGCCAGGAGACCCCCAGCTCCCCGTGGTTGCAGGCTCCTCCCCTGAGCAGGCCTAACGCCTCTCGCCTAGGCGTCCGGCCCGGGCAGCGGGGACCCGCAGCTGCAGCAGCCCCACGATCGTGGGCTCCTCTCTAGGCCCAGGCAAGGGACCCCTAGCTCCCGGGACTGCCAGCTTCGACCGTATCCAGCTCCCATCGCTGGCTCCACCCCTACTTCCTGCTATCACTGGCCAGGGCGGCAAAGGCGCCTGATTCTCCAATCATGGCTGGGGGGCAGGGCAAAGGCAGCCCCAGGGCCGCCTTTGCCCTGCCCCCCAGCTCTTAGCTCCCCCCCGGGTTTCCGATCACTGTCAGTGGCAGGGGGCTTCTTCCTGCTTTCCCTTTCGCCTCCCTGCATTGTGCCTACATATGCAAATTAACTGCCATCTTGTTGGCAGTTAACTGCCAATCATAGTTGGCAGTTAATTTGAATATAGCCCTGATTAGCCAATGAAAAGGGTATCGTCGTACGCCAATTACCATTTTTCTCTTTTATTAGATAGGATGTTTACTTTGAATTTATATTAGTTGACACAAACACTCCATCCATTCTTTTGTCCCGGCCCTCCGGTCCAGTTTAAGAACCCATTTTGGCACTCGAGTCAAAAAGTTTGCCCACCCCCGCCTTAGGCTCTCCTCCTGTCTTTTAATTTTTTTCACCAATTGCCATTCAGTTTGGGAGTGTTTTCCTTCCCTGTCTTCTAATTTGCTAATTCAGTCCTCCGCTTCTCCTAGTCTATTGTTGAACCTTTCAATGGTGTTTTTTATTGCAGCTATATAACTTCATTTCTTTTGGTTCTTACATAATTAATTGATTTTTTCATCCATTTCTTCTTAATTCTTGCATAAATTTTTGATTTTTTCCTCCATCTGGTTTATGCATTCCTGGGACCTTAATCTGAATTCTTTTTCTGTCATGCTGCATGCCTCTGTTTACTTAGCTTCTTTTCTGGCGAATCCTCCTCTTTTTTCCATTGCGGGTTTCTTTGTCTACCCACGTTTGCTCTCACCAACATATCTAGATGTTGAGTTGTTCAATGGCTGCTCCTTGGATGGCAGTGGCTCCTCGGGCTGTGGTTCCTCCTCGGGCGGTTGTGGTAGCAGGTTCTCCTCAGTTGGGAGCCGCTCCTCTGGTGTGTGCTGTTCACAGCTGTGGTGGCTCCTCTTGCTGCTGTTGGCGGCTTCACACACAGCTGCCATTCCTCAGACAGAAGGTGTGCTGATCATGAAGCAGCTGTTCCTTGTATGGGGGCGGGCTACACACGCAGCTGCTAATCCTTGATCTGAGGCCAACTGCTCACTTGGCTGCTGATCCTTGGATGGGGCCTGGCTGCACGCTGTTGTTGTTCCTCTGATGTGGTGGGCTTCTTGTGGGGCTACTGTTCCTAGGACTTGGACAGGTTGATTTCAATTTTACTGCTCCTCAGATGGGGGTGGGCTGCTTGCGAGGCTGCTGCTCTTTGGATGCCAGTGATCTTCATGCGTGGCTGCTCCTCCTGAGATGGGAATTTGCCACTCACCCATCTGCTGCTAATCGGACATGTGCATGCTGTTGGGGCTCTGCTCCTCGGACCAGTGCGTGCGGCTCAGGTCTTCTGCTCCTCAGAAGTAGGACGTCTGCTCGTGTGGCTGCTGCTCCTCTGACCGGGTTGGGCTGGTGCAGCTCCTTAAATGAGGCCTGGCCACTCACAGAAATGCTGCTCCTCAGATGAGTGTGGGCTGCTCACCCAGATGCTGTTCCTTGGATTGGGCAGGGTGCTCGTGCAGCTGCTGCTGCTTGGTGAAGGGGAAGATGCTTGTGCAGCTGCTGCTCCTCGGACTAGTGCAGGGTGTGCGCAGCTGCTGCTCTTTGGTTGGGGGCGGGCTGCGCAGGGCTTCCAGTCCATGGAAGTAGGAAGATTACTCATGTGGCTGCTCCTCCTCGGACAGGTCTGACTGCATGCGTGGTTGCTGCTCCTGGGATGGGGAACTGGGCCCTCACACAGCTGCTGCTCCTTGGACAGGGCAGGCCACATGAGGCTGCTGCTCTTAGGCTCGAAGCAGGCTGCTCATGGGGCTGATGTTCCCTGGATAAGAGCATGCTGCTCACATGGATGCTGCTGACGTGGTTGAAAAAATAATGGGAAAAGAAGTAGTACATAAAGGAACAAACGAACAAACAAAAAAGACGAACAAAAAAGTATGCAAAAAAAGGTAACAAAAAAGTTATAAAAAATAAAAATGAAAAATTGAAATCTCATTTCTTTGGCTGGCTTAAGATCCCAGTTTTCAGGAATGTTTGTGCTTTTTGTTGTTGTTGTTGTTGTTGTCACTGCTGGGATTGAAAGCCCCTTTATAGGCCAGACTCTGTTAACTCCCAGGGACTAATCATATTATTTTAATCCTTCATCTCATTCAGGGTTGAATCTGGTTGTGGCTCTGTTCCTTGCCTGGGTCCTGGAGGGAGGAATTATAGCCTCAGGAGAAAATGGCTACCCAAGTCCTGGGCTCAGGGGTGACTCAGAACTCAATTTACTGCCAATTCTCCTGTCCCCCCTTCTCTCCCAAGCCTCTACCCAGATTCCACTTATCCACACCTTCTCCTGCTCTTCAGCACAGGTGAGTGTCTGTATCCGAAATGTCCTATGAACAGGGTTCAGTGAAGACAAAGAAACACCAACCACAGAAATGGGGAAGGCTGATTCTCTGTAAGATCCTCTCTTACTGGCCCTGCATGGTCTGGTCAGCGCTTCAGGCTACCCCTTTAGGCTCAGTTCTCCATAATTGTGGAAACCAGATGTCAAATTCCCCTGCACAAACAGTCCCGCGGAACTCCTTTCCACAGTCAGGGGCTGTGCCTGTTCCAAGAGTGGTGGCTGTGTGCCGTGTGGTCTCCCTCTGACCCTCTGGGCTCAGAGGTTTGGCAAACTTTCCTGCCCAGATCCCTGGTTTTTACCTTACCAGAAGAATTCTGCCCTTCTCGGCCGCAAATAGTCTCACCACCGGAGTGTACATCGCCAAATTGTGGTGAGTGTTATTAGTTTCAGCTGCTCACTCCATTTGCGCCAGGACAAGCCCTGGGGCACGTCTGCCTATTCCGCCACCATCTTGGCTTCTTGAGATTTATTTTTTCTAATATAATTATTGAACCCCTAGTTTTTTCCCCTCCTTTGCCTGAAAAATATTTTCTCTCCTTCCACATTCACTCCATGTGAGTCCCTTATTCTGAGGTGAGTCTCTAATAGAGAGCATACACATGGGTCTTGTTTTATTATAATTTTAGCCATTCTATATCCTTTGAATGGAGTGATTAATTTAGTTAGGTTTAAGGTTATTTTGATAGGTACTGATTTGTTGCCACTTTTTCCTTTATGCCTGTGTTTCTCCTGCCTCTTCTATTCCTTCTTTTTACAGCAGTCCCTTTAGCATTTCTTGCATTGATGGTTTAGTAGTGAAATACACCCTTAGATTTTTTTTTTTTTATTTCTGTGAAGACACTGAATTGCCTTATAGTTTTGAATGATTGCCTTGCTGGATAAGTATTCTTGGATTTGGTCCCTTGCTTTGTATCACTTAGTATATTTCCTTTTATTCCCTTCTGGCCTAATGTGTTTCTGTTAAAAATCATTTTATAATCTAACAGGAAAGCCATTGTAGGTGACTCTCTGTCTCTCTCTTGCAGCCTTTAAGGTTCTGTTTGTGTCGTTATTGTTTGCCATTAAAATTACAACGTGTCTTGGTATAGGTCTTATTGGGTTCATCTTGTTTGGGACTGTCTGTGCTTGTGTGACTTTTTCTTCCCAAGATCAGGAAGTTTTTGTCATTATTTCTTCTAATAGGTTTTCTAATCCTTGTTCCTCATCTTGTCCTTCTGACACCCTTATTATACATATGTTACTTTGTTTCATGTTGTCCCTAATCTCCCTTAGGTTATCCACCTGCTTTCTATTTTTTCTCTCTAATTGCCGTTCAGATTGTGTTGTTCAGGTTGTGTTACTCTGCCCTGTCTCCTAATTCGCTGATTCAATTCTTCCCTACTTCTCGTCTACTATTGAAACCTTCCATCATACTTTTTATTGTAGCTATTATCATTTTTTTTTCATTTTTCCTTGATTCTTTCGTAAGTTGTGGATTTCCCATGCATCTGGTGTATGAACTGTATGACCTTATTCTGAATTCCTTTTCGAACATACTGTATGACTCCATTTAATTGAGGTCCTCTTCTGGCAATTCCTCCTTTTCTCTCCATTGGGGGTTGTTTGCAACCCAATTTTAGTTATCATTAGAGAACCCAGGTGCCAGCGTGCTATGGGCCAATGGCCACAGAGTGGATCGGCAATTGAATTGTGCACTCTGAGACTCACAGGAGGCAGTGGCGGTGGCGGGGGGGGGTGGCGTTCCAGTGACCGTTGGTCTGCTGCTGCCATTAAAAGGACTTTGGCCAGATTGGCTCTGGGATCTCAGGTGATGTCTGATGTCGAGTGTTTCCTTCCACGACTCGCGTGGAGTAGGGTTCAGTATCTGAAAGAGGAGCTGCACAACAAATGAGAGAAAAAGACACAAGATAATTTTGCAATACCGGGGGACCAGGCAGCAAGTCCCGAAGGACATCTTCTCTGTGCTCAGGCCTCACTAAGCTTTTATTGATCTGGGATGCACCCATAGCATAGCCCTAGGCAGGTGGCCCCCTGCAACAGGCAGACTAGCCCATCAGCAAGGATTTACATAATAATAAATGGGGGAGTAGTTTCAGCTACCACTGTCTGGACAAGCAGAGGTGGCGCCTAGCTCTGACCTTTGGGAGGGCTTCAAAGGCACCCAGCCTTAGGGGGTTTCTCTGTCTATGCTTATCAGATAGTGAAGGCAATAAGCAGTTTCCCACATCTCCCCCTTATTTTTTCTTTAAAAAATAATCAAGTCCCAATTTCAATGTCCAAAAGTTCTCAGTCCATGTTTCAATGTCCAAAAGTTCATGTGTACATGCCAGCAATGAAATGTTGGTTCTGGATGGTGGAAAATGCAGGTCCGGTCTTTTCTGGTCTGGTCCTGGGCACCCTGCAGCGCCGCACAGCTGCTGACTGCTAGCATGGCAAGTCGTCTTCACCATCTCCATCTCTGAACTGTCTCTCCTGTCTTTGTGGCTGGAGCAATCTGTTCAGTTTCTCTCCTGGATCCCTTGTTGCAGGAATCCACATGGTCTTGGAGTTGTTCTCTGAAAGTATACAAACATATTCTCTCGACCAAAGGTTAATAATTGAAATTTTACTTGGGGAATCCTTTTTATATTTGCCCAAATGATTTTCCTTTGGCTTATTTCGACACCACATATGTTTTTCATGGGTGTCTTGCTGTTAGCATTACAAAATGAAAAAGAAAATTTTCTAGATGCAATTTTAGTTACAGGATATTTTTCCTTACATGGTATTCTTCCACTATATTATTCCACTATCCCCCCTTTCTTTTTATTTAATTAGGAGGCTTATGGAAAATTTTTTAATGCAGTCTAGATAACTTTAAATATTAATTTTTTGCACAAAAAAAATTGAACCTGAACATGCTTCAGGTTCATAGCATGTTTACCATGAAATGAAAGTTTTTGTTAATACTTTTTGAATAATTACTTATTTCAAATTAGCCAAATTTAATTACTTTGAAAACTATTTTTGCTGTCAAATTTAATATTTTAACAATAATCTTAATTTACACTGTAAATATTAATTGAAAGGATCACTTTACATCCTTGTGAAGGCTCTGAGCATTCCTGTTGTTAGGCTAGATTTAGACATAGGGTCTGTTAGCCAAGCCTCCGTTTTTCTGGGTACTGATTTCAGCTGGACCAAATCTCTTCTATTTGGTTCCTGATCTGGGCTGGGCATGGGAAACAAGAAGCAGCCATGGGGACAGGAGACCTTCCTCAGAAGGGCCGAGTGTTCAAGCCCGTGCACCGTTCAAGCCCGTGCACCATTGGGGGGGGGGTGAAGATCTGTGCCCCACCTTTGTTGCACCCCAAGTTTTCTCCTACTGGCCCCCAGCTGTGCCTGTCTTAGGTCATCCCACCCTGTGGGATCTTACCCATCGTTGACTACCACCTATCTCTGGGCCAAGTAGGGTGATGTGAGGTTCAGTTCTGTCTCCTTGATAGCCTATGTCCCTCTGGCCTCCATGCCCAGCAACTGCCTTTGGATCCCCTCGCCTGCTGGCGGGGCTCTGGCATTGATCATAGGGAACCCAGGTTTCTTCTCCAGAGAGGGCCCAGCATATGCCATTGGGCAAGAGACAGATCCATGGTACCAGCTTTTCATGATCCCAGCTTGAACAGAGAGCTCAGATAACAGCTGTAGGCAATTGGATTC
This sequence comes from Myotis daubentonii, assembly GCF_963259705.1. Lineage (NCBI taxonomy): Eukaryota > Metazoa > Chordata > Mammalia > Chiroptera > Vespertilionidae > Myotis > Myotis daubentonii. Next base: position 7,261,450 of record NC_081862.1, on the reverse strand, counting down.
CTCTTGGCAAAAAAAGTCAAGATAGGTCAATACAGAATGCTTAAGTGCCTTCCCCAGGAGGCACTCCACACAGTGGAAAGGAATAAATCCCTTCATGTAAAGCATTCAAATTCATTTGTAAATTTGTTTGGGATAAATGCACAATATACTGTTATAAAGCATCAAAAATTATTAATAAAACTTTGTAGAATAATACCATGTAAGAATATTCTTTGCTCTAGGTCATGACAACTTAATTTTAAACTCAAGGTTTGGAATGAGGAACCTAGTTTTCAAAAAAAAGAGAAATTTACAGAAGCAGAGACAGTGGGCTATCCAAATTACAGTTCTGGGTCTCCAGAGCACTGAGTTGACACGCTAACTGGATCCTTATGACTTTGGAATAGCTATGCTTTCCTTCCCAGGTAAAGGAAAAATGTGCCTTCTAAGACATATGAAACTTATAGTTTTTACCTGAATTAATTGTTATCATACTTCACTTTACCGTGCCCCAGGTGGTCTCTGGGCTGTTGGTTGTCTGGTTTGTCTTCCTCCTGTTCCTCATCTTCAGTGGACTGCTTGGAGTCGCTGCTCTCTGTGGCTGGGGTAGTTGATTGTTTACAGCTACATGTTATGGCTCCAGGCGCAAGATCTTCAGTCTGACTAGATTCCTGATGCAGTTTAATATTTCTAGCAGGAATCCATACGGGTTTGGAAAAATTCTCTGGGAATATACAAGTGTACCCTCTGCCAAAGGTTAATAATGGGTCAGGTCCCTTCCATAAACCAGATTCGGGATCCTTCCATTTAACTAGACCATTTTCTTTTGTTTTATTCTGACACCAATGTAGCTCCATAGGTGTCTTTCCATCAGGATCACAAGTGAAAAAATTTAGAGTAATTAAGCCTTGATGCAGCCTACACACAGGTGATTTCTCCATCATCCCCCTTTTTTGTTTTCCAAGTTGGGATTTTTAAAAGCTGATGAGACTCTGAAGCCTCTTTTAATAAAGCAACCAATTGATCAGCATGTGCATTTCCCTTAGTTAATGGACTAGGTAATATTCTGTGAGCCCTGATGTGAGTGATATAAAAAGGGTATTTTCTCTGCTGCACAATCTGCTGAACTTGCTTAAATAGTAAGAATAAACTTTGGTCACTAAACCATTTCAACTGGGCAGTTTCAATTCAAGTTACTAGGCCCGAAGCATAAGAGGAATCAGAAATTATGTTAACAGGCTGTTGGAAATCTTGCAACGCAGCCTTAATAGCTTCTAATTTAATTCTTTGCACAGAAGTATGACTGGTCAGTATGACTCGGTCAGAATTTATAGTATGATAGGCAGCTTTCCCATTAGATGACCCATCAGTAAAAACAGTTAAAGTTCCAGGAATTGGTTCCTGCCTAGTGTTTTTTGGTATAATGATGGAGGTCTTATATAAAAATTGTAAAAAGTTTATATTTTAATAGGTGACAGCTAAGTTCCCCTGAATATCCAGTTAGCCCAATTTGCCAATTTAAGTCAGTTTGAAATAACATTTCTTTTAACTTTACTTGTCCTAAGTTATGGACAGTAAATGACATTAATTAAATTTCTGGTATTAGTCTTTAAGTAAATTTACATAAACTTTGTTTAAGGAGGCAAAACACAAATTATTTAATTTAGCTTATGAGGTCCAATATATTGATTTTTAATTTTAGTTAGACATCTGAAGGAAACCTCTTTTCATTTCCTTCCAGACAGCTTTCTTTCTCATACAAGCAACAAATGTAAGGAACATGGTTGCCTTTTGAGATTTTAACAAATGCTGTTGCAAAGCTATATATTTCAAGTGATTTTTCATTTATGGTGACTAAATTATTGTCAGATTTAGTATTTTAACAACAATCTGTAAATGTTAGCAATTATATTTTTAAAGAATATACCCTTTGGCTTATTTGCATATACAGAGGAATCATGGGAAGCTTTCGGTAACCTTTTTAGAAGAATTTTACTTTACTAGTATTCAATTGCTTACAAAGATTAGTAAATTCAGTAAAGTTTTATGTCTGATACAAGAGGTGCAAACGCTGCCTCACTTCCAGCCTAATTTAAAATGCAGCGGTGAGGAGCTTTTATTAGTTTAAATACAGACATTGCTACTAATAAATCAAATTTTTCTTTTATTTGGCAGAAATTCATTATGCAACCAAGTATATTATATTTTGAAATATTGTACTCTGGAAAAACTGTCAAATACATATCTAATTAAAAAATTTTTCTTTATTAAGTATTAAAAATATCTTCTTAAAAATAGTATTAAATAAATCCGCGAGGCAAGCACACTTTTTGCCCCATCCGCATTTCCGCAGTAAAACTCCGCCTTAAAGCTCCACCCCTGAGATCCCATCCTGCCTCAGTGAGAAAACACTCCTTTTGTGATTGGCTAAATCAGAGGGAGGGGCCTTTGCTGTTCCAAGATGGCGGCCCCCAGGGGAGCGGCAGGCCATGCAGCCAACATGGCGGCTGCCAAGTCAAGCAGCTCAAAGTGGTGACTGTCTACACTGTTCTTTGACAGAGAAAACCAAAACCCCTAAAAGATAGATGGCCAACATTATATTGCAGACAAGCAGAAATCCCATTAGCTGCTTATACCTTTTATAATTGCCTTAAAGAATATCAATCAAATTTAAACTGGTTTTTGTATTAAAAATTTTCAGTTGAGATTACAAAATTAATCCTCTTTATATCAGATCAATGAGTAACATATTTTGAATTCCTAATCATGTAAGAGAAAACACATTTTATTTTTTCAAAAACAAGTTATACATTAGATATTTAATTAATTTCTCCCGATTCAATTTGCACTTTAAACTTTCAGAGCTTACAAGTCAAATATTAGCAGTTCTTTGATTAACTACACTTTTATATTTTTAAGAATATATTTCAAATAAAATATAAGGCATTTTCAATTAATAGATTAATTTCTATCATCTAAACTTCATACTAGGCATACTCAGATCAACATTTCAGTATTATAAATTTCAATACTTTTAGATGATTTGAACTTAAAAGCTTTAAGTTTCCAGCCAATAAGCCTGGCATAGCTGCTAAATTACTTGACTATCAACTTCCTGGTGGTACTTGCCTCAGAGCAGGAAATTTCAAATAGCTACTTTAAATTGCCTTGGGAAACCTTCCTGTATTTCTTTGTCAGGTTCATCTCCACTGTTTTTAAGGCCAAAACAGTCTTGGGATTTTATTCTGTACACAGCAAAAGGTCAAGTTCAGCTCAAAACTATGCGCACTCGTTTTTAAGCTGGCCTTTTCCCTTTACATGAGCACAGAAATCCCAGATGCATTTATAAATTTGTAAAAGCTTTTCAATTACTAGAAGGAGTTTAATTTTAGAATACTTGAGGAGGGGGCGTCCACACTGGATCGCCACATGCTCCTTCTTCCCTTTCCCCACATCCTGCTTTTGGGGGAAGTTTCAGCAAATGACTCAGATAGTGTATTTTTCCCAAAGTCATGCTTAATTGAAAAAGACATTTTAAATTTTTTCCTATTTCGCTTTCTAAAGTCATGGCTAGCACCCAAGGTTATCTTAGCTAAAGTTTGGTTGTCATAAGATGTTCTCCGGTAATTTTTAAATAAAGCATTAAGTAATCTCATTGTGGGAGAGCTTATTGCTCTGTGCTCTCCTGCTACCTTTGAATCTCTCCGAACCAGGGAGAGATTCGGCAGCGGGGTTTCATTTATTACAGATAGATTCCAAACACAAATTAAGATAAGAAAACACATTAAGATGACCATGGCACTATATTTTCAGCCTGATCTAAAAGAGTACCTTTTTCAAGAAAACAAAGGTTATGTTCCATAATAACACACAAAGAACTGGAAAAGATTACCTTCTAAAATTTTAACACTTTAAACATGCAAATCAAAAGTCTATAATAAAGTTTCTTAAGTTTTTTAAAAGCCAAATATACCTTTTTAAAGCCAAATCTACTTTTTTAAAGCCAAATCCTTCCCCATTTGTTAGCCTGGTTAAGAAAACGTTCCCAGTGTACTTACAGACCCGGGCTTCTGTAGTTGATCCTGGGCATTGCGTGCGGTGGAATCCCCCTCACTTTTTTCGGTGAGTTTTCCACACCTTTTCGGTGAAAACTTCCTTTTCTCGCTCCAGCGAGACCTGCACTTCCAGATTACCCGTTGGGCGCCAGATGTTGAGTGTTTCCTTCCACGACTCGCGTGGAGTAGGGTTCAGTATCTGAAAGAGGAGCCGCACAACAAATGAGAGAAAAAGACACAAGATAATTTTGCAATACCGGGGGACCAGGCGGCAAGTCCCGAAGGACTTCTTCTATGTGCTCAGGCCTCACCAAGCTTTTATTGATCTGGGATGCACCCATAGCATAGCCCTAGGCAGGTGGCCCCCTGCAACAGGCAGACTAGCCCATCAGCAAGGATTTACATAATAATAAATGGGGGAGTAGTTTCAGCTACCACTGTCTGGACAAGCAGAGGTGGCGCCTAGCTCTGACCTTTGGGAGGGCTTTAAAGGCACCCAGCCTTAGGGGGTTTCTCTGTCTATGCTTATCAGATAGTGAAGGCAATAAACAGTTTCCCACAGTCTGAGCTCATCTGGGTGGAGGTGAGGCTGGGTTTGTAGTCAGCAGCTCTCCCCTTCAAGATGGCTTGTATTCATAGAACCATATTTAACATAAAACAGTGTAGTAACATAAAAATTTTAAAGATTGTTCAAGGGGCCTATTAAAAATAGAATGGAGAGACAAATCAGTACTATGTAAAGCCTGAGTTGTAGTCATACTGGACATTTTTTTCTGTCATTTTAACTGAAGAAATAGTAAAAGTAAGAAATGTTAGAGGTGGTAGAGCAGGAATAAAGTACCTAATCATTTTGAATGAATGCTTGTTTGTTTTTAAAAAATAAATAGTTTATGTAAGCCGGGTGCACTGGAAAAAAATGAAATAGATGTTGTCAAAACAAAAATGAAGTAACTGACACATTCTAAAAAGTAATCTACATTGCGAAGTCAGAATTGCTCAATGGTTGAGCATAGAATTGTGAACCAAGATGTATTGTCATCTATTCTTGGTCAGGACACATGCCCAGGGTGCTGGCTGGTTCGCCAGTATGAGACATTTAAGGAAGCAGCTGATCAAAATATTTCTCTTTCATCTATGTTTCCATCTCTCTATTCCTCTCACTTTCTCTCTCTCCAGAAAACCAAGAATAAGTCTATTAAAAAACAAAAATGGAGTATATGTGTTTTCTCCAGGAATGTGAGACATTTAGTGCTTATTACTAGAGGTCTTTGGAGGACTTTTATTAACCAAAATATATGGTTCTGTGTTGAATACCTAAATGGAATATTGGTAATAATGAAGTGTTTCATAACCTTATCATGAAAAAGGACTCTATCATTTTTGAAGGAAATGCTTGGTTTGGGAGAATAATTTGAGGTAGATCTTGATTTTAGTTGCAATAATAAGTAGGTTTCAAACAGTTGTTCATTTGTTCAGGTCAAATGTTATGTAGTGTTCATATTATGTGTACTCATTTTAATCTGTGGGTGTAAAAACAATTAAAGTAGACTACACCAAGACACCATCTTTACAAAGTGGGGGTGGACAGAGGACACCACTTCCATCAAGAAATAGAGGTGATGTGAGAAGTCTGAGAAGTGGAAGAGGAGGAAGTAAGAGAAGCAAAAGGACCCTCAGGTGGAAAACACTTAGGTGATGTTTCTAAATCTAGGGATGGTAGGAGATCTGACTTAGATAAACACATAATGCAATATGCAAATAAGGTATCATAGACTTCTATACCTGAAGCCTATGTGATCATATTAACTCCTATAAATTCAAGAAAGAGTGCAGAAACTGTCATAACTCAAATGTTTTTTTTACAAATTAAAAAAATAAGATATGAGCATGAAACCATTATTTATGTGAACACAGTAACATTGAATGAAGAGATATACCTCAATTTCATTCATAATTTTCAAGGGAAAAGAAATGATACCATTCATTAGATTGAGAATGTATAGTGATGGTCAATATGATTTGTAATTGCTAAAGAGGCATAGCACTTATAATAATGAATGCAATATGTAATGTGTGAAACACTCCTAATAACCTTAACAGGGATAGGATTTAAACCTCAAGCTAAATTCAGTCTATTATAGCATTACTGTTTGCCTCTAGTCACTTCAACAGTTCTCTGAAGAACTCAATTCTATTGATCTTATGTTAGAATGTTACACTTTGGGAACAAGAAGTCATATAGGTTTAAAGTGAAGATTCATACTTACCGAAATACTATGAATTTGTTCTGAAAGTACCCTTCTTTCGTCTGAAAAAAAGGACATCAGTTCACCTTGGAAAATTCCCACTGAAATAAAAGTCTAACTATATAAACTTCAAGGACACAGACTTCATTATTTAGAATTGGATTGAAATACTAGATTTGAGTATAGGAATGTGCAACCCTGTACTGTGTAAAATAATAATCTGTATTATTATTTATAAGATGATCTTCTACCTATGTTTGGTGTAGAGAACTTTCCATTTGGAAATTACATAAGAGAAATGTCTATGGTATTAAATAGATTCACCAAGGGGTCTCTGACTCAGGAAAAGGCTAAAAACCAATGATTCACCAAGTTATTTCCTTTCTTTCTTTCTTTCTTTCTTTCTTTCTTTCTTTCTTTCTTTCTTTCTTTCTTTCTTTCTTTCTTTCTTTTGTCTTTTTTCTTTCTTGTATATGAGGAATATGAAACATGAATAAAAATGTTGATGAGCTATTTTCAGGGAAGTTGTCTTGTAATTAATTTATTTACTTATTTTACTGACTATGAAAGGAAGGTATATTAATTTCAATATATCTGTAGCAGGAAAAGTTGATTTCATATTAACCAGTTTTCCCAATTTCAAAGATTTAGCATCCTTTTGTGATAATTAGGTGTGTGACATTTCATGGGAAATTTCCTAAAGTGTTATTGCAGAGTTTCTGCAAGATGAAGGTGAATGTTCCTGTTTTTCCCTTCTGGATGATACTGAGAAGAGTTTGCCAGTTCATAATTGGCCACATATGAGGATGCTTATAGTTCTTCTTTCCCATGACAAATTACAGAATTGGAAGATAAGCCTATTTTCTATTTAAAAATGAAAACAGTGATTGTTATATATGTATTATTCAACATTTTTCTCTAAATACTATTAAAATTGAGTACAGTATTCTGATCAAAGAATTATTTTATAAATGAACTGCAGGAATTATATGATAACACTCGTTAAATAAAAATTTTTTGTGATGCATCATGTTTTGACTTTTTATATTTTAATTTTTAACTATGAAGTTACACGTTTTAAAAGTTTTTATTGAGATGAAACTAATTTAAAGACAAGTTGATACTGTTTTCTTGTATCTAACTTCTTTCACTTACTATATCTGGATTCACTGCACTCAAATTCTCGTGTGGGTGTGTGTTCTGTGTTAGTGTGTTAGTGTGTGTGTGTGTGTGTGTGTGTGTGTGTGTGTGTGTGTGTGTGTTTTGATTTTTTGCAGGTATATATAATGCTGCTTCAGTTCTTTCTCAATTATCCAAACTGATTTTCAATAACTCTGAGCACTGTACTGAAGACATGTAAAGATAGAATTTTATCATTTTGGGCTAAGCAGCATGCTTATGACCATGATCCTGTTTAGGAAATATTTATACACAATAACCAGACTTGACCATTTAACAAATGTTGACCCAACTCAAGTAGAATGATGTTATTTATGACACAGAGGTTGGCAGACATACAATTAATCTTCACAGAAGTGGTTCCAAGGGTGGGTTCCCATCCACTGAAAAGGGCTCCATCTTCAAGAAGTTGGGATTCCCCACCTACAAGACCTGCCCATTCTGTTTCAAGGCAAAGCACTACTGGTTTGGGAAGTCAAGGTGAATGCTACAGCCTCTCATGGATTAGAGTAATGAGCTGTTTTAAAAGGAATGCTGCACTTTAATTTCAGGAAGCCATGTGGAAAGTGAGTAGTGGGTGGGCATCTGTACTAAACACTATATTATTGTTTCATTGTTAGGAAATAATTCTTCAGCTTCTAATTAGTGAGGTTAGAAGTAGGTAACACCAGAGTGAGTAATGCATTCCTTTTAATCCATGTTGATAGAGTGTCACTCTTTTTATATTTAATTTTTTAATATTTTAAGAAAAATGATTTTAGTATCATAATGGTACATTCAATAAATGTTAATATTTCAAAAAAAACTATTTTAAGTGTAATTATTTTACAGGAAATAAGCTTTAATATTCCAAGAGAAACAATTTTAAATATAAAAATACTGGAGACCCAGTGTACAAATTCGTGCATGGGTGTTGTCTTGCATGCACACCCCAATCGCCTGGTTGGCCAGGGGGAGGGGATGCAGGGGTTTGGCCGGCTGGCCCCACCCAGATCGATTGGAGAGTCAGATTTGGGGAATATGAAGGCCAGGGGAAGGGGCTGTGGGAATCTTACTGGCTGGCAGTCCTTGATCATCACAGGGGGGGTGGGGCGGTGGATAGAACTGTGTGGGGCTGGCTGGAGGGTGCAGCCGGGGACTATAGCTACACAGTCCCACCCCATGGTTGATCTCCTGGTCAAACTCCTGTTTGAAGGCACAATTTGCATATTAGCCTTTTATAATATAGTGTTACATGCACTAAAAATATGTTAAAAATAATTTAAATATAATATTACCAAAAGAGTGAAAACCTATTTTATCATAAAAGTTGTAGGAATTATTAAATATCTGAAAATAATAGGATTCCTTCTATTATATTCTAAAACATTTTTTTACTCTGGCTCTATTTTATACATCTGTTTATTTTTTTATGTTTTGAAATATTTTTATTGATTTCAGTGAGAAAGGCAGAGGGAGAGATAGAAACATCAATGATGAGTGAGAATCATTGATCTGCTGCCACCAGCATGCCTCACACCAGGGAACGAGCCCACAACCCAGGCATGAATCGAACTTTGGACCCTTCAGCCTGGAGGCCAATAATCTATTCACTGAGCCAAACCAGCTAGGGCTATTTTTTCTTTATTGATTAAGGTATTACGTATGTGTCCTTTTCCCCCATTTGTCCACACCTACCCCCTCCTCATGTCATCACCCCCACTGGTGTCTTTGTCCATTAGTCAGGCTTATATGCATTCCTGCAAGTATTGGGTGATATCTACCCCTTACCCCCACCTTCCCCTACCTTCCTTGCAGCACATTTTGCAGCAAAGTTTCAGGATTTAAAAAAGTGGATGAACTCAAAAGAATACACTAGACAATGGAATACTCTACTGTTGTAAAAAAGAATGAATTCTTATAATTTGAAACAGCATGGATGTACTTGGAGAGCATTATACGAAGCAAATTCAGCCAGTGAGAGAATAAATATCACATTATCTCACTCATTTGTGGAATATAATGAACAATATTAACTGATGAAAAACAAGAAATCCAGACACAAAGAAGCATTGATTACACTGTCAAACCTCATAGTAAAGTGCTGGAGGCAAAGACCAACAGTAGTATGTGTGTGTGTGTGTGTGTGTGTGTGTGTGTGTGTGTGTGCATGTGTGTGTATGTATACGTGTGTGTATCTGATAGAGGGCTAATGAACTTTAATATGAACTTTGATATTCAGCAGGGCTGAAAATCAGCATTATATTACATGGCTGTTGGCAAAATGGCTGAAGGCAATCTTGCTAACCTGATAATTAAACTTTACTACTGATATGCCTGTTTGCTTTGCTAAAGGGCATATATGAGAAACCTACAGCCAAGTAAATGAAAGCTGATGGGTACTGCATTTCAGAGTGCCTCTCCGCTAGAGAAAAAGGTCTCCGCCTGGCTCCCCAATACCTTCTAAATGTATATTTGTTGTCTAGTGTATTCATTTGTGTGCAGCTCCTTTCCCAGATCCTGAATCATTGCTGCAAAAGGTTGCAACATTCTGGCGCCCAATGTGGGACATCTGGAGAAGAAGTGTCACCAGAGCAAATAAATGAAGACTGTCAAGAGCATGTACCTTGGTTGCTGGATATACGCAGTGGGGAGTGTGCGGGAGGCAGCTGATTGATGTTTCTCTCTCATTGATGTTTCTAACTCTCTATCCCTCTCCCTTCCTCTCTGTTAAAAATCAATAAAAATATCTTTAAAAAAAAACACAAAAAAACTCATCCAAGCATTAAATCTCACCATTAATAAGACACCACAAGTAAAAAGATAGTTTTACTTAATCTATATGCATTACAGTATTGGCTAGCATATCTCTCTCCTATTGGTATTTCTGAAAAGCAACCAAGTTTGTAGCACTATTTAAAGAAACGAAAAGGATTTTAAAAGAAACTCCATATCTGTGGCCTAGAAATTTCTCTGGAAGAAGAAACAGAAGGAGATTCCCTTCAAATATTTAGAAAACTGCAATTAAAAGTAAATGTATTAGGCCTCAAAAAGAAAACAATTTGGATTTTATCGCTGGAGGGAACCAAGATGGCGGCATAGGTAAACACTGGAGGTTGCTGCCTCCCACAACCACTTCAAAAATACAACTGAAAGATGGAAAGGACATTACCCTGAACCACAGGAATGCTGGCTGAGGGGAACTTCTTCAACTAGAAGGAAAGCAAACAGCATATCGAGACTCAGAGGAGGTGCAGTATGGAAAATACAAAGGTGCAGAGGTGCACTTGTAGTGGGCTGGTGGCTTAGGGCGTGGTTGTCTGTTTCAATTGAGAGGGAGTCTCAGGCTCTGAGCTCCAGTTCTGGGCGAATCTCTAGGGACCCAAACAACAACAGGAGAAGCGGGACTGTCTAGCTTCCGTTGGAACTTGAAGGCAGCTTTCTTTCCGAGGTTTGCAGCGGTTGCTGGGACTCTGAGAGGCAGAGCCTCTATGTACGGGACTAAGAGTAGCCATAACTGCTCACTCTGCCTGCACTGTTGACCCCCTGCAACCCGCCCTGCCCAAGCCCTGCACAGAGGCATTAGCCGGATACCCTCAGGCAAAGGATAGATTAGCACCTCCTCAGAGGACAGAAGTTCTCTCACTGCAGACACAGTTGATTATCACAGCCAGTTGGCCTGGAGATCAAATCACCCCCGGTATTACCTACAACTGTCAAGGCTTAACTACAACAAGACTGCACACAAAGACCACTAGTGGGTGCACAAAGAAAGCATAAAAAATTCCAAGACAAAGAAACAGGACAGAAATAACAGAAATGGAGGATATAGAGCTCAAAACCACACTTTTAAGGTCTCTAAAGAACTGTCTAGAAGCCGCTGATAAACTTAAAGAGATCCTCAAGAAATCTAATGAGACCCTCGATGTTGTGATAAAGAACCAACTAGAAATTAAGCATACAGTGACTGAAACAAAGAATATTATACAGACTCCCAATAGCAGACCAGTCAAAGATTTGAAATGCGAAGAAGCAAAAAACACCCAACCGGAAAAGCAAAATGAAAAAAGAATCCAAAAATACGAAGATAGTGTATGGAGCCTCTGGGACAGCTTCAAGCGTACCAACATCAGAATTATAGGGGTGCCAGAAGATGAGAGAGAGCAAGATATTGAAAACCTATTTGAATAAATAATGACAGAAAACTTCCCCTACGTGGTGAAAGAAATAGCCTTACAAGTCCACGAAGCACAGAGAACCTCAAACAAAAGGAAACCAAAGATGACCACACCAAGACACATCATAATTAAAATGCCAAGAGCAAAAGACAAAGAGAGAATCTTAAAAGCAGCAAAAGAAAGAAACACAGTTACCTACAAGGGAATACCTATATGACTGTCAGCTGATTTCTCAACAGAAAATTTGCAGGCCAGAATAAAGTGGCAAGAAAGATTCAAAGTGATGAATAGCAAGAACCTACAACCAAGATTCTTTATCCAACAATGCTATCATTTAGAATTGAAGGCCAGATAAAGAGCTTCACAGATAAGAAAAAGGTAAAGGAGTTCATCACCACCAAACCAGTAAATATGAAATGCTGAAAGGTATCCTTTTAGAAGAGGAAGATGAAGGATAAGGTAAAGGTACAAATTATGAACAACAAATACACATTTTTCAACAAGTGAATCTAAAAATCAACTGAATAAATAATGTGATGAGCAGTATGAACTGGTGATTGTAATGGAATCCGGGATATAGAATCGACTGACTATTCTTGGGTGTGGGGATGTGGGAAGAGATTGGACAATAATCATGCACCTATGGATGAGGACAGTGGGTGGGGAGTGAGGGCGGAGGGTAGGGTGGGAACTGGGTGGAGGGAAGTTATTGTGGGAAAAAATAGTAACTAATGTAATAATCTGAACAATAAAGATGTAATAAAAAAAGAGAAAAACAGAAACCTAATAAAAAAGAAAAGAAAATAATTTGCATTTTACTTTCCTAAACAAAAAGTATGTCAATATATGGGAAGACTGATAGCAGAAATCCAACTAGTGTCATTTACTGTCCCCACCCAATGACAAAGGAAGTTAGGAAAGAGGTCTTATTTTAGACTGATTTAAATTAGCAAATGAATATAAAAGAATATTCAGGGGAACTTAGTTGTAATAGGCAGAAACCTATTCCTGGAGCAGTCACTGTTTTTACTGATAGTTCATCTCATGGTAAAGCTGCTTATACTGCAATGAATTCAGACCAAGTCAGTCAGACCAGTCATACTTCTGTGCAAAGAATCAAATTAGAAACTATGAAGGCTGACTTGCAGGATTTCCAAAAGCCTCTTAATATTATCTCTGATCTGCCTATGGTGTGGGCATGGTAAACAGAACTGCAACTACTCAATTAAAATGGCTTGGTTACCGAAGCCTTTCTATACTATTTAAACAAGTCCTGGTCCTTTAACAAAAGGAAATGAATAGGCCTATCTGTTAGTTATTTTATTAAGCAGGTCACAGAATTTCACAAGCTTTTACATCTGCCTGCCAAAATATTGTACAGCAGGCAAAAACAGATTATGAAGAAATGACCTCCTTGCATGTTACATCTACTACAAGGGCTCTAAAATCCCAACTTGAAAAACAAAAGTGGGGGATAGTGAAGAAATCTCTTGTAAGTAGACCACACCAAGCCTTAGGTACTTTAAATTTTTCCCTTGTAATGTTGATGGCAAGACACCCATAGGATTACACTGGTGTCAGACTAAGCCAAAGAAAATGGTCCTGTTAAATGGAAAGATACCAAATCTGGTTTACGAAAGGGTCTCTTTATTAATCTTTGGTCAAGGATATGCTTGTGTATTTCCAGAAAACTCCTCCAAGCCTGTGTGGATTCCTGCAACATGAATTTGAGAGAGGAACTGGCCAGACTACTCCAACCACAGATAGCAGTGCCCCAAGCAACATGCTGAGGAGACAGAGGAGAAACATCTAGAGATGGGGGATGGTGAATATGCCTTACACACTAGCAGTCATCAGCAGTGCCTAGGTGCCGGTGGCTCTTGACAAAGCCAAAAGAGGTCAGACCTGCATTGTCATTTCTCACCGTTTGTTCACCATCCAGAACTCGACCATCATTGCTGTCATGTCACAGGGGAACAGTGACTGGAAATGGACCCATAAAGAACTGACAGCCCAAAAAGAAGCCTACTATGGACTAATTCCATAAATACCTGAAAACGATATTTAAAAGGACATGAAAGAACTCAATCCTTTTCATTGAATATCCTTACATTTGTTTTTCAGAATAAACAATATAGTCTCTCCTTCTTGTTCTATGTTTTCTTCCAGTCTGAAGAAGCAGGATCAAAAGTCTTAAAAGGATCTGTGCCCAGCAAATGGCATACACCTTTCTAAATTAATTATGAAAACAAAAAGGGGGACATGTGGAGAAAAGACCAAAAGTAGTTAACATATCAATGTGAGAAGTCCCACAGTAGGCGAATGGACTTTGATATTCAGCTTGGCAGAAAATCAGCATTTTGTTATGCTTCTGTGGGAAAAATGGCTGAAGGAAACCTCCTAACATGAAAATTTTTCTATTGTTTACCAAACTTTACCATTGATATACCTGTTTGCCTTGTGAAAGGACAAATGTGTATTCACGTAAATAAAAGCTGTTTTGTACTGGGTTTCAGAGTGCCTCTCCATTAGAGAAAAAAGCCCACAGTACACAAAAAGAAAGAGATAATAAAGGTCAGAACAGAAATAAATGACGGAGGGATGAAATAAAAATAATACAAAAGATCAAGTAAACCAAGAGCTGGTTCTTTGAAAGAATGAACAATATTGATGAACCTCCAGTCAGGCTCACATAGAAACTAAGAGAGAGGACCCAAATAAACAAAAACAAATGAAAGAGGTGAAGTAACAAATGACCCCACAGATATACAAAGGATTGTAAAAAATTACAATGAACAACTCTACTACAACAAACTGGACAAGCTCAACAAAATGGACACATTCCTACAAAAAGACAAGCTTTCAAAACTCAATCAGGAAGAAGCAAAAATCCTGAGCAGACCGATAAATACTGTTAAATTGAAACAGTAATCAAAAAGCTTCCAAAAAAAGAAAATCTCTGGACCAGATGGCTTCACAGGGGAGTTTGACCAAACATTCAAAGAAGAAGTAAAACCAACCTTTCTCACACTATTTCAAATAATTCAAGAGGACGGCATACTTCCAAGCTCTTTTTATGAAGCCAGTATTACCATATTCCCAAAACCAGAAAAACACACCACAAAGAAAGTGACTATCAGGCCAATTTTCCAGGTGAACATTAATGCTGCAATCCTCAACTAAATTCTAGCAAACAGGATTCAGCATTGCATTAGAAAGATCATACACCATGGCCAAGTGGGATTTATTTCAGGGATGCAAGGATGGTACACTATCTGCAAATCAATGAACGTGAAACATCACATAAACTATTTGAGAGAGAAAAACCACACAATCATATCAATTGGTGCAGAAAAGGCATTTGACCAAGTGCAACAGCCTTTTCTGATAAAAACACTCAGCAAAGTAGGAATAGAAGAATCATCCTTCCACATAATAAAAGCCTTATATGACAAACCTACAGCCAACAACATACTCAAAGTGCAGAAAAAAAAACAAAAAACAAAACATTTCCCTCTAGAACAGGAACAAGACAGGGACGCCCACGTTCAACACTACTGTTCAACACAGTACTGAAAGTCCTAGTCAATGTGATCACACAAGAAAAAGAAATAAATGGTTCCCAAATTGGAAAAGAAGAAGTAAATTGTCATTATTTGCAGATGACATGATACTGTACATAGAAAACTGCAAACACTCCTTCAAAAATTTAGTAAATCAATAAATGAATTCGGCAATGTAAAGACTACAAAATTAATGCCAAGGAATATATGGCATTTTTATACACCAGTAGTGAACTTACAGAAAGAGAGATTGAAATTTTGAATTCCATTTAACATCCCACCAAGAAAATTAAGATATCTAGGAATAAATTTAGCTAAGGAGGTAAAAGACCTCCACTCAGAAAATTAGAAGATGTTGAAAAAAGAGATAGAGGAAGACATAAACAGATGGAAGAACATACCTGGTTCATGGATTGGTAGAAACAACATCAATAAAACGGCTATACTACCCAAAGCAATCTATAGATTCAATGCATTCCGCATTAAAATACCAACAGCATATTTCACAGACCTAGAACTAACTCTCCAAAAATCCATCTAAATAAAAAAAAGACCCTGAGCCCAAACAGGTTTGGCTCAGTAGATAGAGTGTTGGCCTTCGGACTGAAAGGTGCCAGGTTCGATTCTGATCAAGGGCATTTACCTTGGTTGGGGACACATCCCTAGTAGGGGGTGTGCAAGAAGAGGCTGACCCATGTTTCTCTTTCTTCGATGTTTCTATTTCTCTATCCCTCTCCTTTACACTCTGTAAAAAATCAATAAAATATATTTAAAATCAAACAAACCCCAAATAGCTGCAGCAATCCTGAGAAAGAAGAACAAAGTAGGAGGGACCTCAGTACCAGATATCAAGCTGTTTTACAAAGCCACTGTTCTCAAAACTGCCTGACACTAGCACAAGAATAGACATATTGGCAAATGGAATAGAATAGAGAACCCAGAAACCAATCCAAAAAACTAAGCTCAATTAATATTGACAAAGGAGGCCAAAACATACAATGGAGACAAAACACTCTCCTCAATAAATGGTGCTGGGAGATTTAGTCAGACACATGCAGAAAATGAAACTAGGCCACCAACTTACACCATGCACAATAATAAGCTCAGAATGGATAAATGATTTAACACATAAAGCTGGAAACTATAAAAATATTAGAGGAAGCCACAGGCAGCAGAGTCTCAGATATATGCTGAGGCAATATCTTCACAGACCTGGCTCCGGGGGCAATGGAAAATAAAGTTAAACAAATGGGACGCCATCAAAATAAAAAGCTTCTTCAAAGCAAAAGAGACCATCAACAAGACAACAACAAAGCCCACTGCATGGGAGAACATATTTACCAATGTTCTCTCTGATAAGGGTTTCATCTACAACATTATTGGGAACACATACAACTTAACAAAAGGAAGATAAACAACCCAATCACAAAAATGGGCAATGGACCTAAATAGATACTTTTCCAGAGAGGACAAAAGGAAGACCAAGAGGCACATGAAAACATGCTCAGAGTTACTAATCATCCAAGAATTGCAAATCAAAAGGACAAGGAGGTACCACCTCACAGCTGTCAGAATGGCTATCCTCAACAAATCAACAAAGGGCGAGTGCTGGTTAGGATTGGGGGGAAAAGGAACCCTCCTTCACTGCTGGTGGGAATTCAGACTGGTGCAGCCACTATGGAGAACAGGATGGAGTTTCCTCAAAAAACTAAAAACAGAACTCCCATTTGACCTAGTGATCCCACTTCTAGGAATTATCCCAGGAACCTAGAATTAGCAATCAGAAAGGATACATGCACCTCTATGTTCACTGCAGCACAATTTACAATACCTAAGATTTGGAAATAGCCTAAGTGCTGGTCAGCAGATGAGTGGGTTAAACAACCGTGGCATATCTACACACTGGAATAGTATGCTGCCGCAAAAAGGAAGGAGCACTTACCATTTGGCCAACAGAAGGGTTATATAATGCTGATTTTCAGCCCTGCAGAATATCAAAGTCCATTAGCCTTCTATTGGAATTCTCGCATTGATATGATCACTACTGTTCATCTTAACCCCAGCTTTACCATGAGATGCACTATCAGTAAAAACAGTCACTGCTCCAGGAGTAGGTTTCTGCCTATTACAACTAAGTTCCCCTGAATATTCTTTTATTTTCATTTGCTAATAAATCAGTCTAAAATAAGGCTTCTTTCCTAACTTCCTTTGTCATTGGGTGGGTACAGTAAATGACACTGGTTGGATTTCTGCTATCAGTTTTTGAGTATATTGACATAATATTTGTTTAGAAAAGCAAAATGCAAATTGTTTACTTTCTGAGGCTTAATAGATTTATTTCTAATTACAGTTTTCTAGATATTTGAAGGGAATATCCTTCTGTTTTTTCTCTCAGAGTCTTTTTCTATGCCATATTTGTGGACTTTCTTTTAAAAGCCTTTTTTTTTATTTTGAACAGAGCTACAAAAGTAGTTGCATTTCATAAATACAAATAGGAGAGAGATGCAAACAAGATGCAAGCATTTACCATGTTCATAGGTGGGAAGAATTAAGATCATTAAAATGTCCGTGTAACCCAAAGAAATCTGTAGATATCAGGCAATCTCTATTAAAATAACAGTGGCATAAATCATAGATCCAAAACAAATACTGGAAAATGTATAAGCAACCAAAGAAGACTCTGAGTGGGTGCAGAAATCACGAGATAGAAAAACAAAATTGGAGGGCTCACAATACTGGAAATCAAGTCATATTCCAAAGCCATTGCTAACTATAGAGTCTCCTACTGCCACAAGAACTGACATATTGACCAATGGGACAGAATAAGGACCTCAGAAATCACTCAGAGCCATTAAGCTCAATTAATATTTGACACAGGGTGAATGGGAATATAATGGAATAAAAACAGTGTCTTCAATAAATGGTGTTGCGAAAATTGGACAGGTATATGCAGAAAAATTAATCTATATCTCTAACTTACACCTATAGTATAGAATAAACCTATAAGGGGAAAAAAGCACTTAAATATGAGTCATGATACCATAAAAACCCTAGGGGAGGACTTAGGAAGCAACATCTCACTCTTCTAGCAGAGTTTTCACAGACACCTTGCCTAGGGCTCGAGAAACAAAAAACTAAAGAGATGTGACTGCATCAAAATAGAAAGCTTCTGCACAGCAAAAGACACAAGCATCAACATGAAAAGAGAAACTACTCTATGGTAAAACGTATTTGTCCATAATGAATGTGATAAGGCAGCATTTTTCCAAAATACATAAAATCTTACAAAAATTCATAAGATGAACACAAACATTTCATGCAAAAATGGGCATAGGGCCTGAATAGTCACTTCTCCCATGAGGATGTAAAAAGGGCCAAGGCACATATGAAAAAACGCTCAACATCACTAAGCATCTGAGACTTGGAAATGAAAATGACAATGATGTACCACCTGGAACATGCCAGAACGGTCATCATGAATAAATCAATAAATAGCAAGTTTGGAGGGGACGCAGACTTTTGTAACCACTATGGAACACAGGTTGGAGATTCTTACAAATGTTAAAAATGGAACCACTGTTTTATCCTGGGACGGACGGCTAGGAATGATACCCTAAAAATCCCCAAATACCATTCAGAAAGAATATATGCACCCCTGTGTTTATGGCATCATTGTTTACAAAAACTAAGAAGGGGAAACAGCCCTAGTACCCATCAATAGAGGAGTGAATAAAAAATCTGTGCTACGTTTCGAGGATTGGAACACTTTTTAGGTATCAAAAAGAAGGATCTCCTTTCCTTTGAGACTGCAGGAATCCTGGGATCGTAATGTAGGTGAACTAAACCAATCAGAGAAGGACAGATATCTCATTATTGCATGCACTTATATGTGAAATTCACTAACAAAATCAACTGATGGATAAAATAGAACCAGAGGCATTGGAACATGGGAAAGACTCATGAACCTCAAAAAGAAGTGGGGTAGCTGTGTTGTGAAGAGATTAACTAAAGGACCTTTATTCATACATACGTCACCCTTGGACACATGTAACAGGGTGTTGAAGGGCTAGGGTATGGCTGGAACCTGGCAGAGTGGACACTGGGGGCAAAATCGGGCAGGGGATCAGTAATATTTTCAACAATAATAAGTATACAAAATAAAAATACACATTTTTAAAAGTAAGCTTGTGTATGTTGCTTCACTTGAATATTTGAAAGGCAGTGTAATAAAAGTTATGTTCTTTGGCTTATAACTAATTTTTTGCTATTTGTCTATTTTTGTAACCATTTAGAGCACAATGGTGGAAGTTGAGAGACCTAGAAGCTGTTTGTAGGAGGCCTGGGTATACAGAGCAATGAAAAAACAATTGAAAGAGTGTTTGGAAAATTTGGTCCTTTAAGAGAAGGTATGACTTAGAATGCCTACCTGCTCAGACTAAGCATATAGCAAATAGTAACATGGACCACATAAGTTAGACTACTTTGTGTTCTTCAAAGTATTATTATAACTTTATTTTTCTCTATTCCGTTGTGAAAGCACTTCTAGAAATGAGTTAAAACAGTTTGTTATAGTGCACCCCAAAGCCAGAGATGATGTAATTGGACAGCCCCTTGAATGGAAGGGAGAGCTCTTCCTACCCCTCACCCCTCAGGTCTTTGCATGTACATGAGAAGAAATTTAGCAGAGCGATAGTCAGCAGCATTTTAGTATCACAAAGAACTATGTAAAAGAACAAAGCTGGCAAATTTATTTACAAAAGCAATGTAGGCCCAACTATGGAAATTCACCTTTTGTAAAGCACAGGTGTGCTCTTAACTACTCTGGCTTGCCCGGTGGGATTCAAGGGGATTTATCAATCTCTCATTGTATAGGATTCAAGGTTCCTCTGCCCAGTATCTTGGGCACAGACTGCATTTCAAGGTCTCCTTTTACTGGCCATAGCTGTCTCAGAGTTGATGAGAATGTCTGACAATTTTTATCTTGGCAAGTCCAAAGGCTGTTGATTCTTTGCTTAGTGAGTGAGATAAAGTCCCCTTTCCTCCCTTTCGCAAGGCAGCAGGCTGGTTTGTTTAGTGGGCAAGACAAAACTGCCCCTTCTGTATAACCTCCTCTCTCACTCCCACCTTAGAAGTTCCAGGATGATTTTGCTATATAGTCTCTCATGTGGGAAGAGAGGTATTAACCACTGTTCTCAAGTGTCCTTGGAGGGGGAGGATTAAGGACTTTCTACAAACTGTACAAACTGGCCAGGCTTGATTTTCTTGTCTCAGTTTCTCTATTCCACTTGCCCAAGAATTAGTCTACCTACTTGCAAACATGTTACATATTAATTTGAATGTTACATGTTAATTTGAATGTTTCTCTTTTATTATATAGGATTGGGTGTTGTATTTTGTCAAATGCTTTTTCTGCATCAATTGATATGAATATCTCTCAATTTGTTTAAACTAGAGGCCTAATGTATGAAACTCATGCACTTGGGGGCAGGGGGTGGGTGTCCCTTAGCCAGGCCTGTGCTCTCTGACAGCTCTGGAGCCCTTGGGGAATGTCTGGCTATGGAAGTGGGCCTAAGGCATCAGTCGGATATCATTAGCACTGCCACGGAAGCCAGAGAGGCTCCTGCCATCACTGCTGTGCTCGCCAGTTGTGTGCTGGGCTTTTCCATGAGTGTTGTTCCCTTTTGGCAGCTAATGGATTACCAGGGGGCAGCTCCTGCATTGAGTGTCTGCCCTCTTGTGGTCAGTGTGTGTCATAGCGACTGGTCATTCCACTGTCCTATCAATTTGCATATTAGCCTTTTATTACATAGGATTAAGGGGCTCTATGAGAATTTCTCAAAACCTTAGAGATATTGAAAAATTTCTAAGAGGATAAATTTTATGTGGAATGTGTCATTTAAAATTCTAAATTCCAATGGGTTTGATAAAGAAGGGAGCAAGAAACAAGTCCAGAGGCTTTGCTTTTTTTACCTTTGAGAATCCTGAAGATGCTACAGATGCCACCAAAAAATTTAATGGAAAAGCTAGCCTTTTAATAAAATTCTAGCACTGTGGTTCAAGTAACAGTATTTCCAGGTTTCCTTCTTATTTTCAAAGTTCCATAAAAACATATGAGCCATGATTATTTAGCCATCACTTTTCTTTTTGTCACAAAAGTGCTGTACTGTGGGGTTGGAAGGATGTTGAAATGTCCTTTTTGCATAGCAACATACTACATTAAAATTAGTTTCTTTAGCCTTCAGAGACCTTTCTAATTTAGAACAGCATGAACCCCCGCCCCCTAGAAAGACAAGGACAAAAGAAATCAGGTCACTGTTGGTAAAAAGCTAATGCAAATGATGCAAACATTTCCATAGGATAAAAAAGTCCACAAAGACAAGTTGGAAAAGGTGACTTCCCTGTACTTTTCACAAATAGGTCTTGAAAAGTTGGTATGTGTAGTTCTTTTTCCCTCAAGTTGGTATACATTTTTTAAAGTATTTGTAGTGATTTCAGAGAGCAAGGGAGAGGGAGAGAGAAATAGAATCATGAATGATGAGAGAGAATCATGGATTGGCTGCCATCTCCTTATCCCCCACTGGGGACTGAGCCAGTGACTTGGGCTTGTCCCCTGACCAGGAATGGAATGGTGACCTCCAGGATCACAATTGGATGGTCAACCATCACAGAGTCATAGCAAGTGGACTAGGTATTTCGTTCTTGAAGGCAGGAAATTATGTGAGTTAGGAGATGGGGTGTGCCATAACTAATTGACCTTCCCGCCCCTAACTTTTCTCTGGTTAATTATTTTTAAATCGTGAAACAAGACAGATTTTTGTAAAATGTATATATCCTGATTTATTTTAAAGTAGTTCCTTTTATTGGGTCTTTAATGTGCTAGTGATGTAAATAGTCTTATTTCTCTTTAATCTTAAAGTCTAGCCAATGTGTGTCCTATATCCTTCAAAGTTGCCTGAGGTTGTTGCACAAGTATTCCTTAATATTATCCTCAAAGTCATTTCATTAGGGCCTCTTTTTGGGAACATATTTCTTTGGTTCTGTTATATTTTCAGATACAGTGGGGCCTTGACTTATGTGTGTCCTTACTAACGAGTTTTTCGAGACCCCAGCCGTCTCTCGGCCTACTGTTTGCTTTGAGTTGCAAGGTAAAATTCGGGTTACAAGCCAGCTTCAGATACCCCACCGCTAGTTGGCACAGGGAACTTCACAGTGAACGCCACAATATCAACACATCATCACATATCTCACTCGTTCACTGTTGATTTGACATATGAGTATTTTGACTTACAAGTTCCGTCACGGAACGAATTAAACTCATAAGTCAAGGCACCACTCTATTTCCAATATATCATACCATTATTTTAAGCCATGTTCTTTTGGATTTATTAAGAATCACTCTTCCCTGGGACAAGTTACCATATGCAGATTTCTACATCAATAACCAAGATTGTGCTTTTGCTATACTTTTGATCTTGTATTTATGTTAATTTGTGTGTATACTCATTATGCCATAAATTAAGTTGTTGATCTTCAATGACTTTTAGTACATAAATCACTTATGTCCAAGTACTTTATTTGGAGAGCTTGTTTTATGATATTTTGAAGGAGGTCAGTACATATTGATCCCTTAACTTTACCTTTATCTTTTAGGGTTTGGTGACAGCCAGGAGTTGGATTTGTCTCATGATTTTTCTTGAGTTCAGAAGTCCATTTATTTGATTTATGAAGAATAGTTGATGTTGTTTTCCTAGTTTTTAAGCAGAGGAAAATGTAGTTTGTGTAGACATTATTCCTAAGTGTCTTCTTTCATGTGATATTTAATAGCCTACACACTGTGCTGCATAATGATTATGAATAAGACAAACTCCCCATTTATTGGACACTTATTTTCTACCAAAGTCCTGATGCATGGATTCATCCACAGATGAGGTCCAGTCGCCCCAGCCCCAATGGATCAGATCAGGGCCAGGCCTGTCAGGAGGAGGAGACTGTAGGAGATTGGCCAGCAATCCCCGCCCAACTATTGGTGGTGGGGCTGGCTGTGGTGAGGTGCCAAATTGATCTGGGTGGTGGGGGTTGACCAGGGATGGGGCCAGCCCTCAGGAGGGGCTGTCACTCAAGAGTGGCTGTCCCTGTACCCAAATAAGTTGGCGAGGTTGGGGGGCGCCAATCAGATCCACTGGCCTGTGTGTGGGGCCATAGGTGGTTGGCCAGACAGTATTGCTCCTGACCTCAGAGGGGGAGCAATGGTGCAGGGCTGGCTGGGTGGAGGGGTGGTGGGCTGATTCATGTGGTGGGGGTATTTTAGAGACTGTGCCAGCCATGGTGAGGGGCCACAGTCAGTTAGTAACCTGCCCTGGCCCTGATCAGGGTCAGGCGACCCATCTGAGGTGAGGCTGGGCAGACAGAGGGGCTGCAAAAGGAGTGGCCTAGGCCGGCCTCTCCCTATTGGGGTGGACTGAGATTAGGGTGGGGATGGTAGTGGGGGAGGGGAGAGTTGGCTGGCCTAGGCCTCCCCCAGAGCTGGCTAGTTCGCTGGCCACAGTGGGCCTCATAGGACAGGTTGTTCTGGTTGTTACGGCATTCCAGTCACTGGCTTTTTAAATATATATATATATATATATATATATATATATATATATATATATATATATATAGATAGATAGATAGATAGATAGATAGATAGATAGATAGATAGATGGTGAAAATAACAACGACAAAATAAAAGTAAGTAAGTATTCATGCACAAAAAAGACAAGAGGAAAAATATGGGAGGTAATTGTTTTTAGAGGTTGTATGAGCAGGGCATAGTGTTTCTATTCATAAAATTAAGGGGACCAAAGGATGTTTGCTGAGTCTCAAACATTGGGAAGGAAGCAGTGGTGCACAACTCTGTGGAAAATATTTTGGACCCAGAAAGCTCAAGTGATTACTTAAGGTGGGAACTGTGTCTAGTGGCTCTTTAGTTTGTGTCGCTGCCCATCAGTCCCAGGCATCTTGGTGGAATATGTGACTTCAGATTTGTTTCCAAAAATAGGTCCAGACATCGAAGCAGTTTAATGTGGAGCAATTACAATGACCTGAGCTATCTTTACTCAAGTTACATTGTCATGGCTAAAAGATCAACCATGATGAAGTTATTTGGAGATTGAGGAATTTTTGTATGTTAGCCAAGTACTATATTTAAAGGTATATTTCTAGGAACTCATCTTTTTATATTCTTTATTGTTTCAAGCATTACATATAGTATTATATATGTCTCCTTCTCCCCACATTGTGCCCTCCCTGGCCACTCCCACCCTCATCACATGCCCTCACCTCCCTAGTGCCTGTGTCCCTTGGTAATGCTTATTTGCCTGCATACAAATCCTTTGCTTGATTTCTTACCTCCCCTAGCCTCCTGCCTTCCCTCTGAATTTTGAGTCAGTCCCATACATCTGTGTCTCTGGATCTATTTGTGTTGATCAGTTTCTGTTCATTATATTCCACAAATGTGTGAGATAATACAAGTCCTTTGGTTGATCTCTTACCTCCCTCTCTCCTGCCCTCCAACCCTCCCCGGCCTTCATGCTGCAGTTTGACAATCTGTTTGAGGTAGATCTGCCTCTGTATCTATTATTGTTCAAAAGTTTATAATGGTCTCTCTTATCCATGAATGAGTGAGATCACGTGGTATTTTTCCTTCATGGACTGGCTTATTCACTTAGCATAATGCTCTCCAGTTCCATCTCATGCTTTTTCTTGAGTTCAGAAGTCCATTTATTTGATTTATGAAGAATAGTTGATGTTGTTTCTCAAGTGCTAAGCAGTAGAAAATGTAGTTTGTGTACACATTATTCCTAAATGTCTTCTTTCAAGTGATATTTAGTAGCCTACACACTATGCTGCATAATGATTATGAATAAGACAAACTCCCCATTTATTGGGTAGTTATATTCTACCAGAGGCCTGGTGCTCAAATTTGTGCATGGGTGCAGTCTGGCCAGCCTGGCCCCAAACCAGTCCTTCGGTCATCCCTCAATTTGGTCATGATGAACATAGATTCTAAAATCCTCAACATATGGTAAAATCCTTTACCATAATGCTGTCATGTCCTTCCATGCTTTTTGGAAAAGGAAGAGTTCTTTCCTTTTTACAGCAGTGTAGTATTCTGTTGTGTAGATGTACCCCACCATTTTTATCCATTTATCTGCTGATGCGCACTTAGTCTGTTTCCAAATCTTACCTATTGTAAATTGTGCTGCAATGAACATATGGGTGCACATATGCTTTCTGATTGGTGTTTCTAATTTCTTGGGAAAGACCCCTAGTAGTGGGAGTACTGGATCAAATGGCAGTTCCTTTTTAATTTTTTGAGGAAACTCCGTACTGTTCTCCACAGTGGTTTTACCAGACTGCATTCCCACGAGCAGTGCAGGAGGGTTCCTTTTACTCCACATCCTCCTCAGCCCTTGTGGTCTGTTGATTTGTTGATGATAGCCATTCTTACCAGTGTGAGATGGTATCTCATTGTCATTTTGATTTGCATCTCTAGGAAGATTAAGGATTTTTATCATGTTTTCATATGTCTCTTGGCTTTCTGTATGTGCACTTTTCAAAAGTATCTATTTAAGTCAATTTTTTTATTGCATTGTTTATCTTCCTTTTTTTTTTTTTTAAGATGGCTGAGTTCCCTATGAATTTTGGAGATCAGGCCCTTACTGGATATAGCATAGGAAAATATGTTCTCCCAAGCCATGGGCTTTCTTGTTTTGTTTTTTGTTTTTTTTTGTTTTTTGTTTTTGTGTGTGTGTGTGTATGTGTGTGTGTTGCTGATGGTTTCTTTTTCTCTGTAGAAGATTTTTATTTTGATGTCGTCCCATTTGTTTCTTTTCTCCGTATTTTCCATTACCCTAGTAGTTATATTGATAAAGGGCTTCTTTGAAATATGTCTCATAATTTTCTGCCTATGGATTCTTCCAAGATTTTTATGGTTTCCATCTTACAATTGAGTCCTTTATCTATTTTGTGTTTATTTTCCTCGATGGTGTGAGGCGGTCGTCTAGTTTCATTATTTTGCATGTATCTATCCAATTTCTCCAACCTCCTGTATTGAAAAGACTGTCTTGACTCCATTGTATGCTCTTGCCTCCTTTGTCAAACATTAATTGGGGATAAAGGCTCAGGTCTATTTCTATGTTCTCAGGTGTGTTCCATTGGTCTACTAGTACACGTCTGTTCTTGTGCCAGTACCAGCAAGCTTGAGAACAGTGGCTTTGAAATATAACTTGACATCCGCAATTGTGAACGACCAACATTGTTCTTTTTTCTCAAGATTACTCTGACTATTGCAGGTCTTTTTATTTTTTATTGTATACGAATTTCTGGAGACTTTGTTCTAGGTCTGAGAAATATGTCATTGGTATTTTAATGGGGGTGACAGTAAATCTGTAGAATGCTTTGTGTAGCGTGGCCATTTTAATGAGATTTATTCTACTAATACATGAACATGGTATATTCTTCATTTGTTTATGTCTTCCTCTACCTGTTTTTCAATGTCCTGTAGTTTTCAGAGTAAAGATCTTTTACTTATTTAGTTAAGTTTATTCCTAGGTATCTTCATTTTTTTGTTGCAATTGTAAATCGGATTGTTGTTTTTGTTTGTGTGTTTCTTTTTCTGTGAACTCTTTATTGGTGTATCAAAAAGCCATAGATTTCTGGGTGTTAACTTTTTATTCTGGTACATTTCCAAATTCATTTACTAAATGAAGAACTTGTTTTATGGTACACTGAAGGTGTTCAATACATATTGATCCTTTTACTTTACATTTATCTTTTAGTATTTGTTGACAGCCAAGATTTGGATTTGTCTCATGATTTTTCTGTCTTTTTTTTTTTTTTTGATAGAGTAAATTACTTGATCTTTCTTTTTTTTCCAATGATTCTTTTTTTCAATTATTTTTATTTATTAAAGTATTACAAAGGGTATTACATATGTGTCCTTCCCCCCCGCCCCCGCCCTTGACAATTCCCTGACCTCCCCTACCCCCCAGTGTCTTATGTCTATTGGTTATGCTTATATGCATGCATACAAGTCCTTTGGTTGATCTCTTACCTCCCTCCCTCCTGCCCTCCAACCCTCCCCGACCTTCATGCTGCAGTTTGACAATCTGTTTGAGGTAGATCTGCCTCTGTATCTATTATTGTTTGAAAGTTTATAATTATCTCTCTTATCCATGAATGAGTGAGATCATGTGGTATTTTTCCTTCATTGACTGGCTTATTTCACTTAGCATAATGCTCTCCAGTTCCATATCATGATTTTTCTTGAGTTCAGAAGTCCATTTATTTGATTTATGAAGAATAGTTGATGTTGTTTCTCAAGTGGTAAGCAGTAGAAAATGTAGTTTGTGTACACATTATTCCTAAGTGTCTTCTTTCAAGTGATATTTAGTAGCCTACACACTATGCTGCATAATGATTATGAATAAGACAAACTCCCCATTTATTGGGTAGTTATATTCTACCAGAGGCCTAGTGCTCAAATTTGTGCATGGGTGCAGTCTGGCCAGTCCGGCTCCAAACCAGTCCTTCGGACATCCCTCAATTTGGTCATGCCACATGCAGCCTGATTGATATGGTAGCACTTCCAGTACTCACTCAAACAGGAGTGGTGACAGTGGGCATCCCTGTCTTGTTCCTGTTCTTGGGTGACTTGTTTTTTGTTTTGACCTATTGAGTATGGTGTTGTCTGTATGTTTTTCATATAAGGCTTTTATTATGTTGAGGTATGATCCTTCTATTCCCAGTTTGCTGAGTGTTTTTACCATAAAGTGTGTTGGGTTTTGTCAAATTCTTTTTCTTCATCAATTTGTATGATTATGTGATTTTTATCTCTCAATTTGTTTATTTTTCTCTCTCAATTTGATGTATCATGTGTATTGATTTGGGGATGTTGCACCATCATTTCATGCCCAGAATAAATCCATGTGCTCATGGTGTATGATCTTTCTGATGTAATGCTGGTTCTGATTTGCTAGGATTTTGTTGAGGATTTTAGAATCTATGTTCCTAAGAGATACATTGGCTTGTAATTCTCTTTCTTTGTAGTATCTACATCCTCTTTGGGATTAGGGTAATGCTGGCTTCTAGAAATAGCTTGGAATTGTTCCTTCTTCTTGAATTTTTTGGAATAGTGTAAGGAGGAAAGGTTTTAGTTTGAACGTTTTGTAAAACCTCCTGTGAAGCTGTCTGGCCCAAGGATTTGGTTGCTGGAAGTTTTTCAATTACTGCTTCAATTACCTTCTGTTTATCCGTCTATTCAGACATTTTTATTCTTCTTGATTGAGTTTCAGAAGGTTGTACTTTTCTAGGAATACATCCACTTGTTGTAGGTTGACCAGTTTGTTGGAATAGTATTTTTACAACCCTTTTCATTTCTTTGGGGTCAGTTGTTATTAAGCCCCTTTCATTTCTGATTGTTTATTTGGGATTTGGGTCCCCTCTCTGTCCTTCCTGGTAAGCCTGAAAGAAGTTCATCAATCTTATTTATCCTTTCAAAGAACCAGCTCTTGGTTTTGTTGATATTTTGTAGAGATTTTTTTTTTTTTTTTTTGGTCGTCATGTTATTTAATTCTGCTGTGATTTTTACTATTTCCTTCCTTCTGCTCAGTCTGGGCTTTCTTGTTGCTTTCTTTCTAATTCTTTAAGTTGTAGAGTTATATAATTTATTACCAGTTATTTTTTGTTTTTTGTTTTTTGTGGCTGTAATGCTATGAACTTCTCTCTCAGAACTGCTTTCAGTATATACCATTGAATTTGAATTATTGTGTTTTCATTGTCATTACTTTGCAAGATGTTTTTAATTTCTTTTTTGATGTTTTTGATAACACGAACAAACATTGTTTAATAATGTACTATTTAGCCTTCAAGTATTTGAATTTTTGTTAATTTTTATTGGAGGTTATATCTAATATTAGAGGCCCAGTGCACAAAATTCTTCCATGAGGGGTCGTGGTGTTCCTTCCGACCAGCCTATACCCTCTCCAATCCGGGACTGCTGTCTCCTAATTGCTCACCTGCCGGCCTGCCTCCCTGCCTGGTCACCCCTAACTGCCCCCCGTCCCACCTACAGCCTGATCGACCCTCACTGCCTCTACTTGCTGCTCTAATCACCCCTAATTGCCCCACCTGCTGGCCTGGTCTCCCCTAACTGCCCTGTGATCGACCAGGTCACCTCCACCTGCCCCCTACCTACTAGCCTGGTCGCTGACAACTGCCCCTTCACCAGCCTAGTCACCTTTCACTGCCCCCCACGCCCCCACACACACTGCAGGCCTAATCGTCCCCAACGAAGCCCCTGCCAGACTGGTCACCCCTAACTCTCCCCCTGTCAGTTTGGTCACTCCTTACTGCCCCATCACCCGCTAGCCTTGTCGCATCCAACTGGTCCCCTAATGCGCTGGTTTCATTCTACAGTCCCCCTGTCTTCCTGGTTGCCCTCAGAGCACCCCTACAGGCCTGGTTGCCCCACATAACTTGCTGTTCAGTTGTTTGTTTGTCCCTCACTAAGCCAAAAACTGGCCTGGTCGCCCCAAATAGCCTGCTGTCTAGTCGTTTGGTCGTGGCTCATTAAACACCCCCCGCACCCCACCGCTGCCAGTCTGGTCTCCCCATGCAGCCTGCTTGTTCAGTCACTTGGTTGTCCCTCACTAAACTCCCTGACAGCCAGGTCATAGGCAGCTATCTTGTTAGGGTGTGAGGAATAATTTGCATATTACCTCTTTATTATATAGCAGTATGCCTATGTAATCAGAGAAGATGCTTGATATGACTTCCATCTTGTTTAATTTGAAGAGACTTTGCTTGTGTCTCAAGTGGTCTATCTTTGAAAATCTCCCATGTACACTTAAGTAGAATGTATATTCTGTATCTTTGGGATGAACTGTTCTGAAGATGTCAATTAAGTCTGTCTGATCTAGTGAGCTGTTTAGGATTGTTGTCCCCTGTGGTGGCCTTCATGTTAAAGTCTATTCTGTCAGATATGTTTATTCCTAGTCTAGCTTTTCTTTTCTTTTCCATTTGCATGCAAAATTCCCTCTCATTCTGTATGAGTCTTTTGTTTTGAGGTGGGTCTCTTGTTGACAGCGTATAGTTGAGTCATATTTTTGAATCCATTCTGCAACCCTACGCCTTTTGATTGGTGCATTTAGTCCATTTACTTTAAGGGTTATTATTGATAGATACTGATTCATTGCCATTTTAATTCTGTATGCCTAGGTTTCCGTCTCATTTCTTCTTCTCATTACAGTAGTCCCTTTAGGATTTCTTGTAAATCTGGTTTGTGGTGTTGTATTCTTTAGCCATTCTTTGTCTGGGAAGCTCCTTATTTAAACATCTATTTTGAATGACGGCCTTATTGGATATAGTAATCTTAGTCTCAGAACCTTGCTTTCTATTACATTAAGTACTTCATGTCATTCCCTTCTGGCCTGTAGAGTTTCTGATGAGAAACCAGGTGTCAGCCCTCATTGGAACTTCATTGTAGGAAACACATTTCTTTTCTTTTGCTGCCTTGACAATTATCACTTTTTCTGTAATTTTTGGCACTTTAATTATTAAGTGTCTGGGAATGGGCCTGTTTGAGTTCTTCTTGTTTGTGGTTCTCTGTGGTTCCTGCACTTGTGTGACATTTTCCTTTAAGAAGTTAGGGAAGTTTTCTGCCATTGTTTCTTCAAACACCTTCTCTATGCCTTTCTCCCTTTCTGCCTCTTTGGGCACACACACTACTGTTATATTGCTACATTTCCAGTAGCCTCACAGTTCCTTTAACCTGTCCTCCTGTTTATTAATTGTTTTATTTTCTGGTTTTTCTAATTGAGTGATATTTTCTCTCTGACTAATAATTCACTGATTTGATCCTCAGCTTCTCTAATATGCTGTGTATTTCTTCCAATTAGTTCTTTACTAGTGTTATGTCATATTTTTAATCTAGAACTTTTCTTTTTTTATAGCTACTATATTTTTTTTCATGCTATTGAGCATTTTTACCATGATTGCTCTGAACTCTGATTCAGATAAATTTCTTATCTCTACTTCATTTTTCTCTTCTGAGAATTCTCTAGTTCTTTCATTTTGGGATTGTTTCTTTGTTTCCTACTTTTGGCTTTCTTTTGAGTTTGTGATGATGAGTTATGGAGATCCTCTATCACTGCTTCTTCATCTTATGGCCCTTTAAATACACTTCCTCATGTTGTGACCCAACCATAAAATTATTTTAATTGCTACTTTATAACTGTAATGTTGCTACTGGTATGAATCGTAATGTAAGTATCTGATATGCAGATTGGTCTTAGGCAACCCCTGTGAAAGGGTCGGCCGAACACCAAAGGGGTCTCGACCCACAGGTTGAGAACCGCTGTTCTACACCTCTCAGTCTGTCATGCTGGACAGTGTTAAAGGCTGTTTATGACTAATTAGGTCAGGCAAAGACTCAAAGCCTCAGGAGACCACCTCTGGCTACACACTTGTAGGCTTCTGACTTGAATTGCCCCTGTAGGCAGTCCTCTTCAGGCAAGAGATTTTTTGCAACATGGCGGGTGGTGGCTTCTACTGGAGACCAATTGTCATTCTTAATCTCTTTAGTGGCCTAGAGAAAAGTGTTTTACAGTCGGGACTGAATTGCAATATGACTCTGAAATTCCACTCTAAATTTTGCACCGACAATAACTGGAGACTTGGGTATCTATCTTCTGAGCTGTATCCCCTGAGTCCCTAGTCCTGGCTTCTTCCCTCACAGCTCCAGTGCACTTCACCCTCCCTTTGCCAGAGCACAGGGAAATTTGTGTGTTGTTCCTTTAGGAGGATGCCTGAGTATCCATCAGTCTCTCCCTGTTCGATAGCTGGGGGCGAGAAGGGCAGTGTGGTTGGGGGGTGGGAGGACAGTTGGGGGTGAGCAGGCCAGTAGGCATAGTGGTTAGGGGAGATCAGGCAGGCAGGCAGGCAGGCGAGCTGTTAGGAGGCAGTGGTGCTGGATTTCAAGAGGGATATGTGACTTCTGGATTAGGCTCAATTCATAAACTGGCAGTCGGACATCCCCCAAGGGTCCCAGATTAGAGACAGTGCAGGCCAAGTTGAGAGACACACCCTCCTGTGAACGAATTTCATGCACCGGGCCAGTGGTATATCCATAAAGTTATATTTTGTGATTCCAAGAATCATATGCTTGTTGAGGAAATATGGCAACCAAATTAACACATCTTAATAAATACAATATAAGTATTTTGTCAACAGGCTGAAAAGTGATATGTGTGGGTTCATAGGGTCTGTTTTTAATAAAAATGAGGGTGGAAAGGCACACTTGAAAGAGTCAGGCATTGCAAGTTGGTAAATCGCAGAGTGCACATAGTTGTGAAAAAATAAGGCAAATGTGACTCATTCATATCAGTACAGAGATGTCTTAAAGTCTAACATAGAGACTCTCACTATTTATTATGTTGGAAAGTTGAAACCATTGAGGGAATCAGTGTAGTTAAGAACAATATGCCTCTGCAGTTGAATATACACAAACAGCCTATCCATTTAAATTTTGGATGTGCTAGTGAGCACATAAATTAAAGGCTCATTTGTGGACATTTGGGATAAGAATTAGCACTGAAACATGTAATATTCATGGGAAATGTAATATTTCTCATATTTTGAAGGACATCCAGGGCTCTTCACATGAGCTGTTAAATGCTTGTAGCACAGATTAAGGCAGTAAAATTTATATTGCCATCATTACCAAAACTAAGGTTATACATTTAAACTAGTCAGCATTAGGAGAGAGCCATGCTAAATTGGTGATAAATTATAAAATTATATGTGGAATGAATTTGGCATGTACTGGCCCAATAAATTATTACTATGCACAGGTGATATCTTGCAAGTATTTGAATAGATCCAAGTGCACCACTAGCACATGTGGCTTTTCCTGAGTCCAAAATGTAGTTGAAAGTGTAGCATAAAAGTTCTAAGGTCAGTGAGACAGTCAATTTTGAAATTAAATGGACATAACTTGCCTCTATATTGTGGGCATCCAGGAGCAATGAAAGTGTTTTAACCGAAATGCTAATAATTCAATACTTGCGTACTGAAATAACTATTAGTTCTTAGGTGAAAGTGCATGAAGAAGTGAGTGTAACGGGAAAATTACGAAGTTTTTAGTAATGTCAACAAGAGAGTGTGAGCAAGAGAGAGCAAAGTAGAGAAGGAGAAAAGTTGATAGAGGCTTGTCAAGCTATAGGTAGGCACGGATAAATATGTTTTTGGACATCATGGAAATTGCTTGTACTTTGTTCAGAATCAGAAAGGTTTTTCCCACTAATGGTCATTTAAGAAATTAAGGAAGATGTTCAGGGAGGACAAGATGTCAGAAGATAATACATTCCAGAGTAACATATCACAGCGCATACAAGCATGAGCCTAAATAGAGCCTAAGAGTAAATTTAAACATTGTTGTGGAAAGAGGAAATAAAGTGTTGTTTTGAATAATTGTTTTCCCTTAAAACATTGCTCTCCAATATGATATCCTCACGTAAGTACTTGTCATTTACAGGAACGCTGTCACGTGGGAGAGGGAGTTATGCAGGCGTTCCTTGCAAAGAGACAATCCCTTCCAGGAGAAATTACCATATATCTCTAAGAGATGATGATTGCACTACTAGTTATAGGTAATGGGCAATAAAACGTAAGACACCTAAACTATACTATACACTGTCTGTTGTTGAGGTGAAATTCATCTATCATAACACTAAATATTCACCATTGACCAACTAACATATAGCATATTCAGAGTCTTATGCCACCACCATATCTGAGTAGGTCCAAAACATCTTTATCACCCATAAAAGCTCTTTTGGTAAAGCTCTTTATCATACATAAAAGCTCTGAAGGTAAAGCAGTCGCTACCATTCTCTTCCTCAGTCCAGCTTCTATGAAACAGCAACTAGTGTTCTATCTGTATCGATTCACCTGTTTTCCACAGATCACAGTATCAGCATGAAACAGGATAGGACCTTTTGTGTCTGGCTTGTTTCCGTTACCATAAATGTGTCCAAGGGTCATCCATGTGGCAGTAATCAGTTCACCGTCAATTTAATGGCTGGTTAAATATTCCCTTGCAGCTCTAGTGCACACAGCTCATTTACCACTTCAACCGTTGGGGTCGTTTCCACCAGAGGACTGATGTGAGCATTTTTGACTAGTATTTCATAGAAGTCTCCAGTTATTGTCTGTGCAAAATTTAGAGTGGAATTTTGGAGTCATATTGCAATTCAGTGTTAAATGTTTGTTGTAGGAGTTTCCCTTATTTTCCACAGCAGCCATGCCTTGTCCCCTTTCTGTTCCTTGTGCACAGGATTCCAGTGGCTGTAAATTCCCAACAAGCCCTGCTGTTTTCCTTTTCAAACATTGGGACCTACTTAGGAATAAAGTGGTATCTCACTTAGGTTTTGGTTGGCGTTTCCCTAACTACCCATTATTTTGATCCTCTTTCCATGAGCTTGTTAGCTGTTTGGGTATCTTCTTTGGAGAAATGACTCTTGAAGCCTTCTGTCCATTTGCATTTTCCTATTTTTATAGAGGTTCATATGAGAGCTGTGGTAAGTGTCCAGATATACTGCATGTAAGGGACAGGATTGGAATTAACAGGCCATCTTGTGTTTAACACGAATTTTACTTTTATTTGCCACAGGCAGCACTATATGCAGTATGCGTTTTGTATTATCTTGGAAGTCTTGTATTCTTTCCTTAGTCACTCATTTGGAACAGTCCAAATCTTTCAGGAGGGAAGGATCATACTCATTTATTTTCCTTATTAAACAAATGAAGTGCAACATTTTCTTTTTTGTTGTTTCTCACCTGAGGATATATCTCTACTGATCTTGGGAGAGTGGACGGAGGGAGTGGGGCTGAGAGAGAGCTACATAAATGTGAGAGAGATACTTCGATTGGTTTCCCCATGCACAATCCCCAACCAGGGCCAGGGATGGACCCTGCAAACCAGACTCATGCCCTTAACCTGGAATCGAAACCGGGATCCTGCAGTGCCAAGACCAGTGCGCGACCCACTTAGGCACACCAGCCCGGAGGGTATTGTATAATTTTTTAATCAGAAAGAGCATTTTTCAGCGTGAAACATAATAATACGAAAGTCAGAATTCCAGCCCGTTTTCAGAAAATGTGCCTTCATATGTATTCATAGTCAATTATTTCAGTCAAAACATTATTCTTCAGCTGTATTTTAAATAAGTGTAAGTTCCCTTGTCTACCTCAGCTTTACTGACAGGTGTATAAAAGCATAGGTTTGCCAACTTTTTAAGACTTTACTAGGGTCATGTTATACTGACATAATATTATTCATTAAGATGTTAAAGTATTTTTATTTGGTCACTGACTTTACAGGATGCACAGGTGGTGCACCATCAGCCAGAGGGCCCCTCTGACTTATGGTGGAAGGAGTCGCTGGGATGAGTATTACAGCCTCACACGAAATGGGTATGATTGGGGGGCATAACAATTACTGCAACAGCCAATGGGACACCTCTGTAAGAGGCCATGAGTGTGATGCTGGTGGGGATCATAGGATTCACCATCTATGCAAGAGAGAGTGAATCATGCAGTGCAGTAGCTCAACTTATTGGGATTCTCAAGAGCTGCCAGGAGGGAAGTCCCTGTGACAGATGAAGTAGAAAATGAACTTAAAAAAAATGCTATGTTATGGATGGCTTTTTATTTGAAAAGAAATTGTCTTCTGTTATTTACGAATGAATAGAAGCAAATGGTGGGTCTGGGGAAGAAGCAAGAATTTTAGATCCCTTTGTGAAACTTCTGCATAGAATGCAAAGTTTGAATTCTTCAAGGTTATTTTATAAGTGTTGATTTTAATAAGAACATACTTTAATGTTTAAATTGAATATCTGATTGTTAAAATATTCAGAATAAAGTTTTCCACTAAATGGGATTTCTTGTCTTATTTTACTACAAACACATAAAAGCAATGTGTTTGGATGGTGAGGTGAATTCTTGGCCCTAAATTTCCCAAGGTGTCTTTGACCACAAGTGCATGAAGTCTTTGAAGTGAACTGCATACAAAATGCAGCATTGTGTTACTTCTTCATGGCATGCTGCCCTGTTTCCAGTTGTCGGGGGTAGGTAATAAAATGACATATTCCTGGAAAACCTAAATGGAAAAAAGAATTGAGGCACCTCCAACAAGGCTGTAAAGCAATTGTTCACCTCCTTCCTGTGGCATTTGGTATGTCCTCAATCTTTAAAGGAATAGTATAAGTAGGAAGAAAAATTACATGTGGAATTATATAAATGTTTGAACAAGTCTAAATATAAGCATCATTTCTTTAATTGAAATGACATCAGAACCTTTCTGAAGTGGGACCAACACGATTGAAACAGAATTTGCCACTTAACAAGCTTTCCTGACTATACCTCTGAATTAAATAAACAAAAGTGCCCTTTGATTGATATATGTGTTTTTCTGTAGAAATGCTCCTGCACTTCCTCTTCAACTTTTTGACATTTAATATATGCTCTCCAAACATCGAGTTATCTTGAAGCCTCAGTATTTTTAGGAGTGAATGTCAACAAACGTCCCAAATGGGAAAATTTATAAAAACTCCTCTGTTGGACTGTTGAGTGTATAGTTATCAACAAGCCTTCCAAATTCAATTTTAAAAATCTCCCCCAAAATATTTGGTTTCTTAAAGTTATTTTTACTGGAATACTGTATGGGGAATTAATTTTGGAAGCTGGAACCTCAACTTTTTAGGAACTTAATGTCTAGCCTGTCAAAGTTGGGGATGTTAGGGGGACAAACCCTGGTCCGTATGGCTCAGTGAGCCCCTTTTTCATTGCCAGCTGGAATGCTGCTGGATTGGTGAAATACCTAATAAAGGCATTTGGACGCCAAATTTACTCAGCTTAATTTTACCACTGTAGGTTTGGACTGATAACGTACTATGGTGTAGAGAAATACTAGACAAACAATACAAAACTTCGCATCATGAAATAGATCATTTATATACAATCCCATGGGGAAGTGGACTAAAAAGGAAGATTAAAGGGGAAGAAGGAACAGCATAAAAATCCTGACCATGACAAAAGGCTCCTTCTCGTATTTCTAAACGGATATTCTGGGTATCAAAACCCTAAGCTAAGTACATACTTCTAGACATATTTATTTTCATTGATTTCCAGAGGAAGGGAAAGGGAGAAAGTGTTAGAACCACCAATGGTGAGAGAGAATCCTTGATTGTCTGCTATAAGACACCTACTGGGCTAAGAGCTCACAATGGGGACATGTCCCAGCCTGGGAATTGAATCCTGACCTCCTGGTTCACGGGTCAAAACTCATCCACTGAGCCAAACAGGCCAGGCTTTGGCTCTTCTTTATTCAGAGTCTTCCATTTGACATTCGTGTGCTCCAGCTGCCCTGTATCCCGGCTGCCTGACTGCTGTGGAGATTGGTGGACTCTAGAGTACATTCTAGTAGTAAGGAACCTACTATGTGTGCCTCACTCTCCCCGCTTGCTTTCTGAGGTCCTAGAGACTCCGCCCATAGGGCCTTCATGTACAGGATCTCTGTGCACCAGCAGTCACCTCCTATCCAGGTCTCTTCTGTGAACATCTTCATAGATGCAGTTCCTATCTAAGCTTTCTAAGCCTCATTGCCTTGATACTATGCTTTTCTGAATATTGTGATGGAAAGTCCAGATTGCAATATAGGATTTTTCTGGATTTCTCAGTTGTGGTCTCCAGGACAAATAAAACGTCAAGTGCAGGACACTTGGTTTTAGAGCCAACATGCAGCAATGAGTTTTCTTTTGTTGTGTCTTAATATGCTGGGTTTTTAAAATTAATTCTTTAGAGAGAGGTGAATGGAGAGAGACACGCACAGAATGCTAATGACAGTGGGCAATTCCAGAGGAGGACATGCTGACAAGAGCTTTACATAAGTTGGCCCCACAGGTGAATCTCCCCACAAGGTAATGGGCACGATCTCTATGTGTGGAGGAATTAACACCCAGACCACAGGATGTTTTGCCATTGCACTTCCTCCCTCAGATCCTGCTAATTTTTATGCTTTTCCTCAAATGCCAGAGGTTCTAATTCCCATTATGGACACTACTCCATGTCAAGATGGGAATGGGAAGACAAGGTGCATGTCAGACAGAGGGACAGGGAGAGGGAGAGGGAGAGGGAGAGGGAGAGAAAATAATAGTAGAGAGGATGAGAAAGAGAGCGTTTGCTGTAAGAGATATACATTTTCTGACCCTTGTTCTCTTATCCTCTTTTTTTGGGGGGTGGGGAGGTCACCGACAGTTACAGAGACTGCAGCATTTTCTTTTTCCACTAGAAGAAGCAGAGTGGGCCTGGACAGTGTGGCTCAGTAGGCCTATGAACCAAGAGGACATAGTTCAATTCTCAGTTGGAGCAGGGGCTGGAGTTTACGCCTGGATCCCCAGGTGGATGTGCAGGAGAAAGCCAACCAATGACTTTGTCTCATTATTGATGTTTTATCCATCTCCCCCTCTCCCTTCCTCTCTGAAATCAATAAGAAAGGTACTACGAAACAGAAAAATGAGCTCCTAAGCTGATGGGCCCAAGCTAGAAGAGTGGAAGGTTGAAGAGAAAGAAAGGAATGGCAATAAAAAGAGAACGAAGGGCCAGGTGCTGTATGTGACAAGCTAGGAAGCTGCTGACACACAGTAGAGAGCAGCAATCACATGAGTGGCTGGCACTGAATGAGAGGCAGTAGAAGGAAAAAAGCAGGACTGACTTCCTCACATTTATGGAGACATACAGGCAAATGTAGCCCTGCACCTGGGCCTGGATGTGTGGCCTTCTCACTAGGTGCACCTCCGGCAGGCCACTCAGTGAGCAAACTGAGACAGCCTAGGGCCAGAATGCAGTGGCAGGTGGGCAGGGAGCCTGTTCCTCTCTGGCCAGCTAACTGTCCACTGACTGTGGGATCCAACAGCACACTAGGACATCTCTCTTTCACTTGGTTGTATTGACCCTCAGGGTGGCCCTCCATACCCCCATCTCCCCGGGGTGACCTTCACCTGTGTCCACTTAAGTGCTCTCCGGGAACTGGCTTGGGGTTGTCCACTCTTCAGACCCGGGGCCTGTCACTGGCTCAGAGTTGCTTTACCACCTCCTTGATTGATGGGAAGGAGGATCATGAGGGGAAAGTCTTCGAACATTAGGCCATCCTCTACCAAAGGATTTCCTATTCTTAGGACAGGACACAGAACAAAGCAGAGGTTTATTCCAGCTCAGTATTTTGTTGAAAAGAATGTAAATGTGTTTACAGGCCACAGGAACTTGAATTCAAGAAGGGGCTGGATCCAGGGGAATGACAGGCATGGACTTGTGAGGCCAGGGCTCTGGCTCTCTGGCAGGCTGATGTCCCTTTTAGTACTGGGGGCCTGACTTGTGCACAGGGAAGCCCTACCATGGAGCAGCCAGAGGCCAGTGATGGAGGCTCCCAGTGGCGAAAATTTTAGTCCAAGGACTGGACTAGTTACCTCTGACGGCACCAGAGAAGTTGTACCTCGTTGGTGCTCACTGGAAGCCACTTGTTCCAGTCCCTGTGGACGCACCTTGTGTGCGCTGTCCCACTGAACAATCACAGAGGTGAGTTAGTAAGTACCGGTGCACCAGAAAGAACCACCAAACCAGAAAGGATACATGGTGATGTGATCTACTGGAACCAACCTCATGCAGCCTAGTGTCTGCGCATCATGATGCTCATACCTTCTTACTTGGCCAGTATTTGCAGGTGGGTGAGTCGTGTTAACATGTCATGGAGAACACCAGACGGTTAACATCCAGTTCTCTTTATTACTGACATTTATTCACAACCATTCAAGAAATGTAATTCCCGCATCTACCACCCAAGCCTCAATCCCTCCCCCTGAGAGATTCAGGTGCATATTTCTAACTCCTTAGGACAAATCTCCCCAAAGAACCCATCCAGTCCCCTGTGAGCATTTCCCCCCAACCCTGAGTAGCTGTCTGAAACTGGCTGCTGTGTTCCTGAACGGTATACTTATGTCTGGGCTTCAGTGCCCAAGTGCCCAGAGTAAAGCCTATGAGATGTGCACCCAGCTAGACATTCAAGCAACAGGATCACAGAATGGGAGTTGGGTCATGGAAGGTTCTACAGCCACAGTGAGGACAGGGGTCAGCACAGAGCCAGACCATGCTGGGCTGCCCCAAATCCTTAAGCATATGCTTCAGCACGGTATGCATCTGGGCAAGGTGGCCCAGGTTGATGGTGCCACTCGTTTCCTCTTAACGAAGATTATTTCTTCACTATTTCTTTACAACCTCAAGACTATGAGAAATTTGCATTTACTCTCCCGGCTTTAAATCATGCTCAACCCACTCAACGTTATTAATAGAAAGTCTTACCACAAGAAATGTTCAACAGCCCCACTATATGTCAGGCATATGTGCATCAACCTTTAGAAATAGTCAAAAAAAGATTTCCTAATACCCTAATTTATCAATATATAGATGATATTTTAATAGCTTCTGAAATTCAATCACAATTACAGGAGATTTACCAATACCTCCTTGAAAATTTCTAAGACTATAGATTAGAAGTAGCCCCAGAAAAGAAACAATGGCAGGAGTCATGGAAATATCTGGGGCAAAAATTAAAAGATGTCTCCATTATTCCACAGAAGGTTCAAATTAGAAGAGACAGTATAGAGATTCAAACGATTTTCAAAAGTTATTAGGAGACATTAATTAGTTGAGTCCTAGCCTTGGTATACCTACTTATCAATTGACTAATTTATTTCAAATACTAAAGGGGCCATCTGAATTAAATAGCCCACATGTTTTAATCCCTGCTGCAGAAAAACAATTAACTTGGATAGAACAGCATATACAACAAACACAATTAAATAGAATTCTCTCCATAGACAATTTTAAATTATTAGTTTTCCACACTGAGCATTCTCCTACAGGGTTACTTGTTCAAGATAGTAATGTTATTGAAAAATTTTCTTGCCTCATAAATCACAGAAAAAAAATACAGACTTATATTCAAACAATTTGCCAAATTATTTACAAGGGAAGATTAAGCTTAAGACCATTATGTAGTTTAGATCCATAAGAAATTACAGTACCTTTTACTGTCAAAAAAAATCAAAAATTGTTTCGAATATGTGACAATTAGCAAACTGCCTGTGCTCATTTTTTAGAGAAAATACATAATCATTATCCTACAAATAAAAGGTTACAATTTCTTAGGAAAACTCAATGAATATGGCCTCATCATATTATAGCTAATGAACCAATTCAAGGCCCTACTGTTTATACCAATGCTAACAAGCTAGGAATAGCTCGGGTTTTCATTTTCAACAGCTAGCAAAGGTAATTCACTCTCCATACACTTCAGTACAATGCACAGAACTATTTGCCATTGATTTATTACTAAATTTTCCTCAAGCTGTAAATATTGTCACTGATTCTCAATATGCAGTAATTACTCACTTACTAAAAGCTTTTGCAGTAATGGAAATATCTCAAAATATTAAGACTGACAATGGTTCTGCATATCTATCTACAACATGTCAAACATTTTTTCAATTTCATCATATCACTCACATCACTGGCATCCCTTGTAATAATACAGGACCAGATATTATTGAAAGACAAAAATCACACCTTAAAGGAAATGCTCAAAAAAAAAAAAGGGGGAGAATCCCCTAAATGAAGACTATTAACAGCTCTATGTACTTTATTTTTTTTTAAATCAAGATGAGACTGACAGTACTGCTGTTCAGCGACATTGGGTAAAGGAAGTTTCACAAGAATTCAATCAACCTGTGTTTTATCATAATGAGTCCTCTCAGTCGTGGGATCCTGCATGGATCCTACGATGGGGGCAAGGTTATGCTTATATTTCCACAGGCAAAGAAAACTTCTGGGTTCCTCAGAGGCGTCTTCAGCTGATACATGGGAACCAAAAGGAAGTTCTACTTAAGCGACCTGACCAAGGATTTCTCAGAGATGACGTTGATGGGGCCTCCTACCCGCAAAGCTCTAAGGTCAATGCAACATTCATCTGTATCAACCTGGGGTCAGGTGAAGAAGCTTACCCAAGAGGGAGAACAACTGGTTTGGTGTCATGGAAAAGAAGTGACACCATCGACTTTGTTCTTTGCTATGCTTGCACTTATAACCACTCAGGTAAATGCTGAGAATCACACATACTGGGCTTACATTCCTAATCCCCCACTAAATAGAGGTGTTTCTTGGTTGGATTCAAAGGTTCGAATTTATGTTAATGACTCAAATTGCTTACCCGGACCTTATGATGATCGAGGTCCATTAAAACCAGAAGAGGAAGGTAGAGTCATAGAAAATCATACCACTGGAACGCAGGGAGTGCCAATATGCTTAGGTCAAGGAGACCATTGTTTAACAATACAGGCACAAACCCTGCTGAACATTTTGAAAACATTACTACTGAAACAAAGAAAAGGCATATGATTTTTCTGAGTGCCCATGGGTTTAAAAATGTTAGTTGGGATAACAACAGTACACATCCATTACTTCCCCCATGTCATGTTCCAAAGTTTATGCACTTGTCCGATTGGGTCCATTGGGAATCCTGTGGAGGAAAGACAGTTCCGGTTTTATCTAATACTTCCTATGGAAGCGTCATTGATTGGAGCCCTTCAGGTTCTGCCCGTTCCAAAGCCAATGGAGCTGATCTATGATGGCATAGAGGAGAGAACAAGCCCATATCCACGCAAACGAATGTGAGCATTGTGTGGCATGATGGAGGATTTGCTCCCCCAACACCTCATCAAGAAGGACATCCTGTTGAATCTGATTTATGGAAACTGGGGTCTGCCTTACACTCTTTGAAAACATATATTTGCATAAAATAAGCAAATCTATAAAAATAACTCTGCGAATTACACCTTACAATTTTATGCTATCAAAACTGCCTTTGTACAAGCCTGTGTTCGATTACCATTTTTATTAATGATAGAAGATCAAATTGTAAGTCTGCAAAGACAAATGTATATGAAATATAACTAGAATTATTAATCAATTTGCATTAATCCTGTACCTTAGAATGAAAGTCTGTTTCCATGGGAAAAGTTTAAAAAACATTTGTTCAATCATAAAAATCTAACAAAAGAAATTCATAAATTTACAATCTCATATACAAAAAATATTTCAAAAGAAATTGCATAAAGTAACTGGGCAAAATGTGTTAAAAATATGGTTAAGGAATTGCAACAATTAAATCCTATACCCAATTTACAAGCCACTTTAGGAGCTTCTGCTGAAATACTATTATTAATACTCTATCTCTGTATCATTTTATATTCAGTCTTCCAAGGACTTGGGGAAGCCAAGCAACTAATTAAGAGAAAAATAGCTGTGTTATCTCTGATGCTCCATCAAATGAAGCAAGAAAAAAAGGTGGATTTGTAGCTGGACATTTGTAAACAAGGATCTGAAGTCCTGCCAAGAAGAAGTGAATGTTCTATCAGGAGCACAGCGTGACTTGCAAGCGAGTCATACTGGGTCAACACTGCACACAATCTTGAGTTCCAGGAACATTTGCCTCCATGAAAAAGGCTAGGATAAAATACTCATGGGTGTAGAACAGAAAGGGAGGGCACAGCTGCAATTTGTCCTCAATAAGCTCTTGTAATAATGTAGAACAAAACAATATTTAATTGATTAACTACTGATGCACTGACCTTGTAACAAACCCCAATAAAACCAATGGTGAGAGTGCAAAGTTTGCTACATGCCTAATTGAGCTGTAGCCCTCTGTCCGGCATCAATCATCCTATATGGCCGTCTTACCTCTGCGTCTTTGGTTCATTAAACATCCCTCATCAATCTGGACAAAATAGATATATTCCTAGAAAAATACAATCTTCCAATACAAAATCAGGAAAAGGCAAACAACGTGAACAAGCTGAAAACTAGTGATAAAATTGAAACAGTAATCAAAAAGCTTCCAGAAAACAAATCCCTTTACCAGATGACTTCACAGGGGAGTTTTACCAAACATTCAAAAAGAAGTAAAACCAACCTTTCTCACACTCCTTCAAAAAATTCAGGAGAAAGGAACGCTTCCAAGCTCTTTTTATGAAGCCAGAATTACCCTAATCCGAAAAATAAAAATAGACACCACAAAGAAAGAGACTTACAAACTAATATTCCAGTTGAACAGTGATGCTACAATCCTCAACTAAATTCTAGCAAACTGGATCCAGTATTACATTAGAAAGATCATACACCATGAACAAGTGGGATTTATCCCAGGGATAAAAGGCTGGTACAATATCCGCAAATCAATAAGCATGATACATCGCATAAAAAAAAATTGAGAGACAGAAACCACACAATCATATCATTAGATTCAGAAAAGGCATTTGACCAAGTGCAACAGCCTTTTCTGATAAAAACAACTCAGCAAAGTGGGAATAGAAGGATCATCCCTCCCCATATAAAAGCCTTATATGAAAAACCTACAGCCAACATCATACTCAATGGGAAAAAACTAAAGCCATTTACCTCAAGAACAGGAACAAGACAGGGATGCTCGCTTACACCACTTCTGTACAAAATGGTACTGGAACTGCTAGCCACAGTGATCACACAAGAAA
This sequence comes from Myotis daubentonii, assembly GCF_963259705.1. Classification (NCBI taxonomy): domain Eukaryota; kingdom Metazoa; phylum Chordata; class Mammalia; order Chiroptera; family Vespertilionidae; genus Myotis; species Myotis daubentonii. The sequence continues at coordinate 7,216,575 of NC_081862.1, read as the reverse complement.
AAGAAATACATGGCTCCCAAATTGGAAAATAACAAGTATATTGTTATGATTTGCAGATGACATGATACTGTACATAGAAAACCCCAAAGACCCCATCAAAAAATTAGTAAACTTAATAAATGAATTCGGCAATGTAGCAGAGTAAAAAATTAATGCCAAGAAATGTATGGCATTTTATACAAAAATAATGAACTTACACAAAGAGAGTTTGAAAAACAATCCCATTTATCATCCCACCAAAAAAATTAAGATACCTAGGAATAAACTTAGCTATGAAGGTAAAAGACCTCTACTCAGAAAACTCCAAGATTTTGAAAAAGAGATAGAGGAAGACAAAACAGATGCAAGAACATGCCATGTTAATGGCTTGGTAGAATCAACATCATGAAAATGGCTATACTACCCAAAACCAACTATAGATTCAATACACTCCATGTTAAAATACCAACAGCATATTTCACAAACCTAGACTGAACTCTCCAAAAATCCATCTGTAATAAAAAAAGGACCCTGAGCCCGAACAGGTTTGGCTCAGTGGATAAAGCGTCTGCCTCCAGACTGAAAGGTGCCAGGTTCAATTCTGATCAAGGGCATGTACCTTAATTGGGGGCACATCCCAAGTAGAGGGTGTGCAGGAGGAAGCTGGTCCACGTTTCAGTCTCATCAGTGTTTCTATTTCTTTATCCCTCTCCTTTACTCTCTATAAAAAAAAAACAATAAAAGATCTTTAAGAAACAAACAAATCCCAAATAGCTGCAGCGATCCTGAGAAAGAAGAACCAAGTAGGAGGGATCTCAGTACAAGATATCAAGCTGTTTTACAAAGCCACTGTTCTCAAAAATGCCTGACAATGGCACAAGAATAGACATATAGGCCAATGGAATAGAATTGAGAACCCAGAAACCAATCCAAACCACTAAGCTCAATTAATATTGACAAAGGGGGCAAAAACATACAATGGAGACAAAACAATCTCTTCAGTAAATGGTTTTGGGAAATTTGGTCAGATTCATGCATAAAATGAAACTAAGCCACCAACTTGCACCATACACAAAAAATAAACTCAAAATGGATAAAGGATTTAAACATAAGATGGGAAACTAAAAATATTAGAAGAAGCCACAGGCAGCAGAGTCTCAGATATATGCTGAAGCAATATCTTCACCGACCCAGCTCCTGGGGCAATGGAAAATAAAGTTAAAATAAACAAATGGGACAACATCAAAATAAAAAAAACTTCTTCATAGCAAAATAAACCATCAATAAGACAAAAACAAAGCCCACTGCATGGGAGAACATATTTGCCAATATTCTCTGTGATAAGGGTTTCATCTCCAACATTTACAGGGAAGTCATACAACTTAACAAAAGGAAGATAAGCAGCCCAATCAGAGAAATGGGCAACGAAACTAAAAAGATACTTTTCCAGAGAGGACTAAAGGAAGGCCAAGAGACACATGCTCAGAATCACTAATCATCTGAGAGATGCAAATCAAAAGGACAGTGAGGTACCACCTCACAGCTTTCAGAATGGCTATCATCAACAAATCAACAAAGGGCGAGTGCTGGTGAGGACAGGGAGAAAAAGGAACCCTCCTTCACTGCTGGTGGGAATGCAGACTGGTGCAGCCACTATGGAGAACAGTATGGAGTTTCCTCAAAAAACTAAAAACGGAACTCCCATTTAACCCAGTGATCCCACTTCTAGGAATATATCCCAGGAACCTAGAATTACCAAACAGAAAGGATACATGCACCTCTATGTTCACTGCAGCACAATTTACAATAGCTAAGATTTGGAAACAGCCTAAGTGCTGGTCAGCAGATGAGTGGGTTAAAAAGCCGTGGTACATCTACACACTGGCATAGTATGCTGCCGCAAAAAAGGAAGGAGCACTGACCATTTGCAACAGCATGGATGTAGCTGGAGAGCATTATGCTAAGCAAAGCCAGTCAGTCTAAGAAAGATAAATATCACATGACCTCACTCATCTGTGGATTATAATGAACAATATAAACCTATGAACAAAAACAGATCCAGAGACAGAGAAGCATGGATCAGACCATCACCCTCAGAAAGTAGGTAAGGTAGGGTGGGACTAAGGGGGAGAGATCAACCAAAGGACTTGTATGCATGCCTATAAGCCTAGCCAATGGACGCAGACACCAGGAGGTGAGAGTGAGGGCATGCTTGCGGGCGTCGGGGTGGGAGTGTGGGGGCGGTGGGAGATAAGAACACATATGTAATACCGTAATCAATGATAAGAAAGAAAGAAAAGGAACCCAGGAACATAAGATCAGGTGAGAATTCACACACTCATACTCATGCAAACCCAGGCACAGGCACACTCACACCAGGAAAGGGCTCTGCAGCTCTCAGTGGGAATCACCTCTTATCTCCCAGCCTGGCCACTGCTTTCTCACCAGCTGAACCAGAGGACAAGGATGAGTGACGGGCCTGTTGCTCTGCGGAAACCGACCTCTCACTCCTGGACATTGCCCACTGTCCAGCAGCCACTTTTCTGCCCCTTCTGTGTCCCCCTCGCCCTGAGCAGGACTGGGCTGGCCTGAGAACCCACAGACTTGAGGAGCCAGATACCTGGGGACACCCTTTGTCAAGTGCAAACTCGGCCAGCTGAGGTCACACAATAAAGGCAAACGCCGGAGTTCCATGAACTGTTGCGTGTAAGTCTTCTCAGCGAGCTCCCACTCTGGCACAGCAGGTGGACAGCCTCACCCCAGGGAGCCTGGTTTGGACCTCAGGCCTTCACTCCAAACAGGTAGGAACTCATTTTCAGATGGAAAACGCTGGCGGGGGAGGTGCTGCGGGTTATCAGTGACTATAGCAAGTTCACCCCTGGAGACAGCAAGTTCACCAACAGAGACAGCAAGAACCCAGAGTCTGTGCTTACCTTTTCCAAAGGCCATGCTTCTCACCAGGTGGTCTCCTGCTCAGCAGAGAGGCTGGCAGGAAGGAAGCGGTGACAGGTGGCACCTGGCAAGCATCCTGGGTCTGTACCCTGGTTCCTTTGGGGGCAAAATCTCTTGAGATCACGAGATCAGGAGCAAACAAAGTACCGGGGGCAGGAGGGGGGCTGTGTTTAAACAGGCCAAGAGAAGGTGGGGGCAGGGGCACCTGTGCTACACCCACCAGCCTGCAAGGGGTGGCAGAGGGTGGGTGGTTGTTAGGGGGACCCTGTGCTTCCAGGTATGAGGGTGGGAGCGGTCTCGGACATGGAGGGAGAAAGAGGAGGTCGAGACCCCCAGCTTACCTCCCACTCGCCACACCTGGTCTGTGTTTCTGGGGAACACTTTCCCTCTGTGGGTGTGGCTGCCACTTACCTACCTCATTCCTGGGCCAGGCTTGGCGCCCCACTCCCACCCCACTGCAGCCCTCTGTATAGAAAAGTGCTCCCTGCCCTGGGCTAGTCCACTGTCCCTACTGTCTGGATGGGGACATGTTAGTAACCCCGGGGCAGAGGAGAGCTGGCCAGATGCAATTACATTGTCTCTCTCCACAGGTGCTCTCCTCAGACTTCCCCTGAGGTTTGGGTCACCAGAGCTCTTTGACAAGCCCTGAATCCAGCGTTTGCTCTGCTTACCTCCCCTAAGGCTTCAGGTGATGGCAGCCTACCTGCCTTCCTCCCCCCTCATGAAGGGGTTCTGCTCTCACCAGCAAATCCCTTTGACAAAGTCACACCTGGGCCTGAAAGCAGAAGGAGTGGGCAGGCCAACAAAGCTGAGGAGAGGTAGGGAGGCACTAGCCACAGCCTGGTGCTCAGGCTCTGGCAGAGCTGCCCCTTAGCTGAACCTTAACCCAGGGGTATCCTCTCAGGTGGCACCTCCAGGGGGCAAAGGGGGCCTGGCATGCTCTGTCTGACAGGTTTTGCTGCCTGCTTTTCTGTAGTCTCTTTAGGAAACAAAAGTCAGGCTTGTGAGGAGAGAGGGAGAGGGGAAGAGCAAAGCTGAGGCCCAGCCCTGTCATCAAAGCTGGCCTGAGGCATCTCCTGAGGGTCTTTGGAAATCAGCTTCTCATAGTGCGGAAGGGCTTGTAATAAGAATAGAGACACAGTTGTTTAATAATTACTTGCAAACTATAAATACGAGGCCCTGGGACACTGGAGGATGAAACAGGCTCTACTGAAGACATAGGCTGCCTCCATGGCCCATTACTCAGAAAATAATTGCATTTTCGGAAGAGACCAGGCACAGGACAGGCTTTGATTTGGCAGCAGTGCCCACATCCTGACCCCCTCCTGGTGTCTTTCTCAGGAAGGCTGACCATTCCAATCTCATCACAGGAAGGGCCTGAGATGATCATAAAGTCATAGAAGTTTAGTCATCTTGTGGTCAGACTTTGACATCCTGAAGGGCTAGACAGCGGTCTCTCCCCTCCCCTTTCCATGTCACACTTGCAGCTGGCAGCTACAGGTAGCTATCTTCACTCCTTAGTGGCTGAGAGCCGAATTTCCAGGGTGAGCAATTGCTCTCACCATACTGACCGCATCCTTGGATAAATACTCATTGTGTGGTTCAACCCTGTCTCTGCTTAACTTGGCTCTAGTAGTGACAGGCAGCCTCAGACACATTGTGCTGCCTTGCTCTTACTCACTCAGACTTGGGGAATATTCAGAATCTGCAAACTGTGAGACCTTTTCTGAGGGTGAGCATGGAGTGAGGCCACTGTGTCCCTGTCATGCAGGTGACCCTGCATCTCTTCACCATAAGGTATGGGGAAGTCGTGGGGGTGGAGCGTAACAGCAGGGTGGTGAGGCTGGGTTCTTGTGTGTCCCTACACTGCCATTCCTCCAGAGGTTCCCCATGCCTACGAAGTAGCAGAGTTTAAGGTTTCCAGCTACATAGATGGAGGAATGAGGACAAATGAGGCGACTGCACTCAGCCCCAGTGGATCTGGGATTGTCACCTAGAGCAGAACAGATAAAAAGCAGAAACAGAAACAACTCCACTATTTCACCTGGGAACTAGAGATTCAGCCTAGCCGTCCCACCTCTCTCCTAGATGCATTTGGCAACTATTTGACCTGGGGTCGCTGCTAATATCATTCTCAGAGCTACACACAGTCTCTCCTCACAGAGTTTAGGATGAAAATAGAAAACACACACACACAAACACACACACACACACAAAAACACACAAACAATCACACACAGCAAAAAGCAAGAAGACCGTTGTCTACAAATGGCCTTTTGTAACTAATTCTGTCATGAAAACAAAGGACCTGGTATGGAAAGATACAGATGCAGGAAGACTCCTGCCTGAGGGTTGTACAAGGAGGGGCCATCCGGGGCTTAGAAGGATCCTGTTCAGGGCATGAGGACAGACTGCACAATTTCTGAGAGAGTAAAGTGCTTGGCCAATTTGAGAATGCAAGGGACACTGGGGCACAGGGAAGGGTCATAGAGTGACACAGACCGCAATGGATGCATCCTGGAAGGTGAAATTCAAAGGGAATCTATTTGAAGTTTGTCCACCCTTATGTTCATGATGATCCGGTTGCTTGTCACCATTGCAGAGGTTGATGCACTAAAAAGACAAGGTCTGTTATATGAAAAGCAAAATGCAGGCCACCCAACTGATTACATAATACAACCCTATTCTTGTAAAATTAAATGTGAATGTAACATTCATTTATTCCAGTCCTTCACCCATTGCCTCACAATGTTCACTATGTTCCTAGGTCACAGGAAGCCTGCATAAGGAAGGGGGAATGAAAGTTCCCAGGCCCCACTCTCCTGGGAAATCAGCAATTCATATTTATGAATCTCATAAAGCAGTCCACATGTCCACTAAAAATGCTAATGCTAGTTATTGTAAATTATCTTCCTGTTTTTTTCACAAGGCTCTCTATCACAATTGCCTCTCCTGGACTAGTGATGTAGAGCTGTTTTCATTTTAGAAACATTAAATGTGTCAATCAACGAGCACTGCATTGTAATGATCACCCTTGTGACGTAAAAACCCTTCAGTGATGGAAGAGAGGGAAGCTGGAATGTTTTTGTAGGAGCTGCTGTCTGTTTGTGTTGTGTGTGTGTGTGTGTGTGTGTGTGTGTGTGTGTGTGCGTGCACACACACTCCTGCACAGGTGAGAGAGGCTGAGTCTAGCCTGTCCTGTGAGGGGATGAAATAGAGATGAGGTGAAAGCGGTCCATCCTTTTGTCTACAATCACCTACAGTAAGCCTAAGGGGGGAAGAAGCTGCATTCTCAAACTAAGCATGCTTTACGTGGATAAAACATACAGTCCTTACTGACTAAGGAAACCTTAGCCTTTTGATGTTGTAGCCAGACTCATGCCAGGACATTTTGAACTTTAATGCTGTCAGTTGTTTTCAGGTAGAGACAATAAGAAGAGGAAGAATAAACAGGGGTCCAAAGCCGGGAGGGCAAATCAAGAAGGAATTTGGGGCTGATTTGTGCTTCCATGACACCCACTGTACAACAGGCTCCTGATGTCCTTACGGGCACATGCAATGGACTCTGGACGCCCAGTTCTCTGCAAGAATAGCTGATGTGAAAGGTCTTGGAGAGAATTCCAGGTGGCCAGAGTGCTTTCGCCACAGTGTGTGTCCCAATTTGTGTGAACCACACCTTTTGAAAATTCTTTTGGCATATCTATCTAGGAGCCCAGCGGGAAAGGCAGGAACCTTCACCCCTGGGCGGCATCCCTTCTCCCAGATTTGGGCCTCCCAGAGACTGGACTTGAAGAGGATAGAGCCATCCCCATTTGAGTAACTGTTGGGGGAGAGGTTGGGTTTGTGGAGAGGAACACTCAGCTGAAAGCCAGCTGCTCACTGACAGGCTGGGGCTCTCACAGCTCCAGGGCCTTGGCACAGCCTCAAAGCAATTTTTTTGGGAAGGCGATGTAGGCTTCCATACCAGTCCTGGTCCAGTCTGCCTGGACAGGGTGTCCACTGGTTCCTCCCCTTGTTGCTGAGCCTCAAGCTTGTAACAAAATATTTAGAATCCTCAGAGTTCAGGATCAATTTGCATGGAGATCCCTCCTCAGCTGCCAACCTGGTTGGGGAGGGGATGAGACAGTCAGTGGTGAGTGTCCTTCCAAGTGTCAGAGTGTCAGTGGTCAGAGCCCTGAGGTTTCTCCCCCATGGCTGGGCTCTACTCCCCTCTCTCTCCTCAGGACACAGTTGACCTTTCCCAAGGACAGTTCATGTGGGTACCTGCACTGATGCCTCTCCCTCCCCTCCAGGTTAACCTGAGTCACCCAACTCTGTTTTCCCCCTCTTCTCCAGGTCCTGGGCCTAGCCAGCCTGGACCCAGCCTCTGCCTTGTCCAGCTGTGGCTCAGGAGGTGTGCTGGGTGTGCTGGGTGAGCTGAACTGCAGCCCCTGGCAATTGCAACCTTGCTTCTTGGGAAAAACAATGACTGTGAACCGCTCCCACACTCCTGATTGATGGTTTCACAGGGGAGGGGGGGAATCTAGCTAATAGACATCTGCTGAAGCCCTCCTGTTTACCATGTTTCATTCCAATCAGGCAAAGGCAACAGCCTTCTGAAGAGGGTCTATCTCTCTGAATCATTTGGGCAGGAGCAGGCAGGGGTTGCCCAAAGGTCCTCTCTGACTCTTGGCTTCTAAATAAACAGCTGAAAGTCAATATCCCAAAAGGCAGCTTAGGGTGGAAGAATCTTGGTGGCCTTTTTTCTTAAATATTGGCTAACAGGGTAGACTTGTGTCAGTCATATATATATATATATATATATATATATATATATATATATATATATATATATATATATATATATATATGAATGAATCAAATGAGTAAACAAAAAACAATGAAACTTTTAGAGGACTTTAATTGAGAGCCTGAAAACAGGACAGTCATAGTAGAAGACTTTTATCACTCCTCTGACTTCACTGGATATGTCTTCCATGTGACAAAATAATGATACAGAGACTCTAAAGGACACACTGTATCAGATGGATTTAATTGACATTTCAGAACGTTTCACCCCAACAGAGCAGAATATACATTCTTCTCAAGTGCACAGGGATCATTCCCAGAGATAGACCACATGGTAGGACACATAAGTCCCTACAAGTTCAAGAAGATTTAAATCATATAAGCATCTTCTTGGATCACAGTGGAATTAAATGAGAAATCAAGTAGAGTAAAAACACCCAAAAACATTTAAACATTTAGAGGCTAAATAGCATGCTATTTAACAATGAATTTGTTACAATGAGTTCAAGAAAATATCAAAGACTTTTTGGAAAAAAGGAAAATGAACAAATAACAGCATAGAATCTCTGGGAATCAGCAAAAGCAGTCCTGAGAGGGAAGTTCATAGCACTATAGACATATCTCCGAAAATAACAAAAATCAGCAATAAACTATTTATCCCTACAACTTAAGAATTAGAAAGAGACCAACAAGAAGAGCGAAGAGTAAGTAGAAGGAAGGGAAAAATAAAGATTATAGCAGAAAAAATAACAGAGACAAAAAATTCAATGAAACAAATAGCTGGTTCCATGAGAGGATAAACAAAATTGATAAACCATTAGCCAGACTCATTAAGAAACAAACACACATGATTCCAATAAGTAAAATCAGAAACAAGAGTGGAGGAGTAAGCACTGGCACTGCAGAAATTAAAAGGATTGTAAGAAAATACTATGAACAACTATATGCCAAAATGCTGGACAGTGTGGATGAAATAGATGAAGTCAGTAAAAAATGCAATCTACCAAAAGTGATTCAGAAAGAATGAAGAAACCTGAATAGACTCATAACAACCTATGAAATAGAAGCAGTAATCAAAACACTTCCAACCAACAAAAGCTCAGGTCCGGACAGCTTCAAAGGGGAGTTCTACCAAACATTCAGAAAACTACAATCTATACTCCCCAAATTATTTCAGAAAATGAAAAGAGGAAAGAATACTTCCAAACTCTTGGTAGGAGGCCAGCATTATTCTAATTCCAAAACAAGGTATAGACACTACAAAGAAAGAGAATTACAGGCCGATATAGCTGATGATGGCAGATACTAAAATCCTCAACCAAGTATTAGCAAATTGCATCCAGCATTATATTAAAGGACCAAATGCCATGATCAAGTTGGATATATTCCAGGGATGCCAGGCTGGTATGATATTCACAAATCAATAAACATGATAAAACTCATAAACAAACTGAGAGACAAAGATCCCGTGATCATATCGATAGATGCAGAAAAAGAATTGAAAAAAAACCCAACACCAATTGTGATAAAACTCTCAGCAACGTGGTAATAGAGAAGCATACCTCAACATCATGAAGGCCATATATGAAAAACCCACAGCCAACATCATACTAAATTGGCAAAAACTAAACCATTTCCCGTGAAAGAACAGGAACAAGACGGTGATGCCAATTTTCACTATTCCTGTTCAACATAGTACAGGAAGTGCTACCATATTGTTCATGAAGAAATTAAAGTCATCCCAACCGGAAAAGCAGGTAATAAATGAATTTGGTCATGTATCAGGATACAAAATTAAAACCCAAAAATATATGTCTTTAGATACACCAAGAATGAACTCACAAAATGAGAAACTAAGAAAAGAATCCCACTTACCATTGCAGTTAAAGAATTAAGGAAAAAACTTAATGAAGGAAGTAAAATAACTGCACTTGGAAAACGACAGCACATTGAAACGGAGATAAAGATATCATCCAATGGACTAATATACCGTGTTGATGGGTTGGTAGAACTAACATCATTAACATGTCCATACTACCCAAAGCAATTTATAGATTCAATGTACTCTCCATTAATATACCAACAGAATATTTCACAGACAAAGAACAAATTCTCCAAAAATTCATATGGAGTAAAAATAGCCTCAGTAATCCAGGGAACAAGAAAAAAATCTGACTTTAGAGAAAATGTTGACTAGCAGAAAGTTAGGGAGGGATAGAGTGTGAGAGCACAAGGAAGTGATAGAGGAGTGTGTGGACTCCTGTGGTGTGTGTGTATGAGCTAGGGATAGTTAGATTCTGCAGGTCTTCTAAGGGGCTGCTAAACCGGGCAGTCTTAGGCAGCGGAGTCCCTCTCCCTGCGCAGGCAATCCTGGGCGGCCAGCACAGGCACGGTGACCACGCCATCTTGGGAAACAGAGCTGCTTCAGACTAGGATCCTGGCCTCAGCACCACCCATTCTGATCTCAGACACATACCAGGACCCTGCATCCACTGGGGACAGAGACCTGTGATCACAGCTACAGACCTGCGGGCACCAAAAGTTCAGAAATCCCCGCAGCAGATCCGTGAGTAACAGAGACCATCCCCACTTCCTGCAGGCTTGCAGGCAGAGCCTGAGTAACTAACTGATAGACCCACCCCTTGCCAGGGCCTCAGTGCTCCAGGAACTTTAGCCTGGAAGTGCATGAGCACCTAGGAACTGATCCCGCTTAGGGCCGGCTTCTGAGCCCTGGGCTGGGAGCAATTGCGTGAACACTGGGAATTTGTCCGGCATATCACAGGCCCAGGGACCCCGATTCTCTGGGCAGGAGGCAGCACCAAGCACCAGCTACTTAACTTTGTTTCTTATCACCTGCGCCTGAGATCCTGATTCCCTGTGCATTCATACTAAGAGCCAGTGACTCCAATTCCTGGTGCAAGGTCACACAGGGACCCTGATTCTCAAGGCAAGGGTGTGGGAAGCAAGAGACTCTGATACTGGATTCTGGGGAACTCTGATGCCTGGCGCACGAGAGGGGGCTCTGGTTTTCAACACACTTCAGGGGGGTCTCTATTTCATCATGGTGCAGGCAGGGTCCCTGATTCTAAGGGCGCGTACGAGGCCACATTGAGCGCTGACAACACTGACTCTGAGCGAGCCTGGTTCCCACCAACCAACCACAACCACACATCTTAGTGTCAGAGCTCTTCAGTGACACTAGGGGGGTGGCAGGCTCCCACTGCACACGGTCCAGGCCCACGCAATTCGACGTTTGAACCATCGGGAGATAATCAGAATGAAGAGATGAAACAACACCCAGAGGAAAGACAATGAGGAGTCACCAAGAAAGGACATTAATGAAGTGGAAGCATGCAACATGACAGAAAAAGAATTCAGAATAATGGTAGTACAATTCATTCACCAGATGGATGAGAAAATCAACAACCTATGCAAGAATCAGGAAGAAATGAAAAGTGATGTAGCTACAATCAAAAATACCATGGAAAGTTTCAACAGCAGACTAGAAGAAGCAGAGGACCGAATTAGTGAGTTAGAAGATAAGGCAGGGAACAAGCTCAATCTGAACAGCAACTGGAGGAAAAAATTAAAAACAGGAGGAGAGCCTAAGGGAGCTTCGGGACAACTTGAAATGAAGTAACATACGCATAATAGGGCTGCAAGAAGAACAAGAAGAGCAGCAAGGATTAGAAAATTTATTTGAAGAAATGATGTCAGAAAACTTCCCAGATATGGGGAAAAAGTTACACAAGTACATAGAGTCCCATGCAAGGTGAACCCCTAAAGACCCACACAAAGAAATGTCATAATAACGATGGCAAATGTACAAGACAAAGACAGAATCTTAAAGGCTGCAGGAGAGAAACAGAGAGTTACCTACAAAGGATCCCCCATCAGATTATCAAATGATTTCTCAACAGAAACACATCAGGCCAGAAAAGAATGGACAGAAATTTACAAAGTGCTGCAAAGCAAAGGACTGAATCCAAGAATACTCTATCCAGCAAGGCTATCATTCAAAATTGAAGGGGAAATAAGAAGCTTCACAGACAAAAAAAAGGCTAAGGGAGTTTACTACTACCAAGCCAGCAATGCAAGAAATGCTAAAGGGACTGGTGTAAAAGAAGAAATAAAAATCCCAGAAAGAAAACAGCCACACACACACACACACACACACACACACAAAAAAAAAATGGCTACAAACAATTACCTTTCAATAATAATTTTAAATGTAAATGGACTAAATGATCCAATCAAAAGACAACAAGTGGCTGAATGGAAAAAAAAACAAAAAACAAACAAACAAACAAAAAAAACATGACCCATATATTTGCTGTCTACAAGAGACCCACCTCATTAGAAGGGACTCAAACAGACTGAAAGTGAAGGGATGGAAAAATATCTTTCAGGCAAATGGAAATGAAAAAAATGGTGGGGTAGCAATACTTATATCAGACAAAATAGACCTCAAAGTGAAGGCCATAACAAGAGATAAGGAAGGCCACTTCACAATACTAAAGGGATCAATACAACACGAAAATATAACCCTGATAAACATATATGCACCGAATGCAGGAGCACCAACATACATAAGAAAACTCCTGGAAGATATCAGGGGAGATATTGACAACAATATAATCATAGTAGGGGACTTTAATACACCACTGTCATCACTGGATAAATCAAGCTAGACAAAAACTCAGCAAAGAAACAGCAATCATAAATGGCTCACTAGATCAGACGGACTTAATTGACATCTTCAGAACACTTCACCCCAAAGCCACAAAATATACGTTCTTCCCAAGTGCTCATTGGACATCTTCAAAAATAGACCACAAATTGGGTCACAAACAAAGTCTCCCCAAATTCAAGAAAATTGAAATCATACCAAGCATCTTCTCAAATCACAAGGCCATAATATTAGAAATAAACTACAATAAAAACAACTCAAAATACTCAAACACTTGGAAGCTCTATCGCATGTTATTAAACATTGATTGAGTTACCAATGAGATCAAAGAAGAAATTAAAAACATTCTGGAAACTAATGACAATGAAAACACAACAATCCAAAACCTTTGGGACACAATGAAAGCCGTCCTGAGAGGGAAGTTTATAGCTCTACAGGCCTATCTCAACAAACAAGAAAAAATGGTAGTAAATCATCTAAATCTACAGCTCAAAGAATTAGAAAGAGAGCAACAAGAAAAGCCCTGAGTGAGCAGAAGGAAGGAGATAATAAAGATTAAAGCAGAAATAAATGAAATAGAGACCAAAAACACAATACAGAAAATCAATGAAACCAAGAGCTGCTTCTTTGAAAGGATAAACAAGATTGACAGACCTCTAGCCACGCTCACCAAGAAGCAAAGAGAAAGGACCCAAATCAACAAATTCAGAAATGATAGAGGCAAAAAAAAAAAACAGATTCCACAGAAATACAAATGATTGTTAAAAAAATACTATGGACAACTCTACTCCAACAAACTAGACAACCTGGAGGAAATGGACATATTCCTAGAAAAATACAACATTCCAAAACTTAATCAGGAAGAATCTAAAAATCTCAATAGGCCAATAACTATGGAAGAAATTGAAGCAGTCATCAAAAAGCTTCCAGCAAACAAAAGCCCAGGACAAGACGGCTTCACAGAGGAGTTTTACCAAACATTCAAGGAAGAACTAAAAACTATCCTCCTCAGAATTACTACAAAAAATCCAAGAGGAAGGAACACTTCCAAGCTCATTCTATCAAGCCAGCATCACCGTAATACCAAAACCAGATAAAGACAACACAATGAAAGAGAATAACAGCCCAATATCCCTCATGAACATAGATGCCAAAATCCTGAACAAAATCCTAGCAAATCGGATCAAGCAGTTCATCAGAAAGATCATACATATAAACCAAGTAGGATTTATCCCAGGCATGCAAGGATGGTACAATATCCACAAATAAATAAGCATGATACATCACATAAACAAATTGAAAGAAAAAAAACCACAAGGTCATAGCAATTGATGCAGAAAAAGCATTTGACAAAATTCAACACCCATTTTTGATGAAAACTCTCAGCAAGGTGGGAATTTAAGGATCATACCTCAACATAATAAAAGCCTTATATGACAAACCCACAGCCAACATCATACTCAATGGACAAAAACTAACACCATTTACCCTAAGAACAGGAACAAGACAGAGATGCTCAGTCTCACCACTCCTGTTCGACATAGTACTGTAAGTATTTGCCATTGCAATTAGACAAGAAAAAATAAAAGGCATCCAAATTGGAAAAGAAGAAGTAAAACTGTCCTTATTTGCAGATGACATGATATTATACTTAAAAAACCCTAAAGACTCCATAAATAAACTATTAGACTTAATAAAAGAATTTGGCAATGTAGCAGGAAAAATTTAATGCCAAGAAATCTATGGCATTTCTATACACCAATAGTGAATGTGCAGAAAGAGAGACTAAAAAAGCAATCCAATTTAACATCGCACCAAAAAAATTAGGCTACCTAGGAATAAACTTAACTAAAGAGGTAAAAGACCTTTTCTTAGAAAACTACAGGACGTTGAAAAAAAAGATAGTGGAAGACATAAAGAGATGGAAGAACATGCCATGCTCTTGGATTCGTAGAATCAACATCATTAAAATGTCCATACTTCCCAAAGCAATCTATAAATTCTACGCACTTCCCATTAGAATACCAATGGCATATTTCACAGACCTAGAACATACTCTCCAAAAATTCATCTGGAATAAAAATCAACCCCGAATAGCTGCAGAGATCCTGAGAAAGAACAAAGTAGTTGGGATATCAATACCAGATATCAAGCTGTATTACAAAGCCACTGTTCTCAAAACTGCCTGGAACTGGCACAATAACAGACATATAGATCAATGGAATAGAATAGAGAGCCCAGAAATCAGCCCCAAACAATACGCTCAATTAATATTTCACAAAGGAGGCAAGAACATACAATGGAGTCAAGATAGTCTCTTCAATAAATAGTGTTGGAAAAATTGGACAGATACATGCAAGAAAATGAAACTAGACCACCAACTTACACCATACACAAAAATAAACTCAAAATGGATAAAGGACTTAACTATACGATGGGAAACCATACAAATACTAGAAGAATCCAAAGGAAACAAAATCTCAGACATATGCCAAAGCAATTTCTTCACCAATACAGCTCCTAGGGCATTGGAAACTAAAGAGAAAATAAACAAATGGGTCTACATCAAAATAAAAAGCTTCTGCACAGCAAAAGAAACCATCAACAAAACAACAATAAAACCCACTGCGTGGGAAAACATATTTTCCAATGTCATATCTGATAAGGGCCTAATCTCCAAAATTTATAGATAACTCATACAACTTAACCAAAGGAAGATAAACAATCCAATCAAAAAATGGGCAAAGGATCTAAATAGACACCTTTCAAAAGAGGACATTCAGAAAGCCAAGAGACATATGAAAACATGCTCAGTCACTAAGCATCAGAGAGATGCAAATCAAAACAACAATGAGGTATCATCTCACACCTGTCAGACTGGCTATCATCAACAAATCCACAAACGACAAGTGCTGGAGAGGATGTGGAGAAAAAGGAACACTTGTGCACTGCTGGTGGGAATGCAGACTGGTGCAGCCACTATGGAAGACAGTATGGACTTTCCTCAAAAATCTACAAATGGAACTCCCATATGACCCTGTGATCCCACTTCTAAGAATATATCCCAGGAAACCAGAAACACCAATCAGAAAGGACATATGCAGCCCTATGTTCATAGCAGCACAATTCACCATAGCTAATATCTGGAAACAGCCTAAGTGCCCATCTGTAGATGAATGGATTAGTAAACTGTGGTACATCTACACGATGGAATAATATTCTGCTGTAAAAAAGAAGGAACTCTTACCATTTGCAACAGCATTGATGGAACTGTAGAGCATTATGCTAAGTGACATAAGCCAGTCAATGAAGGAAAAATACCACATGTTCTCACTCATTTCTGGATAATAAAGACCATTATAAACTTATGAACAAAAATAGATACAGAGGCAGAGCTGCCTCGAACAGACTGTCAAACTACAGCAGGAAGGCCGGGGAGAGTGGGAGGGCAGGAGGGGGGTGGGTAAGAGATCAACCAAAGAAGTTGTATGCATGTATATAAGCATAACCAATGTTCATAAGACACTGGGGGGTAGGGGAGGCCAGGGGATTGTCAAGGGCAGGGGGGTAAAAAGGAGACATATATAATACTCTTTGTAATACTTTATGAAATAAAAAAAGAAAAAAATCTGGAAGGATCAAATACCAGATATTAAGATATATTATAATGCCACCATTCTCAAAACTGCCTGCTACTGGCACTAGAAAAGACATATACACCACTGAAACAGAACAGAGAACCCAGAAGTGGACCCAAGTCATTACGCTTTATTGTTAATTTACAAAGGAGGCAAGGGCATACAATGGAATCAAGACAGTATCTTCAATAAATGATGAAAATCAGACAGAAACATGCAAGAAAATGAAACGAGACCACCACCTTACACCATACACAAAAATAAACTCAAAGTGGATAAAGGACTTGAACTTTAGTTGGGAATCTATATAAAAAAATCTTAGCAGATTGGATAGGCAGCAAAATATAAGACATATGTCTTAGCATATCTTTACTGACACAGTTTCCAAGGCAATGCCAACAAGGGGAAAATAAACAAATGGACTACCTCAAAATAAAAATCTTTTGCACAGCAAACAAAATCCTGAACAAAATAACAAGAAAACCCACTGCATAGGAGAATATATTTGTCAGTGGTATCTCTGAAAAGTGTTGAATTCCAAAGTTTACAGGGACCTCACACAAATTAACAATAGGAAGATAAACAATCCAATTAAAACATCGGCAAAGGACTTAAATGGACACTTTTTGTAAGGGGACCTACATAAGGCCAAGAGACATAGGAAAAATGCTCAAAGGCACTAACAGTCCAAGAGATGCAAATCAAAAGGACAGAAATACTAATCCACACCTTTCAGAATAGCTGTCAGAAAAAAAACAAAACAAAACAAAAAAAACCCACAAGTGCTGGAGAGGATTCGGAGAAAAAGGAACCCTTGTGCACTGCTGGTGGGAATGCAAAGACCAACAGTAGTTAATACATATACATATACATATACATATACATATACATATACATATACATATACATATACATATACATGTCCTTTCCAATAACAGACAAACATTTTAATTAACCATACCTCTGACATGCTTCCCATTGGCTCATCAGGGCAATATACAAATTAACTGCCAACATTGATGTTGGCTGGCAGCCAGGCAGCTGAAGCGAACAGGAGGCAATCTTGCTCTAGTGAAGGAAGAAGCCAAGGTTGCCCGCCTGCCACTGCTGGGCTGTGTGCTTGCACTCTAAGCAACTCTGTTGCAATTATAGACACTAAACAAACCCCATGCTTTCAGCCAGCCAGCAGAGCTGGAGTTGCAACAGACTTTTGATAATAGAACCCAAAGAAACCCAGATACCTGCTTTCAGCAGCCGAGGCCTCCGCGCTGGAGCCAAGCCTCAGAGCTAAATTTGGCTCTCAGTTCCAGTGACAGCCATAGAAGGTAAACAAATCCCACAATAAAAAAGAAAAAACGGACAGGTTGGGCGCTTCAGTCACCCGCCAGCCTGAAAATGGCCCTCAGCCCCTCACCCAGACTGGCCAGGCATCACAGTGGGGACCCCGACCCTGAAGGGGGTGTGTCCAGCTGCAAACAGCTATCATCCCCTCATCCAGGCTGGCAAGGCACCCAAACGGGAACCCCACCCTGATCCAGGACACCCTTAGGGGCAATCCAGCCAGCCCCCACCCATGCACCAGGCCTCTATCCTACATACTAAGAGGGTAATATGCCTCCCAGCACCGGGATGAGCAGAGAAGCGAGGCCTCCCGAAACCTGGATCAGTGGAGCCTGCATCACCTGGATCAGTGGAGCAGTGAATGCTCACTGCCCCTGTGTCAAGCGGAGCCGCAAGGCCTACCAGCACCGAGATCAGTGGAGCAGTGAGTCCTAACTGCCCCTGTGTCAAGTGGAGACACAAAGCCTCACAGCAAAGGGATCAGAGGAGCAGCTAGTCCTCACTGACACTGTGTCAAGCGGAGCTGCGAGGCCTCCCAGCACTCTGATCAGCAGAGCCGCGAGTCCTCCTGGCCCATGGAGCAGCCTGAGGGGGGGCAGTGCCCAAACCCCATGATCGCCCTGCATCTCTGTGTGTGACAGGGTGAGGCACCCCAACCCCCCCATGGGCCCTATTCTGTGTGTGAGAGGGTGGAGCCACAACCACCTCCTGGGCCCTGCCCTGAGTGTGACAGGGGGCGGCGCTCCAAACCCCTGATCCGAGCTGCTCTGTGTGTGACAGGGGGCGGTGCCCCAACTCCCCTATAGGCCCTATTCAGTGCGTGACATGGGGGAGCTCCAAAACACCCTGATTGGCCTTGCTCTGTGTGTGACAGGGTATGGAGCCCCAACCCCCTTGATGGGCCCTGCTCTGTCTATGACAGTGGGTGGTGCTTCTACCTCCCCATCAACCCTGCCTTGAGTGCTATAGGGGGTGGCACCCCAACCCCCCAATCGGCCTTACTCTGAGCATGACTGGGGTTGGCATCGCAACCTCCCGATCCGCCCTGCTCTGTGCATGACAGTGGGCGGATGTCCCAACTCCCCAATTGGCCCTGCTTTAAGCCCGACCAGGGGTTGCACCTAGAGATCGGGCCTGCCCTCTGCCATATGGGAGCAGGCCTAAGCCAGCAGGTCGTTATCTCCTGAGGGGTCCCAGATTGTGAGAGGGCACAAGTGGGGCTGAGGGACACGCATGCACCAGTGAACAAATTTTTGTGCACTGGGCCTCTAGTATATATATATACACACAAACACATATACCTAAATACATTTATGTATATGTATATGTATATGTATATGTATATGTATATGTATATGTATATGTATATGTATATGTATATGTATATGTATATGTATATGTATATGTATATGTATATGTATATGTATATGCATATGCATATGCATATGCATATGCATATGCATATGCATATGTATCTCCCATAGATGGCTAATGAACTTTGATATTCAGCAGGGCTGAAAATCAGCATTATATTATCCTGCTGTTGGCAAAATGGCTGAAGGTAATCTCCTAACCTGATAACCCTTTTAATGTTTAGCAAACTTGACTGCTGATATGCCTGTTTGCTTTGTTAAAGGGCATATATGAGAAACGTAAACCAAGTTAATAAAAACTGATGGGTACTGGGTTTCAGAGAGCTTCTCTGCTAGAAAGAAAGGTCTCTGCCTGGCTCCCCCATGTCTTCTAAATTTATATTTGTTGTCAAGTGTATTCATTTTTGTGCACCTCCTTTCCCATATCCTGAATCCTTGCTGCAAAAGGTTGCAGCATTCTGGCGCCCAATGTGGGGCATCTGGATAAGAAATATCACCAGAGTGAAAAAGGAAGACATTTCACCAGAAAGCTGAGAAGTGCACTGAAAAGGTGGGGAAAATTTTCTGTGCACAAAGCCCATGCCAGCTTTGGAAATTGTGAAACATAAAGTGGGCGGAAAATCTTTTATTTCTGCCAGGCTATAATGAGGAAAACTTTGAGTATAAAGCAAAAAAATAAATAAATAAATAAATAAATAAATAAATAAATAAATAAATAAATAAATAAATAAAAATAATAATAATAATTGTAAACATTTACTTGCATGCTCAAGGATAAAGAAATTAAAATATCAAAAATACTCTCTTAAATCAGGCTCAAGGAAAAAAGGTAACCTTCTCACCTTAAACTATGTGGGCTCTTGTTCGCACTGCATTATGCCTAATTCGTATTGGGGATCAAAAGTCTGTAATGCCTAAGCCCTGGGTCCTCCACCTTTACTGTGGAAAGGCTCAGCAGCTAGAAAAAATGGGGTTAACAGTCATTTTAAAAAAGGACTCTTTAATGCTTTGTCTGAAAATTACCATATGACACCTTGGGACAGGCAGATTTATCAAAAATAACTTTAGAGTACAGTCAATGCCATGAAGAGCAGAATACGATAAGACCCATGAAAACTACTCTGATTTATTTAGCCTTGGCTCTATGTTATGGGCACTTGTCTGTTGATTATTATCAATCTGTCTTGGTTGTTTATTGTTAGTCTATTAAGCATGCATTCAATTTAATTTAATAAGAAAAGAAACAGTAGATGTACAGGCCATTATTAATATCTAAAACACCTCCCAACCCATTAATTACTAGTCTTTTGGTGATCCCATAAAATGTATGCCCACTCTCGAGAGTGTTATTAAAAGCCTCAGTTTATTTCCCACACCATCATTTGAAATTTGGATAGAAGAGACATTCCTCACAAGTTAAGGGATATCTCTGGGATTTCTGTACCCGTGAAGAGAAAAACACTAGCTTAAGGGAAGTCGCATCCCACCCGATTTTGGGTGGCCTCTTGGACTGACCCCTATCTCCTCACAGATGCTATAGTACAAACCCAAGACTGTTTTTCTTTATAAGGTGGAGAAAATGACACAAGGAAAATATACAGGCTGTGTTTAGGCAATAAGATTAGTGTTTCCATAATAAGGGGCAGTTCTTAAATAATAATGGACCATATTCCAAGGTTAACATTAAAGCCAATGAAAGCCAGTAAGTTTTCTCTGCTGCAAAATTTGCCAAAGTAAAACACCTTAGATGGTGATAACTGGCTTTGGAATCTCAAAATTGTTAAAAGTTAAATAGATAGATATAACTAATATGAAGGCTTTGTGGCAAAGCTTTTCAGTAATAATGATAAATTAATATATTGATGGTGAGGGTGCAGTCACTGAGGAGAGGCTGACTGCACTCTCTGTTGGAGGAAAGGACCAGTGGATCTTCTCCCTGTAAAAGCAGAGAACCTGGCAGAGCAACCTTATATCTAACCTCTGAAGGAAAAATGTGGTGGTTTTAAAATTCAAATGCCTACAGGCCTTCTTCCCTTCTCCCCCTACTTCTTTGGCAACCTCATATGTGTAAACATACACTTGTAAAGTTTTGGTAACTTAAAAATTTGGAGTTGGTTACATTAAGGAATAAAACTTATTAAATCTCTAAATGTTTTGAAATAACAAACTACTGAAATATTAATTTGAGTTTGCCTAGAATGAAAAAATAAAGGACAGATTTGAATGTATTAATTAAATAAGTCTTTGTTAATTTTATTGGAAATATATCCTTAAAAATGTGAAGGTATTACTAATCTAAGAAATGCTAAGTATTTAACTTGTCACCTAAAGTTTAAGGCTTCCAAGAGTTAAAAGTTCAAATTAAATTGGGAGAAATTATATGGTTGTAATGATAAAATGCATAAAGTATAGAAATTCATTATCAAGAAAAATAGATAGAGAGAAAACCAAGATGGCGGCATAGGTTAACGCTGGAGATTGCTGCCTCGAACAACCACTTCAAAAAACAACTAAAGATGGAACGGACATCATCCAGAACCACAGGAAGGCTGGCTGGGTGGAAATTCTACAACTAGGAGGAAAGAGAATATCATACCCAGACTCAGAGGAGGCGCAGTGCTGAAGTGAAATACTCAGGTGTGGAGTGTGCGCGGAGTGGGCTGGCAGCGGAGGGCGCGGTTGTTGTTTTCAATCGGGCAGGAATTTCAGACTCTGAACTCCAGATCCGGGCGAGACACTAGGGACCCAGACTCAAAGGGGAGAAGCGGGACTGTCTGGCTTCGGTCAGAACTCGAAGACAGCTTTCTCTCTGAGGTCTGCAGTGGTTGCTGGGACTCTGTGAGGCAGATCCCCCAGGGACGGAACTGAGAGCAGCCATAACTGCTTGCTCGGGCACGTCCTGTAGATCCCCGGGGACCCGCCCCGCCCAAGCCCTGCACACAGCCATTTGCGGGATAGCCTCAGGCAAATGCTAGATTAGCACCACCCTAGAGATCCAGCACAGAAGCTCTCCCACTGCAGACACAGCAGACTCTCATAGCCAGTTAGCCTGGAGGTCAAATCACCTCCGGTATTGCCAACAACAATCGAGGCTTAACTACAACAAGACTGTGCAAAAAGAACACTAGGGGGTGCAACAAGAAAGCATAAAAAATGCGGAGACAAAGAAACAGGACAAAATTGTCCATGGAGGATATAGAGTTCAGAACCACACTTTTAAGGTATCTCAAGAACTGTCTAGAAGCCGCCGATAAATGTAGTGAGAACCTCAAGAAATCTAATGAGACCCTTGATGTTGTGATAAAGAACCAACTAGAAATTAAGCATACACTGACTGAAATAAAGAATATTATACAGACACCCAACAGCAGACCAGAGGAGCGCAAGAATCAAGGCAAAGATTCGAAATCCGAAGAAGCAGAAAACACCCAACTGGAAAAGCAAAATGAAAAAAGAATCCGAAAATACGAAGATAGTGTAAGGAGCCTCTGGGACACCTTCAAGCTTACCAACATCAGAATTATAGGGGTGCCAGAAGATGAGAGAGAGCAAGATATTGAAAACCTATTTGAAGAAATAATGACAGAGAACTTCCCCCACCTGGTGAAAGAAATAGACATACAGGTCCAGGAAGCGCAGAGAACCCCAAACAAATGGAATCCAAAGAGGACCACACCAAGACACACATAATTAAAATACCAAGAGCAAAAGATAAAGAGAGAATCTTAAAAGCAGCAAGAGGAAGAAACTCAGTTACCTACAAGGGAATACCCATACGACTATCAGCTGATTTCTCAACAGAAACTTTGCAGGCCAGAAGGGAATGGCAAGAAATACTCAAAGTGATGAATACCAAGAAACTACAACCAAGATTACTTTATTCAGCAAAGCTATCATTCAGAACTGAAGGTCAGATAAAGAGCTTCACAGATAAGGAAAAGCTAAAGGAGTTCATCACCACCAAATCAGTATTATATGAAATGCTGAAAGGTACCCTTTAAGAAGAGGAAGAAGAAGAAAAAGGTAAAGATACAAATTATGACCAACAAACATGCACCTATCAACAAGTGAATCTAAGAATCAAGTGAATAAATAATCTGGTGATCATAATAGAATCAGGGACATAGAAAGAGAATGGACTGACTATTCTTGTGGGGGAAAGGGGTGTGGGAGATTCGGGAAGAGACTGGACAAAAATTGGACAAAAATCGTGCACCTATAGATGAGGACAGTGGGTGGGGAGTGAGGGTGGAGGGTGGGGTGGGAACTGGGAGGAGGGGAATTATGGGGGCAAAAAGAGGAACAAATGTAATAATCTGAACAATAAAGATTTAATTTAAAAACAAAACAAAATGAAGAATAAAAAAAAAGAAAAAGAATTCCTGTGATTTCTCTGGAAAAAAATAGTAGTACAAAATATATTGTAGTACTTATGTGTACCGTGTGGTAAAATTTCATCCTAGGATATAATATTTAATTGGATTGATTTAAAAAGAGGAATAATTCTTTGGTCTGAACGAAATTTTTAATATAAAAACCAGTTTAAATTTAATTGATCTATTTTAGAATACTTACAACAAATGTATAATGTAATGTTTGGGTTACACATATTTGTGATAGTCTTTCCATGTTAAATTTCAAGACTTTAACCAAGAAATAGCATTGAAACTTTCCAAGTGCCCTGGAATAATTCAAGGGTTTACTCTTCTTAAAAGAAATATTTTGGAAAAGAAATATTTTTAAACCAATTCACGCCAATCTTATATTGTGGAAATCACTTGAAGCTTCATCAAATAAAAATTAATAACTGTGTTCTCTTTACATACACATATTTTAAATGTTATAAAAGTATCAACCTCTAAGGGAGGGCAGGACAAAGTTGCTGAATACTTCTTAAGCAACATCGGATTATTCAGCAGCAGAATTTTAACATGGGAGCCCTGACAGCCTGATCTTTAGATAGGCCAGGGGGTAGTGCAACATCTGGACTTCATAGGTCAAACGTATAAGTTTACTTACTTTGCTTTCTCAATAAAGATGCATACTTTAGTCACTTAACAAATTAGCTTTTTACAATATAATCAAGGTCTCATATAAACTCAGTTATACGAGAAGCAGATATTTGATTAGCAGTTGGTTCTGACACAGTCCAGAGTAAAATTTCTGTACCTATGCAAATGAGCACTAGCCGAAAGAATGTTGTTTAAAAGTAAATTTTAAGCTTAATAAAAAGGAGAATTTTTTAAATCTCTTCTGCTATTTACAAGGTAAACAAAGAGTTATTATTCAAACATTAAATCTCACCATTAATAAGAAACCATAGAAAAAGTTACTTTTACTTAATCTGAATGCACTGCACTATTGGTCTCTCTTATAGGTATTTCTGAAAAGGAACCAAGTTTGAAGCTCTATTTAAAAGAAAGAAAAAGGCTTTTAAAAGAAACTCCCAAATTGTAGCCTATAAATCTCTCTGGAAGAAAAAACGGAAGGAGATTCCGTTCAAATATCTAGAAAACTGTAATTAAAAATAAATGTATTAGGCCTCAGAAAGAAAAGGAAACAATTTGCATTTTGCCTCCTTAAAGAAAGCTTATGTCAATATACTCAAAGACTGATAGCAGAAACCCTATTAGTGTCATTTACTGTCCCCACCCAATGACAAAGGAAGTTAGGAAAGAATCCTTATGTTAGACTGATTTAAATTAGCAGATGAAAATAAAAGAATATTCAGGGGAACTTAGTTGTAATAGGCAGAAACCTATTCCTGGAGAAGTCACTGTTTTTACTGATAATTCATCTCATGGTAAAGCTGCTTATAATGCAATGAATTCAGATCAAGTCATTCAGACCAGTCATACTTCTGTGCAAAGAATTGAATTAGAAACGATCAACGCTGACTTGCAGGATTTCCAAAAGCCTCTTCATATTATCTCTGATCTGTGCCGGGGTCCAACCCCAGCAGGTCCAGGGGTTGCCAAGGCGTAGACAGAGTCGGCAAAGAAGGAAGGACACGGAGACAGTGTTCAGTTGATCAGCATCCTAGCCAGGATCTCTAGCCAGGATCTCCAGCCAAGTTCTGGTCTGGATCTCCAGAGAGGTTCTGCTTCGAATCTCCAGCCAGGTTCTGTGTCCATCCTCTCTTGCTAGGTTCTCCAGGTTCTCCAGCGAAGTTCTGCCAGTTTCTGTACAGGATCTTTTGCCATGTTCTCTCCAGCGAAGTTCTTCTGTCTCTAGGTAATGTTCTGTGTAGGTTCTGTGCCTAGGTTCTGTCTCTCTTGGTTCTGTCTTCTAAGTTCTGTGTTCTAAGTTCTGTCTCCTAAGTTCTGTGTCTTGCTGTCTTGTAACATCTGTATTTATACCAGTTGATTGAATCCTATCAATCTCTATTACAAAGGTTAGGGCGTTTCTTATCTCCATTCCAGGGAGTAAAGATTATGTAGCTTAAGCATGATTGTTCGTAGTTAAAGTGATTAATTACCCGCCTGGCACTTTGTTAAGAGGTTTTATTCCCTCCCTAACTTCAGGGGAAAATCCCTACCTGGGGAAACAACCTTTCTCAGAGACCTTGGTTAAAACACATAGTGCCAAGAAGGTGAGCAAACATATTAAGAACAGTATGCCATATATGCCAGGTCCCTTGAAAACAGCAAGCACGGACCGGCTCCCAAAAAATTCCCCCTTTTTTATTTTTTTAAAAGCCAGGCATTAAAAAGAAAAACCTGAAATGCTCTCTTGTATCCATTTTAAGAGTAGGATTGGCGCTTTCCGCTATTACCTGAGTCCTGATCTATCATCCCAGGGAGAGCTTGCTAATCCTGCACTTTCCCAGGGTAGAAAGGCTGCAGTGGGGTTAAGGATAAGGCTCCTTGGGCCTACCTTCTCCCATGCCATTACATTTACCTTTCCTTCCTCAGAAAAGCATGGACATACTTCTTGTATAAAACATTCTGTCTGACTGGGAGTGACCTTAATCCTCTACTAGCAAGCATATATGTTAAAAGATCAATACAGAGTCTTCTTTCTTTAGACTCAGTATGGCACATCTTCTCAATCTAAGGATCAATACAGAGTCTTCTTTCTTTGGACTCAGTATGGCACATCTTCTCAATATAAGTTCTGTACTATCCACCTTCTTACCCTACTTATCTTCTATAAGGAGGTCTGCAGTACCCTGGTGGAGTCCTATCCATCCCGAGAGTGGGGCTTCTCAATCGGGGGGGCATACCTAGGGGAATCCTTTTCCAGGGGTTCCCAAAGGTGTGGACGGAGTCAGCGAAGACTATACACCATTTTCCTATGGTGGAGTCCTATCCGTCCCAAGTGCGGGGCGCTTACCTAGGGGTCCCTGTTCGGGCGCCAGATGCTGGGGTCGAACCCCAGCAGGTCCAATGGTCCCCAAAGGTGTGGACGGAGTCAGCGAAGAAGGAATGACACGGAGACAGTGTTCAGTTGATCAGCATCCTAGCCAGGATCTCCAGCCAGGATCTCCAGCCAAGTTCTGGTCTGGATCTCCAGAGAGGTTCTGCTTCAAATCACCAGCCAGGTTCTGTGTCCATCTTCTCTTGCTAGGTTCTCCAGGATCTCCAGCGAAGTTCTGCCAGTTTCTGTACAGGATCTTTTGCCATGTTCTCTCCAGCGAAGTTCTTCTGTCTCTAGGTAATGTTCTGTTTAGGTTCTGTGCCTAGGTTCTGTCTCTCTTGGTTCTGTCTTCTAAGTTCTGTGTTCTAAGTTCTGTCTCCTAAGTTCTGTGTCTTGTTGTCTTGTTACATCTGTATTTATACCAGTTGATTGAATCCTATCAATCTCTATTACAAAGGTTAGGGCGTTTCTTATCTCCATTCCAGGGAGTAAAGATTATGTAGCTTAAGCATGATTGTTCGTAGTTAAAGTGATTAATTACCCGCCTGGCACTTTGTTAAGAGGTTTTATTCCCTCCCTAACTTCAGGGGAAAATCCCTACCTGGGGAAACAACCTTTCTCAGAGACCTTGGTTAAAACACATAGTTCCAAGAAGGTGAGCAAACATATTAAGAACAGTATGCCATATATGCCAGTTCCCTTGAAAACAGCAAACACGGACCGGCTCCCGGCAGATCTGCCTATGCTTTCAGCCTGGTAAACAGAACTGCAACTACTCAATTTAAATGGCTGTGACCTACGCCTATCTATACTATTTGAACAAGTCCTCGTCCTTTAACGAAAGGAAATGAATATGCCTATCAATTAGTTATTTTAAAGAAACAGGTCAGGGGAATCTCATCAACTTTTACATTAGTCTGCCAAAATATTGTACAGCAGACAAAACAGATTATGAAGAAATGTCCCCCTTGCATGTTATATCTGCTACAAGGGCCTCTAAATCCCAACTTGAAAAACAAAAGTGGGGGAATAGTGAAATCTCCTATAAGTAAACTACACAAAGCCTTAATTACTTTTAATTTTTCCCTTGTAATGCTCATGGCAAGACACCTATGGAAAGACACTAGTGAAAGAGTAAGCTAAAGGAAAATGTTCTGGTTAAATGGAAAGATACTGAGTCTGGTTTATAGAAGGGTCCCTTCATTAACCTTTGGTTGAGGATATACTTGTATCTTTCCAGAAAACTTCTCCAATTCCTGCAACATGAATCTGAGAGAGGAACTGACCAGACTACTGCAACCACAGATAGCAGTGGCCCCAAGCAAAACGCTGAGGAGTCAGAGGAAAACATCCAGAGATGGGGGATGGTGAAGACGGCTTGCCATGCTAGCACTCATCAGCTGTGCATTGGTGCAGGTTGCCCATGACAAAGCCAAAAAAGGTCAGACATGCATTGTCATTTCTCACCATTTGTCCACCATCCAGAACGCGAACATCATTGCTGTCATGTCACAAGCTAACAGTGCCTGGGAAAGGGATCCATAAAAATCTAATGGCTCCAAATGAAGCCTACTATGAATGAATTCCTTAAATACCTGACAATAATATTTAGAAGGACATGAAAGAACTCAATTTTTGTCGTCGAATCTCCCTATATTTCCTTTTTAGAATAACCACTAGTGTCTTTCTTTCTTGTTCTTCTATGTTTGCTTCCATTCTGAAGATGCATGAAGTCCTAAAAGGATCTGAGCAAAGCTAATGGCATACACCTTTCTAAATTAATTAAGAAAGCAAAAAGGGGGAAATTTGGAGGAAAGACCAATGGTAGTGAACATATCAATGAGAGAAGTCCCACAGAAGGCAAATGGACTTCGATATTCAGCATGGCTGAAAATCAGCATTTTGTTACCCTGTTGTTCGCAAAATGGCTGAAAGCAACCTCCTTCCATGATGATACTTTTATGGTTTACCAAAATTTACCATAAACATGCCTGTTTCTTTTGCTAAAGGGCAAATGTGTATTCAAGTAAATAAAAGCTGATGGGTCCTGGGTTTCAGAGAGCCTCTTTACTAGAGAGAAATATCTTCACCTGGCTCCCCATGCCTTGTAAATTTGTAATTGTTTTCTAGTGTATTCATTTGAGTTCATCCACTTTTCCAGATCCTGAATCTTTGCTGCAAACGGTTGCTGCAGGGAAGGTAGGGGAAGGTGGGGTTAGGGGGAGAGATCAACCAAAGGACTTATAGGCATGCATATAAGCCTGACTAATGGACACAGACACCAGTGGGGGTGTTGACATGAGTAGGAGGTAGGGGGGACAAATGGGGGATAACGACACATATGTAATACCTTAATCAATAAAGAAAAAAAAAGCCCTAGCTGGTTAGCCACTGTGGATGGATTATTGGTCTCCAGACTGAAGGGTCCCAGGTTTGATTCCGGCCAAAGACACATGCCTGGATTGTGGGCTTAGTCCCCAGTGTGAGGCGTGCACGTGGCAGAGGATCAATGTTTCTCACTCATCATTGATGTTGCTATCTCTCTCTCCCTCTCCCTTTCTCACTGAAATCAATAAAAAATATTTCAAAAAAGAAAAAATGAAAGAGATGAATGAAATAGTGCCAGAGTAAAAAAAATATGTTTTAGAATACAGTAGAAGGAATCCTATTATTTTCAGATATTTAATAATTCCTACAAATTTTCTGATAAAATAGGTTTGCACTGTTTTGGTAATATTATATTTAATTTTTTTTCTTAACATATTAATTTTTATTGCATGTAACACTATATTATAAAAGTCTAATATGCAAATTGTCCCTTCAAACAGGAGTTTGACCAGGAGATCAACCATGGGGTGGGACTGTGTAGCTGTTGTCCCGGCTGCACCCTCGAGCCAGCCCCACACTGTTCTGTCCGCCCCACCCCCACCCCCTGCAATGATTGAGGACCCGCCAGCCAGTAAGCTTCCCACAGCCCCTTCCCCTAGCCTTCATCTTCCCCCATCTGATCCCCCACTCGATCAGGGTTGGGCCAGCCAGCCAAACACCTGCATCGCCTTCCCCTGGCCAACCCGGCGATTGGGGTGTGCAGGCCAGACACCACGCATGCACGAATTTGTACACTGGGTCTCCAGTATTAGTATATTTAAAATAGTTTTTCTTGGAATATTAATGCTTATTGCATATACAATTATTACATTTAAAATAGATTTTCTGGAAATATTAACATTCATTGAATGTACCATTATGATACTAAAATCATTTTTCTTAAAATATTAAAAAAGTAAATCTAAAAAGAGGGAAACTGTATCAACATGGATTAAAAGGAATGCATTCCTCACTCTGGTGTTATCTACTTATTACCTCACTCATTAGAAGCTGAAGAATTATTTCCTAACAATGAAATAATAAGATAGTGTTCAGTACAGATGCCCATCCACTACTCACTTTCCACATGGCTTCCTGAAATTAAAGTGCAGCATTCCTTTTAAAACAGCTCATTACTCTAAGCTGTACCATGTACCTTGACTTCACATATCAGTAGTGCTTTGCCTTGGAACAGAATGGGCAGGTTTTGTAGGTGGAGGATCCCAACTTCTTGAAGATGGAGCCCTTTTCAGTGGAAGGAAACCCATCCATAGAGCCACTGCTGTGAAGATTAATTGTATGTCTACCACCCTCTGTGTTATAAATAACATCATTCTACTTGAGTAGGGTCAACATTTTTTAAATGGTCAAGTCTGGTTATTGTGTATAAATCTTTCCTAAACAGGATCATGGTCATAAGCCTGCTGGTTAGCCCAAAATGATAAAATAATATCTTGTCATGTCTTCAGTACAGTGCTCAGAGTTATTGAAAATCAGTTTGGATAACCGAGAAAAAACTGAAGCAGCATTATATATACTTGCCAAAAATGAAACAAAACACACACACACACACACACACATATCGGAATTTGAATGCAGAGAATCCAGATATAGTAAGTGAAAGAAGTTTAACATACAAGAAAAGAGTGTCGACTAGTCTTCAAATTAGTTTCATCTTAATTAAATCTTTTAAAACACGTAATGTTATAGATAAAAATTAAAATATACAGTCAAAACATGATGCATCACAAAAAAGTGTTACTTAAGGTATGTTATCATATAATGCCTAAAGTTCATTTATAAAATAATTCTTTGATCAGAATACTATACTCTATTTAAATAGTAGTGAAAAAAAACATGTTGAATAATACATAATTAAAAATCACTGTTTTCCTTTTTATTTATTTATTTATTTATTTATTTATTTATTTATTTATTTATTATTGATTTCTTTAATTGCTTAAAGTATTACAAAGGGTATTACGTATGTGTCCTTTTTTTCCCACGGCCCTTGACAATCCCGTGGCCTCCCATACCCCCCAGTGTCTTATGTCCATTGCTTATGCTTATATGCATGCATACAAGTCCTTCGGATGATCTCTTACCCCCCTCCCTCCTGCCCCCAACTCTCCCTGGCATTCCCGCTGCAGTTTGACAATCTGTTTGAGGCAGCTCTGCCTCTTTATCTATTATTGTTTAAAAGT
Source organism: Myotis daubentonii (assembly GCF_963259705.1). NCBI lineage: Eukaryota > Metazoa > Chordata > Mammalia > Chiroptera > Vespertilionidae > Myotis > Myotis daubentonii. The sequence continues at coordinate 7,185,884 of NC_081862.1, read as the reverse complement.
TTATAATGGTCTCTTATCCATGAATGCATGAGATCATGTGGTATGTTTCCTTCATTGACTGGCTTATTTCACTTAGCATAATGCTCTCCAGTTCCATCCATGCCATTGCGAATTATAAGAGTACCTTCTTTTTTACAACAGCATAGTATTCCATCATGTAGATGTACCACAGTTTTCTAATCCATTCATCTAATGTTGGGCACCTAGGCTGTTTTCAGATCTTAGCTATGGTGAATTGTGCTGCTTTGAACATAGGGGTGCATACATCCTTTCTGATTGGTGTTTCTGGTTTCTTGGTATATATTCCTAGAAGAGGGATCACAGGGTCAAATGGGAGTTCCATTTGTAGTTTTTTGAGGAAACTCCATAGTGTCTTCCATAGTGGCTGCACCAATCTCCATTCCCACCAGCAGTGCACGAGTGTTCCTTTTTCTCCACATCCTCCAAAGCAATTGTCGTTTGTGGATTTGTTGATGATAGCCATTCTGACAGGTGTGAGATGGAACCTAATTGTTGTTTTGATTTGCATCTCTCACATGATTAGTGACTTTCAGCATGTTTTCATATGTCTCTTGGCTTTCTGAATGTCCTATTTTGAAAGGTGTCCATTTAGATCCTTTGCCAATTTTTAATTAGATTGTTTATCTTCTTTTTTTTAAGTTGTATGAGTTATCTATAAATTTTGGAGATTAGGCCCTTATCAGATATGACATTGGCAAATATGTTTTCCCATGCAGTGGGTTTTCTCATTGTTTTGTTGATGGTTTCTTTAGCTGTGCAGAAGCTTTTTATTTTGATGTAGTCCTATTTGTTCATTTTCTCTTTAGTTTCAAGTGCCATAGGAGCTGTATCAGTGAATAAATTGCTTCAAGGTATGTCTGAGTTTTTGTTGCCTTTGGATTCCTCTAGAATTTTTATGGTTTCCTGTCATACATTTAAGTCCTTTATCCATTTTGGGTTTATTTTTGTGTATGGTGTAAGTTGGTGGTCTCGTTTCATTTTCTTGCATATTTCTGTCCAATTTTCCCAACGCCATTTATTGAAGAGACTATCTTGGCTCCATTGTATGTTCTTGCCTCCTTTGGCAAACATTATTTGAGCATATTTGTTCTGGCCGATTTCTGTGATCTCTATTCTGTTCCATTGATCTATATGTCTGTTATTGTGCAAGCTCCATTCAGTTTTGAGAATAGTGGCTTTGTAATACAGCTTGATATCTGGTAGTGAGATCCCAACTACTTTGTTCTTTTTCAGGATTGCTGCAGCTATTTGGGGTCTTTTTTTATTCCAGATGAATTTTTGGAGATTTCATTCTAGATCTGTGAAGTATGCCGTTGGTATTTTAATGGGAAGTTCGTAGAATTTATAGATTGCTTTGGATGGTATGGACATTTTAATGATGTTGATTCTACCAATCCGTGAACACGGTATGTTCTTCCATCTGTTTATGTCTTCCTCTATCTCTTTTTTCAATGTCCTGTAGTTTACTGAGTAGAGGTCTTTTACCTCTTTAGTTAAGTTTATTCCTAGGTAGCTTAATCTTTTTGGTGCGATGGTAAATGGGATTGTTTTTATAATCTCTCTTTCTGAAAGTTCACTACTGGTATATAGAAATGCCTCAGATTTCTTGGGGTTAATTTTGTATCCTACTACATTGCCAAATTCATGTATTAAGTCACTAGATTTTTTGATGGATTCTCTAGGGTTTTGTAAGTCTAATATCCTGTTGCCTGCAAATAAGGACAGTTTCACTTCCTCTTTTCCAATTAGGATACCTTTTATTTCTTGTTCTTGTCTAATTGCAATGGCTAATACTTCCAGTACTATGTTGAACAGGAGTGGTGAGAGTGGGCATCCCTGTCTTGTTCCTGTTCTTAGAGGAAATAGTGTTAGTTTTTGTCCATTGAGTATGATGTTGGCTGTGGGCCTGTCATATATGGCTTTTATTATGTTGAGGTATGATCCTTCTACTCCCACCTTGCTGAGAGTTTTTATCAAAAATGGGTGTTGGATTTTGTCAAATGCTTTTTCTGCATCAATTGATATGACCTTTTTTTTTCTTTCAATTTGTTTATGTGATATATCACGCTTATTGATTTGCGGATATTGTACCATCCTTGCATCCCTGGGATAAATCCTACTTGGTCATGTTGTAGGATCTTTCTGATGTACTGCTGGATCTGATTTGCTAAGATTTTCTTGAGCATTTTGGCATCTATGTTCATGAAGGATATTGGCCTGTAATTCTCTTTCATTGTGTTGTCTGTACTGTTATTTGGATGATGCTGGCTTCATAGAATGAGCTTGGAAGTGTTCCTTCCTCTTGGATTTTTTGTAGTATTCTGAGGAGGATAGGTTTTAGTTGTTCTTGAATGTTTGGTAAAACTCCCCAGTGAAGCCATCTGGTCCTGGGCTTTTGTTTGTTGGAAGCTGTTTGATGACTGCTTCAATTTCTTCTATAGTTATTGGCCTATTGAGATTTTTAGATTCTTCCTGATTGAGTTTTGGAATGATGTATTTTTCTAGGAATTTGTCCATTTCCTCCAGGTAATCTAGTTTGTTGGAGTAGAGCTGTCCATAGTATTTTTTTACTGAAGAGACAGAACTGAACTGATAGCTGTGTATCTAACTCCTCTCCCTGAAAAAGCCACAGAATGTATCAGTTACTCAGCCTGCCCTTATCTCAGCCAATGGGAAAGCGGGGGGAACTAGCCCAGGGCCAAGAGTATGCTAGCCACCCCCCTGTCTTTGTGTAACCAGACCCTAGCTGCACCCTGCCCTTGCGTCACTAGCCCCCGGCCCTCACTCAACCAACCAGAATCGGCCAAATCAGTGGTCAGAGTGTGCACCCACCCCCTACCCTAAGCCCTATAAATTCTTTGTTCCCTTGGGACTCGGGGCTCTCTCTCGCATCCAGTAATGGAGGCGGAGGGGGACCAAGCCCGGGCATGAATAAAAGGACTCTTTGCTTTTGCATTGGACTCGGCTCCCTGGTGGTCTGTCTTGGGGGATCTTGAAATCTGGGCATAACATTTGGGGGCTCGTCCCGAACCCCCAAGACTCACGAGGAACACCGATCCGGAGAGTCTGACTGACCGCGGTAAGTGTCTGTTTTTTTTCTGTTCTGTCCTATGCGAGCTCGCTTCTGCAATCTGACCCTGATAAGATCTAAGTGGACGCACAGGCGGATCTTGGGCAGGAGGATTCAAGGGACGCCTTGAACCTCCATCTGGCGGGGTGTAAAAGCCCCATCTGGCGGGGTGTAAAAGCCCCCATCTGGCGGGGTGTAAAAGCCCCATCTGGCTTTTTTCAGTTTTTGTTCTGCGGGGTCAGAAGGCTGTTCTTAGGTGTCTTTGTTTGTTTGGTGTCTGTGTTCTTTTGTTTGATTTTGTGGACTCACTGGACAGATGCTAAGGGACAGACTCAAACTACTCCTTTAAGCATTATGGTCGTTTTAAAGTCAAGGGCTGGGCCAAACCTGCTTGCCAGCCTCAGGTGTGGTTTTCCAGAACCACTGGGAACTTGGGACCTTGAAGCTTACTGAATTCAAATGATAAAAAACTTATGTCTTGCATTTTTGATGTTTATTCTTAAAAAATGTTACTGATAAAAGAAATCCAGCAGTTACTGTTTTGTTATAACTTTGAAAAGTCCATGAAAAAGGACTAATGAGAAAAATCAGAAGATCTTAGAGCAGATCAGCATGTTTTTCTCCTTATATAATTCCTCTGAAATTTGGCAATGCTAAAAAAAGTCATGGCAATACATGTCTTTGCATGAAATCAATAAGACCGGTTTTCAATAGTGATTTTATTAACCGGAAACTTTGACTGGAGTATCATGTTTTAAAGAAACATGTCTGAACTCTGAAGACTTGAAGCCAATAAGAGTGCCACTGAGAAAGCCTGGTATCCTACTTGGAAGCCCTGAAGATGGCTGGTGCTGGAGCATCAGGCCCATGCCCTACCATCACTGGCGGTTGGTAAGAGTAGAAGGGAAGCAATAAGGGCGCCTCTGCATCCCTGCGGAACCCCCACACACTCTGGGCTGCAACGAGTAGGAGGGCTACTGAGATGGGCCGTAAAACCTAGAGCGTGGGCTCAGGTGGAGTTGCTACAGGTGAGGAATTCACCTAATGCAGCAGATACTGCAGGCAGGCCTGATGGCAGCTGGATGGCTTGGCTTCCTGGCCCTATGGGGCACATTAAGATTCAATCATGAAATTCCAGCAAACATAATCAGTTACCATTCTTGTTGTGTTTATGCAAACATCAGGCCAAATTGAATACAGTAGATAAATTAGTCTTGATTTGGCTTTTTGATAGCCATAGAGGAATTTTAAGAAGAAAAATCCTATTTCAATAGAAGTTGTTAAAGCTTCTTTCCCTTCCACCAAACCATTTGTAATAGTTTGTCTCTGCCAGTTCATCAGCCCATCTCCTTCTGTGCCCAGGACAGCAGGGAGCCTGAGTGGAAGGTGACCTCTAACCAGACACACCCTCAAGAAGACAGCGGACCTCCGCAAACCCCTTATAATCCTCCTGATGATGTTGACTTCCAGCCCTTGCATTATTAACAGACTAGTCCAATTTGTCCAGAAGTATATAAATGTAATCCAGTTGATAGTTCAGTCCCTCTCATGATTGAGCCGGAAGTTCCAAGACAAGGGGGGAATGAGGGACAGAACAGAACTGATAGCTGTGTCTCTAACTCATCTCCCTGAAAAAGCCACAGAATGTATCAGTTACTCAGCCTGCCCTTATCTCAGCCAATGGGAAAGCGGGGGGAACTAGCCCAGGGCCAAGAGTATGCTAGCCTCCCCCTGTCTTTGTGTAACCAGACCCTAGCTGCACCCTGCACTTGCGTCACTAGCCCCTGGCCCTGACTCAACCAACCAGAATTGGCCAAATCAGTGGTCAGAGTGTACACCCACCCCCTACCCCAAGCCCTATAAATTCTTTGTTCCCTTGGGACTCGGGGCTCTCTCTCGCATCCAGTAATGGAGGCGGAGGGGGACCAAGCCCGGGCTTGAATAAAAGGACTCTTTGCTTTTGCATTGGACTCGGCTCCCTGGTGGTCTGTCTTGGGGGATCTTGAAATCTGGGCATAACATTAACAATCATTCGTATTTCTGTGGGGTCTGTTGTTACTTCGCCTCTATCGTTTTTGATTTTGTTTATTTGGGCCCTCTCTCTTTGCTTCTTGGTGAGTCTGGCTATAGGTTCATCAATCTTGTTTATCCTTTCAAAGAACCAGCTCTTGGGAACATTGATTTTCTGTATAGTTTTTTTGGAATCTATGTCATTTATTTCTGCTCTAATCTTTATTATCTCCTTCCTTCTGCTCACTCTGGGGTTTTCTTGTTGCTCTCGTTCTAATTTTTTGAGTAGTAGATTTAGATGATTTACTACCATTTTTTCTTGTTTGTTGAGATAGGCCTGTAGAGCTATAAACTTCCCTCTCATGACTGCTTTCATTGTGTCTCATAGGATTTGGATTGTTGTGTTTTCATTGTCATTAGTTTCCAGAATGTTTTTAATTTCTTCGTTGATCTCATTGTTCACCAAATCAATATTTAATAAAATGCTATTCAGCTTCCTGTGTTTGAGTAATTTGAGTTGTTTTTATTGTAGTTTATTTCTAATATTATGCCATCGTGGTCTGAAAAGATGCTTTTTATGATTTCAATCTTCTTGAATTTGGGGAGACTTTTCTTTTGACCCAATATGTGGTCTATGTTTGAATCTGTCCCATGAGCACTTGAGTAGAATGTATATTCCAAAACTTTGCTGTGAAGTGTTCTGAAGATGTCAATTAAGTACATCTGATCTAGTGAGTCATTTAGGAATGCTATTTCTCTGCTGATTGTTTGTCTAGATGACTTATCAAGTGATGTCAGTGGGGTATTAAAGTCCCCTACTATGATTATATTGTTGTCGATCTCTCCTTTGATATCTTCCAGGAGTTTTATTTTTTTTATATATTTGGGTGCTCCTGCATTGGGTGCATATATGTTTACCAGGGTAATATTTTCTTGTTGTATTGATCTCTTTAGTATTATGAAGTGGCCTTCCTTATCTCTTGTTATGGCCTTCACTTTGAGGTCTATTTTGCCCCATATAAATATTGCTACCCCAGCTTTCTTTTCCTTTCCATTTGCCTGAAAGATATTTTTCCATCCCTTCACTTTCAGTCTGTGTGAGTCCCTTCTTCTGAGGTGGGTCTCTTGTAGACAGCAGATGTTTGGTCATTTTTTTTTTTTTTTGTCTCTGAAGCTTCTTATTTCCCCTTCAATTTTGATTGATAGCCTTGCTGGATAGAGTGTTCTTGAATTCAGTCCTTTGCTTTGCATCACTTTGTAAATTTCTGTCTATTCTTTTCTGACCTGATGTGTTTCTGTTGAGAAATCATTTGATAATCTAATGGGAGATCCCTTGTATGTAACTTTCCATCTCTTGCTTGCAGCCTGTAAGATTCTCTCTTTGTCCTGAACATTTGCCATGGTAATTATGATGTGTGTTGGTGTGGGTCTTTTCGGATTCACCTTGTTTGTGACTCTCTGTGCTTGTGTGATTTTTTCTTCCCCACCTCAGGGAAGTTTTCTGATATTATTCCTTCCAATAGGTTTTCTAATCCTTGTTCCTCTTTCTCTTGTTCTGGAACCCCTATTATTTGCATGTTGTTTCGTTTCATGTTGTCCCAAATCTCCCTTAGGCTCTCATCCTGTCTTTTAATTTTTTTTTGCAATTGCAGTTCAGTTTGGGCGTGTTATGCTTCCTTGTCTTATAATTCACTAATTCGGTCCTCCACTTCTCCTAGTCTACTGTTGATACTTTCAATGGTGGTTTTTTTATTGCAGCTATATCGCTCTTCATTTCATCTTGGGTCTTACATAATTTATTGATATTTTCATCTGTCTCTTCTAGCGTTTTGCATATCTTATTGATTTTTTCATCTGTTTCTTCTTGCTTCTTGCATAAGTTGTTGATTTTTTTCTCCATCTGGTTTATGCACTCTAGGACCCTTATTCTGAATTCTTTTTCTGTCATGTTGCATGCCTCTGTATCACTTAGCTTATTTTCTGGGGAGTCCTCCTTTTCTTTCCTTTGAGGGTTTCTTCATCTACCCAGGTTTGACCTCACTGTCATATCTAGACATTGAGTCATTCAATGGCTGCTCCCTGCATGACAGTGGCTCCTTGTGTTGTTGGTGCTCTTCGGGCGGTTGCAGTAGCAGCTTCTCTTCAGTTGGCAGCAGCTCCTCTGGTGGGTGCTGTTCAGAGCTGTGGTGGCTCTTCTGGCTGGTGGGGGGAGGCTTCACATACAGCTGCTGTTCCTCAGACAGAGGGTGTGTTGCTCAGGAGGCTGCTGTATCTTGGATCTACTGCGTTGATTTCAAGGGAGAAAATACAACACAACATGGCACCACCACGTACCAGGCACTGAACACAAATATATTCACGATAGTAATAACCCCAAATAAAGGTGACCACCCAAATTAAGAGAATTAGGGGATAAGGAAGAAAGAAAACGATAAAGAGAAAAAAGAAAAGAAAAGAAAAAAAGAAAAATAAAGGAGTGCAAAAATGAAATTGGGAAAAGGAGGGGGGAAAAGAGGAAAAAAAAGAGCAAAAAGAAAGAATGAAGTAGAAGCGGGGATGAGACTATATGTATGAGGAGAAAACTCCTATAGAACCACCACTAATCCCAACAAATGCCTGCAACAGCTCCCTGGAGATGAATGCAAACTAGAAACAACAAATAATAACAAGAGAGGGAAGGGAAAACAGCACAAAAATAATTGGGGGGAGGTGGGGTTGGGTTGAGTTGTAGGGAGGATAACAACCAGCAGGAAAAAAAAAAGCAAAAGCAAAAAAGCCTCACAACCAGTCCTAAAAATCACACACGTACACACAGACTCACACACAAAAAAACAAATAAACAAACAAACAACAGAAAAAACCGAATATACTCAACAATCAAGCAAACAGCAACAAAACAATAGAAAAATAAAAGAAGAAAAATAATTGGATAGTGAAGAAAGATAAGGGGTATATGAATAAGGATTTAGAGCAGTGGATTGGAAATAGGATATATAAGTAGATTGAAATTTTGACAGGAGGTAAACAGAAGGAATAGGGAAAATCTAAAGCAGGAATAGGGTAAGAGAAACAGGACAACAAAAGGGGAAAAGTGAGGGAGAGGGCTTTATCATAAAGGTAAAATTGAGGTAGGGAAAATTGATACTAATGGAACAATGAAAATTGAATGGAGAACACTAATCCCAAAATAAAATAAAGAGAAATTAAAATGGCACTTTAAAAAATGGTAAAATGGTAGCAGTAATAATACTGGTTAAAAATAAAAATGTAGTAATTAAAAGGGTAAAATCAGATGTTGGAAAAATAAGAAAAAAATTGGTCTCTTAGTTAAATGGTGAAAAAGAAAAAAAAAATTGCAGGAGTGAAAGTCCTTCGGTTATTCTACTCATCAGTCTGGCTCGCCTTGGTCCTGCCAGGTATTCAGGAGAGTGTTGAATTTCCCGGGGATACACTGTTCCTCTGTGTTGTAAACCACAATTCTGATTTTAAAGCAGGCCGTATTAGTGTCCCAGACTGCCTTAATTTGTGTTTAGCTAAGAGTCAGTTTGTGGCTCAGCCTCTGGGAGGCAGTTTTTGGGTTGGCCTCTGATGGTATATGGCTTTTCTTTCCCGTAGCAAGGGTTTATTTTCTCGATTGCACTTAAAACTGGTTTGGGGAGGTCAACTGTCCAGAGCTGGTTCTTTAATCATTACCCTGCTCTGTGTTATTGCTGGGATTGAAAATCCCTCTATAGGCCAGACCCTGTTAACTCCCAGGAACTGATCAGATTATTTTAATCCTTGATCTCCTTCAAGGTGGAATCTGGGTGTGGCTGTGCTCCTTACCTGGGGGCTAGGTAGAGGAGTCCCACCATCCGGAAAGAATGACTGCCCAGATCCTGGGTCCAGGGGTGTTTCAGCACACAATTCACTGCCACCTCTGCCGGCCCTCCCTCTATCCTAGCCTCTCCCCAGATTCCACGTGTCTACACCTTCTCCTTCTCTTCAGCACAGGTGAGTGTCTGTATCCGAAATGCCTTATGAACAGGATTCAGTGAAAACAAACAAACAATTGCAGGCCGCGGAAATGGGGAGGGCTGAGTTTCTGTAAGCTCTTCTTTTACTGGCACTGCATGCTCTGGTCAGCTCTTTAGGCTGCCCCATTTAGGCTCAGTCCTGTGTGGTCACAGAACACAGATGTCAAATCCCCCTGTGCCAGGAATCCCTAGGATCTCCTTTCCCCAGTCAGGGGCTGTGCCTGTCCCAAGGGACTCGCCTGTCTGTCATGTGGTCTCCCTTTGAACCTCTGGGCTCAGAGGTGTGGCAACTTTCCTTCCCTGATCCCTGTTTTTTTTTTTTTTTTTTTTTTTTTTAACCTGTCTAGGGGAGTTCTTCCCTTCCCGGCCGCAAACCATCTCACCAGCTGAGTAATTTCGCCAATTTGGGGTGGGTGTTATTAGTTTCAGCTGCTTACTCCATTTGCTCCAGGACACGACCTGGGACGTGTCGGCCTATATCGCCACCATCTTTGGAATCCATTTTTATAGCTGTATAATACTTCACTGTGTGAAAGCATTTTTTTTTTTCATTTTTAAATAGAAAATAGGCTTATCTTCCAATTTTGTAATTTGTATTGTGAAAGAAGAACTATGCGCATCCTCATATGAACTTTTATTACAGTGGGTATTTTCCAAGGTGAACTGATGTCCTTTTTTCAGACAAAAATAGTGTACTTTCAGAACAAATTATTGTAGTTCAATAAGTATGATTCTTCACTTTAAACCTACATAGCTTCTTGGTCCTAAAGTGTAACATTCTAACATAAGATCAATAGAATTGAGTTCTTCGGAGAACTGTTGAAGTGACTAGAGGCAAATGTAATGCTAAAATAGACTGAATTTAGCTTGAGGTTTAAATTCTATCCCTGTAAGTCATTATGAGTTTTTTTTACACATTACATATTTCATTCATTATTATAAGTGCTATACCTCTTTAGCAATTACAAATCATATTGATCATCAGTATACATTCTCAATCTAATGAATGGTATCATTTCTATTGCTTTGAAAGATATGAATGAAATTGAGGTGTATCTCTTCATTGAATGTCACTGTTTTCACATAAATAATGGTTTCATGCTCATATCTTTTATTTTTTAATTTTTTAAAAAACATTTGAGTTACTGACAGTTTCTGCACTCTTTCTTGAATTTATAGGAGTTAATATGATCACATAGGCTTTATGTACAGAAGCCTATGATAACTTGTTTGCGTATTGCATTATGTGTTTACCTAAGTCAGATCTCCTACTATCCCTAGATTTTGAAACATTACCTAAGTTATTTCCACCTGAGGGATATCCTTTTGCTTCTCTTACTTCCTCCTCTTCCACTTCTCCGACTTCTTATATCACCTCTATTTCTTGATGGAAGTGGTGCCCTCTCCCCACCCCCACTTTGAAAAGATGGTTTCTTGGTGTAGTCTACTTTAATTGTTTTTCCACCCACAGACTGAACAGTACACATAATATGAACACTACATAACATTTAACCTGAACAAATGAACAACTGTTTGAAACCTACTTATTATTGCAACTAAAATCAAGATCTACCTCAAATTCTTCTCCCAAACAAAGCATTCCCTTCAAAAATGATAGAATCCTTTTTCATGGTAAGTTTATGAAACACTTCATTATTGACAATATTCCATTGAAGTATTCAACACAGAACCATATATGTTGGTTAATAAAAGTTCTCCAAAGACCTTTAGTAATAAGCAATGTCTAATAAGTAAAATGTCTCACATTCCAGGAAAAAACACACATACATTCCATTCTTGTCTTTTAATAGGCTTATTCTTGGTTTTCTGGAGAGAGAGAAAGTGAGAGGGATAGAGAGATGGAAACATAGATGAAAGAGAAATATATTGATCAGCGGCTTCCTTAAATGTCTCATACTGGTGGACCAGCCAGCACCCTAGCCATGTGTCCTGACCAGGAATAGATGATGAGACATGTTGCTTCACAATTATATGCTCAACTATTGAGCAATACCGTCTGGGCAAGGTGGATTACTTTTTAGAATGTGTCTGTTACTCCATTTTTGTTTTGACAACATCTATTTCATTATTTCCAGGGTACATGTCTTACATAAACTATTTTTTAAAACAAAAATCATTCATTCAAAATGATTAGGTACTTTATTCCTCCTCTACCAACTCTCAGATTTCTTACTTTTATTATTTCTGTAGTTAAAATGAAAGAAAAAATGTCCAGTATGACTGCAACTCTGTATTTACATAGTTCTGATTTGTTTCTTCATTCTATTTCTAATAGGCTTCTTGCACAATCTTTAGTATTTTTATGTTATACACTGTTTTGTTAAATATGGTTCTAATAAAACAAGCCATATTGAAGGAGAGAGCTGCTATGACTAGGAACCCAGCCTCACCTCCACCCAGATGGGCCTCAGACATCACCTGAGATCCTAGAGCCACTCTGGCAAAAGACCATTTATGGCAACAGCAGACCCACGGACACCGGGACTGCAGCCCCCAACCACCTCCACTACCTCCTGTGAGTCTTGGAGTGCACAATTGAATTGCCAATCCACTCTGTGGCCATTGGCCACTCGCACCCTGGCACCTGGGTTCTGCAATGATAGGTAAAATGGTGATACAAACAAACAAACCCCAAAGGAGAGAAAAGGAGGAATTGCCGAGAAGGGAAACTCAACTAAATGGAGGCATACAATATGTTCGAAAAGGAATTCAGAATAAGGGTCATAAAGTTCATACACCAGATGCCTGGGAAATCCACAACTTATGTAAGAATCAAGGAAAAATGAAAAAATTGATAATAGCTACAATAAAAAATACAATGGAAGGTTTCAGTAGTAGACTAGAAGTAGCAAAGGATTGAATCCGCGATTTAGGAGACAGGGAAGTGTAACACACCATGAACAACACAATCTGAACAGCAATTAGAAAGAAAAAATAGAAATAGAAAGCAGTTGGATATCCTAAGGAAAATTGGTGACAACATGAAACAAAGTAACATGTGTATATTAAGGGGGTCAGAAGGACAAGATGAGGAACAAGGATTAGGAAACCTATCAGAAGAAATAATCACAAAACCTTCCTCATCTTGGGAAGAAAATGTCACACAAGCACAGACAGTTCCAAACAAGATGAACCCAATAAGACCTATACCAAGACACATTGTAATTATAATGGCAAACAATAACGACACAAACAGAACCTTAAAGGCTGCAAGAGAGAGACAGAGAGTTACCTACAAAGGCTCTCCTGTTAGATGATCAAATGATTTTTAACAGAAACACATCAGGCAGGAAGAGAATGAAAGGAAATATACAAAGTGATGCAAAACAAGGGACCACATCCAAGAATACTTATCCAGCAAGGCTATCATTCAAAACTGTAGAGGAATTCAGTGTCTTCACAGAAAAAAAAATCTACGGGAGTGTTTCACTACTAAACCATCAATGCAAGAAATGCTAAAGGGACTGTTGTAAAAAGAAGGAATAGAAGAGACAGAAGAAACCCAGGCATAAAGAAAAAAGTGGCAACAAATCAGTACCTATCAAAATCACCTTAAACCTAAATGGACTAAACACTCCATTCAAAAGATATAAAATGGCTAAAATTATAATAAAACAAGACCCATATGTATGCAGTCTATGAGAAACCCACCTCATAATAAGGGACTCACACGGACTGAAAGTGGAAGGAGAGAAATATTTTTCAGGCAAAGGGGGGGGGTAAACTAGGGGATCAATAATTATATTTGAAAAAATAAATCTCGAGAAGCCAAGATCGCAGCGGAATAGGCAGACCCGTCCCAGGGCTTGTCCTGGAGCAAATGGAGTGTGCAGCTGAAACTAGTAACATCCACCCAGAATTGGCGAAGTTCACTCAGGTGGTGAGACAGTTTACAGCTGGGAAGGGCAGAGTTCCTCTGGTAAGGTTAAAACCAGGGATCTGGGCAGGAAAGTTTGCCACACCTCTGAGCCCAGAGGGTCAGAGGGAGACCATGCAGCACACAGCCAAGAGTCTTGGGACAGGCACAGCCCCTGACTGTGGAAAGGAGATCCGCGGGACTGTTGGTACAGGGGGATTTGGGATCTGGTTTTCATAATTACAAAGGACTGAGCCTAAAAGGGGCAGCCTAAAGCGCTGACCAGACCATGCAGTGCCCGTAAGAGAGGAGCTTACAGAGACTCAGCCTGCCCTGTTTCTGTGGCCGGCATTTGTTTGTTTGTCTTCAATGAACCCTGTTCATAGGACATTTTGTATAAAGACACTCACCTGTGCTGAAGAGCAGGTGAAGGTGCGGGCAAGTGGAATCTGGGGAGAGGCTGGGAAGAGAAGGTGGGCCAGGAGAAGTGGCAGTAAATTGAATGCTGAGTCACCCCTGAGCCCAGGACTTGGGCAGCCATTTTCTCCTGAGGCTCTAATTCCTCCCTCCAGGACCCAGGCAAGGAAAACAGCCACATCCAGATTCCACCCTACATGAGATGAAGGATTAAAATAATCTGATTAGTCCCTGGGAGTTATCAGGGTCTGGTCTATAGCGGGGCTTTCTGTCCCAGCAATGACAACAACAACAACAACAGCGAAAAGCACAGATATTCCTGAAAACTGGGATCTGAAGCCAGCCTAAGAAATGACATTTCAATTTTTCATTTTTATTTTTTTATTATTATTTTGTTAGCATTTTTTTGCATTTTTCTTTGTTCACCTTTTTTATTGTTTGTTCCCTTATTTCCTACTTTTTTCACATTCTTTCTTCAACCATGTGAGCAGCAGTAATGTGAGTGGCACGCACTTGTTCAGGGAACATCAGCCCTATGAGCAGCCTGCCTCGAGCCAAAGAGCAGCAGCCTCATGTGACCTGCCCCTGTCCAAGGAGCAGCAGCTGTGTGAGGGGCCCGCTTCCCTGTCTGAGGAGCAGCAGCTGTGTGAGGGGCCCGCTTCCCTGTCTGAGGAGCAGCAACCACGCGAGCAGTCTGACCTCTCTGAGGAGGAGCAACTGCATGAGCAATATTCCTATATCTGAGGAGCGGCACCCCTGTGAAGCCTGCCCCCATCCGAGGAGCAGCAGCTGCGCACACCCTGCACTAGTCTGAGGGGCAGCAGCTGCACAAGAAGCTTGGCCTGGTCCAAGCAGCAGCAGCCGCATGAGCACTCTGCCCAATCTGGGGAACAGCAGCTGTGCGAGCAGCCCACCCCCATCTGAAGAGCAGCAGTTCTGCGAGGGGTCCGGCCCCATTCGAGGAGCAGCAGCAGCCCAATCCGGTCTGAGGAGCAGCAGTCACACGAGTATACCGCCCACATCTGAGGAGCGGCAGCCCTGCACAGCACGCACCAGTCCGAGGAGCAGAGCCACAACAGCCTGCACCTGTCTGACGAGCAGCAGACCAGTGAGTGGCACATCCCTGTCCGAGGAGGAGCAGCCTTGCCTGCAGCTCACTCCCGTCCAAAGATCAGCAGCCTTGCAAGCAGCCCATCTCCGTCTGAGGAGCAGTAGACCTGCAATCAACGTATCCAAGTCCTAGGAGCAGTAGCCCCACAAGCAGCCCACCACATCAGAGGAACAACAGCAGCATGCAGCCAGCCCCCATGCAAGGATCAGCAGCCATGTCAGCAGTCCGCCCCAGTTCAAGGAGTAGAAGCTGTGTGTGTGGCCCACCCGCATCCGAGGAACAGCAGCCTTGTGATCAGCACATCCTTGGTCTGAGGAACGGCAGCTGTGTGTGAAGCCTACCCCCACCAGCCAGAGGAGCCACCACGTCTGTGAACAGCACCCACCAGAGGAGCAGCTGCCAACTGAGGAACAGCAGCTATCACAACTGCTTGAGGAGCAACCACAGCCCGAGGAGCCACTGCCACCCAAGGAGCAGCCCCTGAGAGACTCAACATCTAGATATATTGGTGAGATCAAACATGGGTAGAGAAAGAAACCCCCAAAGGAAATAAAAGGAGGACTCCCCAGAAAAGCAGCTAAGTGAAACAGAGGCATGCAGCTTGACAGAAAGAGAATTCAGATTAAGGGTGCTAGAATGCATAAACCAGATGGAGGGAAAAATCAACAACTTATGCAAGAATCAAGAAGAAACGGAAGAAAAAATAAACAACTTATGTAAGAATCAAAAAGAAATGGATGAAAAAAATCAATAAATTATGTAAGAACCAAGAAGAAATAAAGAGTGATATAGCTGCAATAAAAAACACCACTGAAAGTTTCTGTAGTAGATTAGGAGAAGCAGAGGGCCGAATTAGTGAATTAGAAGACAGGGAAGCAAAACACTCCCAAACTGAACTGCAATTGGAGAAAAAAATTCAAAGACAGGAGGAGAGCCTAAGGGAGCTATGAGACAGCATGAAATGAAACAACATGCGAATTATAGGGGTTCCAGTACAACAGAAAGAGGAACAAGGATTAGAAAACCTATTGGAATAAATAATATCAGAAAACTTCCCAGATGTGGGGAACAAAAAATTCACACAAGGCCGGAGTACAAAATAAGGTGAACTCGAAAAGACCCACACCAGGACACATCATAATTACCATGGCAAATGTTCAGGACAAAGAGAGAATCTTGAAGGCTGAAAGAGAGAGACTGAAAGTTACATACAAGGGATCTCCCATTAGATTATCAAATGATTTCTCAACAGAAACACATCAGGCCAGAAAAGAATGGACGGAAATTTACAAAGTGATGCAAAGCAAAGGACTGAATCCAAGAATTCTCTATCCAGCAAGGCTATCAATCAAAATTGAAGGGGAAATAAGAAGATTCACAGACAAAAAAGGGCTAAGGGAGTTTATCATCACCAAGCCAGCAATGCAAGAAATGCTAAAAGGACTGGTGTAAAAAGAGGAAATAAAAAGGTAAGAAAGAAAACAGGGACAAAAAATAGAAATGGCTACAAACAAGTACATTTCAATAATAACTTTAAACGTAGATGGACTAAATACTCCAATCAAAAGACATCAAGTGGCTGAATGGATAATAAAACATGACCCATATATTTGCTGTCTACAAGAAACCCTCCTCAGAAGAAGGGACTCACACAGAATGAAAGTGAAGGGATGGCAAAATATTTTTCAGGCAAATGGAAATGAAAAAAATAAAAAGCTGGGGTAGCAATAATTATATAGGACGAAATAGACCTCAAATTGAAGGCCATAACAAGAGATAAGGAAGGCCACTTCATAATACTAAAGGGATCAATACAAGAGGATATAACCCTGATAAACATTTATCCACCCAATGCAGGAGCGCCCAAATACATAAAAAAGCTCCTGGAAGATATCAAAGGAGAGGTCGACAACAATACAATCATAGTAGGGGACCTTAATACAACACTGACATCACTGGATAAATACTCTAGACAACTTAACAGCAAAGAAACAGCAATCATAATTGACTCACTAAATCAGATGGATTTAATTGACATCATCAGAACATTTCACACCAAAGCCGTGGAATATATGTTCTTCTTAAGTGCTCATGGGACATTTTCAAAAATAGACCACATATTGGGTCATAAACAAGGTCTCCCCAAATTCAAGAAGATTGAAATTATACCAAGCATCTTCTCAGATCACGATGGCGTAATATTAGAAATAATCTACAATAAAAACCATACAAAATACTCTAACACTGTAAGCTGAATAGCATGTTATTAAATATTCATTGGTTTACCAATGAGATCAAAGAAGAAATTAAAAACATCCTGGAAACTAACAACAATGAAAGAACAACAATCCAAAACCTATGGGACACAATGAAAGCTTTCCTGTGAGGGAAGTGCATAGCTCTACAGGCCTATCTCAAAAAACAAGAAAAAATGGTAGTAAATCATCTAACTCTACATCTCAAGGAACTAGAAAGAGAGCAACAAGAAAACCCCAGAGTGAGCAGAAGGAAGGAGATAATAAAGATTAGAGCAGGAATAAATGACATAGAGACCAAAAAAAAAAAAAAAAAAAAAAAACAATACAGAAAATCAATGAAACCAAGAGCTGGTTCTTTGAAAGGATAAACAAGATTGATGAACCTCTACCCAGGCTAACCCATCCTCTAAACAATAAAGTATTTTTTTAAAAATGTGTTCTTAGAATTATACCTTTTAAATATAGTAATTTGATTAACATACATACCTAAACTTTCCAGTCTCCCAATAACTTGATGATGGTTGATCTTTTAGCTAAATCAACATGGCATGTGTAAACTGAGGTCACTTTAATTGCTCCACATAAAACCCTTTGGATGCCTGGAATTATTTTTGTAAACAAATCTGAAGTCACATATTCCACCAAGATGTCTGACACTGATGGGCAACGACACAAACTAAACAGCCACTGGACACAGTTCCCACCTTAAGGAATCACTTGAGCTTTCTGGGTCCAAAATGTTTTCCACAGATTTATACACCACGGCCTCCTTCCCGACATTTGAGATTCAACAAACATCCCTTGATGCCCTTAATTTTATGAATAGAAACACTATCTCCTACCAATATAACTTCTAAAAATAATTACCCCCTATATTTTTCCTCTTATTTTTTTTATGCATGGTTGTACTTATTTACATTTCCTTGCATGTTTGTTATTTTTACCATAGAAAAGAAGTGCCCAATAAGTAGGGATTTTGTCTTATTCAGAATCATTGTGTAGGCTACAAAACACCACTTGAAAGAATACACTTAGGAATGATATCTACACAAACTACATTTCTTCTGCTTAAAAACTAGGGAAACAACATCAACCATTCTTCATAAATCAAATAAATGGCCTTCTGAACTCAAGAAAAATCATGAGACACATCTAACTCTTGGCTGTTGACAAACCCTAAAAGACAAAGGTAAAGTAAAGGGGTCAATATGTACTGACCCCCTTCAATATATCATAAAACAGGCTCTCCAAATAAAGGCCAGAGACATAAGTGAGTTATGTACTAAAAGTCATTGAAGATCAACAACTTAATATATGGCATAACGAGTACACACACAAATTAACTTAAATATAAGATCAAAAGTGTAGCCAAAGCACAAACTTGGTTATTGACATAGAAATCTGCATATGTTACCTTGTCCCAGGGAAGAGTGATTCTTAATAAATCCAAAAGAACGTGGCTTAAAATAATGGTATGATATGTTGGAAATATCTGAAAATATAACAGAACCAAAGAAAATATGTACCCCAAACGATGCCCGGATGGTGTGAATTTCAGGGTTATATTAAGGAATACTTGTACAACGATCTCCGACAACTTTGAAGGATATGGGACACACATTGGCTAGATTTAAGATCAAAGAGAAATAAGACTATTTCCTTCACTAGTACATTAAAGACTCAATGAAAGGAACTCTTATCCACTACTTTAAAATAAATCAGGATATATACATTTTACAAAAATCAGTCTTGTGGCATGATTCAAAAATAACCAGAGAAAAGTTAGTTAGGGAAGTTAAGGTCATTTAGTTATGGCACACCCAATGTCCTAACTCACATCAGTCCCTGTCATGAAGAACTAAATACCTAGTCCACTTGCTGTGTCTCTGTGATGGTTGACCATCCAATTGTGAGCCTGGAGGTCACTGTCCTATTCCTGGTCAAAGAACAAGCCCAAGTCCCTTGCTCAATCCCCAGTGGGGGACAGGAGATGGCAGCCGATCAGTGATTCTCTCTCATCATTCATGTTTCTGTCTCCCTCTCCTTTGCTCTATGAAATCAATACAAATACTTTTTTTAAAAAAGTGTTCCAACTAGAGGGAAAAGGGACTACACATACCATATTTTCAAGACCTTTTTTTTATGCTATGGATATGTCTGCATCAATTATATTAGCTTCTTACCAACAGTGACCTGATTTCCGCTGACATTATATGTCTGGGGTGGGCAGGCTGTTCTAAATTACAAAGTGCTTTGAAGGCTTAAAGCAGGATTCCATTTGTATTCATATACTAAAATAACTAAGCTTAATGTACTATTTTGCTACACAAAACGGACATTTCAAAATCCTTCCAATCCCACAGTCCAGCACTTTTGTAAAAAAAAAAAAAAAAAAAAAAAAAGAATAGTGATGACTAAATAATCATGGCTCATATGGCATTATAAAACTTTAAAGACAAGAAGAAGGAAACCTGGAAATACTATTACTTGAACCACAGTGCTAGAATTTTATTAAAAGACTTACTTTTTATTTTTTTAAATGTTTTATTGATTTATTTTACAGAGAGGATGAGAGAGGGTTATCAAGTTCGAAACATTGATCAGCTGCCTCCTACATACCTGGGGATGTCCCTGCAACCAAGGTACAAGTCCTTGACCAGAATTGAACCAGGGACCTTTCAGTCTGCAGGCTGATGCTCTACCCACTGAGCCAAACCAGTTAGGGCAAAAGACTTACTTTTTCATTCATTTCTTTGGCAGCATCTGTCGCATCTTCAGAATTCTCAAAGGTAATAAAAGCAAAGCCTCTGGACTTGTTTCTTGCTACCTCCTTTATCAAACCTACTGGAATTTAGAATTTTAAATGCCACATGCCACTTAAAATTTAACCTCTTAGAGATATTTCAATTTCTCTAAGTTTTTGAGAAATTCTCACAGAGACTCTTAATCCTATATAATAAAAGGCTAATATGCAAATTGACAGAACAGTGGAATGACCGGTCACTATGACACACACTGACCAAAAGAGGGCAGACACTCGATGCAGGAGCTTCCCCCTTGTAGTCAGTGCGCTCCCATAGAGGGAGCACACCTCAGTGAAAAACCAAGCTCACAACTGGCGAGTACAGCAGTGGTGGCTGGATCCTCTCCCGTCTCCATGGGAGTGCTAATGATATTGGACTGATGCCTTAGGCGCACTTCCACTGTCAGACATCTCCCAGGGGCTCCCGAACTGCCAGAGGGCTCAGGCCAGGCTGAGGGACCGCCCACTGAGTTGCATGCACTAGGTCTTTAGATTAATATAAGGGACACAGTATAGTACCAATCTTCTGAAACTTGGTAAAAAAAAAAAGAGAGACAAAGCATTTTGCATCCTCATTACCTTCCCAAAACTCTGTAGGGAATAAACGCCACAGTTAATCTGTTTTATGGCATTCCATGAACCAACCCCATAATAAACTCACAATGTCTTACTTTTCCTCCTTATTACCTGGGACTGTAACATGATTGCAAGGAGGTAGATTAATTCCTGGGCAAGTGGAATAGAGAAACTGAGACAAGAAAACCAAGCCTGGTCAGTTTGTACAGCCTGTAGAAAGTCCTTAATCCTCCCTAACAAAGGACACTTGAGAACAAGTGGTTAATACAGGGGTGGGCAAACCTTTTGAGTCGAGGGCCACAATGGGTTCTTAAACTGGACCGGAGGGCTGGAACAAAAGCATGGATGGAGTGTTTGTGTGAACTAATACATGTTAACACTGCTGCTGGTGAAGGAGCGGAGGGGAGAGCAAGAGAACCCTCCGCTCTTTCGGCTCCGTGGGCTGGATAGAACAGCTGAACTGGCCGTATCCGGCCTGCGAGCCATAGTTTTCCCATGGCTGGGTTAATATCTCTCTTCCCACATGAGAGACTATTCAGCAAAATCACCCTGGAACTTCCAAGGCGTGAGTGAGAGAGGAGGATGGACAGAGGGGCAGTTTTGTCTTGCCCACAAAACAAACCAGCCTGCTGTCTTGGGGAAGGGATGAAAGGGGACTTTATCTCACTCACTAAGCAAAGAATCAACAGCCTTGGGACTTGCCAAGATAAAAATTGTCAGACATTCTCAACTCTGAGACAGCTATGGCCAGTAAAAGGAGTCCTTGAAATGCAGTCTGTCCCCTTCCTGCCAGCCCCTCATGCAAATGCAAAGCCTGGGACTTTCACCCACTCTCCTTCCCCACCTCCAGAAGACACACCTAGGAAGAAACTAAAGGGCGATTTCTGGAAACAAGCCTCCACACACTCCCCCAGGAGTCCTCTACACGCCCATCCATGTTTACAGGGGAACTTCCTGGGCCTTTGGACAGGAAGCAGCCTGACAGGGAATGAGTGTCCATTACCCATCTCACCAGCCGCAGGCCACAGCACAGCTCTGCATTCTCCTCTTCAGGCTTGACTTCCTATATTGTCCCCAACATTCTGAGGCCCTCACCTTTTGTCCTCATGCAGTGAGAAGCCATGGCTCAAAGCTACTCAGTGAGGTGTGGCCCTCTAGTGGCTGGCATGGCCTGGCTCCAGAAGCAGGGAGGCTGAGAATCCTGGATGTTATCATTATGCCAGAGTGGCTGCACAGGCAGCAGGGTGGAGAGTCCCCTGCTAAATGCAGGAGCAAAAGAGGACCTCCTGGGGAAGGTTGCAAGGCGTGGAGACCAGCATTTGTTGTCTTTCTCTCTCAGGGCATCTGTCTGCTTCACTTGTGTGCATATCATCTCGTAGCACCCATCCATTCTCTGTCTTGCATGCATCATCTCTTTACTCATTATCTGTCCTGGGCGCCAACCACCAGGCATCACCCACCTGCCATCCTCTGTCATGCCTTGTCTACGTCTCCCTAGTCAGTTGTTAAGGTTAGTAATCCTGGGCCACTTTGTGGGTGCTGTGAGTTTCCCTTTTCACCCAGGCATCCCAGTCCTCCATTTTATACCGTCTACTTCTCCCCTCCCAGGGGCTGTAGAAAGGGTTAAAGAGAATAAAACAGGGCAGAGAAAACCTTATTTTGCTTAGCAGATATCTTGTAGCAAGCTTGCAGCCTTGAGCACAGCATAGCCCAGATAACCAGAAGACACCTGGCATGGGAGGAACCAAGGACAGACCAGACCCTCATGTCAGCAGAGCAGCTTGCAGCCAGCAAAATAAATAAAAACTCTCTCTCTGCTCTCATGACTGATAACTTTCTCTGTCTCATCCCACCAGCACCCAGGTGTCGGGAATAAAATCTCTTTTGATACATCTTGTACCCCCAGATGTCCCACCTCACACAGGAAGAGCACTCATGGACAAGATGAGGGTGTTCCTTTCACCAGAGGAACCCCTACCAACCGTCATATCCTGGCAGAATCCCTGTCTGGAACAGAGGACATCTGCTTCCCAATACATGGGAAGCTTAAGCACAGGCAATGGGCCCACAGGAGGAATATCACAGCCACCTGCATGTGGTGGTGAGAGGAGGCCACTGGGCCCAAGCCTCCAAGACATCCCAGGGCATGGTGTTTTCCCAGTCTCAGGGGGGCTGTTGCTCTGAAGCTCTTGGCAGGGTCGTGTCGCTAGATGGTCAATGTCAGTTCCTGTTGCTACATACTTTGACCGTCAGTCTGGGGCAGGGAAGGGCCTGGCACGGTGAATATGAAAGATGAACATCATGCCTGAGGGAGGGATGAGCAAGGAGCAGAGGAACAGGAGACAGGTAGGGGAAAGCTGGGGGCCTCTGTGTCATTGCAGAAGCAGTGAGAAGATCTCCCTTTATTAAAGTCAACACCACCACTCTGAAAACTAAAACTGGGGCTCTGTACCATAAGGACCTCCTCAGGCAGGAAGTTGGGTCACCAGCCTCTTTCAAGGCCCCTACCAACTCTACACCTGTGTTGTGGCCCTGCAGCCTCTCAATCTCTTTTCCCCTTAGACATTGGTGTATTGGGATTTTCAGTCACTTTTAGGCGCCTGGAGAATTTTTTCAATGTTGGTTTTATTATATTTAAGTGGCATTTGTGTTTTGTTGCTAATCCACATTAGAGGATCTTTTCCATTGTTGACCTTTTTCACCAGAAAGCATGGAAGGGAAGGTGTGAGGTAGAGGTAGAGGTAGAGGTAGAGGTAGAGGTAGAGGTAGAGAGGTAGAGAGGTAGAGAGGTAGAGAGGTAGAGAGGTAGAGAGGTAGAGAGGTAGAGAGGTAGAGAGGTAGAGAGGTAGAGAGGTAGAGAGGTAGAGAGGTAGAGAGGTGGTAGAGAGGTAGAGAGGTGTAGAGAGGTGTAGAGAGGTGTAGAGAGGTGTAGAGAGGTGTAGAGAGGTGTAGAGAGGTGTAGAGAGGTAGAGAGGTAGAGAGGTAGAGAGGTAGAGAGGTAGAGAGGTAGGTAGAGAGGTAGAGGGGTAGAGGGGTAGAGGGGTAGAGGGGTAGAGGGGTAGAGGGGTAGAGGGGTAGAGAGGGAGAGGGAGAGGGAGAGGGAGAGGGAGAGGGAGAGGGAGAGGGAGAGGGAGAGGGAGAGGGAGAGGGAGAGGGAGAGGGAGAGGGAGAGGGAGAGGGAGAGGGAGAGGGAGAGAAGGAAACATCCATTGTTTAACTACAAGCCAGGAACATGCCCTTGACCTGGAATGAAATCCGGGATCCTCCAGTGCCAAGGCTGGTGCTCCACCAACTTAGGCAAGCAGCCAAGGGGGTAATTTAACATTTTTAATCAGAAGGAGCATTGGACAGCATGAACCATAGAAATAACATGAAGGTCAGAATTACAGCCCATTTCTAGAGAATGTGCATTCATATTCATTCATAATCAATTATTTAAGTTAAAACATTATTCTTCAGCTGTATTTTAAATGAATATAACCTCCCTTGTCTACCTCAGCCTCATTGACACCTTTTTAGCTCAGTCAGATAAAAGCATAGGTTTTCAAAAGAGTTAAGACTTTATTAGTGTCATGTCATACTGACATAAAATTATTCATAAAGAGGTTCAAGTATTGTTATTTGGTCACCGACTTTACAGGAGGCTCAGTTGGAGCATGACCAGCACGAAGGCCCCCTCTGACTTATGGTGGTTCAGTCCCTGTGATGATTATTACAGCCACACAGGAGATGGGTATGATGGGGGCACAGCAATTACTGCAACAGCCGATGAGACACTCTGGTAAGAGGTCCTGAGTGTGGTGCTGGCGGCGATCACAGGATACACCATGTATGCAAGAGAGAGTGAATCATGCACTACAGTAGCTCACCTGACTGGGCACTCGGGGATTCAGGGGGGAAGCTCCTGTGACAAAAGAATTAGACACTGAAATTAAAAATGATAAGGTACAGACAACATTTTATTGTAAAGAATTTGGCTTCTGTTATTTAAGAATGACTAAAAGCAAATGGTAGGTTGGGGGAAGCATCAAGAATTGTAGGTACCATTATGAAGTTTCCGGATTGGAGGCAAGGTTTGAATTTTTCAAGGTTGTTTCATAAGTGCTGATTTAAATTACGATATACTTAAATGTTTAAATTTTACATATTTTATTGTTAAAATATTCAGAATATAAGCACATCCAACAGGCCAACAGAGGCAAGACACTGGGAGTGGGTGACAAGAACAAGTAACTAGGGATAGGGGAGGCTAGGGGGAGGTCAGTAGAAAAAAAGAAAGAGACATATGTATTACTATTTGTAAAACCTTAAACACTAACATTACAAAATATTTTCAGAAGAAAGTGTTCTGCAACATGAGATTTCTTGTCAGATTTTACTACAAACACATAAAAGCAATCTCATTGGATGGTGAGTTATATTCATGGCCCTAAATTTCCCAGGGTGTCTATGACCAAAAGTGCAAAAAGTATTTGAAGTGAACTGCATACAAAATGAAGCAGTTTGTTATTTCGTCATGGCATGCTGCCCTGTTTTCCAGTTAGGGAGGGTAAACAAATGAGGTATTCTCCGTGGAAACATAAATGGATACAAGGACTGAAGAACCTCTGACAAGGCTGCAAAACAAGGATTCCCCCAGCTCTGTGGCCCACACTTTGCACCCTAAGATACTGATAAGGAGCAGGCCTCTCC
Organism: Myotis daubentonii; assembly: GCF_963259705.1. NCBI lineage: Eukaryota > Metazoa > Chordata > Mammalia > Chiroptera > Vespertilionidae > Myotis > Myotis daubentonii. The sequence continues at coordinate 7,161,033 of NC_081862.1, read as the reverse complement.
CACTGGCCCCAGGAGGAACAGGAGACCTTAGGGAAATAGGAGATGGTGGTGAGCAGCCATAGAGTAATGCGGTGTGGCAGCACAGCAGCCTAGGCCTCAGCATGAGGAAGATTCGCAGACACCTGTGGAAATGAGTATAGGAAGAACATGTCATGCCAGCCCCTGTTGAGGGGCAGGTGTCAAGGCCTGAAGGTGCTGTGAGCAGCCTAGAGGGAGAGTTCAGAGGAGTGGCTCAAGGAATCTGCTTTGACTCTGAGTGACAGTGGACATGCACACTCCCTCCTCCTGCCTAAGCCCCCCTGCCTGAGCTGGAATTGCACTGCCCTTGTTGGACTGGTAGTTCCTGCCTCAGGCACATACCCTAGGGACCTGGTGTTACAGGCTGTTTCCCTCCCAGCATCCAGGTGTCCCCGTGAGAAAGAAGTAATGGCCCAGGAACCTGGCAGCACACCAAGGGAGAGCCCAGGCAGCCCCTCCTCACCCGTCCTGTCCGCTCACTGGGGGCCATCTTCCTCTCATAATACTTCAGAGGATTGAGCCACAGGTCCTTGCTGATGATCTGGTAGAGCAAACAGAGCTTGGTCAGGAGAGCATAGGGACCCAAATAGAAACGCAAGCAGCAGGCGGACACAGGAAGCTGTATGCTGGCATGGCCAGTGACATCCCACCTCAGCAATCCTGCCAGATGCTGCCACACTGTGGTCAGAGAACCAGTAGAAGAAGCTGGCGCTGCTGTCCTGGAGCCTGTGGCTGTACACTTCTCGTTCACAATGCTGGGACCACTGAATGGGAGTGGCACGGGACACCCTGTATCCTGCAGGAGATGGGTATGTGAAGCTGCGCACATCGCCTTCCATCCCTGCCCACCGCCAGCTGCAGCCCATGCAGGGAGCCTCCTCTTACCTGTGAGGGTGATGAGATACTCCTTCACAATCACATGGTTGTGGAAGTAGGGGTTGCTGCGGAAGTACAGGCTAATGGTGCAGCAACCCCAGGGATGCCTGACTTCCCTCACCTGCAGAAGGAAAGTGGATCCAGGGAGTGAAATCGCAGCCCAGTGCTCCCGCCTGTAGCTGTTTTCAGGGACAGGCCATTTCCCCATCTTCTCTACATGACTGTGGAGCAGGTGCACTTACCTTCAAATCCATCATATGGCCCAGCATATTTTCATCTTGGACGCTGATCATGGCCGACAACTCTGGGTGGTTCATAAACTGCTTTTGGTCAAGGAGCCTGCACCCTGGTAGCTGGGCATGGACCAGCTAGAAAGAGCAGCCTGGCCTGGCCTCTCCTTCCCTTAAGGCCACTCCTCCTCCATAAATGGCAGAAAGGGGCCCAGCACCACTCTGTTACCTGACAGAACCTGATGCCCACCAGATTGTTTTGTGCTGAGGGCTTGACAGGCTACACATCACACATTCCTGCTTCTGAATGAGGAATTGGACATAGAGACGGCCTGTAAGTTAGTCCCAGAAGAGCCCGTGCAACACAGCCCTGTCTGTGGGCATCAGCCCCTGGTGTGTGCATGCCTCTGCCTTGGAGCTCTGCCCCTGGACCCTCAGGTACCATTTCTATGGTGCCTGTATAAGAAAGAGGGTGTCTACAGGATGCTGGGCCAGACTTGGTCGCACTGAGCCTAACTTGTCCTCAATGTTCTTTTCTATGGGAACCATCCCGGCTTACACCATTCTCCTGTACTGTCCCATGCTCCTTGTGATCCTGCTCCTCTACCCTCAAGGATACAGCTGTGAGCCAGAACCCAGGGATGCGCTGTATATTGAGGATTCTCTGCTCAAAATAGGGCTTGAGCCTCTGCCGAGTCCTGCACCTGAGCCGAGGGAAGGCCCTGCTGGCTTGCTCATTCACGGGCTCCATCTCCAACTGAAGGGCCTGGAGCACCTCCAGAGGGGACCAGGTTAACTTGACCCCGGGCTCTGACTGGGCCTGCTCCTGCTGCACTGGCTCCTCTTCTTCTGGCTTTGCTTTGGCCTTGGACTGAGGCTCCACCTCTCCCACCTGTTCCACTGCCTCCATGGTGCACTTCCCCTCCCCCTCCAGGACAAACTGCTCCCCTGCAATTAATTGCTCCTCCATCCACCACTCCTCCTGGTGGTCACTCCCTTGTGGGTCACCTGGAGCCTGTGCTTCCAGCCTCTGCTCTTCACTCACCACCTCCTCCTGCCTCCCCACCTGCAGATCTGGGAAAACCTCCTACCCTGCCCACGTGCCCTGCCATGGCACCACCTGCAGAAGGCCCTCTGTCCACAGGACAAACTGAGCCTGTGCCTGCAACTCCTCCCCCAGGCCCTCCTTGTCTTCCCCTTGCTCCTCACTCTGGGTTCCCTGCTGCACCTCACTCTCCTCACCATGCACACACTGCTCTGCAGCCACCCTGTCTTCCCCTCTCCAGCACTCGAGATCAAGCCAAACCTCCTGGCCTGTGTCCAACCTCAGCTCCAGGGTCTCAGCCTCCCCCACCTGCATGAAGTCCTCCTACTCCAGCCCCAAAGCTGCCCTCTGAACCTCCTGTGCCCTTGTGTCCTGGCTATCACCACTTTCCTGCACTGAGGTGAAGCCATAAACCTTCTGGGCCATCCTGCTTGCCCTGTCCTTCCTGGTGCAAAGGCCCTGGGATGCACTGTGAATCCTCAGGCGCCCTGCAGCTGAAGGCCGCTAGTGGAACTGAGAGGAAGCATGCTGCCCCCAGGAGCCCCTCAGTCTTCCAACACAGCCTGACTCTGGATGCCCCCTGGCTCTGAGACTGGTGCTGTGAAGGAGCAGGTGGTGCAGAGCCTGCTGAGTCCAGGCAAGGTGCTTGCTCACTAGTGCATGCAACCAGGCCCTGGTGTGCTGAGTGGGTGCACACTGGGCTCATGCACAGGCGCTGGTCATGTGAACATGTGGTACAGAAGGAACCTGGCCAGGCCCAGCCTGCTGTTTCTGGGTGGGCTCCTCAAAAGCCTCCTCCAATCATGGACAGGGCAGTGGGTGTCACCCTGCACAGCCCCACCCCTCACTCAAAGCTCTGGTGTAGGTAGATGGTAGACTCTGAGGTATCCTATTTTCTCTTCATTAGCCAGAAAACGGGAGATTTTGAAAGCTTAGAATCTTGACCGGACTGAAAAAAAGGAAGAAATGGTAGAACTTGAAAATGACTTCAGGTTATCTCACTGTGCAGAACAAAGTCAAACACTGCTGCAGTTAAATATTTTACCCGTTGTTCTCCCCGCATGAACTACAATAATAATGCGCTTTGTGTTGATATTTATTGCTGTGTTGCTGACAATTACCTGGAAGAGAAGTTAAGGTGATTCAGTGGGTTGGAAAAAGTTGAGCTAAATCAGAAAGCAGGTCTAATTAAGCAAGTTTATTCTCTATCTATCTATCTGTCTGTCTATCTAAATACACACACACACTCACACACACAAACACACACACACACACACACACACATATTTATATGGCTAAGGTGACTCGTGCATGTGCCATGCATATGAAGCTCTTGCTGGCGCCAATTGCATGCATGTGTTTCAAATTGTCATTGTCAATCTGAATTTGGTTGACACTGCTATTATAGAGAAAGGGAAAATAGCAGTATTAAAATATTTCTTCTAATTAATTTCCTTTCAATGTGCACAAATCCACGCACCTGGCCACGGGTGTTCTAATAGTGGCAAGATATCATCTGTGAGTACTAATATTCTATTAGGCCAGGACATGCCAAATTGGTCACACATATCTATATATATATAAAAGCGTAAGCGACATTATGAGTGGTTGGTACGATGCACACTGACCACCAGGACGCAGACGCTCAACACAGGAGCTTCCCCCGGGTGGTCAAGGCTCTCCCACAGCGAGAACATCACTCAGCCAGAAGGCGGGCTAATGGCTGGAAAGTGCAGCTGTGACAGCAAGAGCCTCTGCTGCCTATGTGACAAGGCTATGAAGCAGAGGTGGCAGGTGGAGTGGGGCTTGGATGAGCGGGAACAGAGCACCTGGCTCCAGCTTGGGCTCCTGCCTGGCTGCCTGCCGTTTCATGCACTGCTACATCCCTCAGGAGGTGTCAGACCTAACCTGGCAGTCCCACATATCCCAAGGGGTCCCAGATTGCACGAGGGCGCAGGACAGGCTGTGGGACGCCACCGGTGCTTGAATTTCGTTCACCGGGCCTCGAGTCATTTTATTATTGATCACTGATTTAGCATGGTTCTCTTCTAATGCTGAATTATTTAAAGGTATAATCTGAATTTTGGTAATGATTGCCATATACATTTTACTGCTCTTTAGCGGTATTATTTAATGGCTTATATGAAGGGCACTAATCTCCTTCAAAATATGAGAACTATTATATCTCCCACAAACAGTACTATGTTTCAGGGCTAATTCTTTCCACCAATGCTCCTAAATGAGCCTTTCACTAATTTTCTTTGCTCACAAGCTCATCCAAAATTGAAATGGGCAGGCTGCTTGTCTATATTCAAGTGCAGAGGCCTATTCTTCTTAACTTCACTGATTCTCTCAATACTTTCAATTTTCCAACATAATTTATACTGAGGGTCTCTATGTTAGACTTTAAAACTTCTCTTTACTAATATGAACAAGTCACTTTTACCTGATTTCTTCAGAACTATGTGCATACTCTAATATAGCAACTTTCACTGCCTGACTCTTTCAAGTGTCCCTTTCCACCCTATTTTCATTAAAAACAGACCATCGGAATCCACACTGATCACTTTTCAGGCTGTTTTGATAATGCAGACATTCCTTGGGTTACGTTGGACTCGAAGTACATGAGTTTTGTGGTACGTCGCCATTCCCCATTTATTTATTAAAAAAAAAGTTTGATCATTTCTACGTATGTACAGATGTGCTTTATGTTTTATTATTATTCATTTACCACAAGTAAAGGTCAGGAATTGTTATCTTTCTTTTATTTATTTATTTATTTATTTATTTATTTATTTATTTATTTATTTATTACTGTTTCACACCATTACTGCTGTGTATGTGTGCTCCATGTGAGTGACATACGTGCTTATGTAGGTGGGTTCTGACTTACGCGAATATTGCATTACATCCCACTGCAGGAACGTGTCAACAATGTAACGCGAGGACCTACTGTACTTGTAACCTATCGATTAAGATGTAGTTATTTAGTCTCCATATTTCTTCAATACGTATATGATTGTTGGAAGTACAAATTATATCTTTATATATTTATGTGATTCTTAGAATTTTCTTTTTTTTAAAATATATTTTATTGGTTTTTTACAGAGAGGAAGGGAGAGAGATAGAGAGTTAGAAACATCGATGAGAGAGAAACATCAATCAGCTGCCTCCTGCACATTCCCTACTGGGGATGTGCCCACAACCCAGGTACATGCCCTTGACCGGAATCGAACCTGGGACCCTTCGGTCCACAGGCCGATGTTCTATCCACTGAGCCAAACCTGTTTTGGCTAGAATTTTCATTCAATAAAAATAAATGCCTTCTCCTGATAAAAGATCTGGCCTTATAATGGAATGGCCTAATACATTTTAGAGTAGGGCATGACTACGAAAGTTTCTCAGAAGAACACGTGTTGAAATGAAGAGTATATCCTTCCAACACCTACTTGAAACAAGAGCCTTAGTTGAGCTCCATCATGATCCTAACAGAAACAGAAACAGTAAGAGACATGGCAGCTTTCAGTTACTATATGCCTACTGAGCATGCCTCAATACACATTTCCTGACAGTGCTATTGATCAGAATGTGCACTCACAGGACATTAGGGCCTTCATGCACAACTCCATCCTGAAACCACATGAAAAGGAGCGTATTGGACAAGAATGTTAGCAGGGACTTTACAATGCAGAGGGATTCTGAAGAAGATTGAAAAAGGTGGCAGAACCCTAGCCACTTTGGAACAGTGGACAGATCACCGACCTTGAGACTGAAGGGCCCCAGTTTCGATTCAGGTCAAGGGCACTTGCCTGGGTGGGAGCTCAATCTTCAGTCTGGGGCAAGCAGGAGGGAGCTGATCAATGAATCTCTCTCATCATTGATGTTTCTAACTCTCACTTGCTCTCCATTTCTCTCTGAGATAAAGAAAAAATATATTTAAAAGAATGGTGGCAGAATAAGTGGATGCTACAGGGACATGTTCCCAGGAACAAACTGATATTCCAACTAAAATACAGAACAACTTCCTAATAATCAATGGAAAACTCACAGGAGAGAACCCTGACACCTGAGCACCGAAGGTGGAGAACACTTAGACACTGGTAGGAGGAGAGGAGGCTTGAAGGGGCGGGCCTGACACCCACAGACAGCAATTGAAGTCCCAGAGAGATATCTCAGCTGTGGAGGACTGCCAATGAGAACTCTGGGTCTAATCCCCAAGCTGGGCCTCCTAGCAGAGAGCACCAGAACTGAGGAGGATAGCCATATAACCTGTGGATGTGAATAGCAGCAGGGCACTGTCTGGCAGGGAGAGACAGCTAGAAATTCAGGTATCCTCTTAAAGGGCCATCACACAAATTTCCCTGTGGAGCCACACACCTTGTGCCCTGGCAAAGGGAGTGTGAAGTGGACTGGAGCTGTGAGGGCAAAAGCCAGAACTGGGGAGTCCAGGGTTCCAGCACAGAACACAGACACTTCAAGTTTCCTGGGAGGAGTCATTTCCTCATGCAGCAGAGAAAATCTTTCCCAGGCAGACATCTGCCTTTCCTGGAGGGGAGACAATTAACACACGCTACTGGGAAACACCTTGCCCTGAGGACACTGAAGAGATTATAAATAACAATTAGCCTCCAGGCAGAGGCAACTGCCCCACCCTGTTGAAACAAACTCTTGCTATAACCTGAGGACCATTGCCTTGGGGGCAAGTTAAGTTGGAATCCTATCAGTCTATAGACAGAGGAGGCCTCTGGAGGCTTTGAGTCTTTGCCTGACCTAATTAGTCAGAAACATCCTTTAACAATGTTCTGCACTAGAGACTGAGAGGCAGGCAGGATCTACCTAAATCGTCACCACAAACCCACACAGAAAGCCAGAAAGAGGAGATAAAGAAACAACCCCCAAATGAGAGAACGAGAGAATTCTCCAGATATAGAGAGAGATGAAGCACAGAGAAGACATTTATCTGAATCTGACTTCAGAGTTATGAAGGTAAAAGAGCTCAAGAGCATGAAAAAAGATATAGTGCCTATGAAAAGAAGAACAGTCCTAGATATAAAATGACATAATACAAATAAAGAACACATTAGAAGAAATAGGCAGATATTAGGGAAAGCTGAGGATCCAATCACTGATTTAGAACAGAGTTAAAAATATCACCCAATTAAAAAAAAGACAGGAAAATTAAGATTTAAAAAAATAAAACAAAAACTTACATAGCAGTATTAGAATAGCCAGTGTGCCAGAAGAGGCAGGAGGGGAGAAAGGCATAGAGAAGGTCTTTGAAGAAACAATGTCAGAACACTTACCTAACCTGGTAAAGGAAAATCCCACACAAGATCAAGAGCCAAAGAGAACCCCAAAGAAGAAGTACCCAAACAAACCCATGCCCAGACACATCATAATTCAAATGCCAAAGATTAAAGACAAAGAGAGAATCCTCAAGGCAGCAAGAGAAAAGAAAACTGTTAGCTACGAAGGAGTTCCCATAAGGCTGACTCCTGATCTCTCATCAGAAACTCTTCAGGCCAGAATAAGATGGCATGAAGTACTCCAGTTAATGGGAAGCAAGGATCTGAGACCAAGATTACTACATCTGGCAATTCTTTCATTCAAAATAGACGGTCAAATCCAGAGCTTCCTAGACAGAAAAAGGCTGAAGGAGTACATCATCTCCAAGCCAGCTTTACAAGAAATGCTACAGAGATTGCTGTAATGAGAAGGAGAAACAGAGACAGAAAGTTAGCCACACAGAAACGACATGGAAAAAAATAAATACCTATCAATAATAACCCTAAGGATATAGGCAGACGCATCACAGGTTTTGTCCCGGAGCAAATGGAGTGAACAGCTGAAACTAGTAACACCCATCCCGAATTGGCGAAATTGCTCAGCTGGTGAGAGGGTTTGCAGCCGGTAAGGGCAGAACTCCCCTGGAAAGGTAAAAAATAGACCAGGGATTTGGGCAGGAAATTTTGCCAGACCTCTGAGCCCAGAGGGTCAGAGGGAGACAGCATGGCAGACAGCCATGTCCCTTGGGACGGGCACAGCCCCTGACCGGGGAAAGGAGATCTGCGGGATTCCTGGCGCTGCCAGGGGATTTGAGAACTGGGTTCTGTGACCACGGAGGACTGAGACTAAAGGGGGCAGCCTGAAGAGATGACCTGACCATGCAGTGCCAGTAAGAGAGGAGCTTACAGAACCTAAGCCTTCCCCGTTTCCGCGGCCGGCGTTCGTTTGTTTGTTCTCACCGAATCCTGTTCATGGGACATTTCGGATACAGACACTCACCTGTGCTGAAGAGAGGGAGAGGGTGCGGAGGAGTGGAATCTGGGGAGAGACTGAGGAGAGAAGGGGGGCCAGGAGAGGTGGCAGCGAATTGAGTGTTGAGTGCTGAGACACCCCTTAGCCCAGGACTGGGGCAGCCATTCTCTCTGGAGAGTGAGACTCCTCCCCCCAACCCCCAGGCAAGGAGCACAGGCGCACCCAGATTCCACCCTGAACACGATCAAGGATTAAAATTATCTGATCAATCCCTGGGAGTTAACAGGGTCTGGCCTATAGAAGGATTTTCAATGCCATATAGCCTCAGAGGCCAACCCCAGAACACTGCCACCCAGAGGCTGAGCCACAAACTGACTCTTTGCTAAACACAAAATAAGGCAGTCTGAGAAACAAATAAGGCCTGTTTTGAAATAAGGACTGTGGTTTACAACACAGAGGAAAAGTGTATCACAGGGAAACTCAACACTCTCCTGAATACCTGGCAGGACTAAAGGCGAGCCAGACTGAAGAATAGAAGAACCGAAGGACCTTCACTACTGCAATTTTTTTTTTCTTTTTTCACCTTTTAACTAAGAAACCAATTTTTTTTCTTTTTCTTCCTCCTTTTTCTTCTTCTTTTTTTTCCTTCCTTTTCCATCTTCTTTTTACTGATTTTACCCTTTTAATTACTACCTTCTTATTTTTAACCAGCATTATTACTGCTACCATTTTACCATCTTTTAAAGTGCCATTTTATTTTCTCTTTATTTTATTTTGGGATTAGTGTTCTCCATTCTATTTTCATCGTTATATTATTGGTTGTTTCTAGTTTGCATCCATCTACAGGGAGATGTTGCTGGAATTTGCTGGGATTAGTGGCGGTTCTATAGAAGTACTCTCCTCATATAAAAAGTCTCTTCCCCTCTTCCACTTCATTCTCTTTTTCCACTCTTTTTTTCTTTTCTTTTCTCGCTTTTATTTTCCCCCCTTCTTTTTCCAAATTTCATTTTTGCACTCCCCTTTTTGATTCCTACTTTTCTTTTCTTTTTTCTCTTTTCTCTTTATCTCTTCCTTCTTCCTTATCCCCTAATTCTCTTTATTCGGGTGGTCACCTTTATTTGGGGTTATTAATATTGTGAATATATTCGTGTTTAGTGCCTGGTACGTGGTGCCTTGTTGTGTTGTATTTTGTGCCCTTAAATCAACGCAGCAGATCCGAGCAATAGCAGCCTACTGGGCACCACACCCTCTGCTAAGGAACAGCAGCTGTACGTGAAACCGCCCCCCACCAGCCAGAAGAGCCACCACAGCTGTGAACAGCACCCACCAGTGGAGCTGCTGCCAACTGAAGAGCAGCTGCTACCACATCTGCCTGAAGAGCAACCACAGACCAAGGAGTCACTGCCACCCAGGGAGCAGCCACTGAATGACTCAACGTCTAGATATGTCAGTGAGATCAAACATGGGTAGACAAAGAAACCCCCAAAGGAAAGAGAAGGAGGACTCTCCAGAAAAGCAGCTAAGTAATACAAAGGCATGCAACATGAAAGAAAAAGAATTCAGAATAAGGGTCCTGGAGTGCATAAATTGGATGGAGGGAAAAATCGACAACCTCTGCAAGAAGCAAGAAGAAACAGATGAAAAAATCAACGACTTAAGTAAGACCCAAGAAGAAATGAAGAGTGATATAGCTGCAATAAAAAACACCATTGAATGTATCAACAGTAGGCTAGGAGAAGCGGAGGAACGAATTAGTGAATTAGAAGACAAGGAAGCAAAACACACCCAAAATGTACTGCAATTGGAGAAAAAAAATTAAAAGACAGGAGGAGAGCCTAAGGGAGCTTTGGGACAATATGAAACGAAACAACATACGAATAATAGGGGTACCAGAACAACAGAAAGATGAACAAGGATTAGAAAACCTATTCGAAGAAATAATGTCAGAAAACTTCCCTGAGGTGGGGAAGAAAAAAGTCACACAAGCCCAGAGAGTCCCATACAAAGTGAACCCAAAAAGACCCACACCAATACACATCATAATTACCATGGCAAATGTTCAGGACAAAGAGAAAATCTTACAGGCCGCAAGAGAGAGATGGAAAGTCACATACAAGGGATTTCCCATTAGATTGTCAAATGATTTCACAACAGAAACACATCAAGCCAGAAAAGAATGGACGAAAATTTACAAAGTGATGCAAAGCAAAGGACTGAATCCAAGAATACTCTACCCAGCAAGGCTATTATTCAAACTTGAAGGGGAAATAAGAAGCTTCACAGACAAAAAAAGGCTAAGGGAGTTTATCACCACCAAGCCAGCAATGCAAGGAATGCTAAAGGGACTGGTATAAAAAGAAGAAATAAAAAGCTCAGAAAGAAAACAGCCACACACACAAAAAAACAAATGGCTACAAACAAGTACCTTTCAATAATAACTTTAAACGTAAATGGACTAAGTGCTCCAACGAAAAGACATCAAGTGGCTGAATGGATAAAAAAACATGACCCATACATCTGCTGTCTACAAGAAACCCACCTCATTAGAAGGGACTCACACAGACTGAAAGTGAAAGGATGGAAAAATATCTTGCAGGCAAATGGAAAGGAAAAGAAAGCTGGGGTAGCAATACTTATATCGGACAAAATAGACCTCAAAGTGAAGGCCTTAACAAGAGATAAGGAAGGCCACTTCATAATACTAAAGGAATCAATACAACAAGAAGATATAACCCTGGTAAACATATATGCACCCAATGCAGGAGCACCCAAATTCATAAAAAAACTCCTGGAAGATATCAAAGGAGAGATCGACAACAATACAATCATAGTAAGGGACTTTAATACACCATTGACAGCACTGGATAAGTCCTATAGACAAACAATCAGCAAAGATACAGCAATCCTAAATGACTCACTAGATCAGATGGACTTAATAGACATCTTCAGAACACTTCACCCCAAAGCCAGGGAATATACGTTCTTCTCAGGTGCTCATGGGACATCTTCAAAAATAGACCACATATTGGGTCACAAGCAAAGTATCCCCAAATTCAAGAAGATTGAAATCATAAAAAGCATCTTCGCAGACCATGATGGCATAATACTAGAAATAAATTACAATAAAAACATCCCAAAATACTCAAACACCTGGAAGCTGAATAGCAGGCTACTAAATATTGACTGGGTTACCAATGAGATCAAAGAAGAAATTAAAAACATCCTGAAAACTAATGACAATGAAAACACAACAATCCAAAACCTATGGGACACAACGAAAGCAGTCCTGAGAGGGAAGTTTATAGCGCAACAGGCCTATCTCAAAAAACAAGAAAAAATGGTAGTAAATCATCTAACTCTGCAACTCAAAGATTTAGAAAGAGAGCAACAAGAAAATCCCAGAGTGAGCAGAAGGAAGGAGATAATAAAGATTTAATCAGAAATAAATGACATAGAGACCAAAAAAACAATACAGAAAATCAATGAAACCAAGAGCTGGTTCTTTGAAAGGATAAACAAGATTGACAAACCTCTAGCCAGACTCACCAAGAAGCAAAGAGAGAGGACCCAAATAAACAAAATCAAAAACGATAGAGGCGAAATAACAACAGACCCCACAGAAATACAAATGATTGTTAAAAAATACTATGGACAGCTCTACTCCAACAAACTAGACAACCTGGAGGAAATGGACAAATTCCTAGAAAAATACAACATTCCAAAACTCAATCAGGAAGAATCTAAAAACCTCAACAGGCCAATAACTATGGAAGAAAGTGAAGCAGTCATCAAAAACCTTCCATCAAACAAAAGCACCGGACCAGACGGCTTCACAGGGGAGTTTTACCAAACATTCAAGGAAGAACTAAAACCTATCCTCCTCAGACTACTACAAAAAATTCAAGAGGAAGGAACACTTCCAAGTTCATTCTATGAAGCCAGCATCACCCTAATACTAAAAATGGTAAGGACAACACAATGAAAGAGAATTACAGGCCAATATCCCTCATGAACATAGATGTCAAAATCCTCAACAAAATCTTAGCAAATCGGATGCTGCAGTACATCAGAAAGATCATACACCATGACCAAGTTGGATTTATCCCAGGAATGCAAGGATGGTACAATATCCGCAAATCAATAAACATGATACATCACATAAACAAATTGAAAGAAAAAAACCACATGGTCATATCAATTGATGCAGAGATAGCACTTGACAAAATTCAACACCCATTTTTGATAAAAACTCTCAGTAAGGTGGGAGTAGAAGGATCATACCTCAACATAATAAAAGCCATATATGACAGGCCCACAGCCAGCATCATACTCAACAGACAAAAACTAACACCATTTCCCCTAAGAACAGGAACAAGACAGAGATGTCCCCTCTCACCACTCCTGTTCAACATAGTACTGGACGTGTGAGCCATTCCAATTAGGCAAGAAGAAGAAATAAAAGGCATCCAAATTGGAAAAGAGGAAGTAAAACTGTCCTTATTTGCAGACGACATGATATTATACATACAAAACCCTAGAGATTCCATCAAAAAGCTACTAGACTTAATACATGAATTTGGCAATGTAGCAGGATACAAAATTAACCCCAAGAAATCTGAGGCATTTCTATACACCAATAGTGAACTTTCAGAAAGAGAGATTATAAAAACAATCCCGTTTACCATTGCACCAAAAAAAATAGGCTACCTAGGAATAAACTTAACTAAAGAGGTAAAAGACCTCTACTCAAAAAACTACAGGACGTTGAAAAAAGAGATAGAGGAAGACATAAACAGATGGAAGAACATACCGTGTTCATGCATTGGTAGAATCAACATCATTAAAATGTCCATACTAGCCAAAGCAATATATTAATTCAACGCACTTCCCATTAAAGTACCAACAGCATACTTCAGAGATCTAGAACGAACTCTCCAAAAATTCATCCTGAATAAAAAAAGACCCCGAATAGCTGCAGCAATCCTGAAAAAGAAAAAAGTAGGTGGGATCTCAATACCAGATATCAAGATCTATTGCAAAGCCACTGTTCTTAAAACTGCCTGGTACTGGCACAAGAATAGGCATATATATCAATGGAATAGAATAGAGAGCCCAGACATCGGCCCGAACCAATATGCTCAATTAATATTTGACAAAGGAGGCAAGAACATACAATGGAGCCAAGATAGTAACTTCAATAAATAGCGTTGGGAAAATTGGACAGATATATGCAAGAAAATGAAACTAGACCACCAACTTACACCATACACAAAAATAAACTCAAAATGGATAAAAGACTTAAATTTACGACAGGAAACCATAAAAATTCTAGAAGAATACAAAGGCAACAAAATCTCAGACATATGCCGAAGAAATTTCTTCACTGATACAGCTCCTAGGGCACTTGAAACGAAAGAGAAAATGAACAAATGGGGCTACATCAAAATAGAAAGCTTCTGCACAGCAAAAGAAACCATCAACAAAACAACAAGAAAGCCCACTGCATGGGAAAACATATTTGCCAATGTCATATCTGATAATGGCCTAATCTCCAAAATTTATAGGGAACTCATACAACTCAACAAAAGGAAGATAAACTATCCAATGAAAAAATGGGCAAAGGGTCTAAATAGACACGTTTCAAAAGAGGACATCCAGAAAGCCAAGAGACATATGAAAACATGCTCAAAGTCACTAATCATCCGAGAGATGCATATCAAAACAACAATGAGGTACCATCTCACACCTGTCAGGCTGGCTATCATCAACAAATCAACAAATGACAAGTGCTGGAGAGGATGTGGAGAAAAAGGAACACTTGTGCACTGCTGGTGGGAATGCAGACTGGTGCAGCCACTATGGAAGACACTATGGAGTTTCCTCAAAAAACTGAAAATGGAACTCCCATTTGACCCTGTGATCCCACTTCTAGGAATATATCCCAAGAAACCAGAAACACCAATCAGAAAGGGTATATGCACCCCTATGTTCAGAGCAGCACAATTCACCATAGCTAAGATCTGGAAACAGCCTAAGTGCCCATCAGTAGATGAATGGATTAGAAAACTGTGGTACATCTACACGATGGAATACTATGCTGCTCAAAAAAGGAAGGAACTCTTACCATTTGCAACAGCATGGAAAGAACTGGAGAGCATTATGCTAAGTGAAATAAGCCAGTCAATGAAGGAAACATACCACATGATCTCATGCATTCATGGATAATATAGACCATTATAAACTTTTGAACAATAATAGATACAGAGGCAGAGCTGCCTCAAACAGATTGTAAAACTGCAGCGGGAAGGCCGCGGAGGGTGGGGGTGCAGGAGGTAGGGGGGTAAGAGATCAACCAAAGAACTTGTATGCATGCATATAAGCATAACCAATGGACATAAGACACCGGGAAATAGGGGAGGCTAGGGGACTGTCTAGGGCTGGGGGGGCGGGGGGAAATGGACACATATGTAATACCCTTTGTAATACTTCAAGCAATAAAAAAAAAAAAAATAATAATAATAATAATAACCATAAATGTAAATGGGTCAATGCTCCAATCTAAAGGTGTAGTGGAGCAAAATGGGTACAAAAACATGATGCAAGTCTATGCTGTCTACAGGAGCACCACCTCAAAACAAAAGACACACACAGGATGAGAGTGAAAGAATGGGAAAAATTTCCATGCAAATGGAAAAGAAAAAGAAAGGCCGAAGTAACAATAAGCATATCCGACATAATAGACTTTAAAAGAAAGGCCATTACAAGAGACGTAAAGGTCACTGCATGATACCAAAGAGACCAACCAACAAGAGGATATAACCCTAGTAAACATATATTCAGCCAACATAGGAGCACCTCCATATATATATCTCAAACAAACAAATAAATAAAAAATCAAAACAAACAAAGAAAAATTCCAGAAGACTTTAACAGAGAGTGTGACAAAATTATCACCCCTCTGACTTCACTGGATAGATCTTCCATATGAAAAAAATAACAAGGATGCAGAGCCTCTAATGGACACACTGGATTCATTAGATTTGACATTTTAGAATAGCGGTTCTCAACCTGTGGGTTGCGACACTTTTGTAGGTCGAATGGCCCTTTCACAGGAGTCGCCTAAGTAAAGGGTGTCCCAAAATTCACGCAAGAAGTAATTTTGATAGAAAACACAGGTTTATGTGTTGGGGACCGTCATGCTGCTGGCAAAGTCTAAGCTGACCAGAGGACATGGCAAAGCCCTGGACTCTACCCTATGTCAATCCTGGAAGGTTTTAAGGTCAAAGCTCAGGAAAGGTTTGAGGCTTTATTAGAGTTTGCAGCAAAGTGGAACTAGACAAGGCTTGACCGAGGCATGACCTCTGTGGCTAAAAGTGTAGTTAAGCTAGCATAACCTGATTGTCATAGTAACTGTAACCTGATTGCCATAGTAACTGTCAAACATAGATAGATCTAGACAAAGCTTGCCCAGTCTTGCCCAGCCTGTAACAATCTGTTACTTCCCTATGAACAGGCCAGGCCCTAACAGTGATCTATGAAGCATGACCAGCTACAGCTTTAGCTATAAAACAGTGTGTGTAAAAAATAAAGTTGCTGGTGCCTTGTGCCAGTCCTCCCAACCCCGTCTCATGGTCTCTTGTATTTAATCCCACGCCACCTCTACCCGTCGGACCCTCTCCAAGGTGCGGGTCACCGCATTTATGATTAAAAACTGTTAACTTTTATTGATTCATAAAGGAAGTAAAAGAACTGCACTTGGAAAACTACAGGCCATTGAAAAAGACATAAAGATATCAACCAATGGATTAATATACCATGTTGATGGGTTGGTAGACTTAACATCATTAACATCTCCATACTACCAAAAGCAATCTATAGATTCACTGTAATCTCCATTAATATACCAACAGAATATTTCACAGACACAGAAAAAAATCCTCAAAAAAATGCAAACGGAGTAAAAATAGCCAGAGCAATCCTGAGGCAGAAGAAAAAAGTTGGCGGGCTCACAATACCAGATATTAAGCTATATTATAAAGCCACCATTCTCAAAACTGCCTGCTACTGGCACTAGAAAAGACATATATATATACTCCACTGAAACAGAACAGAGAACCCAGAAGTGGACCCAAGTCATTATGCTCTATTATTAATTTACAAAGGAGGCAAGAGCATACAATGGAGTCAAGACAGTCTCTTCAAAAAATGTTAGGAAAATTAGAAAGATACATAAAAAATAATGAAACTAGACCACCAACTTACACCATTCACAAAAATAAACTCAAAATGGATGAAGGACTTAAAAATCAAATGAGAATCTATAAAAAAACCTATAAGATTGCCTACGTAGCAATATATCAGATATGTCTTTGCAGTATCTTTATTGATACAGCTCCAAAGGCAATGCACACGGAGGGGAAAATAAAAAATGGACTACATAAAAATAAAAATCTTCTGCACAGCAAACAAAATCCTGAACAAAACAACCAGAAAGCCCACTGTATCGGGAGAACATATTTGCCAATGGTATCTCATCTCGTGCCGGGAGCCGGTCCTTCCTTGCTGTTTCAAGGGACCTGGCATATATAGCATATGGTTCTTAACATGTCTGCTCACCTTCTTGGCGCTGTGTTTTACCAAGGTCACCTCTCCGAGAAAGGTTGAATCCCCAGGTAGGGATTTTCCCCTGAAGTTAGGGAGGGAATAAAACCTCTTAACTAAGTGCCAGGCGGGTAATTAATCATTTTAACTACGAACAATCATGCTTAAGCTACATAATCTTTACTCCCTGGAATGGAGATAAGAAACGCCCTAACCTTTGGAATAGAGATTGATAGGATTGGAATCAACTGGTATAAATACAGATGCAACCAGACAGCAAGAGACAGAATTCAGAAGACAGAACTCAGAGCACAGAAATTAGGAGACAGGGCTTGGAAGACAGGACCAAGAGAGACAGGGCCTAGGCACAGAACCTACACAGAACTTTCTCTAGAGACAGAGGAGCTTCGCTGGAGAGAACATGGCAGAGGATCCTGGACTGAACCTGACTACAGAGATATGGCAGGGGAGCCTGGCTGGAGCCTGGTGACTGAGCCTGGCTGGAGGTCTCGGACGGAATCTGGCTGGAGAGCCTAGCAGGAGAGCATGGACACAGAACTTGGCTGGAGATTGTGGCTAGAGATCCTGGCAAGGCTGCTGATCAACTGAACACTGTCTCCATGTCATTCCTTCTTCGCCGACTCCGTCCACACCTTTGGGGACCCCTGGACCCGCTGGGGTTGGACCCCAGCATCTGGCGCCCGAACAGGGACCCCTAGGTAAGCGCCCCGCACTCGGGACGGATAGGACCCCACCGTAGGAAGAGGGTGGATAGTCTTCGCCAACTCCGTCCACACCTTTGGGAACCCCTGGAACAGGATTCCCCTAGGTAAGCCCCCGCCCCATTGAGAACCCCCACACTCAGGACAGATAGGACTCCACCAGGGTGCTACAGACCCCCCTATAGAGGATAAATAGGGTAAGAAGGTGGATAGTACAGAACTTAGATTGAGAAGATGTGCCATACTGAGTCCAAAGAAAGAAGACTCTGTATTGATCTTTAGATTAAGAAGATGTGCCATACTGAGTCTAAAGAAAAAAAGACTCCGTATTGATCTTTTAACACATATGCTTGCTTGCAGAGGAGTCAAGGTTACTCCCAGTCAGATGGAACATTTTATATAAGAAATATGTCCATGCTTTTCTGAGGAAGGAAAGGTGCCAGAAAGGTAAATGTAGAGGCATGGGAGAAGGTAGGCCCAAAGAGCCTTATCCTTAATCCCACTGCAGCCTTTCCACCCCAGGAAAGTGCAGGATTGGCAAGCTCTCCCTGGGGTGATAGATCAGGACGCAGGTAATAGCAGAAAGCACCAATCCTACTCTTAAAATGGATACAAGAGAGCATTTGAGGTTTTTCTTTTTAATGCCGGCTTTTAAAAAATAAAAAAGGGGGAATTTGCCGGGAGCCGGTCCATCCTTGCTGTTTCAAGGGACCTGGCATATATAGCATACGGTTCTTAATATGTTTGCTCCCCTTCTTGGCGCTGTGTTTTAACCAAGGTCACCTGGAATGGGAAAAATTTCCATGCAAATGGAAAAGAAACAAAAAGTTCGAAGTAACAATACGCATATCCAACAAAATAGACTTTAAAAGAAAGGCCATCACAAGAGATGTAAAGGTCACTGCATGATACTAAAGGGACCAACCAACAAGACGATATAACCCTAGTAAACATATATTCAGCCAACATAGGAGCACCTCCATATATATATCTCAAACAAACAAATAAATAAAAAATCAAAACAAACAAACAAAAATTCCAGAAGACTTTAACAGAGAGTGTGACAAAATTATCACCCCTCTGACTTCACTGGATAGATCTTCCATATGAAAAAAATAACAAGGATGCAGAGCCTCTAATGGACACACTGGATTCATTACATTTAATTGACATTTTAGAATAGCGGTTCTCAACCTGTGGGTTGCGACACTTTTGTAGGTCGAATGGCCCTTTCACAGGAGTCGCCTAAGTAAAGGGTGTCCCAAAATTCACGCAAGAAGTAATTTTGATAGAAAACACAGGTTTATGATTAAAAACTGTAAATTTTTATTGATTCATAAAGAAAGTAAAAAACTGCACTTGGAAAACTACAGGCCATTGAAAAAGACATAAAGATATCAACCAATGGATTAATATACCATGTTGATGGGTTGGTAGACTTAACATCATTAACATGTCCATACTACCAAAAGCAATCTATAGATTCATTGTAATCTCCATTAATATACCAACAGAATATTTCACACAGAAAAAAATCCTCAAAAAATTCAAATGGAGTAAAAATAGCCTGAGCAATCCTGAGGCAGGAGAAAAAGTTGGCGGGCTCACAATACCAGATATTAAGCTATATTATAAAGCCACCATTCTCAAAACTGCCTGCTACTGGCACTAGAAAAGACATATATATACTCCACTGAAACAGAACAGAGAACCCAGAAGTGGACCCAAGTCATTATGCTCTATTATTAATTTACAAAGGAGGCAAGAGCATACAATGGAGTCAGGACAGTCTCTTCAAAAAATGTTAGGAAAATTAGAAAGATACATAAAAAATAATGAAACTAGACCACCAACTTACACCATTCACAAAAATAAACTCAAAATGGATGAAGGACTTAAAAATCAAATGAGAATCTATAAAAAAAAAACTTATAAGATTGCCTATGTAGCAATATATCAGATATGTCTTCTCAGTATCTTTATTGATACAGCTCCAAAGGCAATGCACACGGAGGGGAAAATAAAAAATGGACTACATAAAAATAAAAATCTTCTGCACAGCAAACAAAATCCTGAACAAAACAACCAGAAAGCCCACTGCATCAGGAGTACATATTTGCCAATGGTATCTCGGATAAGTGTTGAATCTCCAAAGTTTTCAGGGAACTCACACAAATTAACAATAGGAACATAAACAATCCAATCAAAACATGGGCAAAGGACCTAAATTAACACTTTTTAAAAGGAGACCTAAATAGGCCAAGGGACATACGAAAAAATGCTCAGAGGCACTAACAGTCCAAGAGATGCAAATCAAAACGACACTGAGGTACCAATCCACACCAGTCAGAATAGCTGTCAGAAAAAAAATCAACAAACCACAAGTGCTGGTGAGGATGCAGAGAAAAAGCAACCCTTATGCATGTTGTGCCCAGATTTCAAAGTTCCCAAGACCCCCAGGGAGCCAGTCAGTCCGATGCAAAAGCAAAGAGTCCTTTTTAATGCACGCTAGCTTGCGCTCCCCGTTCACCAGACCCACCAACACAGCGGTAAGTCCAGTGGCCGAGAGAGAGAGGCCTGATGGAACAGAGGGTTTTAAAGGGGGGTGGAGTGAGGGCAGGAGAGGGGACTGTGTGCCCCGCCAATTGGCCAGGCACGAGTCGGTACAGGATGTGGTCATAGTGATGGCGTGCACTTCCCTTGATTATTATTGGTTACTCCAGAGAAATCCTGGGTGTGGCTAGCAGCGGCATCTTCCAGGAAGAAGCACATGGCTCTGTCCCAAAATGGAGGATCCAAGGCAAGATGGAGGAGGCAGTCCTCGCCTGCCTCCCTCTGCTGCTGCTCGAACACGCTGCAAGGCAGGATGGCCCTCCTGCAGAGCACCTGCAGCCGGCCTGCGGGCGGACCGGGACTCCCACAGCAGCACGTCTGGGCAGCACAGGCCCAGCACACGGGGTGTGGCCGGTGGAGCGGCCCGGCTCTGGAAGAGCAGCATCCGCTCAGAGCAGGCCCGGCCCACGGGGCTGGTGCACCGCAGCATGGCAGCCTCCCTGGGCTAGGGCACGTGCCCCACTCCCCTGCCGCCACTGCTGCACTGGGGCCGGGGATCCACGCGGCCCACGTGGATGCCCGGTCCGGGGGGCCGCGGTCGGGTGGCAGCCTGCACCAGGCTCCCGCTGTGGCTGGGAAGCCGATACCTCATGGGGCCCGGCAGCCGGCCCACACAGGGCCCCCTGACCAGGCCCCGAGGGCCGCATGGACCCCCGCCCCAGCGCGGGCAAGTGGGGAGCAGACCACGGGGGAAGGGAGGAAAGAGCCAGGCGGTGAGGCCTTCTGCTCCCACGACCTCCCCTGTGATTGGTCGCCGCCTGGCCCCCCTCCTCGGCCCGCTGCTGGCCAGGCCGCCGGTCTGGACACTTGGACCCGCTCTGGGGAAGGCCAGGCCCTATGGCGGGTGCTGAGGGATTTCAGAGTCCAGGGGCCAGACTCCTCCTCCTGCACTGCCCGGAGAGGTGGGCAGTGCACCTTTCATTCCCCCCTTCTCTTGGAACTTCTGGCTCAATCATGAGACGGACTGCAATTCTATTCCACCAAGACTATCAACTGAACTATCCCTATAAGGTTAAAAAATGGTCCGGTGGAAGTGAAAGAAACCATTTTAGATTTAATAACTTCTATTGAAATAGAATTCCTCCATGGTTATATAAAAAAAAAAACCCTGATTTAGTACTATTTGCCTTGAAGAGGCTCAAGCATTCCTGTTTGTTAGGCTAGGTTTAAATTTAGAGTCTGTTGAACTAAGCCTCCGTTTTTCTGGGTACCATTTTCAGCTGGACCAAGTCTCTTCTGTTATTTATTTCCTGGTCTGGGCTGGGCATGGGAAGCAAGAAGCAGCCATGGGAACAGGAGACCTTCCTCAGAAGGGGCGAGTGTTCAAGCCCCTGCACCATTGGGGGGGTGAGGATCTGTGCCCCACCTCTGTTGAACCCCAAGTTCTCTCCTACTGGCCCTCGGTTGTGTCTGTCTTAGGTCGCCCCACCTCTGTGGTGTCTTACCCTTCTCTGACTACCAACCATCTCTGGGCCAAGTAGGGTGATGTGAGGTTCAGTTCTGTCTCCTTGTTAGCCTATGCCCCCTGTGGCCTCCATGCCCAGCACCCGCCTTGGGTTCCCCTCGCCTGCTGACGGGGCCCCGGCATTGATCACATCTCTTGGGAAATCCAGGTTTCTTCTCCAGAGAGGGACCAGCTTACGCCATTGGGCAAGAGACAGATCCATGGTACCAGCTTTTCATAAACCCAGCTTGAAGGGAGAGCTCAGACAACAGCTGTAGACAATTGGGATCCTTTTGGCAATAGAGAATGCTTAAGTGCCTTCCCAGGAGGGAATAAATCCCTTCACATATTGCCAGATTCCGGAGGAATTACTTAAGGAGAAGAACATAGTGATCTACTCTAAGATTTTCTGACTTTCCTTGCTACTTCCTTTTCATGGATTTAAAACAAAATAGTAGCTGTAGGCATAAAACCTTCCACCTATGCAAAACTATGCCTCAGACCTTCTATTCTAAACAGGCTTTTTCCAGCTTTACTACCCCTGACATGGGCATGGTGACTCAGGCCTGCAAGGCAGTATACAGGCTGCCAACTTTTAGCTGTCTCTCAACAGAGTCCAAAACCTGATGGGCACCCTTTCCTGACCAGTTGGGCACCTGCCCCCTTGCCAGCTAGACAAGGGGGTCACCCCACACAGCTCCCTTCCAGGACAGCCAACATACATTCAAAACCTGCAAAAGAATCAAAGGTTAATATAACATATCAATACAATGAAACATCATGGCCGCTTTAGGCAGCCAAATCTTCTGCTACTAAACATGTGACCCTATAAATTGCCCTTGTCTCTTTGGAGCCTTGTCCATGAAGATGCAGGCATTATCTAAGTGTATTACACAGTATTGTGGGGGCTCCTGGTGACAGGAGTGATCGCGAGCCATGTTACCGGCATCAGGCAGGTCGAGCACGCCGTAGCTTGAGCTTGAGCGGGTTGCGTTGATCTCGATTGATGCTCCATTTGGTGATGAAGTCTTTCCGGGTCATGGATGGATCCGCTGACTGGATGTGAGTGTGATGGATCCAGGTCGTGACGCCATTGACCTTGAGAGCGGTGGGGGTCATCAGCACCACAGTGTAGGGACCCTTCCAAATGTGGTTCTAGGGTCTCCCGGCAGTGCCTTCTGACGTAGAGTAGACCCAATCTCCTGGTCTGTAGCTGGGGAATAGCGCCTCTATCTGCCTTGCATCCCCAGAGGGCTGCTTGTCTGGCCCCAGATCTATAGAGGGCCGGCCTACCCTAGTGGCAACATAGGAACAGCAGGACTGGTGGATGTCGCAAGGTCCTGCAGGTTCTCCCTCTCTCTCTCCGAAGGACCGGGGGGAGCCTTTCCCTTCTGGGGCCCGGCCAAAAGAATTGTCTGTCTCTGTCCCAATTTTCCCCTCTGGAGGCATGCCCTCATCCACCGGGGTTTCTTGGACAATATGTCAATCTAAACCTGAATATAAGAAATTTGATCAGGATGCCCTGGGCGGCCGTATATGACATAATGGACCCGGTAGGCAGCGGTCAGATCAAAAGACCCTGCATCCGGCCACCCCTCCTGGAAAGTGGGCCACTCCCATTCACAGAATCGCTGTAAATCAAAATCATTAACATTATAACTTTTAAATCTACCCCAGAACTTCAGTTTAATACAGTAAATTACAACCCAGGTAAGAGCAACTGAGACAGAAATCTTTATTAACTAAGTAGGCTGATTCCCTTTAACAGTGAGCAAAAGACTCTGAGAAAAAATAATTCTTGCAGCTGCAAGAGGCTTTGAAGACTATTAAAGGGGCCAGCCCAAACGTTCAGCCAAGCGTATCAACAGAAAGCAGAATAAATCAAAGTAGCTTTTACTTTACATAGACCAGCAATGATTTACACTTTCTTAGTAGATCAGCCCAGGCTGGAGCTGTATCTAGTCCTCCTTCTCTGTAGTAATTTGGCTAGTCCCAAACAAACAAACTTTTTCCCGACCCCATGATGATCGGTGGTGAGAGACAGACAAGGGAGGGGGTGACCTCACGCAGATGCCCGCCTGGCCGCGTCCCTTGGGAGCTTAGATTCGTTGTAGCTAAGGTGCACCCGTATAAACCCCGGGCCTGGTCACCTCCACATGGGGGTGAGTCACCGTTATGCCATAGACGAGTTGCAGAAACGCAGGTTGGGGCCCACTCGGACTCCGTAACCGAAGTCGTGGAGCCACACAAAGGAGAGGAGAGGGAAGGCCCTCCACACTCACACACTTTTGCCAGACATTCACTCAGAGTTTAAACAATCCACCCAATTCCTAACAATTTCCCAATTCCTGAGGGAGCTCTATAGCTTCCCGGGACGTGATCAAGCTCTCCTTCCTCTCACCCGGAGTGGGCCTGACTGATAGGGGATCGACGAAGATGACTGACCCTATCCCATTTGACAAAGACAAAGACAACAAAGAACAAAGACAAAATAAATCAGCCAAATGCAACCTAAGGTTGCCCGGAACCTGCAGCTTGCTCCTTGAAGTCCTGAAAATTTTCAAAAAAAACATTGCAGCAGGTTGTACACAGAAGCAGACAACTTTTTGACAATAAACACCAAGACAAATACCAGACAGACAAACTCAGTGCAGCCTACAGCCGCACGAACCAGGGACCCTGGCCACCATCATGGCCGCGGGTCAGGACCAGGAGTACCGCTGCATCCAGCCCTCCATATAGGTCCTTCCGTGGGACGTCCCAATTCCAGTTTAACGACAGGTCCTTACCTCTCTCGAGAGTCCAGATGGCTTGGTTTCTGAATTGAAAGTTTCTGGGTGGACTGGAGGCCTCCTTGGTAGTCGTAATCCACAGGTGTGGGGTATCTCGCTGAGTGCCCGGCGACAAGCGGGGGAGAGCCTCCTGCCTTGAATAGGGGGTCCCTCTCACCCCTGCCAGGGGAGAGCCTCCTGCCTTGAATAGGGGGTCCCTCTCCTCCCCGCCGGGGGAAGGCCTCATGCCCTAAACAAGGGGTCCCTCTCACCCCTTCCGGGGGAGAGCCTCCTGCCTTGAATAGGGGGTCCCTCTCCTCCCTGCCAGGGGAGAGCCTCCAGCCCTAAACAAGGGGTCCCTCTCCTCCCTGCTGGGTATCTCACTGCGGGCCTCCAAATGTTATGGGTTGGCTCAACGAGATAGACCACCGACTCAGAATTTAAATTTAAGAGCCTTTTATTAAGCTGGCCAGCTGACCACAGCACCTATCTCCCCCTCTGGGAGATTCGGAGCATGTGGCAGAGATCAAGGGTGCAGTATGATCCTTTATAGCAAAACAGTGTTACCTTAGAAGTTCATGGAAAGTTCATAAGAACAAAGAGGGGGGGTAAACAGAGTCACACCTGGCTGGAGAATATTATAATACATTGTTTTTCTAAGACAATTTAGCAATTTTTCTTCTATGGTTCCTAACCCTGACACAATCCTCCATACGTCAGTCACCCCTCCCAGCACATTCAATTTCTCATGTCCCATTTCCTCCCCTTTGCATATTCTGTAACATTCTGTAACCCTTCCATGCCACAGTCGCTCACCCTAGCAAATGATGTCCTCCCCTAAGTTGGGAGACGACATCCCTGACCCAGCGGATGGTGGAGAGGTCAAAAGTCCCCTCCGGCGGCCACCCGACGTCAAAAGTTGGCCACTCCCTGGAACAAAAAGTCTGCCACAGGTCTTTCTGAACCTCTGCACTGAGGTCCCTGGCTCTTTCCCTTACCTCTCTGAAATGATCGACCATAATGCTTAAAGGAGTAGTTTGAGTCTGTCCCATAATGTCCGTCCAGTGAGTCCACAAAATAAAACCGAAAAGACACAAACACAAACAACAAACGGGCCCGAAAATACAGTCTTCCAACTCCATGGAAGCAGAACCAAAACAGGCTTCCAATTCCATGGAAGCCAAACCCGAAAGCTAGACAATGGCCTTACGCCAAACTAGCGGGAGCGACCCGCTTTCCGCAAGGGGCATACCCATCCCTCTGAGGGGCATATCCATCCCTCATGGGGGGGGGGGGCGGAATGTCTTCCAACACCACCCCGCCTATGGTCTTTTTCGGGCGCGTCCGCCTAGACCCCTCAGGCAATTACAGATTCCAGAAACGAGCTCACACCGAACAGAACACACAACAAACAACAACACACCTACCGCAGGGTCAGTCAGACTCTTCGAACTGGGGGTCCCTCGATGGTCCTGGGAACCACGGGCAAGCCCCCAAAATGTTGTGCCCAGATTTCAAAGTTCCCAAGACCCCCAGGGAGCCAGTCAGTCCGATGCAAAAGCAAAGAGTCCTTTTTAATGCACGCTAGCTTGCGCTCCCCGTTCACCAGACCCACCAACACAGCGGTAAGTCCAGTGGCCGAGAGAGAGAGGCCTGATGGAACAGAGGGTTTTAAAGGGGGGTGGAGTGAGGGCAGGAGAGGGGACTGTGTGCCCCGCCGATTGGCCAGGCACGAGTCGGTACAGGATGTGGTCATAGTGATGGCGTGCACTTCCCTTGATTATTATTGGTTACTCCAGAGAAATCCTGGGTGCGGCTAGCCGCGGCGTCTTCCAGGAAGAAGCACATGGCTCTGTCCCAAAATGGAGGATCCAAGGCAAGATGGAGGGTGCAGTCCTCGCCTGGCTCCCTCTGCTGCTGCTCGAACACGCTGCAAGGCAGGATGGCCCTCCTGCAGAGCACCTGCAGCCGGCCTGCGGGCGGACCGGGACTCCCACAGCAGCATGTCTGGGCAGCACAGGCCCAGCACACGGGGTGCAGCCGGTGGAGCGGCCCGGCTCTGGAAGAGCAGCATCCGCTCAGAGCAGGCCCGGCCCACGGGGCTGGTGCACCGCAGCATGGCTGCCTCCCTGGGCTAGGGCACGTGCCCCACTCCACTGCCACCACTGCTGCACTGGGGCCGGGGATCCACGCAGCCCACGTGGATGCCCGGTCCGGGGGGCCGCGGTTGGGTGGCAGCCTGCACCGGACTCCCGCTGTGGGCCGGGAGCCGATGCCTCATGGGGCCCGGCAGCCGGCCCACGCAGGGCCCCCTGACCAGGCCCCGAGGGCCGCATGGACCCCCGCCCCAGCGCAGGCAAGTGGGGAGCCGACCACGGGGGAAGGGAGGAAAGAGCCAGGCGGTGAGGCCTTCTGCTCCCACGACCTCCCCTGATGATTGGTCGCCGCCTGGCCCCACCCCTTGGCCCACTGCTGGCCAGGCAGCGGGTCTGGACACTTGGACCTGCTCTGGTGAAAGCCAGGCCCTATGGCGGGCGCTGAGGGATTTCAGAGCCCAGCGGCCAGACTCCTCCTCCCACACCGCCTGGAGAGGCGGGCAGCACGCCTTTCAGTGCACTGCTGGTGGGAATGCAGACTGCTGCAACCACTGTGGAAAACCATATAGAATTTTCTTAGAAAAGTAAAAATGGAGCTCCCCTTTGACCCAGTGTTCTCTCTTCTAGTTATATGTCCCGAGAAATGAGAAAGGCCAATCAGGAAAGATATATGTAACTGTATGTTCATACCAGCCTAATTTACAATAGCTAAGATTTGGAAACAGTCTAAATGCCCATTAGCAGATGCACGGATTAATAAACTGTGGAACACCTATACAATGGAATACTCTCCTACTGTAACAACGAATGAACTCTTATAATTTGAAACAGCATGGATGGACTTGGAGAGCATTACACTAAGCAAATTAAGCCAGTCAGAGAACGATAAGTATCACATTATCTCATTCATTTGTGGAATATAATGAACAATATTAACTGATGAACAACAAGACATCCAGACACAAAGAAGCATTGATCACACTGTCGAACCTCAGATTAAAGTGCTGGAGGCAAAGACCTACAGTAGTATGTGTGTCTGTTTATGTGTTTGTATATATATATATATATATATATATATATATCTGATAGAGGGCTAATGAACTTTGATATGAACTTTGACATTCAGCAGGGCGGAAAATCAGCATTATATTACATGGCTGTTGGCAAAATGGCTGAAGGCAATCTTGCTAACCTGATAATTAAACTTTACTACTGATATGCCTGTTTGCTTTGCTAAAGCAAAGAAGCCTACAGCCAAGTAAATAAAAGCTGATGGGTGCTGGGTTTCAAAGATCCTCTCCACTAGAGGAAAAGGTCTCCGCCTGGCTCTCCAATGCCTTCTAAATTTATATTTGTAGTCTAGTGTATTCATTTGTGTGCAGTTCCTTCCCCAGAGCCTGAATCATTGCTGCAAAAGGTTGCAACATTCTGGCGCCCAATGTGGGGCATCTGGAGAAGCTTTCTCACCAGAGCCAAAAATGAAGACTGTCAAGGGCATGCAGGGACATAACCAGTGGGGAATGTGCAGGAGGCAGCTGATTGATGTTTCTCTCTCATTGATGATTCTAAATCTCTATCACTCTCCCTTCCTCTCTGTTAAAAATCAATAAAAATACCTTGAAAAAACACAGAAAAACTCATTCAAGCATTAAATCTCACCATTAATAAAATAGCATAAGTAGAAAAAAAGTTTTACTTAATCTGTATGCATTACAGTATTGGCCAGCATATCTCTCTCCTATTGGCATTTCTGGAAAGCAACCAAGATTGTAGCACTATTTTAAAGAAAGAAAAAGGCTTTTAAAAGAAACTCCATAACTGTGGCCTAGAAATTTCTCTGGAAGAAGAAACAGAAGGAGATTCCCTTCAAATATCTAGAAAACTGCAATTAAAAAAATGTATTAGGCCTCAAAAAGAAAACAATTTGCATTATGCTTTCTAAAAAAAAAAAAAATTAGGTCAATATACTCAAAGACTGATAGCAGAAATCCAATTAGTGTCATTTACTGGGCCATCCAATGACAAAGGAAGTTAGGAAATAAGTCTTATTTTAGACTGATTTAAATTAGCAAATGAAAATAAAAGAATATTCAGGGGAACATAGATGGAATAGGCAGAAACCTATTCCTGGAGAAGTCACTGTTTTTACTGATAGTTCATCTCATGGTAAAGCTGCTTATACTGCAATGAATTCAGACTAAGTCATTCAGACCAGCCATACTTCTGCGCAAAGAATCGAATTAGAAACTAACAAGGCTGACTTGCAGTAGTTCCAAAAGCCCCTTAATATTATCTCTTATCTGCATATGCTGCTTGCTTGGTAAACAGAACTGAAACTACTCAATTTAAATGGCTCGGTGACAGAAGCCTTTCTATATTATTTAAACAAGTCCTGATCCTTTAGCAAAAGGAAATTAATATGCCTGTCAGTTAGTTATTTTATTAAGCAGGTCACAGAATTTCACAAGCTTGTACATCTTCCTGCCAAAATACTGTACAGCCGGCAAAACAGATTATGAAGAAATGCCCTCCTTGCATGTTACATCTACTACAAGGGCTCCAAAATCCCAACTTGAAAAACAAAAGTTGGGGAATAATGAAGAAATCTCTTGTAAGTAGACCACACCAAGCCTTAATTACTTTAAATTTTACCCTTGTAATGCTGATGGCAAGACACCCATAGAATAACACTGGTGTCAGACTAACCCAAAGCAAAACGGTCTGGTTAAATGGAAAGATAATGAGTCTGGTTTAAGGAAGGGTCCCTATATTAATCTTTGGTCAAGGATATGCTTGTGTATTTCCAGAATACTCTTCCAAGCCTGTGTGGATTCCAGCAACATAAATCTGAGAGAGGAACTGACCAGACTACTCCAACTACAGATAGCAGTGCCCCAAGCAACATGCTGAGGAGACATAGGAGAAACATCTAGAGATGGGGGATGGTGAACACGCCTTGCCACGCTAGATGTCATCAGCTGTGCCTAGGTGCCAGTGGCTCTTGACAAAGCCAAAAGAGGTCAGACCTGCATTGTCATTTCTCACCGGTGGTCCACCATCCAGAACTCGAACATCATTACAGTCATGTCACAAGGGAACAGTGACTGGAAAGAACCCATAAAGAACTGACAGCCCAAAAAGAAGCCTACTATGGACTAATTCCAT
Source organism: Myotis daubentonii (assembly GCF_963259705.1). Taxonomy (NCBI): domain Eukaryota; kingdom Metazoa; phylum Chordata; class Mammalia; order Chiroptera; family Vespertilionidae; genus Myotis; species Myotis daubentonii. Next base: position 7,131,194 of record NC_081862.1, on the reverse strand, counting down.
AAATACCTGAAAACGATATTTAAAAGGACATGAAAGAACTCAATCCTTTTCATTGAATCTCCTTACATTTGCTTTTTAGAATAGCTAATATTGTCTCTCTTTCTTGTTCTTCCATGTTTTCTTCCAGTCTGAAGAAGCAGAATCAAAAGTCTTAAAAGGATCTGAGCCCAGAAGATGGCATACACCTTTCTAAATTAATTAAGAAAACAAAAAGGGGGAAATTGTGGGGAAAAGACCAAAAGTAGTTAACATATCAATGCGAGAAGTCCCACAGAAGGCGAATGGACTTTGATATTCAGCATGGCAAAAAATCAGCATTTTGTTACCCTGCTGTGGGAAAAATGGCTGAAGGCAACCTCCTCACATGAAAATTCTTCTATTGTTTACCAAACTTTGATATGCCTATTTGCTTTGCTAAAGGACAAATGTGTATTTAAGTAAATAAAAGATGTTTTGTCCTGGATTTCAGAGTGCCTCTCCATAATAGAAGAAAGCCCACAGTACACAAAAAGAAAGACATAATAAACGTCTGAACAGAAATAAGTGACGTAGGGACGAAAAAAAAATAATACAATAGATCAATGAAACCAAAGGCTGGTTCTTTGAAAGAATAAACAACATTGATGAACCTCTAGTCAGGCTCAGCAAGAAACTAAGAGAGAGGACCAAATAAACAAAAACAGAAATAAAAGAGGTGAAGTAACAAACGACCCCACAGATATACAAAGTATTGTAAAAAATTAAAATGAACAACTCTACTACAACAAAATGGACAAGCTCAACAAAATGGACACATTCCTACAAAAAGACAAGCTTTCAAAACTCAATCAGGAAGAAGCAAAAATCCTGAACAGACTGATAAATACTGTTAAATTGAAACAGTAATCAAAAAGCTTCCAAAAAAACAAAAGCTCTGGACCAGATGGCTTCCCAGGGGAGTTTGACCAAACATTCAAAGAAGAAGTAAAACCAACCTTTCTCACACTATTTCAAATAATTCAAGAGGACGGTATACTTCCAAGCTCTTTTTATGAAGCCAGTATTACCATAATCCCAAAACCAGAAAAAGACACCACAAAGAAAGTGACTAACAGGACAATTTTCCAGGTGAACATTAATGCTGCAATCCTCAACTAAATTCTAGGAAACAGGATTCAGCATTGCATCAGAAAGATCATACACCATGACCAAGTGGGATTTATTCCAGGGATGCAAGGATGGTACACTATCTGCAAATCAATGAACGTGAAACATCACATAAACTATTTGAGAGAGAAAAACCACACAATCATATCAATTGGTGCAGAAAAGGCATTTGACCAAGTGCAACAGCCTTTTCTGATAAAAACACTCAGCAAAGTAGGAATAGAAGAATCATCCTTCCACATAATAAAAGCCTTATATGACAAACCTACAGCCAACAACATACTCAAGGTGCAAAAACAAAAACCACTTCCCTCTAGAACAGGAACAAGACAGGGACGCCCACTTTTATCACTCCTGTTCAACACAGTACTGGAAGTCCTAGTCAGAGTGATCCCACAAGAAAATAAATAAATGGTTCCCAAATTGGAAAAGAAGAAGTAAATTGTCATTATTTGCAGATGACATGATACTGTACATAGAAAACCACAAACACTCCTTCAAAAATTTAGTAATCTTAGTAAATGAATTTGGCAATGTAGCAGACTACAAAATTAACGCCAAGAAATATGTGGCATTTTTATACACCAATAGTAAAGTTACAGAAAAGGAGATTCAAAAAAAGAATCCCATGTATCATCCCACCAAAAAAATTAAGAAACATAGGAATAAATTTAGCTAAGGAGGTAAAAGACCTCCACTCTGAAAGCTAGAAGATGTTGCAAAAAGAGATAGAGGAAGACATAAACAGATGTAAGAATCTACCTTGTTCATGAACTGGGAGAAACAACATCATAAAATGGCTATACTACCCAAAGCAATCTATACATTCAATGCACTCCGCATTAAAATACCAACAGCATATTTACAGACCTAGAATGAACTCTCCAAACATCCATCTGTAATAAAAAAAAAAAAAAGACCCCGAGCCCAAACAGGTTTGGCTCAGTGGACAGAGCGTTGGCCTCCGGACTGAAAGGTCCCTGGTTCGATTCCGATCAAGGCATGTACCTTGGTTGGGGGCACATATCAAGTAGGGGGTGTGCAGGAGGAGGCTGATCTATGTTTCTCTCTCATTGATGTTTCTAACTCTCTATGCCTCTCCTTTACTCTCTGTAAAAAATCAATAAAATATATTTAAAAAACAAACAAACCCCAAACAGCTGCAGCAATCCTGAGAAAGAACAAAGTACGAGGTATCTCAGTACCATATATCAAGCTGTTTTACAAAGCCACTGTTTTCAAAACTGCCTGACACTGGCATAAGAATAGACATATAGGCCAATGGAATAGAATAGAGAACCCAGAAACCAATCCAAACCAATAAGCTCAATTAATATTTGACAAAGGAGGCCAAAACATACAATGGAGTTAAGACAGTCTCTTCAATAAATGGTGCTGGAAATTTGGTCAGACACATGCAGAAAATGAAACTGGGCCACCAAATTACACCATGCACAAAAATAAGCTCAAAATGGAAAATGGCTTAAACAGAAAGATGGAAACCAGAAAAATATATAGAGGAATCCATAGGCAGCAGAGTCTGAGATATATGCTGAAGAAATCTCTTCACCAACACAGCTCCTGGGGCAATGCAAAATAAAGTTAAAATAAACAAATGGGAAGACATCAAAATAAAAAGCTTCTTCATAGCAAAATAAACCATCAACAAGGCAACAAAGCCCACTGATTGGGAGAACATATTTGCCAATGTTCTCTCTGATAAGGGTTTCATTCCAACATTTACAGGGAACTAATACAACTTAAAAAAAGGAAGATAAACAACCCAATCAAAAAAATGGGCAAAGGACCTGAATAGATACTTTTCCAGAGAGGACAAAAGGAAGGCCAAGAGACACATTAAAACATGCTCAGAGTCACTAATCATCCAAGAGATGCAAATCAAAAGGACAAGGAGGTACTACCTCACAGCTGTCAGAATGGCTATCACCAACAAATCAACAAAGGGCAAGTCCTGGTGAGGATGGGGAGAAAAAGGAACCCTCCTTCACTGCTGGTGGGAATACAGACTGGTGCAGCCACTATGGAGAACAGAATGGAGTTTCCTCAAAAAACTAAAAACGGAAATCCCATTTGATCCAGTGATCCCACTTCCAGGAATATATCCCAGGAACCTAGAATTACCAATCAGAAAGAATACATGCACCTCTATGTTCACTGAAGCACAATTTACAGTATCTAAGATTTGGAAATAGCCAAAGTGCTAGTCAGCAGATGAGTGGGTTAAAAAGCCGTGGTACATCTACACACTGGCATAGTATGCTGCCGCAAAAAAGGAAGGGGTACTGACCCTTTGCAACAGCATGGATGGAGCTGGAGAGCATTATGCTAAGCAAAGCCAGTCAGTCAGTCCAAGAAAGATAAATATCACATGACCTCACTCATCTATGGATTATAATGAACAACATAAACCAATGAATAAAAACAGATCCAGAGACAGAGAAGCATGGATCAGACCATCACCCTCAGAGACAAGGTAGGGGAGGGTGGGGCTAAGGGGGAGAGATCAACCAAAGGACTTGCATGCATGCCTATAAGCCTAGCTAATGGACGCAGACACCAGGGTTGGGGAGCGTGAGGGCATACTTGCGGGGTGGGGGTTGGGGTAAAGGGTCAGTGGGGGATAAGAACACATATGTAATACCTTAATCAGTAATAAGAAAGAAAGAAAAGGAACCCAGAAACATATGATCAGGTGAGAATTCACACACACTCAAGCACACTCAGGCACACGCACATTCACACCAGGAGTGGGCTCTGCCGCTCTCAGTGGGAATCACCTCTTATCTCCAAGCCTGACCACCTCTTTCTCACCAGCTGAACCAAAGGACAATGATGAGTGAGTGGCCTTTTGCTCTGCAGAAAACGACCTCTCCCTCCTGGACACTGCCCACTGTCCTACAGCCACTTTTCTGCCCCCTTTCATTCCCCCACGCCCTGAGCAGGGTTGGGCTGGCCTGAGAGCCCACAGACTTCAGGAGCCAGATCCCGGGGGAGTTGGCCACGGGGGCTGTGGGGGCCCCCTTGGTCAAGTGCAAACTCGGCCAGCTGAGGTCACACAATAAGGGCCGACGCAGGAGTTCCATGAATTGCTGCGTGTAAGTCCCCTCAGCGAGCTCCCACTCTGGCGCAGCAAGTGGAAGGCCTCATGCCTGCGAGCCAGGTTTGGAACTCAGGCCTTCACTCCAACCAGGTGGGAACTCATTTTCAGATGGAAACAGCCGGCGGGGGGTGGGGGGGAGGCTGCGGGTTACCAGTGACTAGAGCAAGTTCAGCCATGAAGACAGCAAGTTCATCCCCTGAGACAGCAAGAACCCACAGTGTGTGCTTACCTTTTCCAAAGGCTGTGCTCCTCACCACATGCACTCCTGCACAGCAGGAAGGCTGGCAGGAAGGATGAGGTGGGGGGCTGTGCCTGGCAAGCTTCCTGGGACTGCCCCCTGGTTCATAGGAGAGTGAAATCTCAGAGATCACAAGATCAGGAACAAACCAAGATCAGGGGGCAGGAGGGGGGGCGTGTTTTAACAGGCCAAGAGAAGGTGGGGACAGGGGCGCCTGTGCCACACCCACCAGGCTGCAAGGGGTGGCAGAGGGTGGGTGTCTGACAGTGGGACCCTGTGCTTCCAGGCATGAGGGTGGGGGCGGTCTGGATGTGGAGGGAGAAACAGGAGGCCGCGACCCCCAGCTAACCTCCCACTCGCCACCTCTGGTCTGTGTTTCTGGGGACCCCTTTTCCTCTGTGGTTGTGGCTGCCACTTACCTACCTGGTTCCCTGGGCCAGGCTTGGCACTCCACTCCCACCCCACCACAGCCCTCTGTCTAGAAAAGAGTTCCCTGTCCTGGCTAGTCCACTGTCCCTGCTGTCTGGATAGGAATATTTTAGTAACCCCCAGGGCACAGGAGAGCTGGCCAGATGCACTTTCATTGTCTCTCTCCACAGGTGCTTACCTCAGTCTTCCCCTGGGGTTTGGGTCACCAGAGCTCTTTGACAAGCCCCAAATCCAGCCTTTGCTCTGCTCACCACCTCTAAGCCTTCAGGTGATGGCAGCATCCCTGCCTTTCTCCCCCTCATGAAGGGGTTCTCCTCTCACCAACAAATCCCTTTGGCAAAGTCACACCTGGGCCTGAAAGCAGAACAAGTGGGCAGGAGGCTCCTGAGGAAGAGCAGGCCAACAAAGCTGAAGAGAGGTGGGGAGGCACCAGCCACAGCCTGGCACTTGGGGGCTGGCAGAGCTGCCCCTTAGCTGAACCTTAACCCAGGGCTCTCCTCTCAGGTGGCACCTCCAGGGGGCACAGGGGGCCTGGCATGCTCAGTCTGACAGGTTTTGCTGCCTGCATTTCCATAGTATCTTTAGGAGACAAAAGTCAGGCTTGTGAGGAGAGAGGGAGTGGGGAAGAGCAAAGCTGAGGCCCTGCCCTGTCAACCAGGCTGGCCTGAGGCATCTCCTGGGGGTCTTTGGAAATCAGCTTCTCATAGTGAAGAAGGGCTTGTAATAAGAATAGAGCTGCAGTTGTTTACTCATCACTTGCAAACTATAAATACGAGGCCCTGGGACACTGGAGGATGAAACAGGCTGTACTGAAAACAGGCTGCCTGCATGGCTCATTACTCAGGTAAGAATTCCATTTTGGGAAGAGAACAGGCACAGGACAAGCTTTGCTATGGCAGCTGTGCCAGCACCCTGACGCCCTCCTGGGGTCTTTCTCAGGAAGGCTGACCATTCCAATCTCATCCCAGGAAGGGGCTGAGCTGTTCCTAAATTCTTGGAAGCTTAGCCACCTTGTGGTCAGCCTTTGAGCTCCTGAAGGACAGACAGCAGGCCCTCCCCTCCCCTTTCCATGTGACACTTGCAGCTGGCAGCTACAGGTAGCTATCTTCTCCCCCAGAGGCTGAGAGCTGAATTTCCAGGGTGAGCGACTGCTCTCCCCATACTGACCGCATCCTTGGATAAACACTCATTGTGTGGCTCAACCCTGTCTCTGCTTAACTTGGCTCAAGTTGTGACAGGCAGCCTCAGACACATTGTGCTGCCTTGCTCTTCCTCACTCAGACTTGGGGAATATTCAGACTCTACAAACTGTGAGACCTTATCTGAGAGGGAGAGTGGGCAGAGGACACTGTGTCCCTGTCATGCAGGTGACCCTGCATCTCCTCTCCATAGGCTATGGGGAGTTCATGGGTGCAGAGAGTAACAGCAGGGAGGTGAGGCTGGCTTCTTGTGGGTCCTACCCTGCCATTCCTCCAGACGTTCTCCATCCCTATGAACCAGCAGTTTAAAGTTTCCAGCTACCTAGATGGAGGAATGAGGACAAATGAGGCGACTGCTCTCAGCCCCAGTGGATCTGGGATTGTCACCTAGAGCAGAGCAGATAAAAAAACAGAAACAAACAAACAAACAAGGACCAACTCTATTATTTTATATTGGAACTAGAGACTCAGCCTAGCTCTCCCACCTCTCTCCTAGATGCATTTGGCAATTATTTGTCCTGGCGGGGTCTCCCCCATGGCCTGGGCCCTACTCCGCTCTCTCCCCTCAGGACACACGTGACCTTTCCCAAGGACAGTTCATGTGGGTACCTGCACTGATGCCTCTCCCTCCCCTCCAGGTTACCCTGAGTCATCCCTCGCTGCATTTCCCCCTCTTCTCCAGGCCCTGGGCCCAGCCAGCCTGGACCCAGCCTCTGCCCTGTCCAGCTGTGGGCTCAGGAGGTGTTCTGGGTGAGCTGAACTGCCACCAATTCCAGCACTGGACACAGCAGCCACTGGAATTTATAACCCTGCCTCCTGGGACCAACAATGTCTGGGAACCGCTCCCACACTCCTGATTGATGGTGTCACAGGGGAGGAGGGGTATCTAGCTAATAGACATCTGCTGAAGCCCTCTTGTTTAACATGTTTCACTCCAATCAGGCAAAGGCAACAACCTTCTGAAGAAGGTCTCTCCCTCTCTCTCTTTTGGCCAGGAGGGTGCTGGGGTGCCCAAAGTGCTCTCTGACACTTTGGCTACTTAATAAACAGCTGAAAATCAATATCCCAAAAAGAAGCTTCAGGGTGGCAGAATCTTGGTTTCCTTTATTTCTTAACCGTTGGCTTAGAGGGTTCAGACTGTTGTCAGTTGGCTAGATAACCCGTGTCTCGTGGTTTCTTAACTTTCCTGACACGTGTGTTCTGTTCTTCCTCAACTACCTGCAAATTGCCCATTCTCACTTCTGAAAAATAATCTCCACCTTTCTCCTTTGTTTGAAATATATAGTACATTGTCCAATCGGCCTGGCTCAGTGGTTGAGCATGGACCTATGAGCCAGGCATCAGGATTCATTTTCCTGTCAGGGCACATGACAGTTTCCAGGCTGGATCCCCAGGGTGGTGCCTATGGAGGGCTGAGGATCAATGATTCTCTCTCATCTTTAATGTTCCTACCTCTCTTTCCCACTCCTTCCTCTCTGAAATCAATAAAAAACTTGCTTTAAAAACTTTAAAAATGTCATATACCCAATGTTGCTTCAGTGTGTTTGTAATTTTATGGCTACATCAATTCTATGTGAAACCTTCTTGCACATTTACTAACCCCTGATGTTCTCCTGTTAATATGTGTCTGTTAATTTGGCTATTTGCCCAGCCTAGAAAAACCAAGCAGCCACAAAAATATTAATGAGGTATTTTATCTTCAAGTTTTGCACAAAGTCTTCTTAGTTTGATGTCTCACAGGCCATCTCACTAAGGATTGATTGCTAAAATTGTATCTTTTTAAATCAGGAATGCTGAGTCTGTATTTGCATTTCCTAACATTTGATAAAATAGATTCATTCACACACCCAAGGTGTTCTAAACAATAACCAAAGTATATGTTACCTTGATAGATTAAAATGAAAACTCTGCTCCTCAAGTGCACTGGACATATTTCAAGGGCTTAATCATCACCTGGGGTTGGTGGCTACCTTACTGGACAGGGAGGCCCTGACCATCTTCTATATGCAGCACAGCAGGTACTACAAGGCTGGGTATCTTGTTTCCAGGGGTGAGGAGGGGCTGCTGTTGGTGACAATGGTCCCAGGGGAGATGTTGCAAGCACTGGTTAAGGGGAGACACTGCAAGGGTAGATGCTGCAGCTCTGTTTGCCTGTGTGGCAGCTGCAGACACAATTAGGGACACAGCAGGGAACCTTTGTTTGGGCCCCAGTGTCCCCAACCTCAGTCCAGGGCTCACTAATATTTGTGCTGTGCAGAGGTCTCTGGGATCTGCAAACCTCCACGTGGGGTGTGGGTGTGGGGTGAGTCTCCGGGCTCACTAAACTGCTCCTAATATTTGATTTGCACACATAGATGAGAAAGTGAATTATGCGCAGTTATCATGAATGTTTGTTATCGAGCTGTTGTCAACCTCTGGGTCAGGAACAATGGAAATACATCCTGAATATCAGATATTTATATTATGATTCATAACAGTAGCAAACTTACAGTTATGCAGTAGCAACGAAAATAATCTTATGGTGTGGGGGTCACCACAACATGAGGAAATTTATTAAAGAGTCGCAGCACTAGGAATCTTGAGAAAACTGGTTTAGACAGTTGTGGAACTTTGGAACAAACCTTGGCTCACACTTATGGGGTCCTGTGGTCTCAGCTCTTCGCTCTGGCTAACTCTTCCCAGGGAACCTGTCTCCATGGGGAGCCCCTCCTAGATTTATTTTTAAACATATATACCAGACACACCCTCTTGGCCAGGTCCCAAGGAGGCAGGCACTCTTTGAGGTCCCACCTTTAGGGGTCTGAAGTGAGGGGGGACAGTGAAGACAGTCCAGGCTCAGAGAAGGCCTCTGAATGAATAGGCATGAACACCTTCCCACCTCCACCTCCAACACAGGACAGCCTGCTGAGACCAATAACCTCAGGGGTAGGCTGCCCTGTCCAGCTCTGGGCTCAGGAGGCACTCTAAGAGCCTCTAGCATGGCTGGGCTCCTGTGCTCCTCACCACCCTTGATCACTGCACAGGCTCGTTTCCTGGGTGACCAGTTATTTCATTGAGGCTCACCTGGAGCCATGGTCCTGGACGTGCCAATCTGTCTGTGCCTTTGTCTTCATTTTCAAGTTCATGAACTGTCTCTTCATGACTCAACCTCCCTCAGCATTCAGGTCTATGAAGCAGAAGCTCTAGAGGAGCCAGTGACACTGGGTGGGGAGGAGTGTGGGTTATAATGAGGTGGCCTAGCACCAATAAGGCAGGGGCACTCCCTCTCAACTCCTGATGGATCCTGTCAGTTTGTAGCCTTCAGGGATCTCAGACCATTGCTCTGGCTACCGGTTTGGCACTCCAGCCTCTGTGACCATCTCTAGGCTCCAGCCTGGAAGGGGGCTGATGTCATTGTTTCATATCCCATCTGTGGCACTTACTACAGTGCAACAACTGGGGAAAATGAGAGCAAACCTGCCTGAGCTCCCAGGATCCCTGCTCACTTAATTCCTGCTTCCCTGTGTGCAGGGACATTTATGGCTCCATGGCTGGAGTTCTCTCTGAACTCCTCTCACCTCTCATCATGGACATGAGGAAACTACTCCAGTTTGGTGGCCCCTTGAAAAAGAAGCTTACCACAAGAGATACCACAGATGAGAACTTCCTTTAGGCTCTCTGTCTCCTTTGATACAACAATCAGTCAATATTTCATGAGGACTGAGCTGGGGGAGATTTGGAGGGACAAATCCTGTGCTCTGTACAGAATTGACTTCCCCAAGGCCCTACCCGCTGCCCTCGTACCAAGCTTGGCACAGTGTCCTTTCCATCTTGATGAAATATTTCCCAATTGGCTCTTTTGCCCCATCTATCAAAAGATAGCATGGGGCTTTGTCTGGTGAGCAACTTCCTCCTAACTGCATTCACCTGATTTGCCTAGAGGAAAGCATGAATAAATTCATCCACCCACAGGTGTCATGAATGTGGAGTCTATGAGCAACTTCTGAACAAACTTGGGCTTGTGCTCATGGAGCCTTGTGTACTGGTTCTTCTCCCTTCAGTATTTTCCCAAACTCAGAGTATAGCCATCAGTCCCAACTTGAGGAATCTCCTTGCCCCTCCTGGAGCAGAGCCTCACAGGGACCAGGGGGAGCCTCTCCTCTCTCAGGTGGAGTCACACCCTGATCACCTGTCCTTCAATTCTGTAATGCCAGGTAGGGGCTGGGCCCAGTGCCTCCTTAGACATCAAGGAAGGAAAGGGCAGAAAGTTGAGAGGCGCCAATGGATGTCACCCAGGCTCCACAGGGAAAGCATCTTCCTGCCCGTGATTGGAGGGAAGGAATTCCTTAAACAAAGAACCACATGTGAACCAGTGTGGGAATTCATATGTGATGTCCTAAAATGTATTTGATTGTAGAAGGAAAATGTCCTCTTTGCTTTATGGTAAGGCATATTTAAATGGGAAGCATTAGTGAGGGCTGCAGAAGCTAGACTGTGAGCAAGGTTATACTGATGGATATTTCTAGATCCTTCCCTTGCTTTGTGTGCAGTCCTAAGCAGTGGGAACAGACTCTCAGGTTTCCATTAATATTAAAAGTATTTCAACAGAAGGACATCCAGGTCAATTTAAAGGTTGTTTAAAAGTCGGGTAGCTCCTGTGTCTGGAACACCTCCATGTGCTACTGTGCAAAACATCCTGAAAACAGCCTCTCAGAGACGTGTGTGTGTGTGTGTGTGTGTGTGTGTGTGTGTGTGTGTGTGTGTGTGTCACTGTGCAGGACTGCAAGGCTGGTTCCAGAGCCTGAGTAATGAGGCCACAAAGATATCCTGGTGTTAATCCCTGGGATCTGGGAATGTTACCTAATAAGGCAAAAGGGAGTTTGCAGATGGGATGAAGGCTTTGAGATGGGGACTGGGATTGTTAATTGTGTGCCTTGGTTTCACAGCCCACAGGACAGCACAGAGCCCAAATAAACATGATTTTGGGGTGTGTCTCTGAGCTAGTTTCCAGAGAAGATTAGCATTTGAAGTGGTGGACCCTAAAAGGATATCACCCTCCCTATGTGCACAGCATCAATGCACTGAGAATCTGACTAGAACAAAAGGATGAACTCACCCCTATACTCATGGATCACCGCAGGGCTGGGGCATCACATCTCATTTCACAGGCGTCTGTCCTCACACTGGATCTTAAACCATCAGCTCCTTTGGTTCTCAGGTCCTCAGTCTCAGGCCAAATTAGACCAACAGCTTTCCTGGGCCCCCAGCTTGCAGATCTTGGGGTTTGTCAGTCTTTATAATCACACCAGCCAAGTCCTCATAACCTCCTGCTGCTCTGAAGAACCCTGACTAATACAGTGGATTACCAAAGTGTGCAGGCAGAGTTGAGGACAGAAGATGAACAGGAGATGAGACCACAGAGCAGAGATTGGAGTCATGTAGCTACAGCCATGGAATGCTGGCGACCTAGCAACAGGAGGAGCCAGGAAACAGACTCTCCTTGGAATCTCCACAAGGAACCAGCCCATCTCTCACCTTGACTTCTGCTATTCTAAGCCTCTGGGACTTCTCAATCCCACAGAGCCTTTGCTTCTTTGTGCAATATCTTTTCTCCTCACAATTTGACAAATCAGTCTGTCTCACCTGGCACCATGATTCTCATCCAAACTTCCTATTCAGTGGTTTTAGGTTATGTGTCCTCAGCCTTGAGCCAAGAGCTGCCTCACAAGCAGCACCCTTGTACCCAGTCCATGGTAGAACATGCTAATCAGCCCTGAGAATAGCATCTGGGCCACCTGGTGTGGGAGGCGACACCTTCCAGTACAGGGAAGTTGACGGACAAAGGGCAATGGACTCACCGGGAAATTGAAGGGGCCATGGGACCTGGTACTGAGCTGGAAGGGACAGATGATGAGAAGGAAGGAAACTGGGAATCACCCGATTCCCCTCAGCTGCCTTCCCTGAGGAATGCACAGTCTTGGGCCCCCGGGGAGATGTATAGTCTTAGGACCCTAGGGGCGCAAGTACCTGGATGTGGGGAAGGTACTTGATGGGCTTTATGCTGTCCTGTGATGAAGTTTGAAGTGCTGCTTTCCTGTGAGCCCATGAGGTCCCCAAACTGTTGTGCCCGATACATCATGTCTTAAAAGAGCTAATACATGCAAGGGCTCATCTTCAGAATAAAACCACTGCAAAGACAGAGGATGTAACCATGCAGAGGAGCCATCCTCACTAAGGGGAATAAGAAGGAGTGGAGGGCAATATGCAGTCCCCAGCTCTGCCATTGACACCCATGAAAAGGAGTGCCCGAACCTTCCTCAGTGAAGCTGTCTTTACCTTTGTCCACACCACACAAAGGGGAAGTCCTGGGATAGCTCATCGAGGAGACACCAGGACTCCCCCAAGAGAAAAGGTAGGTATCCCCTGACTGGCTCCATTTCTGCATGCTGTCCTCGGCTCGGTCTGACCTTACTTAGAGTATATTAAAGATTTTGTCTCTTTTAAAAGCATTTACTGATTGAATTTCGGGAGAGAGGAGAGGAGAAATAGAAACATGGAGTTTTTGTTCTGATTACATAAGCACTCATTATGAATTCCTGTATGTGCACACGCAACCTTGCCATACCAGGATGATGCTGTGACCCACTAAGCCACCCAGCCAGGGCAAGAGCTTCATTCTTGGTAAAGCTGTTCTTTCCAGAGTTGCAGGTGTATGTAGACTCCAGGTCAGTATGGAGTGGAATATGTTGAGGCATGTGAAGGAAGCAGATTTGCATGGAGGCCCCTCACTCCTCTGAGGCAGGAGAGAGGATAAGAGAAGTGTGGAGAGCCAGGCTCAGGCTTGGGGTGTCAGAAGGCAGCATTGTCAGTGGACCTCCACCATGACCAGGCCTCTGCTCCTGCTCACCCTCCTCACTCAGGGCCCAGGTGAGTCCTCCGTGGAAGGGACCGTGGGCTCATCTTGGCCTGATTCTTTGCCTCCTCTTCAGGCTCACCAGGTATCCAGCACTGCACCCACCAGTGAGTGCTTTTGCTGTTTTCTGGGTCCTGGGCCCATTCTGCCCTGACTCAGCCTCAATCAGTGTCCAGGACTCTGGGACAGTCAGTCTCCTCCACCTGTGCCAGACACAGAGATGATTTTAGTGGTTATGATCATGTCTCCTGGTACAAATAATGACCAGGCATGGCCTAAAACTGATGGTTTATAAAATCCAAAAACGGCCATCAATGATCCCTTATTTATTCTCTTGCTAAAAAATGCTGAAAAACAGCTACACTGCCCAGGCCTGGGCTGCCATTGGAGGAAGAGTCTGATTAGTACTATTGTTCATCACATGAGCCGTGGCACTATCTACAGTGGTGCAAGTTTGTGGGAAAGTGAGACCAACACCTGCCCTGGGCTCACAGGCTCCCTCCTTGCTCTGAAGATATTTCCCCACCCCGAGCAGGGGCTCATGCAACATGGCCCTGAGGAAAATTCATGCTCTCTCTGTCATCCCTCCTCTCACAAACATTGAGAGCGCAGCTGCTTTTCTTCAGATAGCGTCCTCTCTCACACACAATCCCAAAGGAAGCTCTCTGTTACTGGCTTGTTTTCTTTACTTGTGTTTTGTGCATCCAGATGACCACTCATTCAAACCTTTCATTGTAACAGCCACAGGAGGCCCCTTATGTGCTTGTTGGGTAGATTTCCCACAATCATCTGGGAAATCCTCACTTTAAATCCCTTAGCCTCTCATACCTGTTCAGACCACCTGGAATCACTTCTCCACAAATGAAGTGGGAATGAGAATAATGGGAAAAAAATTATTTTCTTCTCTTCCTTTCTCCCCTCATTCCTATTTGATTTTCTTTCTTTTTTTGCTCCCAATACTTCCCAGAACCAAAGAAGGTTTGAGGCTGGGTTTTGAGTGAAAGGTTCTGTGTCCTTTCAGAATCACCTCTGTGCTCAGGTACCTAAAGGATGCTTCTAGATGCAGCCCATGGCTGCTTGGTTCTTGTACAATCTGTGGGAGGTGGCCTCATTCCTCAGGGGTCCCCGAAGATTCCCATGATGCTGCAACACTTTAGCATGGATAATCCCAGTTAAAGTGCATGAAGCAGTACAAGTACACATAACTATGAGGCCAAGAAGTTCAGGACTGTTGAAGGAAGCTGGGACGAGGTCCCACACACCCTGGTGTGTGACCTCATGATCCAAAGGCTGTAAGCCATCTCTGACTTTCAGTCCTGCAGATGTCAGCTCTTAGAAATGACATGGATGATCACCCTACCTGGAAGTTTAGTCTTTGCTATAATTTTCTCCATTTAAGTCACTTGGTGACATTTTTCCAAGTACTGCTTTGTTTCCCATCATGCTTTAATCATCCAAGCTGCAACAGTGACCCATGTGGACCCTCTCCAGTTGTGTCACAGCACAGTGGGAAAGGGTCCATGCTAATGAAGACGCGGAGAAGATCCTGAGTCCCAGGCCCACTCTGTGTAAAGCTGGTCAGAGGGGTGAGCCTGCATGTAGGGTGTGTGTGTTTGTGTTTGTGTGTATGTGTGTGTGTGTGGGGGGGAGCAATGTCCCTTTGCCGGACACCAGTAGGAACCAGAGAGTAATGGCTCTGCTGACCCTCCACCTTGGCATCTGAGATTGTTTGTGGCCCCTGACTGTAACAGCAAGGCCCATAGGTTGCATGTTATTTCGATGTGCATAGGACTGTGGGAGCCCCCATTGGCCCTTCTAGTGTTTCTCCTCAAAGGTGGACCACCTTTTCCTTTTGAGAAGGTAGTCACTATTTCACAAGAGGGGCTATTACAAGGAGAACCAGGACAAGCTGTTGGGTGATCAGGGTCTCTCTAATGAGACCTTGCTAGAGTAAGAAGCACACTGTTCCCTGGGTATTTGGAGTCTCTGATGGTAGACATGGTCCCTGCATTCCTTAAGTAACACCATTGGACACCTGTTTAATTTTTATCCGATGTGGAAGAAGTGTCATTTTTTGATGGAAGGGATTAGAAGTGTTTTAGGTGTTACTATGGCCAATGTAGCCAGCACTGTTCTCCCATAAGATTCAGTCAGAGACTCAGCACCACAGGGCATGACCTTTCATATGTCCCAGAACCTCCGTGTCAAGTGCCTCTCTCTTTATCATGTACTATTTCCAGATGTTTAATCTTTCTTCCTAATTGGCATTCTGAAAGGAAATTATTGTGTATCTTTGACCTGAAAGTATGGGTTTGGGAATAAATATTAGTGTGTTTTAATGTATTTGTTTAGCTCTCTTGGTTATTAACTATTGTTGCAAGTAGTCCTTTTGCCTACTCTGGCAGTCTTCATGCTTAGCATGTATATGTCACGTGTTATCATGTGGGCACATGGGTAGAGGATGGTGTTAAATGAGAGTGGTTACTCCAGCAGCACTGGCTCTGGGCCCTGTTGTCCTGACAAAACAAGGCACAATGAATGAGGACAAGGTGGAACTCCATGAAGGTCAGAGGTCTGCTTCCTGCAGGAAGGATGAGGATAACTGGAATGTGCCCAGGGCTTCCCACACTTTTCCCAGGAGATGAGGATTCAGTCTACTTGGTCCACAGGTCCAGCTGATGGATTTCTGAACAGGTCAGGGATTAGTACCATTTCACTGTTATCTCACACCAAAGACATTGCTGTGGAAAATGACTTAATGGAGCCCAAACAGGTTTAGGCACTGACATTGAAGCCATGGTATCACATAGAATATTGTCAGTGCCTAACATATCCACGTTCACCGCTCTACCCAATCACAGATGTCTGACCTCCCTCAGCGAAGGTGTCACCACCCTTTGCTCTTCTGAATGTCTGTGCTGTGGCATGAACAACAATACAAACTTTGTGCCCTAGCTTTGTGGGAGCATCTTGATCCATAGGACTCCCAGTCATTACCTGAGGACAGTGCCATGTCAATCTGAAAAGGAGCACTCGATTCTGACTTGTCTGTTCTCCAAATCCAACTCTTTCCAGAAGAATACACCACGCCAACCATCTCTCTGTTCATGAGGCAGATTTTGCCACCAGAAGTCACATGGCTCAGAGGTGAGGATTCCCAGTGGATCATGTAGGGGGTACAGTGAAGAACATGTTGTGCCCCATTTGAGATCCTGCCACACTCTTAGGAGAAGACCAGGGGTTAGGTTTCTTGCCAAGTCACCTCCCAGAATCTCAAACTCAGGATCCCACTTCCTGTTTTCCTCTCAGTGGCAATCAATCCTACTGAGCTCTCTCCATCATGGGTATTGTGACCTTCAACATTGTGGGAAGTCATTCTGTCTTCCCTTGATCCCATTTTCTTTGCACCCACTTGCCCTCCTGCAACTGATTTTACTCAACGTCTAATGTCTCCTCAAGCAAGGCAAAGAACTACCTCAGGAGTACTAACCCTCTGCCAAAACTACTTAGAAACAAGTAAAATGGTCCTAAGGTGAGGGTCTGGTCCACCTCCTGTGGCAGGTGACAGCCCATGTGAAAGGAAGTGGGATACAAAGGTAACTGGGCTCAGATGCATGTAGGAGTTCTCGAGGGGCCAGGTACTGAGCTGGATTGGACTTGAAAGAGTAAGAGAAGCAGCCAGAGCAGAGTCTGCCACCTCCCTCTCAGCTGCCTTCTCTGAAGCTCAGGTTGAATCATCTTAGGCCATCAGGGGGCACCACTGTCCTCATATGGGGAGGAAGTTTGCTGTGGTTTACCCCTGACCTGTATGAAGTCCTCTCTGTTGTTTACCAGGAGATTCTCTTGAGTCTGTGTTTGCCACAGAGGGGTATGCCCTGTGTCTGCTGCGTCCCAACATTTCAACTTCCCAATATTTCTACTTCTGGAATTTTCAATAACGGGCCCTTAGCCTCAGACACTGTGCAGATTGGGACAAGGGGGTCATGAGGAATCATTGCAACTGAGAGTGTCAAGGAAATGGCTGAGAAAGAATGACAGTCCAGATTTGTCCATGGTTCTTGAGTAAGCAAGCGATTGGATGTTTTCCTAGACAACCTCAGTCACTGTCCTCACTTTCCTCCCAATGTCACATGAGGGAAGTCCTCAATTCCTCAGTGAAGAACCATGTTGATGCCCACAGGAGGAAAGACCTGGGCATCCAAGGTTGGATCCAGTCACCAGGTCTCAGTGTGTCCTGAGTAAGAAGAAACACTCAAACTATTCCCATTCTCTCAGGTTGGCTCACCAGATTGTGTTATTGGTCCTTTCTGGGTCCTGTGTCCTTTTCTGCCCTCAGTGTCTGGCACACCTGGAAAGTAGGTCACCATCTGCTTGCTGGAAGCAGTGATAGCACTGGGTTTTACATTTATGTCTCCTGGTACCGTTTATGTCTCTGACATGGCCCCTAACCTCCTGATTTATGGGGTCACACTGGCCCTCAGGAATCCCTGAGCACTTCTCTGGCCCCAAGTCTGGCAACACGGCCATGCTGACCATGCATGGGCTGCGGTTGGAGGACGAGGCTGATCATTACTGTTGCTCACATACAAGGAGTGACAATCTTTACACAGTGGAACCAGCTCATGGGACAGTGGGAATTAAACTGGCCCTGTGCTCACAGGCTCCCTTCATGCACTGAAGATGCTTCCACAGCCTTCATTCACAATGGGCTGGAGAAACATTGCAGGAGCCTCTCTCACCATTGCACTCAAACCGTCTCTCTAGCTTATTCTTTTGGGGCAGTGACAGTTTCCTCTTTACCTGTGTGTCAGAGTGCCATAATATGCAACTCTTTCCAACTCTTCAACTGCAGTCATGGGGAGAAGAGGGTGTGCATGCATAGGGCCATTTCACCGTTCTCAGGAGCATCTCCACTTCAAGTGCTTTCATCTCTACCGCAGAGCAGAGCACCAGAGATGGATTTTCTTCTACTGTTGTCCTCTTCAGTTCTGTGTGCCCAGGCTCTCTTGTCAGGCTGGCCCTCCTCAGTGGGTGGTCCCTCTCTGGGCCCGTTGCTGAAAGAAGAACAACTGAGAAACGGTGACTGTGTTGCTGAGGGACTGAGGAGAGTTAGGTGCTCTCAGTCTTTTGGGATACCTCATTGTGACACCATATCCAAGGAGGC
This sequence comes from Myotis daubentonii, assembly GCF_963259705.1. Lineage (NCBI taxonomy): Eukaryota > Metazoa > Chordata > Mammalia > Chiroptera > Vespertilionidae > Myotis > Myotis daubentonii. The sequence goes on along the minus strand of NC_081862.1, from coordinate 7,113,005 downwards.
TGAGCAGTAAAGGTCTGGAGTTGCAACTCTGTTTTAGGGAGAATGTCCTCTCCCTTAGAGCAATGGACTCCTAATCTGAAGGCAGTTCTCACAATGCCTGTCTCCCTATCACCTGGCCTCTTTCCAAAATGGCTCCTTTTTCCCCACAAGGGAAGAGATACTGGGTGTGTGTGTGCCCTCCTTTCAAGGACCCTCAAGGGGTCTGCGATACGTCGATGAGTTTCTACCTGGCACATATGTATTTCTGCTGTGGATATACAATGCCAAGAACTGTTTGGACGTCTCAAGCAGCCTGGCAGAAGCACTGAAAAAACTTCACTGTGACCGAATCTTGCCGTTTTTCCAGAATATTCCTGGTTTTAGCACTGAAAGCGTATATCTTAGCAAGGTCCTCATTCTCAGGGCAATTAGGATAGGTGTTCATGGTGAAGATTAATTTAATGGTTATCTTGAGTGGGCTACGGGTTTCTGGGATTACACATTATTTCTGGGTGTATCTGTGAGGGTGTTCCTGGCAGTGACCGACATGTCACCACTGGCTGACTCAGTTTAGCAGACACATTGCCCTCCCGTGAGATTGAGCTCAAACAACCCACTGAGGATCTGAGAAGAACAAAAGGCCAGGTAAGAAGGATCTGACCCCACCTGTGTCTCATGGATTGAATGGGGACATCTCATCTCACCTTCTCCTGCCCTCAGACTGAAATTTACATAATCATCTCCCCTGGTTCTCAGGCCTCGGTAGTGAAATTGAGTGGCAACACCAGCTTTACTGTCTCTGTAGCTTAGTGGGCAGCTCCTGGGACTTTCCTGCCTCAGTAATCAATAACCATGTGAGAGCCTATTTTATATATCCAGGGTGGAGCAAAAGTAGCTTAACAGTTGTTCATGTGGAAAAGAATACATTGACTAATAACTAATAATACAGGCATAAACTCTGTGTTTCCCATACTCACAGCTGTAAACCTGCCTGTGCCCCATTCCTGTGTTTCTGACTCAGGACACACGGAGCCCAATGACAGAGCCGAGGGAATCAAGCCCGCCTTGGGGTGTCCTTACTTTCCTATTGCAGGGGTTACAGTGCTGAAGGCAGAGGAATCCTAGGACATCCCCCCATTGCTGTGTGGGACAAAGGTAACAACAACATCACACGATGACTGGGGTTAGGGCGATCCAAATCCTGCCCTTCTCCGGGACCACGGGCAGAGCTGGAGATTGGTAATTCTCCCTCAACCCCTTCTTGATCCCGCTCTGTTGGGAGATGCTTACTGGCACTTCCAGAAAAGGAATTATCCTGACACAATAAACATTGACATAAACAGTAAACATTCTTTTTGTCCCACTTAGGAATGGCTCAGCATGCAGCTAATGAGACTCTAAACAGCAAAGGACAACAAAGAAAGTACCTTTCCCAACTACAGGCCCTTGCTGACCCCTTGTGGCCTTAGATAGTGAATACTGAGCACCATGCTCTGCTCCTACTCCTGTCCTCCCTCCCCAGCTCATGACCAGGGCCCAGGCCCCTCTGATCCACTTCATGATCCTTTAAAGTCCTCCAGAAAGGCTTATGTTGTACAAAGAGGTGTGGCCCATGGTAAAGCCTTTCTTCTTTGAAAGCAAGGATACACCTTCACACAGACCCCTGTCCATTTTGAGAGGTGTCGACAGCACCCTCTCCTTAATGGTTTCCCCACCTTGGTAGGAAAACCTTGGGACTTAGAAGGGATGGAAGCCACCTGTGATGCCCAGAGAAGACCTCTAACAGAGCATGGAACCATCGACTCCCTACAGGTCTCTGGGTAATGAGAATCCCATGGAGCTTGGCCTAGAGGTTAGCTCATGTCAGTTATCCACAAGCCAGTGAACCATGAGGATGAGGGTTATTAACTTCTGGGTCCATTTCCATGGTTTCTGGTTTAGCAGTGATGGCAACTTGAAAAGGTCACCTGTCTTCTGTGCTGACAAGGGTAGGTGTCTCAGAAAATTGCAATGTCAGTGACTACCCAACTCAAAGGTATTGAGAACCTATGGAACGGGAGCTAACATCAGGCCCCTGTCCTCCTGAAGTGTACACAGCCCCTGTCCCCTGAAAACGTATAACATGTCTTTTTCTTTCCATTTTTTTTCATGGCAGTTATTTTTAAAAAATCTTTATTCTTGAAAGTATTTCATATGTCTGTTTCCTTCCCCCCAGCGACCCTTCCAGGCCACTCCAGCTCCCTTCCCCAGGCCCTGACCACCCCCATTGTCTGCTTCTGTGGGTTGTGCATACATTCACACAAGGTCCTTGGTTGGTTATCTCTCAGCCATCACCCACTCACCCTCCCCTGCCTTCCCTGTGAGTTTCCACAGCCTGTCCATGCTTCCATGTCTCCGCCTCCATGTTTTTTAAATCAATGTATTTTGTTCATGAGATTCCAAATAAGAGTGAGATCACATGATACTTGTCTAGCTCTGGCTGACTTATTCCCTTAGCATAATGCTCTATAGGTCCACCCATGCTTAGCAAATGAAAGAGTTCTTCCTTTTTTTTCTGCTGAGTAGTATTCCATTGTGTAAATGTACAGCAGTTTGTTTGTCTTATCCACTCACCTGTTGATAGGCACTTCGGTGCTTTCCAAATCTTCGCATTTGTAAATTGTGCTGCTATGAATATAGGGGAACATATATTCTTTCTGATGTGTGTTTTGGGTTTCCTAAAATATATTCCTAGAAGTGAGATGGCAGGGTCATATGGGAGTTCCGTTTTCAATTTTTTTATGGACATGCCATTTTGTTTTTCATTATGGCTGCACCAGTCTGCTTTCCCATCATCAGTGTGCTAGTGTTCCATTTCCTCCACAACCTTGCCAGCACTTGTCATTTGTCGATGTTACCCGTTCTGACAGGAGTGAGGTTCCTCCTCATTGTCCTTTTAATTTGCTCAATATCCTTTTGGTTTCTGGTATGTTGAAGGCGCTCTTTACATATTGACCTTTATACTCTACCTTCATATTTAGGGTTTTTAGTAGCTAATAATTAGATTTGACTCATAATTATTGTTGAGTTCAAAGATCCATTTATTTGACTTATGAAGAATAATTGATGGTCATTTCCTTTTTGCTACTTTCTAACCACAACAAAATGTAGTTTGTGTAGACATTATTCCTCAATTTCTTCTTTCAACAGATATTTACACATGTGCCTTCTGAGTGCTAATGCTTCTGAATATGACAAACCCCCTATTTTATTGAGCAATGAGTTTTGTGGTAAAGATAACAGATATTCAAGGAAAAGAAAGTAAGTGCTATTATGCACAAGAATGTTGAGAAGGAAAATAAGGGTGGTAATTTAGGCGGAATCAGTGGGGGCACTAGAAAAAGCTTTTATTCATAAAAAATCAAGGGAACCAAGGAGTATTAACTAAATCTTGAATGTTGGTAATGTGGCAGAGGTTCGTAGTTCTCGAGGGAATATTTTAGACCCAGAATATGTGAATGCTCTTATGGCTGTCACTTTGCATCAGAGCCCCTGTGTGGCAGAAATCTTTTTGGGATTTGTTTACAAAAGTAATACCAAATTTTCTTACTAAAGTTTTTTATGTGGATCAGTTACTATCCCATGAGTTATGTTTACACTGCCAGTTTGACTTTGGAACATCAGGGAATTTAAGCACTTACGATAATGAAAATGCTACACTGGACCCATTTAAGTAAAAATAGCTGAGTGATGTAAACATATTATAGATTATGTAAGGATTCTATTTCATAATAGAAGAGATGAAATCATTTTAAACTGTAAGCAAAGACATGCAATTCAAATGGAGAATTTTTACTTCTAGCATTTTAACCGGAGAAATAACAAAAATAATACAGACTATAAGGAAAATAACCAATCACTCTGAACGAATGATTCAATACTTTATTTCCAAGCTAGTACACACTTGTCGACCACCTGGACACACTTTAAAATAAATAAAAGCTGACAATGCAAAAATGAAGAGAGGGCAATGCATGTAATCTCTCATCCTATGGGAGAAATGTAAAACTTTACTTATTTCTAGAGGGCATTTGAATAACTTTTAATAATCAATATATATGGCCCACACATTTTCCTCCACCTTAGTGGTTTCCTGAGTCCCCACCCCATCTAACTGGCAGCTCCAGCCAAGCTGTTTGTAGCAGCTTTTCCATATGCATGGCGTGGTCTGGCTCAGGCTTCAGACTCCCTAACACCTATCAAACAAGCAGCAGCTGGCATCCGAAAAAAGTGGTAAAAACAACCCAAGATCCAGCACTAGCAGAAATCTGCATTGCTTCATGTTGGGTCTCTCCAGGGCATTTCCAAGCCCAATGCAAATAGCAGCTGGTGGTGGGCACTCTAGGAAGGCACTGTGCCCAGCTTCACATACCCTTCTCTTGCAGGATACAGGGTGTCCCGTGCCACTCCCATTCAGTGGTCCCAGCATTGTGAACGAGAAGTGTACAGCCACAGGCTCCAGGACAGCAGCGCCAGCTTCTTCTACTGGTTCTCTGACCACAGTGTGGCAGCATCTGGCAGGATTGCTGAGGTGGGATGTCACTGGCCATGCCAGCATACAGCTTCCTGTGTCCGCCTGCTGCTTGCGTTTCTATCTGGGTCCCTGTGCTCTCCTGACCAAGCTCTGTTGGCTCTACCAGATCATCAGCAAGGACCTGTGGCTCAATCCTCTGAAGTATTATGAGAGGACGATGGCCCCCAGTGAATGGACAGGACGGTTGAGGAGGGGCCGCCTGGGCTCTCCCTTGGTGTGCTGCCAGGTTCCTGGGCCATTACTTTTCTCTCACAGGTTCACCTGGATGCTGGGAGGGATACAACCTGTGACACCAGGGCCTCAGGGTGTGTGTCTGAGACAGGAACTACCAGCACAACAAGGGCAGTGCAATTCCAGCTCAGGCAGGGGGGCTTAGGCAGGAGGAGGGAGTGTGCATGCCCACTGTCACTCAGAGTCAAAGCAGATTCCTTGAGCCACTCCTCTGAACTCTCCCTCTAGGCTGCTCATAGCACCTTGAGGCCTTGACACCTTCCCCTCAACAGGGGCTGGCATGACATGTTCTTCCTATACTCCTTTCCACAGGTGTCTGCTAATCTTCCTCATGCCGAGGCCTAGGCTGCTGTGCTGCCACACCGCATTGCTCTATGGCTCCTCACCACCATCTCCTATTTCCCCAAGGTCTCCTCTTCCTCCTGGGGCCAGTGGGAGAGGCCTGCTCTTTATCAGTATCTTAGGGTGCAAAGTGTGGGCCACAGAGCTAGAGGAATCCTTGTTTTGCAGCCTTGTCAGAGGTTCTTCAATCCTTTTATCCATTTATGTTTTCAAAGGAGAATACCTCATTTGTTTACCCTCCCTAACTGGAAAATAGGGCAGCATGCCATGACGAAATAACACACTGCTTCATTTTGTATGCAGTTCACTTCAAAGGCTTTATGTACATATGGTGATAGACACCCTGGGAAATTTCTGGCCAGGAATATAACTCACCATCCAAACACATTGCTTTGTATGTTTGTAGTAAAATCAGGCAAATTCAATTTGTGGGAAACTTTATTCTGAAAATTTTAACACTACAAGTGTTCAAATTGAACATTTAAGTATATTGTAATTAAATTAACATTTATGAAAAAACCTTGAATAATTCAACTTTTGCATTCTATCCAGAAATTTTATAAAGGGTCGATAATTCTTGCTCCTTCCCCAATTCCACCTTTGGCTTTTAGTCATTCTTGAATAACAGAAGACAATGTCTTTACAAATTAAATGTCAACAATACCTTAGCATTATTTTTTATTTCAGGGTTTACCTCCTTTGTCATAGGGGCTTCCCCTATGACTCCTCCAGAGGAGCCCAATAGTTTAGCTACTGCACTGTATGATTCACTCTCTCCTGCATAGATGGTGAATCCTATGATCACCGCCAGCACCACTCTCAGGACCTCTTACAGGGGTGTCCCATTGGCTGTTGCAGTAATTGTTATTCCCCCTCAATCATATCCATCTCGTCTGTGGCTGTAATAATCATCCCAGTGACTCCTTCCACCATAAGTCAGAGGGGCCCTCATGTTGGTGGTGCTCCACCTGAGCTTCCTGTAAAGTCAGTGACCAAATAACAATACTTTAACATCTTAACAAATGATTTTAAGTCAGTATGACATGACCCTACTAAAGCCTTAGATAGTTGGAAAACCTATGCTTTTATACATACATCTGTACTAAAAATATGTCAGTATTTCTGAGGCAGGCAAGGGAGCTTACATTTATCTAAAATACAGCTGAAGAATAATGTTTTAACTGAAATAATTGATTATGAATATAAATGAAGGCACATTTTCTGGAAACAGGCTGAAATCCTGACCTCCGTATTATTTCTATGCTTCACTGTCAAATTCTCCTTCTGAAAAAGAAAAAAAAGTGAAAATAACCCCCTGGCTGGTGTGCGTAAGTGTGTCGTAACACCAGCCTTTGCACTGCAGGATACCGGGTTTGATTCAAGGTCAAGGGCGTGACCCTGGTTTTTAGGGTCCATTCCTGTCCCTGGATGGGGATTGTACATGAAGAAACCAAACAAAGTATCTCTCTCACATTGATGTAGAGCTCTCTCAACCCCACTCCCTCCAAACCACTCTCCCAAGGTCAATGATATATATCCTCAGGTGAGAAAAAAAAAGGAAAAGTTGTACTTTGTTTCTTTAATAAAGACAATAAATGAGTGTGATCCTTCACCCCTGAAAGAATTGCACAGTTCCAAATGAGCTGCTAACAAAAGAAAACAAGAACTCCCAGATAATACAAAACCCATACTGCATATAGTCCTCCCTGTGGCAAATGGAAGTAAAATTAGAGTAAATCACAAGGCAGCCTGTTAAATCCAATCCTGTCACTGACACACAGTCTGGCTGGACCCTTACCATAGCTCTCATATGAACCTCTGTAAGAGCCTCCAGTTCGATATTCAGAATAATATCTACCAGGACTGCTGCCACAGCCATCATGATCACTACATTAAAAAAAACACGGTATTAATTTTGTCCAAGTTAACAACTGCAGTGTGCTACTGGATAAAAAGAGAGAAGGCTTTTAAACACCTGTGTCCCCTACAGGAGTGCTCATCTCCAGAACCTGAAAGGCCATGTTCACTGTGTGGGCCATAATGCTTCCTGACTCGGGAACCTGGATCATCTCTGCTGGAATAACTGAAGGAAATAAAGCAGAAGTATTTCAAAATCACCTTCTAAGATACAGAATAAGGACACACTCTGACTACCCATATAGGAAAATGCCAATGGGCAGAAGGCTTCAAGAGACATTTCTCCAAAGAAGATACACAAGCAGCTAACAAGCTCATGAAAGGATGGGTCATTAGGGAAGTGCCAATCAATTAAAATGAGATACTTTGTTCCTAAGTAGGTTCCAATGTTTGAAGAGGAAAACATCAGGAAATGTTGGGGATTTAGAACAATTGGAATCCTGTGCACAAGGAACAGAAAGATGACAAGGTCTGGCTGCTGTTGAAAATAATGGAAATTAGGACTCTGAATATACTACATGCTACTTAGTTGGTCAATGGTAAATATTTAGTGTTATGATAGATGAATTTCACCTCACCAACAACAGTACCTAGCATACATTAGGAGTCCTTATGTTTCCTTACCGGTTACCTATAACTAGTAGTGCCATCATCATCTCTTGGAGACAAATGGTAATTTTTCCTGGAAGGGGTTTTCTCTTTGCAAGGAACGCCTGCATAATTCTCTCTCACACATGACAGCGGTCCTGTAAATGACAAATACGTGAGGATATCACAATGGAGATCAAGGTTTTAAGGAAAAAGCAACTATTTAAAGCACCACTTTATTTCCTCTTTGAATGAAAATGTTTACATTTCCTCTAAGACTCCAATGAGCTCATGGTTAAATGCGCTATAGAATGTTATTCTGGAATGTATTATCTTCTGACATCTTGTCCTCCCTGTATATCTTCCTTAATTTCTTAAATTACATCGGTGGGAAAAACCTGTCCACTCCTGAACAAAGTGCAAGCAATTTCCATGATGACCACATACATATTTATCAGTGCCTTCCTATATCTTGACAGGCATTTGTCAACTTTTCTCCTTCTCTACTTTGCACTGTCTTTCTCACAATCTCTTGTCGACATTACTGAAAGCTTCTTAATCGTCCTGCTACACCCACTCTCCATGCACTTTCACTTATGAACTAATAATTCCTTCATTATGCAAGTATTGAATTTTTAGCATCTCGGTTAAAACACTTTCCATTGCTCCCGGAAGTCCATAATATGCCAAGTAATGCACATTCAATTTCAAAATCAACTTCCTCACTTATCTAAGAACATTTCATGGTGTACTTTCTTTTTTTTTTTTTAATTTGTGACAATAGTGATTTATTTTTTTTTTATTGCTTAAAGTATTACAAAGGGTATTACATATGTATCCATTTTATGCCCCTGCCCTAGACAGTCCCCTAGCCTCCCCTATCACCCAGTGTCTTATGTCCATTGGTTATGCTTATATGCATGCATACAAGTCCTTTAGTTGATCTCTTACCCCCTACCTCCAGCCCCCCAACCCTCCCCGGCCTTCCCGCTGCAGTTTGACAATCTGTTTGAGGCAGCTCTGCCTCTGTATCTATTATTGTTCAAAAGTTTATAATGGTCTCTATTGTCCATGAATGAGTGAGATCATGTGGTATTTTTCCTTTATTGACTGGCTTATTTCACTTAGCATAATGCTCTCCAGTTCCATCCATGATGTTGCAAATGGTAAGAGTTCCTTCCTTTTTAGAGCAGCATAGTATTCCATCGTGTAGATGTACCACAGTTTTCTAATCCATTCATCTACTGATGGGCACTTAGGCTGTTTCCAGATCTTAGCTATGGTGAATTGTGCTGCTATGAACATAGGGGTGCATATATCCTTTCTGATTGGTGTTTCTGGTTTCTTGGGATATATTCCTAGAAGTGGGATCACAGGGTCAAATGGGATTTCCATTTTCAGTTTTTTAAGGAAACTCCATACTGTCTTCCATAGTGGCTGCACCAGTCTGCATTCCCACCAGCAGTGCACAAGTGTTCCTTTTTCTCCACATCCTCTCCAGCACTTGTCGTTTGTTGATTTGTTGATGATAGCCAGTCTGACAGGTGTGAGATGGTACCTCATTGCTGTTTTGATTTGCATCTCTCAGATGATTAGTGACTTTGAGCATGTTTTCATATGTCTCTTGGCTTTCTGAATGTCCTCTTTTGAAAGGTGTCTATTTAGGTCCTTTGCCCATTTTTTGATTGGATTGTTTATCTTCCTTTTGTTGAGTTGTATGAGTTCCCTATAAATTTTGGAGAGGGCACAGGCTAAACTGAGGGGACACTCCCGTGCATGAATTTCGTGCACCGGGCCTCTAGTCTTTACTAATAAAAGAGAAACATGGTAATTAGCCATACCTCCACTACACTTCCCATTGGCTAATCAGGGTGATATGCAAATTAACTGCCAGCCAAGATGGCGGCCGGTAGCCAGGCAGGTTGAAGTGAACATGAGGCTTGCTTGCTTCAGTGACGGAGGATTCCAACGTTCCCCGCCTGCCACTGCCGGCCTCTGAGCTTGCAGTTTGAAACATTGTTACAAATATAGAAGCTAAACAGAACCCCAGAAACCTGCTTTCAGCCAGCCAGGATCTCAGAGCTAGAGTTGAAACAGTGTTTCGATTATAGAACCCAAACAAACCAGATACCTGCTTTCAGCAGCAGAGGCCTAAGCTGGAGCCAAGCCTCAGAACTAAAGCTGGCCCAGAATTAAAAAAAAAAAAGAGAGAGAGAGAGAAAAAAGGAGCGATTGGGAGCTTCAGTCACCCGCCAGCCTGAAAAGAGCCCTCAGTCCCTCATCCAGATGGCCTGGAACCTCAGTGGGGACCCCTACCCTGAAGGGTGTGTGACCAGCTGCAAACAGCCATCTCCCCTCATCCAGGCTGGCCAGGCACTCCAGTGGGGACCCGCACCCTGATCCAGGACACCCTTCAGGGCAAACCAGCCGGCCCCCACCCGTGCATCAGACCTCTATCCTATATAGTAAAAGGGTAATATGCCTCCCAGTACTGGGATCATCGTGACAGGGTCAGTGCCCAAACCCCCTGATCACCCTGCAGCTCTGTGTGTGACAGGGTGCGGGGCCACATCCTCCCTATCCGGCCTCTCTGTTTGTGACTGGGGAAGGCGCTCCAACTCCCCAATCAGCCCTGCTCTGAGCCTGACCAGGGGCTGCACCTAGGGATTGGGCCTGCCCTCTGCCACCTGGGAGCAGGCCTAAGCCAGCAGGTCGTTATCTCCCGAGGAGTCCCAGAATGCAAGAGGGCACAGGCCGGGCTGAGGGGACCCTCCCTCCCCCTCGAGTGCACAAATTTTTGTGCACCGGGCCTCTAGTCTATATATAAAAGACTAAGTGACCGACTGTATGTCTTTGTGACCATCAGACACACAGCCAGTATACATGATGTGCACTGGCAATCTACATTTGTAAAAGGCAAATATGTTAAGTGTCCATCTGGGTAATGACATCATGTAGCAGTGCCCGGCTTCCCCTCCCCAGTGACTCACCTCCTTGCAGTTTCTTCAGTCCTGGACACGACTTGGTTTACAGCCAGGTGGGAATATTTTATACTAACCAAATGTCTGTGAAGCATTTTCCCATGTGTCATTTGATCCTTACAGAAGTCGAGGAATAGGTAGATGGTAGACTCGGTGGTATCCTATTTTCTCTTCATTAGCCAGAAAACTGAGATTTAGAAAGCTTAGAAACTTGACATGACTTAAAATAAGGAATAAATGATGGAACTTGTAAATTACTTCAGGTTTTCTCACTGTGAAGAATATAGTCAAACACTGCTGCAGTTAAATGGTTTACTCTTTGTTCTCCCTAGGTGAGCTACAATAATAATGTGCTTTGTGTTGAAATTTACTGCTGTGTTACTGACAATTATCTGAAAGAGAAGTTACGCTGTTTCACTGGGTTGGAAAAAAATTAGCTAACTCAGAAAGCAGGTCTAATTAAGCAAGTTTACATGCTCTCCCTCTCTCTCTCTCTCTCTCTCTCTCTCTCTCTCTCTCTCTCTCTCTCTCTCTCTCTCTCTGTCACTCTAGGTTGACCTGCCCATGTGCGAAACATGTGCAGCTCTTGCTGGCGCCAATTGCATGCATGTGTTTCAGTTTGTCATGGTCAATTCTGAATTTGGTTGACACTTCTATTATAGAGAAAGGGCAAATAGCGGTATTACAATATTACAATATTCTTCTAATTAATTCCTTAGTATTAATTAGTATTTCCTTAGTATTAATTAATTAATTAATTAATTAATTAGGGCCACTAGTATTCTAATAGTGGCAAGATGAAGTCTGTGAATAGTAACATCTTATTGGGCCAAAAGCCTAAGGGACCATTATGAGTGGTTGCTATGGTGCACACTGACCAACAGGTGGCAGATGCTCAACACAGGAGCTTCCCCCTGGTAGTCAGGGAGCTCCCACAGTGGACCCTTGCTCAGGCAGAAGCCAGGCTCATACCTGGAGAGTACAGCTGTGGCAGCAGGAGCCTTTGCTGCCTATGCCACAATGCTACCAATTGGTGGTGGCAGGTGGAGTGGGGCTTGGATGAGCGGGAACAGAGCACCTGGCTCCAGCTTGGGCTTCTGTCCAGCTGCCTGCCGTTTCGTGCACTGCTACATCCCGCAGGAGATGTCAGACCTAACGTGGCAGTCCCACACCTCCCAAGGGGTACCAGATTGCGCGAGGGCACAGGCCAAGCTGTGGGATGACACTGGTGCTTGAATTTCATTCACCGGGCCTCTAATCATTTCATAATTTATCACCGATTTAGCATGGTTCTCTTCTAAAGCTGAATAATTTAAAGGTATAAACTGATTTTGGTAATGATGGGCCATATAGATTTTACTGCTCTTTAGCTGTATTTAACGTCTCATATGTAGGGCACTGAATCATCTTCAAATATGAGAAATATTACATCTCCCATAAATATTACTATGTTTCAGTGCTAATTCTTTCCACTAATGCCACTAAATGAGCCTTTCACTAATTTTCTTTGCTCACTAGCTCATCCAAAATTGAAATGGGCAGGCTGCTTGTCTATATTAAAGTGCAGAGGCATATTCTTCTTAACTACACTGATGCTCTCAATACTTTCAATTTTCCAACATAATTTATAATGAGGTTCTCTATGTTAGACTTTAAAACATTTCTTTACTAATATGAATACGTCACTTTTACCTGATTTCTTCACAACTATGTGCATGCTCTGATTTGGAACTTGCAATGCCTGACTCTTTCAAGTCTGCCTTCCCACCTTTGTTTTCATTAAAAACACCATCAGAACCCACATTAATCACTTTTCAGTCTGTTGAGAAAATGCAGACAGTCCTCGGGTTACATTGGACTCGAAGTACATCATTTTGTGGTTACATTGTCATCCTCCAATTATTTATTTTAAATAAACTTCCATCATTTCGATGTATTTACATATGTGCTTAATGTTTTTTATTATTTACTAGAGGCAAGGTGCACAAAAGTTTGTGCACTGGAGGGTGGTCTCTGAGCCCAGCTTGGCCCTTATCACATACTGGGAGCCCTCAGGTTATGTCCTACTCCCTGCTCCCTGCTCCCTTTGGGTAGTGGGCCTAACCCACAGCCTGGCCTCCCTTTGTGGGAGTCGACCAGGCTCATCAGGCAAAGGCATCAGCTCAAACATGCCGCTGTTGCAGCCACTGCCAGTCACCTCAGCCACCAAGGTGTTTTCATCAACACGGACTCCAGTCCCTTTACTATGAAAAAAATGACAACTTTCTTTAGGCATTTTCAAGATGTGTCTTTCATAGAATATGACATTTCTTTCTTTCTTTCTTTTTTTCTTTCTTCCTTTTCTTCCTTCCTTCCTTCCTTCCTTCCTTCCTTCCTTCCTTCCTTCCTTCCTTCCTTCCTTCCTTCCTTCCTTCCTACCTGAGGATATGATTCCTTTGACTTTTAAAGAATGTGGAAGAGAAAGGGAAAGACAGAGAGAAACATCAAAGTGAGAGGAACACTTTGATTGGTTGCCACCTGCATGAGCCCTGACCTGGGCCCAGGCCAGGGAGGAGCCTGCAACCTACATACATGCCCTTAGCCAGAATTGAACCAAGACCCAGCAGTGGGCAGGCCAAGGCATTATCCACTCAGCAAAACCAGCAAGGATAGGATATGACATTTCTTAACCCTCCAGCAGTGGACCTTCCTTTTTTCTCCAGGAGTGTGGTAAAAAACCCTAGATCACCTATTTTGATTATTATTACCCAATTTACTAAGAATATTACCAGTAGCATAGAGAGAGCTTAACCAATGAGCAGTCAGAAAAGGTGTTTCCTCTGGAGTTCTCACCAATTGCGGGCTTGGTCCCTGCCCAGGCCTAATGCCTGTGGTCCAGTCATTAGCTCTGGGTAGGGGGCCACCAGCTCCCTCAATCGTCCGCTCAGACCCTGCTCCCCATGATCACTGGCCCTTCCCCTGCTCCCCGCCATCGCCAGCTGCCTCCCTGCTCCCCGCAATTGCTGGCTCTGCCCCTGCACAGGGCAAATGCCTCTGGCCGGGGCATTAGGCCTGGGCAGGAGACCCCAACTCCCCAGGATTGCCAGCTCCACCCCTGCCAAGACCTAATGCCATGGGCAGGAGACCCCATGCTCCCCACAATCACAGGCTCCTCCCCTGCCCAAACCTAATGCCTCTGGCAAAGGCATTAGACCTGGGAAGGGACCAATAGCCCCCTGCAATTACCAGCTACAGCCCTGCCCAGGCTTAATGCCTTTGGCAAAGGCATTAGGCCTGGGCAGAGGACCCCCAGCTCCCACCATCACCATCTCCTCTCCTGCTCCCCACCATTGCTGGCTCACCCCCCTGCTACCCACCATCCCAGCTCCGCCCTTGCCCAGGCCTAACACTTCTGACCAAGGCATCAGGCCTTGGCAGGGGACCTCTCAGCTCTGATTGAAGCCTCCAATAGCCTATAGCCATTGGTCACCTACTTATGCAAATTAACTGCCATCTTTGTTGGTGGTTAATTTGCATATCGTGCTGATTATCTAATGGGAGGTTAAGGGAAGATACTGTCAATTACCCTGTTTGTCTCTTATTAGATAGGATTTAGCACAAGTAAAGGTCAGGAATTGTTATTTTCCTTTTAATTTATTATATATATATATATATATATATATATATATATATATATATATATATATATATATATATATATATATATTGTTTCACCTCATTACTGCTGTGTATGTGTGCTCCATGTGAATTATATAGATGCTTATTTAGGTGGGTTCTGACTTACGGCAAAAATCATTATGAAGTGCTGTAGGAATAGATCTTAAATGTAACATGAGGACTTATTGTACTTATATTCTAGTGATTAAGATGTAGTTATTTGGTCTCTGTATTTCCTCATTAAGTATATGATTGTTGGAAGCACAAAGTATATCTTTATATATTTATGTGATTCTTAGACTATTCATTCAATAAGAAATAAAAACTGGGGTGTGGGGAAGCCGGGGAGGTCAAGGGGAGAAAAAAAAAAAAAAAGGAAACATCTATAATACCATTTGAAATACTTTAAGCAATAAAAAATAATTAAAAAATTAAAGCCTTATCCTTATAAAAAGATATGGCCTTATAATTAAATGGCATAATATATTTTAGAGTAGGGCACCTTTTCCAAAGTATTCTCAGAATAACATGGCTTGAAATCCAGCCTGTATCCTTTAGCACCCTATTGGAAACAAGAGCCTTAGTTGGGCTCCATCATGATCCAAACAGACACAGAAACAGTAAGAGACATGGCAGGTTTCAGGTACTATATGCCTATTGAGCATGCCTCAGTGCACATTTCCTGGTGGTGCTATTGATCAGAATGTGCACTCACAGGACATTAGGCCTTCATGCACAACTCCATCCTGAAACCACATGAAAGAGGAGCCTATTGAACAAGAATGTCAGCAGGAACTTTACAATGCAGAGGGATTCTTAAGAAGATTAAAAATGGTGGCAGAGCCCTAGCCAGTTTGGAACAGTGGACACATCACTGGCCTTCAGACTGAAGGGCCCAGATTTGACTGAGGTCAAGGGCACTTGCCTGGGTGTGGGTTCAATCACCAGTCTGGGGCATGCAGGAGGAACTCATCAATGATTCTCTCTCATCATTGATGTTTCTAACTCTCACTAGCTCTCCTTTTCATTCTGAGGTAAATAAAAATATATTTAAAAGAATGGTGGAAGAATAAGTGGATGCTACAGGGACATGTTCCCAGAAACAAACTATTATTCCAACTAAAATACAGAACAACTTCCTAATAATCAATGGAAAACTCACAGGAGAGAACCCTGACACCTGATCACCGAAGGTGGAGACAACTTAGACACTGGTAGGAGGAGAGGAGGCTTGAAAGGGCGGGCCTGGCACCCACAGACAGCAATTGAAGTCCTGGAGAGATATCTCAGCTGTGGAGGACTGCCACTGAGAACTCTCGGTCCAATCCCCAAGCTGGGCCTCCTAGCAGAGAGCACCAGAACTGAGGAGGATAGCCATATAACCTGTGGATGTGAATAGCAGCAGGGCACTGTCTGGCAGGGAGAGACAGCTAGAAATTCAGGTATCCTCTTAAAGGGCCATCACACAAATTTCCCTGTGGAGCCACACACCTTGTGCCCTGGCAAAGGGAGTGTGAAGTGGACTGGAGCTGTGAGGGAAAAAGCCGGAACTGGGGAGTCAAGGGTTCCAGCACAGAAGACAGACACTTCAAGTTTCCTGGGAGGAGTCATTTCCTCATGCAGCAGAGAAAATCTTTCCCAGGCAGACATCTGCCTTTCCTGGAGGGGAGACAATTAACACATACTACTGGGAAACACCTTGCCCTGAGGACACTGAAGAGATTATAAATAACAATTAACCTCCAGGCAGAGGCAACTGCCCTACACTGTTGAAACAAACTCTGCTATAATCTGAGGACCATTGCCTTGGAGGCAAGTTAAGTTGGAATCCTATCAGTCTATAGACAGAGGAGGCCTCTGGAGGCTTTGAGTCTTTGCCTGACCTAATTAGTCAGAAACATCCTTTAACAATGTTCTGCACTAGAGACTGAGAGGCAGACAGGATCTACCTAAATCGTCACCACAAACCCACACAGAAAGCCAGAAAGAGGAAATAAAGAAACAACACCCAAATGAGAGAACGAGAGAATTCTCCAGATATAGAGAGAGATGAAGCACAGAGAAGACATTTATCTTAATCTGACTTCAGAGTAATGAAGGTAAAAGAGCTCAACAGCATGAAAAAAGATATAGTGACTATGAAAAGAAGAACAATCCTAGATATAAAATGACATAATACAAACAGGAGGACCACTTACATAACAGTATTAGAATAGTGAGTGTGCAAAAAAGAGGCAGGAGGGGAGAAAGGCATAGAGATGGTCTTTGAAGTAACAATGATAGAACACTTTCCTAACCTGGTAAAGGAAAATCCCACACAAGATCAAGAGCCAAAGAGAACCCCAAAGAAGAATTACCCAAACAAACCCATGCCCAGACGCACCATAATTAAAATGCCAAAAATTAAAGAGAAAGAGAGAATCTTCAAGGCAGCAATGGAAAAGAAAACTGTTAGCTATGAAGGAGTGCCCATAATGCTGAGTCCTGATATCTCATCTGAAACTCCACAGGCCAGAAGGGATTGGCATGAAGTACTCAAGTTAATCGAAAGTAAGGATCTGAGACCAAGATTACTATATTCAGCAATTCTTTCATTCAATATAGACAGTCAAATACAGAGCTTCATAGACAGAAAAGGGCTAAAGGAGTAAATTGTCACCAAGCCAGCACTACAAGAAATCCCAAAGGGATTGCTGTCATGAGAAAAAGAAACAGAGAGAGAAACTTAGCCATACAGAATGGAAATGGAAAGAAATAAATACCTATCAATAATAACTCTAAATATAAATAGGTAAGTTCTCCAATCAAAAGTCATAGGGTATCAAAATGGATACAAAAATATGATGCAAGTATATGCTGTCTACAGGAGTGCCATCTGAAAACAAAAGACACACAAAGGATTGGAGTGAAGGAATGGGAAAGTTTCCATGCAAATGGAAAGAAAAAAAGGCTGGAGTAGCAATATTCATATCACACAAAATAGACTTTTTAATAAAGGCCATAACAAGAGACAGAAAGGTCACTGCATGGTACCAAAGGGATCTTCCAGCAGAAAATATTACCCTAGTAAACATATATTCACACAACAGAGGATATATATATATATATATATATATATATATATATATATATATATATATATATATATATATATATATATCCTATCTAATAAAAGAGAAACATGGTAATTAGCGTACGACCGGAACACTTCCCATTGGCTAATCAGGGAGACATACTGCCAGCTAAGATGGCAAACGGCAGCCAGGCAGCTTGAAACTAACATGAGGTTTGCTTGCTTCATTGATAGAGGACTCCAATGTTCCCCACCTGCCTTGCCGGCCTCTGAGATTGCAGTTTAAGAAGCTTTGTAACAAATATAGAACCTAAACAAAACCCCAGAAACCTGCTTTCAGCAAGCCCGGGATCTCAGAGCTGGAGTTATACATTGTTTCGATTATCGAACCCAAAAAAACCAGATACCTTCTTTCAGCAGCAGAGGCCTCAGAGCTGTAGCCTGAGCTAATGTTGGCCCAGAATTAAAAAAAAAAGAAAAAAAGGAGCAGTTGGGAGCTTTAGTCAGCCTGAAAACAGCCCTCAGCCCCTCACCCAGACTGGCCAGGCACCCCAGTGGTGACCCCCACCATGAAGGGTGTGTGACCAGCTGAAAACAGCCATCATCCGGTCACCCAGGCTGGCCAGGCACCCCAGTGGTGGCCCCACCCTGATCCAGGACACCCTTCAGGGCAAACCAGCCAGCCCCACTGATGCACCAGGCCTCTATCCTATATAGTAAAAGGGTAATATGCCCCCCAGCACCGGGATCAGCGGAGCCGCGAGTCCTCCAAGCACCGGGATCAATGGAGCAGAGAGGCCTACTGGCACCGGGATCAGCGTGACAGGGGGCAGCGCCCAAACCCCCTGATCGCCCTGTGGCTCTGTGTGTGATGGGGGGGGGGCGGCACAACCTCCCTATCCTCCCTGCTCTGTTCCTGACAGGGGAAGGTACCCGAACCCCCTGATCAGTCCTGCTCTGTGCCTGATAGTGGGGAGCTCCCCAAACCCCTGATCAGCCCTGCTCTCTGTTTGACAGGGACATGTGCCCCACCTGCCACCCCCCACGGGCCCTGCTCTGTGTGTGACGGGGTAGAACCATAACCTCCCCATCAGCCCTGCCCTAAGTGTGACAGTGGCGGTGCCCCAACCCCCTGATCGGCCCTGCTCTGGGGGTGATAGAGGGCGGCGAACCAACCCCCTGATCCGCCCTGCCCTGAGTGTGACTGGAGGCTGTATCCTAACCCCCCAATTGGCCCTACCCTGAGCATGACTGAGGGTGGCATCACAACCTCCCAATCTGCCCTGCTCTGTGAATGACAGGGGAAGGCGCCTCAACTCCCCAAACAGCCCTGCTCTGAGCCCAACCAGGGGATGCACCTAGGGATTGGGCCTGCCCTCTGCCACCCGGGAGCAGGCTTAAGCCAGCAGGTCGTTTTCTCCCGAGGGGTCCCAGACTGCGAGAGGGCACATGCCGGGTTGAGGGACCCCCTTCCCTGCCGAGTGCACAAATTTTTGTGCACCGGGCCTCTAGTGTATGTATGTGTGTGTGTGTGTGTGTGTGTGTGTGTGTGTGTATATATATATATATATATATATATATATATATATATATATATATATATACACCAATTCAAAGGATTGTAAGAAAATACTATGAACAACTATATGCAAAAATGCTGGAAAATGTGGATGAAATAGATGAAGTCAGTAAAAAATGCCAACTACCAAAATTGATTCAGAAAGAATTACTTATATATATGAAATAAACAAACAAAAAACAAACAAAGAGACTTCTAGGAGACATTAATGGAGAGCCTGAAAACAGGACAGTCATAGTAGCAGACTTTTATCACTCCTCACACTTCACTGAATAGATGTTCCATGTGACAAAATAATGATATAGAGACTATAAAGGACACACTGCATCAGATGGATTTAATTGACATTTTAGAATGTTTCACCCCAACAGAGCAGAATATACATTCTTCTCAAGTGCACAGGGATCATTCCCAAAGATAGACCACATGGTAGGACACATAACAAGTCCCTACAAGTTCAAGAAGATTTAAATCATATCAAGCATCTTCTTGGATCACAGTGGAATGAAATGAGAAATCAACTAGCGTAAAAATACCCAAAAACATTAAACACTTAGAGGCTAAATAGCATGCTATTAAACAATGAATTTGTTACAATGAGATCAAGAAAATATCAAAGACTTTTTGGAAAAAAAGGACAATGAACAAATAACAACACAGTATTTCTTGGAAACAGCAAAAGCAGTCCTGAGAGGGAAGTTCATAGCACTATAGACATACCTCAGAAAATAACAAAAATCAGCAATAAACTATTTATCCCTACAACGTAAGAATTAGAAAGAGACCAACAAGAAGGGCCCAGAGTAAGTAGAGGGACGGAAAAAATAAAGATTACAGCAGTAAAAATAATAGAGACAAAAAATTCAATGAAACCAAAAGCTGGTTTCATGAAAGGATGAACAAAATTGATAAACCATTATCCAGACTCATTAAGAAACAAACACACATGATTCCAATAAGTAAAATCAGAAACAAGAGTGGAGGAGTAAGCACTGGCTCCACAGAAATTCAAAGGATTGTAAAAAAATACTATGAACAGCTATATGCCAAAATGCTGGACAATGTGGATGAAATAGATGAAGTCAGTAAAAAATGCAAACTACCAAAATTGATTCAGAAAGAATTAAGAAACCTGAATAGGCTCATAACAATTGATGAAATAGAAGCAGTAATCAAAACACTTCCAACCAACAAAAGCTCAGGTCCAGACAGCTTCGCAGGGGAGTTCTACCAATCATTCAGAAAACTACAATCTATACTCCTCAAACTGTTTCAGAAAATCAGAGGAAAGAATACTTCCAAACTCTTTGTACGAGGCCAGCATTATTCTAATTCCAAAACAAGGTAAAGACACCAGAAAGAACGAGAATTACAGGCCAATATAGCTGATGATGACAGATACTAAAATCCTCAACCAAGTATTAGCAAATCGCATCCAGCATTATATTAAAAGGACCAAATGCAATGATCAAGGGGGATATATTCCAGGGATGCAAGGCTAGTATGATATTCACAAATCAATAAATGTGATACAACTCATAAACGAACTGAAGGTCAAAAATCACGTGATAATATCGATAGACAAAGAAAAATAATTGGAAAAAACCCAACACCCAATTTTGATAAAAACTCTCAGCAATGTGGTAATAGAGGGAGCATACTCAACATGATAAAGGCCATATATGAGAAACCCACAGCCAACATCATACTCAATACGTAAAAACTAAAACCATTTCCCGTGAAAGAACAGGAACAAGACAGTGATGCCAATTTTCACCATTCCTGTTCAACATAGTACAGTAAGTGCTACCATAGTGCTCAGACATGAAGAAATAAAAGTCATCTCAACCGGAAAACCACATAATAAATGAATTTGGTCATGTATCAGGATACAAAATTAACACCCCAAAATATATGTCTTTTGATACACCAAGAATGAACTCACAAAAAGATAAACTAAGGAAAGAATCCCACTTACCAATGCAATTAAAATTAAGGAAAAAACTCAATGAAGGAATTAAAAGAACTGCACTTGCAAAATGACAGAACATTGAAAAGGAGATAAAGATATCAACCAATGGACTAATATACCGTGTTGATGGGTTGGTAGAATTAACATCAAGAAGATGTCCATTCCACCCAAAGCAATTTATAGATTCAATGTAATCTCCATTAATATACCAACAGAATATTTCACAGACAATGAACAAACTCTCCAAAAATTCATATGGAGTAAAAATAGCCTCAGCAATCCAGGGAACAAGAAAAAAAAATATGGAAGGCTCACAATACCAGATATTAAGCTATACTATAAAGCCACAATTCTCAAAACTGTCTGCTACTGGCACTAGAAAAGACATATACACCACTGAAACAGAACAGAGAACCCAGAAGTGGAACCAAGTCATTATGCTCTATTATTAATTTACAAAGGAGGCAAGAACATACAATGGAGGCAAGACAGTCTCTTTGATTTCGTCAAGATGGTGGCGATATAGGCAGACCTGTCCCAGGTCTTGTCCCAGAGCAGATGGAGTAAGCAGCTGAAACTAATAACACCCACCTCGAATTGGCGAAATTACTCAGCTGGTGAGACGGTTTGCAGCCGGGAATTGGCAGAGCTCCCCTGGAAAGGTAAAAGAACCAGGGATCTGGGCTGGAAAGTTTACCAGACCTCTGAGCCCAGAGGGTCAGAGGGAGACCCCATGGCAGACAGCCATGTCTCCTGGGACAGGCACAGCCCCTGACTGGGGAAAGGAGATCCGTGGGATTCCTGGCACAGGGGGATTTGAGATCTGGGTTCTGTGATTGCGGAGGACTGAGCCTAAAGGGGGCTGCCTGAAGTGCTGACCAGACCATGCAGTGCTGATAAGAGAGGAGCTTACAGAAATTCAGCCTTCCCTGATTCCGTGGCCGGTGTTTATTTTCACTGAACCCTGTTCATAGGACATTTCAGATACAGACACTCACCTGTGCTGAAGAGAGGGAGAAAGTGTAGATGAGTGGAATCTGGGGAGAGTCTGAGGAGAAAGGCGGCGCCGGGAGAGGTGCCAGCGAATTGAGTGCTGAGACACCCTCTGTCCCAAGACTGGGGCAGCCATTCTCTCTGGAGGATGGGACTCCTCCACCTAGCCCCAGGAAGGAGCACAGCCACACCCAGATTAGACCCTGAATGAGATGAAGGATTAAAATAATCTGATCAGTCCCTGGGCATTAACAGGGTCTGGCCTATAGAGGGACTTTCAGTCCCAGCAATAACATAGAGCAGGGCAATGATTAAAGAACCAGCTCTGGGGAGTTGACCTCCCCAAACCAGTTTTAAGTGCAATAGAGAAAATAAACCCTTGCTACTGGATAGAGAAGCTGTATAGCCTCAGTGGCCAACCCAAAAACATTGCCACCCAGAGGCTGAGCCACAAACTGACTCTCAACTAAATACAAATTAAGGCAGTCTGGGACCCAAGTACGGCCTGCTTTAAAATCAGGATTGTGGTTTACAACATGGAGGAACAGTGTATCGCAGGGAAATTCAACACTCTCCTGAATACCTGGCAAGACCAAGGCGACCCAGACTGAAGAGTAGAAGAACCGAATTACCTTCACTACTGCAATTTTTTTTCCTTTTTCACCGTTTACCTAAGAAACCATTTTTTTTTCTTCTTTTCCATCAGCTTATTTTATCCTTTTAATTACCACATTTTTATGTGTAACCAGTATTATTACTGCTACCATTTTACCATTTTTTAAAGTGACATTTTATTTTCTCTTTATTTTATTTTGGTATTAGTGTTCTCCATTTGATTTTCATCATTCCTATAGCATCAATTTTCCCTACCTCAATTTTACCTCTATGCTAAAACCCTCGTCCCCACTTTTCCCCTTTTGTTGTCCTGTTTCTCTTACCCTATTCCTGCTTTAGATTTTCCCAATTCCTTCTTTTTTCCACCTGTCAAAATTTCACCCTAATAATATATCCTATTTCCACTCCAATGTTCTAAATCCTTATACACCTATCCCTTATCTTTCTTCACTATCCAAAATTTTTCCCCTCTTTTATCTTTCTATTGTTTTGTTGCTGTTTGTATGATTGTTGAGTATATTGGGGTTTTTTTGTTTGTTTGTTTGTTTTTTGTGTGTTTGTGTGTGTGTGGTTTAGGACTGGTTGTGAGGTTGTTTTGCTTTATATTTTCATTTTTTTTCAGCTGGCTTTTCCTCTCCCTCCCCCCCACCCGGCTCCCCGCCAGTTATTTTTGTGCTTCCGTTTTCCCTTGCCTCTCTTGTTATTATTGATTTTTGGAGTTTGCATTCCTCTCCAGTGATCTGTTGCTGGAATTTGTTGGGATTAGTGGTAGTTCTATCAGAGTTTTCGCCTTATATAAATAGTCCCTTCCCCTCTTCTACTTCTTCTCTCTTTTCACTCTTTTTTTTCTTTTTCCCCCCTCGTTTTTCCCAATTTCATTTTTGAACTCCTTTTTGGTCTTACTTTTATTTTCTTTTTTATCATTGATCTTTTTCTCTTCTTTCTTCCTTATCCCCTAATCCTCTTAATTTGGGCAGTCACCTTTATTTGGGGTTATTAATATTGTGAATTATTTGTGTTCAGTGCCTAGTACGTTCTGCCTTGATGTATTGTAATATGTGCCCTTAAATCAACACAGCAGATCCAAGCAACAGCAGCCTCCTGATCACCATACCCTCTGAGGATCAGCAGCTGTATATGAAGCCTCCCCCAATGAGATAGAAGGGTCACCGAAGCTGTGAACAGCACCCATAAGAGGAGCTGACAACTGAGGAAAAGCTGCTAATGCAACCGCCCGAGGAGCAACCACAGCCGAGGGAGCCACTGCCACCCAGAGAGCAACTCATGAACGACTCAACATCTAGATATGTCAGTGAGTTCAAACATGGGTAGACAAAGAAACCCCCAAAGGAAAGAAAAGGAGGACTAGCCAGAAAAGCAGCTAAGTGATACAGAGGCATGCAACATGACAGAAAGAGAATTCAGAATAAGGGTCCTAGAGAGCATAAACCGGATGGAGGAAAAAATCAACAACATATACAAGAAGCAAGAAGAAACAGATGAAAAAATCAACTACTAAAGTAAGACCCAAGAAGAAATGAAGAGTGATATAGCTGCAATAAAAAACAGCATTGAAAGTATCAACAGTAGACTAGGAGAAGCAGAGGACCAAATTAGTGAATTAGAAGACAAGGAAGCAAAACACACCCAAACTGTACTGCAATTGGAGAAAAAAAATTAAAAGACAGGAGGAGAGCATAAGGGAGCTATGGGAAAACATGCAATGAAACAACATATGGATAATAGTGGTGCCAGAACAACAGAAAGAGGAACAAGGATTAGAAAACATGTTCCAAGAAATAATATCAGAAATCTTCCCTGAGGTGGGGA
The DNA here is from genome assembly GCF_963259705.1 of Myotis daubentonii. NCBI lineage: Eukaryota > Metazoa > Chordata > Mammalia > Chiroptera > Vespertilionidae > Myotis > Myotis daubentonii. Next base: position 7,088,675 of record NC_081862.1, on the reverse strand, counting down.
AGAAAAACGTCATGCAAGCACAGAGAGTCCCAAACAAGGTGAACCCTAAAAGACCCACACCAAGACCCATCATAATAACCATGGCAAATGTTCAGGACAAAGAGAGAATATTACAGGCTGCAAGAGAGAGATGGGAAGTTACATACAAGGGATCTCCCATTAGATTATCCAATGATTTCTCAACAGAAACACATCTGGCCAGTAAAGAATGGATAGAAATTTACAAAGTGATGCAAAGCAAAGGACTGAATCCAAAAATACTCTATCCAGCCAGTCTATCATACAAAATTGAAGGGGAAATAATAAGCTTCACAGACAAAAAAAGGCAACGTGTGTTTATCACCACCAAGCCGGGAATGCAAGAAATTCTAAAGGGACTGGTGTAAAAAAAGGAACAGAAAGCTCAGAAAGAAAACAGCCACACAAAAAAAGAAATGGCTACAAAAAAGTACCTTTCAATAATAACTTTAAACTTAAATGGACTAAATTCTCCAACCAAAAAGTCATGGAGTTGCTGAATGGATAAAAAAAAAAAAAATTGACCCATACATTTGCTGTATACAAGAGACCCTCCTCAGAAGAAGGGATTCACACAGAATGAAAGTGAAGGGATGGAATAATATCTTTCAGGCAAATAGAAAGGAAAAGAAAGCTAGGGTAGCAATACTTATATCGGACAAAATAGGCCTCAAAGTGAAGGCTATAACAAGAGATAAGGAAGGCCACTTCATAATACTAAACGGATCAATACATCAAGAAGATATAACCCTAATAAACATATATGCACCCAATGCAGGAGCACCCAAATACATAAAAAAAAAACTCCTGGAAAATATGAAAGGAGAGATCAACAACAATACAATCATTGAGGGGGCCTTTAACACACCGCTGACATCACTGGATACATACTCTAGACACTCAGCAAAGAAATAGCAATTCTAAATGACTCACTAGATCAGATGGACTTAATTGAAATCTTCAGAATGCTTCACCTCAAAGCCACGGAATATACATTGTACTCAAGTGCTCTTAAGGCACATTCAAAAATAGACCACATATTGGGTCACAAACAAAGTCTCACCAAATTCAAGAAGATTGAAATCATACCAAGCATCTTCTCAGACCACAATAGCATAATATTAGAAATAAACTACAATAAAAACAACCCAAAATACTAAAACACTTGGAAGCTGAATAGCATGGATTAAATGTTGATTGCTTTGGCAACTAGATAAAAGATGAAATGAAAAACATCCTGGAAAAAAATGACAATGAAAACACAAAAATACAAAACCTATGGGACACAATGAAAGCTGTCCTGAGAGGGAATTTTATAGCTCTACAGGCCTATCTCAACAAACAAGGAAAATGATAGTAAATCATCTAAATCTACAGCTCAAAGAATTAGAAAGATAGCAACAAGAAAAACCCCGAGTGAGCAGAAGGAAGGAGATAATAAAGATTAGAGCAGAAATAAATGACATAGACCAAAAAAACAATACTTAAAATCAATGAAACCAAGAGCTGGTTCTTTGAAAGGATAAACAAGATTGATGAACCTCTATCCAGGCTCACCAAGAAGCAAAGAGAGAGGGCCCAAATAAACAAAATAAGAAACGATAGATGCGAAATAAAAACAGACGCCACAGTAATACAAATGAGTGTTAAAAAATACTAAGGACAGCTGTACTCCAACAAACTACACAACTTGGAGGAAACGGAGAAATACCTGGAAAAATATAACATTCCAAAACTCAATCAGGAAGAATCTAAAAATCTCAATAGGACAATAACTAGGGAAGAAATTGAAGCAGTCATCAAAAAGCTTCCATCAAACAAAAGCCCAGGACCAGAGGGCTTCACAGGGGAGTTTTACCAAACATTCAAGGAAGAACTAAAAGCTATCCTCCTCAGACTACTACAAAAAAATTCAAGAGGAAGGAACACTTCCAAGCTCATTCTATGAAGTCAGCATCACCCCCATACCAAAACCAGGTAAAGATAACACAATGAAAGAGAATTACAGGCCAATATCCCTCATGAACATAGATGCCAAAACCCCCAACAAAATCGTAGCAATTCAGATCCATCAGTACATCAGAAAGATCCTACACCATGACCAAGTAGGATTTATCCCAGGTTTGCTAGGTTGGTAAAATATCTGCAAATCAATAAACGTGATACATCACATAAACAAATTGAAAGAAAAAAAAACACATGGTCATATCAATTGATGCAGAAAAAACATTTGACAAAATCCAACACCCATTTTTGATAAAAACTCTCAGCAAGGTGGGAGTAGAAGGATCATACCTCAACATAATAAAATACATATATGACAAACCCACAGCCAACATCATACTCAATGGACAAAAACTAACACCATTTCCCCTAAGGACAGGAACAAGACGGGGATGCCCACTCTCACCACTCCTGTTCAACAAAGTACTAGAAGTACTAGCCATTGCAATTAGACAAGAAGAAGAAATAAAAGGCATCCAAATTGGAAAAGAGGAAGTAAAACTGTCCTTATTTTCAGATGACATGATATTATACATACAAAGCCCCAGAGACTCCATCAGAAAACTACTAGACTTAATACACGAATTTGGCAATATAGCAGGATATAAAATTAACCATAAGAAATTTGAGGCATTTCTATACACCAATAGTGAACTTTCAGAAAGAGAGACTAATAAAACAATCCCATTTACCATCATACCAAAAAAATTTAGCTACCTAGGTATAAACTTAAGTAAAGACGTAAATGGCTTCTACTCACAAAACTACAGGACGTTGAAAAATGTTGAAAAAAGAGATATAGGAAGATATAAACAGATGGAAGAACATACCTTGTTCATGGATTGGTAGAATCAATATCATTAAAATGTTCATATAACCCAAAGCAATCTATAAATTCAATGCACTTCCCATTACAATACCAATGGCATACTTCACAGATCTAGAACGAACTCTCCAAAAATACATCTGGAATAAAAAAAGACCCCGAATAACTGCAGCAATCCTGAGAAAGAACAAAGTAGTTGGGATCTCAATACCAGATATCAAGCTGTACTACAAAGCTGCTATTCTCAAAACTGCCTGGTATGTGCAAAAGAACAGACATATAGATCAATAGAATAGAATAGAGAGCCCAGAAATTGGCCGGAACCAATATGCTCAATTTATATTTGACAAAGGAGGCAAGAACATACAATGGAGCCAAGGTAGTCTCTTCAGTAAATGGTGCTGGGAAAATTGGACTGATATATGCAAGAAAATTAAACTAGACAACCAACTTACACCATACACACACACACACACACACACACACACAAAAAAAAAAAAAAAAAAAAACTCAAAATGGATAAAGGACGTAAATATACGATGGGAAACCATAAAAATTCTAGAAGAATCCAAAGGCAACAAAATCTCAGACATATGCCGAAGCAATTTCTTCACTGATACAGTTCCTAGAGCACTTGAAACTATAGAGAATATGAACAAATGGGACTACATAAAAATAAAAAGCTTCTGCACAGCAAAAGAAACCATCAATGAAACAACAAGAAAACCCACTGCGTGGGAAAACATATTTGCAAATGTCATATCAGATAAGGGCCTAATCTCCAACATTCATACGGAACTCATACAACTTAACAAAAGGAAGATAAACAATCCAATGAAAAAATGGGCAAAGGATCTAAATGGACACCTTTCAAAAGAGGACATTCAGAAAGCCAAGAGACATATGAAAACATGCTCAAAGTCACTAATCATCCGAGAGATGCAAATCAAAACAACAATGAGGTACCATCTCACACCTGGCAGACTGGCTATCATCAACAAATCAACAAACGACAAGTGCTGGAGAGTATGTGGAGAAAAATGAACAGTCGTGAACTGCTGGTGGGTTTCAGACTGGTGCAACCGCTATGGAAGACAGTATGGAGTTTCCTCAAAACACTAAAAATGGAACTCCCATTTGACCCTGTGATCCCACTTCTAGGAATATATCCCAAGAAACCAGAAACACCAATCAGAAAGGATATATGCACCCCTATGTTCATAGCAGCACAATTCACCATAGCTAATATCTGGAAACAGCCTAAGTGCCCATCAGTAGATGAATGGATTAGAAAACTGTGGTACATCTACACGATGGAATACTATGCTGCTATAAAAAAGATGGAAGTCTTACCATTTGCAATGGCATGGATGGAACTGGAGAACATTATACTAAGTGAAATAATCCAGTCAATGAAGGAAAAATACCACATGATCTCACTCATTCATGGATAATAAAGACCATTATAAACTTATGAACAATAATAGATAAAGAGGCAGAGCTGCCTCAAACAGATTGTCAAACTGCAGCGGGAAGGCCGGGCAGGGTTGGGGGGCAGAAGGGAAAGGGGTAAGAGATCAACCAAAGGACTGGTATGCATGCATATAAGCATAACGAATGGACATAAGACACTGGGGGGTAGGGGAGGCCAGGGGATTGTCAAGGAAGAGGGAAAAAAAGGACACATATGTAATACCCTTTGTAATACTTTAAGAAATAAAATTTTAAAAAGGACAGTCTCTTCAATAAATGATGAAAATCAGACAGAAACGTGCAAGAAAATGAAACTAGACCATCACCTTACATCATACACAAAAATAAACTGAAAGTGGATAAAGGACTTGAACATTATTTGGGAATCTATATAAAAAATCTTAGAAGACTGCATAGGCAACAAAATATCAGACATATATCTTAGCATATCTTTACTGACACAGCTCTGAAGGCAATGCACAAAAAGGGGTAAATAAACCAATGGTCTACATCAAAATAAAAATCTTCTGCACAGCAAACTAAATCCTGAACAAAACAAGAAAGCCCACAGCATAGGAGAACATATTTGCCAATCGTATTTCTGATAAGTGTCGAATTCCAAAATTTACAGGGAACTCACACAAATTAACAATAGGAAGATAAACAATCCAATCAAAACATGGGCAAAGGGCTTAAATGGACACTTTTCAAAAGGGGACCTACATAAGGCCAAGAAACATAGGAAAAAATGCTCAAAGGCACTAACAGTCCAAGAGATGCGAATCAAAATGAGAGAAGTACCAATCCACACCAGTCAGAATAGCTGTCAGAAAAAAATAAAAAATAAAAAACCACAAGTGCTGGAGAGTATGCAGAGAAAAAGCAGCCAGGCAGCTGAAAAGAACAGGAGGCTATCTTGCTCCAGGGAAGGAGGAAGCCAAGGTTCCCCGTCTGCCACTGCTGGGCTGTGAGCTTGCACTCTAAGCAACTACGTTGCAATTATAGACACTAAACAAACCCCATGCTTTCAGACAGCCGGCAAAGCTGGAGTTGCAACAGAGTTTCAATAATAGAACCCAAACAAACCCAGATACCTGCTTTCAGCAGCCGAGGCCTCAGAGCTGGAGCTGAGCCTCAGAGATAAAGCCAGCCCTCAGTTCCAGTGACAGCCATAGAAGATAAATAAATCCCAGAATAAAAAATTTAAAAAGTTGAGGTTGGGAGCTTCAGTCACCCGCCAGACTGGAAAGAGCCCTCAGCCCCTGACCCAGACTGGCCAGGCAGCCCAGTGGGGACCCCGACCCTGAAGGGGGTGAGACCAGCTGCAAACAACCATCATCCCCTCATCCAGGCTGGCCAGGCATCCAAGCGGGAACCCCACTCTGATCCAGGATACCCTTCAGGGCAATCCCGCCGGCCCCCACCTGTGCACCAGGCCTCTATCCTACATAGTAAGAGGGTAATATGCCTCCCAGCACTGGGATAAGCAGATCCACGAGGCCTCCCGAACCCAGAATCAGTGGAGCCATGAGGCCTCCTGGCACCAGCATCAGCGGTGCCTGCCAGCACCGTGATCAACGGAGCAGCGAATGCTCACTGACCCTGTGTCAAGTGGAGCTGTGAGGCCTCCCAGCACCGGGATCAGTGGAGCAGTGAGGCCTCATTGCCCCTGTGTCAAGCGGAGCTACAAGGCCTCCCAGCACTAGGATCAGCAGAACCTCGAGGCCTCCTTGCCACTAGAGCAACGTGACAGGGGGCAGTGCCCAAAACCCTAATCACCCTGCGGCTCTGTGTGTGACGAGTGCTGTGCCCCAACCCCCCCATGGGCCCTGCTCTGTGTGTGACAGGGTGGAGCCACAACCACCTCCTCAGCCCTGCCCTGAGTTGACAGGGGGCGGCGCTCCAACTCCCCCATCGGCCCTGCTCTGTGTGTGACGGGGCGGTGCCCCAACTCCCCTATCTGCCCTACTCTGTGCATGACAGTGGGGAGCTCCCCAACACCCCGATCAGCCTTGCTCTGTGTGTGACAGGGTACGGAGCCCCAACCCCCCTGATGGGCCCTGCTCTGTGTGTGACAGCAGGTGGTGCCGCAACCTCTCCATCAACCCTGCCTTGAGTGTGACAGGGGTTGATGCCCCAACCCCCCCATTCGGCCCTATCCTGAGCCTGACTGGAGATGGCATCCCAACCTCCTGATCCACCCTGCTCTCTGCATGACAGGGGGTGGCACCCAACACCCAATCAGCCCTGCTCTAAGCCCAACCAGGGGCTGCACCTAGGAATTGGGCATGCCCTCTGCCAGCCAGGAGCATGCCAAAGCCAGCAGGTCGTTATCTCCTGCGGGATCCCAGACTGTGAGAGGACAAGTGGGGCTGAGTGACACTAGTATATATATATATATATATATATATATATATATATATATATATATATATATACACACACACATATATACACACACACATATATACACACAGACACACACACACACACACACATATATATATATATATATATATATATATATATATATACACACTAGAGGCCTGGTGCACAAAAATTTGTGCACTCAGGGGGGGAGGATGGAAAGTGGGTCTCTCAGTCCAGCCTGTGCCCTCTCGCAGTCTGGGACCCCTCTGGAGATAACGACCTGCTGGCTTAGGCCTGCTGCCTGGTGGCAGATGGCAGGCATAATCCCTAGGTGAAGCCCCTGGTCGGGCTCAGAGCAGGGCCAATTGGGGAGTTGGGGCACCACCCCCTGTCATGCACAGAGCAGTGCGGATCCGGAAGTTGCGATGCCACCCTCAGTCACTCTCAGGGTAGGGCCGATTTGGGGGTTGGGGCACTGCCCCCTGTCAGGCACAGAGCAGGGTCCATCAGGGGGGTTAGGGCTCTGCACCCTGTCACTCACAGAGCAGAGCCCATCAGGGGGTTGAGGAGCTCCCCCCTGTCAGTCACAGAGTAGGGCTGATAGGGGAGTTGGGGCACCACCCCCTGTCACACACAGAGCCGCAGGGGGATCAAGGGGTTGGGGAGCTCCCCGCATCAGGCATAGAGCAGGGTTGTTCAGGGGTTTGGGGCACTTTCCCCTGTCAGGAAAAGAGCAGGGCGGATAGGGAGGTTGATGCCCCGCCCCCTGTCACACACAGAGCCTCAGGGCGGTAAGGGGGTTTGTTCACGGCCCCCTGTCACACTGATACCAGTGCTGGGAGTCCTCGCGACTCCCCTGATCCTGTGCTGGGAGGCATATTACCATTTTACTATATAGAATAGAGGCCTGGTGCACGGGTGGGGGCTGGCTCGTTTGCCCTGAAGGGTGTCCTGGATCAGGGTGGGGGTCCCCACTGGGGTGCCTGGCCAGTCTGGGTGAGGGGCTGAGGGCTGTTTTCAGGCTGTGACTGAAGCTCACAACTGCTCCTTTTTTTTTTCTTTTCTTTTTTTTTTTTTTTTTTTTTTATGCTCGGTCAGCTTTAGCTCTGATGCTCCAGCTCTTAGGCCTCCGCTCCTGAAAGCAGGTATCTAGTTTGTTTCGGTTCTATAATCAAAACTCTGTATCAATTCCAGCTCTGAGATCCCAGCCGGCTGAAAGCTGGTGTCTGTGGTTTTGTTTAGCTTCTATATGTTACAATGTTTCTTAAACTGCAAACTCAGGGGCTGGCAAGGCAGGCGGGGAACATTGCAGTCCTCCATCACTGAAGCAAGCAAGCCTCATGTTCAGTTTAAGCTGCCTGGCTGCCGGCCGCCATCTTGGCTGGCAGTTAATTTGCATATCACACTGATTAACCAAAGGGAAGGGTATCGGTGGTATGCCAATTACCATGTTTCTCTTTTATTAGATAGGATATGCACACACACATATACATACATACATATATGTATATGTATATGCATATGCATATATATATATATATGTATATGTATATGTATATGTATGTATCTCTAATAAAGGGCTAATTAACTTTGATATTCAGCAGGGCTGAAAATTAGCATTATATTACCCTGCTGTTGGCAAAATGGCTGAAGGTAATCTCCTAACCTGATAACCCTTTTAATGTTTAGCAAACTTGACTGCTGATATGCCTGTTTGCTTTGCTAAAGGGCATATATGAGAAACCTAAAGCCAAGTCAATAAAAGCTGATGGGGGCTGGGTTCAGAGAGCTTCTCTGCTAGAAAGAAAGGTCTCTGCCTCGCTCCCCCATGTCTTCTAAATTTATATTTGTTGTCTAGTGTATTCATTTGTGTGCAGCTCCTTTTCCTGATCCTGAATCCTTGCTGCAAAAGGTTGCAGCATTATGGCGCCCAATGTGGGGCATCTGTAGAAGAAATTTCACCAGAGTGAAAAAGGAAGACATTTCACCATAAAGCTGAGAAGTGCACTGAAAAGGTGGGAAAAATTCTCTGTGCAAAAAGCCCATGCCAGCTTTGGAAATTGTGAAAAATAAAGTGGGCGGAAAATCTTTTATTTCTGCCAGGCTATAATGAGGAAAAGTTTGAGTATAAGGCAAAAAAAAAAAAAAAAAAAAATCATTGTAAACATTTACTTGTATACTCAAGGATAAAGGAATTAAAATATAAAAAAAGGTACTTTCTTAAATCAGGCTCAAGGAAAAAAGGTAACCTTGTCATCTTGAACTATGTGGGCTCTTGTTTGCACTGCATTATTCCTAATTCGAATTGGGGATCAAAAGTCTGTAATAACTAAGCCCTGGGTCCTCCACCTCTAGTGTGGAAAGGCTCAGCAGCAAGAGAAAATGGGGTTAACAGTCATTTTACAAAAGGACTCTTTAATGCTTTGCCTGAAAATTACCATATGACACCTTGGGACAGGCATATTTTAGCTAAAATAACTTTAGAGGACAGCCAATGCCATGAAGAGCAGAATAGGATAAGATCCATGAAAACTACTCTGATTTATTAAGCCTTGTCTCAATGTTATGGGCACTTGTCTGCTGATTATTATTAATCTGTTTTGGTTGTTCATTGTTAGTCTATTAAGCATGCCTTCAATTTAATTTAATAAGAAAAGAAACAGTAGATGGACAGAACACTACTAAATATATAAAACACCTTCCAACCCATTAATTACTAGTCTTTTGGTGATCCTGTAAAATGTATGCCCACTCTTGAGAGTGTTATTAAAAGTCTCATTTTATTTCCAAGATCATCATTTGAAATTTGGATAGATTTGACATTCCTCACAATTTAAGGGATATCTCTGGTGTTTCTGTACCCGTGAAGAGAAAAACACTAGCTTAAGAGAAGTCGCACCCCACCCGATTTAGGTGGCCTCTTGGGCTGACCACCATCTCCTCACAGATGCTATAGTACAAACCCATGACTGTTTTTCTTTATAAGATGGTGAAAATGGCACAAGAAAAATATACAGGCTGTGTTTAGGCAATAAGATTAGTGTTTCCATAATAAGGGGCAGTTCTTAAATAATAATGGACCATATTCCAAGGTTAACATTAAAGCCAATGAAAGCCAGTAAGTTTTCTCTGCTGCAAAATTTGCCAAAGTTAAACGCCTTAGATGGTGATAACTGGCTTTGGAATCTCAAAATTGTTAAAAGTCTAATAGATAGATATAACTAAAATGAAGGCTTTGTGGCAAAGCTTTTCAGTAATAATTATAAATAAATATATTGATGGTGAGGGTGCAGTCACTGAGGAGAGGGCTGACTGCACTCTCTGTTGGAGGAAAAGTCCAGTGGATCTTCTCCCTGTCAAAGCAGAGAACCTGGAAAAGCAATCTTAGATGTTATCTCTGAAGGAAAAATATGGTGGTTTTAAAATTCAAATGCCTACAGGTCTTCTTCCCTTCTCCCCCTACTTCTTTGGCAACCTCATAGGTCTAAACATACTTTTCCAAAGTCTTTGGCAACTTAAAAAATTGGAGTTGCTTACGTTAAGTAATAAAACTTATTAAAACTCTAAATGTTTTGAAATAACAAAATACTGAAATATTAATTTGAGTTTGCCTAGAATGAAAAAATAAAGGACAGATTTGAATCTATTAATTAAATAAGTCTTTGTTAATTTTATTGGAAATATATCCTTAAAAATGTGAAGGTATTACTAAACTAATAATTCTAAGTATTTAACTTATAACCTAAAATTTAAGGCTTCCAAGAGTTAAAAGTTCAAATTAAATTGGGAGAAATTATATGCTTGTAATGATAAAATGCATAAAGTTTAGAAATCCATTATCAAGAAAAATAATTCTTGTGATTTCTCTGGAAAAATTTAGTAGTATACAATATATTGTAGTCCTTATGTGTACTATGTGTGGTAAAATTTCAACCTAGGATATAATATTTTATTGGAATGATTAAAAAAGAGGATTAATTCTATGGTCCGAACCAAATTTTTAATATAAAAACCAGTTTAAATTTTATCGATCTATTTTAGAATAATTACAACAAATGTATAATGTAATGTTTGGGTTACACATATTTTTGATAGTCTTTCCATGTTAAATTTCAAGACTTTAACCAAGAGATAGCTTTGAAACTTTTCAAGTGCCCTGGAATTATTCAAGAGTTTACTCTTCTTAAAAGAAATATTTTAGGAAAAGAAATATTTTCAAACCAAATTACGCCGATCTTATATTCTTGAAATCACTTAAAGCTACATCAAATAAAAATTAATAACTGTGTTCTCTTTACATACACGTATTTTAAATGTTATAAAAGTTTCTCCCTCTAAGGGAGGGCAGGACAAAGTTGCTGAATACTTCTTAAGCAACATCGGATTATTCAGCAGCAGAATTTTAAGATGGGAGCCCTGACAGCCTGATCTTTAGATAGGCCAGGGGGTAGTGCAACATCTGGACTTCATAGGACAAATGTATAAGTTTACTTACTTTGCTTTCTCAATAAAGATACATACTTTAGTCACTTAAGAAATTAGATTTTTACAATATAATCAAGGTCTCATATAAATTCCGTTATATGAGGAGCAGATATTTTATTAGCAATTGGTTCTAACAAAGTCCAGAGTAAAATTTCTGTACCTATGCAAATGAGCATTAGCCAAAAGAATGCTGTTTAAAAGTAAATTTTAAGCTTAATAAAAAGGAGAAATTTTAAAATCTCTTCTGCTACTATTTACAAGGTAAACAAAAAGTTATTATTGGAGCATTAAATCTCACCATTAATAAGACATGATAAAAAAAGAGAGTTACTTTTACTTAATCTGTATGCATTGCACAATTGGCCAGCATACATCTCTCTTATTGGTATTTCTTAAAAGGAACCAAGTTTGTTGCTCTATTTAAAAGAAACAAAAATGTTTTTTAAAAGAAACTCCCTAAATGTTGCCTAGAAGGTACTCTGGAAGAAAAAACAGGAGCAGATTCCCTTCAAATATCTAGAAAACTGTAATTAAAAATAAATGTATTAGACCTCAGAAAGAAAAGTAAACAAGTTGCATTTTGCCTCCATAAACAAAGCTTATGTCAATATAATCAAAGACTGATAGCAAAAACCCTATTAGTCTCATTTTCTGTCCCCGCCCAAAGACAAAGGAAGTTAGGAAAGAAGCCTTATTTTAGACTGATTTAAATTAGCAAATGAAAATAAAAGAACATTCAGGGGAACGTGGTTGTAATAGGCAGAAACCTATTCTTGCAGCAGTCACTGTTTTTACTGATAGTTCATCTCATGGTAAAGCTGCTTATAATGCAATGAATTCAGACCAAGTCATTCAGACCAGTCATACTTCTGTGCAAAGAATCGAATTAGAAACGATCAAGGATGACTTGCAGGATTTCCAAAAGCCTCTTCATATTATCTCTGATCTGCCTATGCTGCTGGCCTGGTAAACAGAACTGCAACTACTCAATTTAAATGGCTGTGACCTATGCCTATCTATACTATTTGAACAAGTCCTCGTCCTTTAACAAAAAGAAATGCATATACATCAATTAGTTATTTTATTAAACAGGCCACAGAATCTCATCAACTTTTACATCAGCCTGCCAAAATATTGTACAGCAGGCAAAACAGATTATCAAGAAATGTCCACCTTGCATGTTATATCTGCTACAAGAGCCTCTAAAGTCCAACTTGAAAAAAAAAATTGGGGGAATAGTGAAGAAATCTCATGTAAGTAGACTACACCAAGCCTTAATTACTTTAAAATTTTCCCTTGTAATTTTGATGGCAAGACACTCATAGAATTACACTGGTGTCACAATAGGCCAAAGCAAAATGGTCTGGTTAAATAGAAAGATACTGATTCTGGTTTATAGAAGTGTCCTTTTATTAACCTTTGGTCGAGGATATACTTGTGTATTTGCATAAAACTCCTCCAAGCCTGTGTGGTTCCTGCAACGTAAATCTGAGAGAGGAACTGACCAGACTACTGCAACCATGGATAGCAGTGGCCCCAAGCAAAACGCTGAGGAGTCAGAGGAGAAACATCCAGAGATGGGGGACGGTGAAGACTCCTTGCCATGCCAGCACTCATCATCAGCGCATTGGTGCATGTTGCCCATGACAAAGCCAAAAAAGTTCAGACCTACATTGTCATTTCTCTCCATTTGTCCACCATCCAGAACTCGAACATCATTGCTGTCATGTCACAAGCTAACAGTGACTGGGAAAGGGATCCATAAAAAACAAATGGCCCCAACAGAAGCCTACTATGAATGAATTCCTTAAATACCTGTTAATTATATTTAGAAGGACATGAAAGAATTCAATCCTTGTCATCGAATCTCCCTACGTTTACTTTTTAGAGTAACCACTATTGTCTTTCTTTCTTGTTCTTCTATGTTTGCTTCCAGTCTTAAGATGCAGAATGAAAAGTCTTAAAAGGATCTGAGCCCAGCTAATGGCATACACCTTTGTAAATTAATTAAGAAAGCAAAAAGGGGGAAATGTTGAAGCAAAGACCAACAGTAGTGAACATATTAATGTGAGAATCCTACAGAAGGCGAATGGACTTTATATTCAGCATGGCTGAAAATCAGCATTTTGTTACCCTGCTGTTGGCAAAATGGCTGTAAGCAACGTCCTACCATGATAATACTTTTATTGTTTACCAAACTTTACCACTGATGTGCCCGTATGCTTTGCTAAAGGGCAAATGTGTATTTAAGTAAATAAAAGCTGATGGGTCCTGGGTTTCAGAGAGCCGCTCCAATAGAGAGAAATGTCTACACCTGGCTCCCCCATGCCTTCTAAATATGCAATTGTTGTCTAGTGTATTCACTTCAGTTCATACACTTTTCCAGTTCCTGAATCTTTGCTGCAAATGGTTGCTGCAGGGAAGGTAGGGGAAGGTGGGGTTAGAGAGATCAACTAAAGGACTTAAGGCATACCTATGAGCCTGACTAATGGACACTGACACCACTGGGGGTGATGACATGAGGAGGAGGTAGGAGGGACAAATGGGAGATAAGGACACATTTGTAATACCTTAATCAATAAAGAAAAAATAGCCCTAGCTGGTTAGGCACTGTGGATAGATTATTGGCCTCCAGACTGAAGGGTCCCAGGTTCGATTCTGGCCAAAGACACATGCCTATGTTGTGGACTTGGTCCCCAGTGTGAGGCGTGCAGGTGGCAGAGAATCAATGATTCTCACTCATCATTGATGTTGCTATTCTCTCCATCTCCCTTTCTCACTGAAATCAATAAAAAATATTTCAAAAAATAAAAGAATAAGCAGATGAATAAAATAGTGCCAGAGTAAAAAATATATGTTTTAGAATATAATAAAAGGAATCCTATTATTTTCAGATATTTAATAATTCCTACAACTTTTGTGATAAAATAGGTTTGCACTGTTTTGGTAATATTATATTTAATTTATTTCCTTAACATATTAATATTTATTGCATGTAACACTATATTATAAAAGGCTAACATGCAAATTGTCCCTTCAAACAGGAGTTTGACCAGGAGATCCACCATGGGTTGGGACAGTCTGGCTAGTATCCCGGGCTGCACCCTCCAGGCAGCCCAACACTGTTCTGCCAGCGCCCCCCCTCCACCCCCGCAATGATCAAGGACCTGCCAGCCAGTAATCTGACCACAGCCCCTTCCCCTGGCCTTCATCTTCCTCCATCTGATCCCCCACTCGATCGGGGTGGGGCCAGCCAGCCAAACACCTGTATCCCCTCCCCCTGGCCAACCTGTTGATTGGGGTGTGCAGGCCGGACACCACCCATGCACGAATAGTACACTGGGTCCCCAGTATTATTATATTTAAAATTGTTTTTCTTGGAATATTAATGCTTATTGCATGTAAAATTATTACATTTAAAATAGTTTTTTTGGAAATATTAACATTTATTGAATGTAACATTATGACACTAAAACCATTTTTCTTAAAATATTAAAAAAGTAAATATAAAAAAGAGGGACACTGTATCAACATGGATTAAAAGGAATGCATTACTCACTCTGGTGTTATCTACTTCTTACCTCACTAATCAGAAGATGAAGAATTATTTCCTAACAATGAAACAATAAGATAGTGTTCAGTACAGATGCCCATCCACTACTCACTTTCTACATGGCTTCCTGAAATTAAAGTACAGCATTCCTTTTAAAACAGCTCATTACTGTAATCCATGAGAGACTGTACCATTTACCTTGACTTCCCATCCCAGTAGTTCTTTGCCTTGGAACAAAATGGGCAGGTCTCCTAGGTGGAGGATCCCAACTACTTAAAGATGGAGTTCTTTTCAGTGGAAGGGAATCCATCCTGGAGCCACTTCTGTGAAGATTAATTTTTTGTCCGCCATCCTCTGTGTTATAAATAACATCATTCTACTTGAGTAGGGTCAACATTTGTTAAATGGTCAAGTCTGGTAATTGTGTATAAATCTGTCCTAAACAGGATCATGGTCATAAGCATGCTGGTTAGCCCAAAATGATAAAATTGTATCTTTACATGTCTTCAGTACAATGCTCAGAGTTATTGAAAATCAGTTTGGATAACTGAGAAAGAACTGAAGCAGCATTATATATACGTGCCAATCAAACAAAACAAAACACACACACACACACACACACACACACACACACACACACACACACATACACACACACCTGGATTTGAATGCAGAGAATCCAGATATACTAAGTGAAAGAAGTCATTTAAAAGATACAAGAAAACAGTCTCAACTAGTCTTCAAATTAATTTCATCTCAATAAAAGCTTTTAAAACATGTAACCTTATAGTTAAAAATTAAAATATAAAAAGTCAAAACATGATGCATTACAAAAAAGTGTTATTTAACGAATGTTATGTAATTCCTACACTTCATTTATAAAATAATTCTTTGATCAGAATACTACACTCTATTTTAAGAGTATTTAAATAAAACATGTTGAATAATACATAATTAACAATCACTGTTTTCATTTTCAAATAGAGAAGAGGCTTATCTTCCAATTCTGTAATTCGTCATGGGAAAGAAGAACTCTGAGCATCCTCATATATGGCCAAATAAGAACTGGCAAACTCTTTCAGTATCACCCAGATGGGAAAAATGGGAACATTCACCTTCATCTTGCACAAACTCTGCAATAACACTTTAGGAAATTTCCTGTGAAATGTCACACACCTAATTATCACAAATGGACACTAAATCTTTGAAATTGGGAAAACTGGTTAATATGAAACCAACTTTTCCTGCTACAGATATATTGAAATGAATATACCTTCTTTTCTTAGTCAGTCAAATAAGTAAATAGATAAATTAATTAAAAGACAACTCCCTGAAAATAGCTCATCAACATTTTTATTCATGTTTCATATTTCTCATATACAAGAAAGAAATAAAGAAAGAAAGAAAGAAAGACAGACCAATAAACTTGGTGAATCATTGGTTTTAGCCTTTTCCTGAGTCAGAGAGCCCTTGGTGAATCTATTTAATACCATAGACATTTCTCTTATGTAGTTTCCAAATGGAAAGTTTTCTACATCAAATGTAGGTACAAGATCGTCTTATCAAATTAATAATAAAGATTATTTTACACAGTAGAGGGTTGCACATTCCTATACTCAAAACTAGTATTTCAAATCCAATTCTAAATAATGAAGTGTGTGTCATTGAAGTTTATATAATTAGACTAACATATATTTCAGTGGGAATTTTCCAAGGTGAACTGATGTCCTTTTTTCAGACGAAAGAAGGGTACTTTCAGAACAAATTCTTAGTAGTTCAATAAGTATGAATCTTCACTTTAAACCTACAAGACTTCCTGTTCCCAAAGTGTAACATTCTAACATAAGATCAATAGAATTGTGTTCTTCACAGAACTGTTGAAGTGACTAGAGGCAAACAGTAATGCTAAAACAGACTGAATTTAGCTTGAGGTTTAAATACTATCCCTGTAAGGTCATTAGGAGTGTTTCACACATTACATATTGCATTCATTATTAGAAGTGCTATATCTCTTTAGCAATTGCAAATCATATTGATCATCAGTATACATTCTCAATCTAATGAATGGTATCATTTCTTTTGCTTTGAATGATATGAATGAAATTGAGGTGTATCTCTTCATTCAATGTTACTGTTTTCACATAAATAATGGTTTCATGCACATATCTTTTTTAATTTTTTAAAAACATTTGAGTTACTTACAGTTTCTGCACTCTTTATTGAATTTATAGGAGTGAATATGATCACATAGGCTTCAGGTACGCATGTCTATGGTACCTCATTTGCATATTGTATTATGTGTTTACCTAAGTCAGATCTCCTACCGTCCCTAGATTTTGAAACATCACCTAAGTGTTTTCCACCTGAGGGCCCTTTTGCTTCTCTTACTTCCTCCTCTTCCACTTCTCAGACTTCTTATATCACCTCTATTTCTTGATGGAAGTGGTGCCCTCTGCCAACCCCCACTTTGAAAAGATGGTTTCTTGGTGTAGTCTATTTTAATTGTTTTTCCACCCACAGACTAAAATGAGTACACATAATATCAACACTACATAACATTTAACCTGAACAAATGAACAACTCTTTGAACCTACTTATTATTGCAACTAAAATCAAGATCTACCTCAAATTCTTCTCCCAAACCAAGCATTTCCTTCAAAAATGATAGAGCCCTTTTTCATGGTAAGTATATGAAACACTTCATTATTAACAATATTCCATTGAAGTATTCAACACAGAACCATATATGTTGGTTAATAAATGTCCTCCAAAGACCTCTAGTAATAAGGACTAAAATGTCTCACATTCCATGGGAAAACACATACATTGCATTCTTGTTTTTTAATAGGCTCATTCTTTTTTTTTAATATATATTTTATTGATTTTTTACAGAGAGGAAGGGAGAGAGATAGAGAGTTAGAAACATCGATGAGAGAGAAACATCGATCAGCTGCCTCCTGCACATCTCCTACTGGGGATATGCCCGCAACCCAGGTACATGCCCTTGACCGGAATCGAACCTGGGACCTTTCAGTCCGCAGGCCGACGCTCTATCCACTGAGCCAAACCGGTTTTGGCAATAGGCTCATTCTTGGTTATCTGGAGAGAGGGATAGAGAGATGGAAACATAGATGAAAAAGAAATATTTTGATCAGCGGCTTCCTTAAATGTCTCATACTGGCAAACCAGGCAGCACCCTGGGCATGTGTCCTGACCAGGTATAGATGATGAGATATCTTCGTTCACAATTCTATCCTCAACCATTGAGCAATACTGACTGGGCATTGTGGATTACTTTTTAGAATGTGTCTGTTACTTCATTTATGTATTCACACATCTATTTCATTTTTTCAGTGCACCCGGCTTACATAAACTATTTATTTTTTAAAACAATCATTCATTCAAAATGATTAGGTACTTTATTCCTCCTCTACCACTCCTCAGATTTCTTACATTTACTATTTCTTCAGTTAAAATGACAGAAAACAATGTCCAGTATGAATGCAAGTCTGTATACGTAGTTCTGATTTGTTTCTCCATTCTATTTTTAATTGGCTCCTTGCACAATCTTTATATTTTTATGTTACTACACTGTTTGATGTTAAATATGATTCTAAGAAAACAAGCCATCTTAAAGGGGAGAGCTGCTATGACTAGGATCCCAGCCTTACGTCCACCCAGATGGGCCTCAGACCACCTGAGAGCCACTCTGGCCAAAGACCTTTTTACGGCAGCAGCAGACCCACGGACACCGGGACTCCAGCCCCCCACCACTGCCACTGCCTCCTGTGAGTCTTGGAGTGTACAACTGAATTGCTGATCCACTCTCTGGCCATTGGACCATCGCACCCAGGCACCTGGGTCCTTCAATGATAGCTAAAATGGGGAGACTAACAAACAACCCCAAAAGGACAGAAAAGGAAGAATTGCCAGAAGAGGAACTCAATTAAATGGAGACATACAATATGTTCGAAAAGGAATCAAGAATAAGGTTCATAAAGTTCATACACCAGATGCCTGGGAAATCCACAACTTACATAAGAATCAAGAAAAAATGAAAAAAATTGATAATAGCTACAATAAAAAATATGATGGAAGGTTTCAATAGTAGACTAGAAGTAGAAAAGGATTGAATCAGTGATTTAGGTGACAGGGCAGAGTAACACACCCTGAACAACACAATCTGAACAGCAATTGGAGAGAAAAAATAGAAAGCAGGTGGATATCCAAAGGGAGATTGGGGACAACATGAAACAAAGTAACATGTGTATAATAAGGGTGTCAGAAGGACAAGATGAGGAACAAGGATTAGAAAACCTATTAGAAGAAATAATCACAAAACCTTCCTCATCTTGGGAAGAAAAAGTCACACAAGCACAGACAGTCCCAAACAAGATGAACCCAATAAGACCTATACCAAGACACATTGTAATAATAATGGCAAACAATAATGACACAAACAGAACCTTAAAGGCTGAAAGAGAGAGACAGAGATTCACCTACAAAGGCTCTCCTGTTAGGTTTTCAAATGATTTTTAACAGAAACACATCAGGCCAGAAGGGAATAAAAGGAAATATACTAAGTGATGCAAAACAAGGGGCCAAATCCAAGAATACTTATCCAGCAAGGCAATCATTCAAAACTATAGGGGAATTCAGTGTCTTCACAGAAAAAAAAAATCTACGGTAGTGTTTCACTACTAAACCATCAATGCAAGAAATGCTAAAGGGACTGTTGTAAAAAGAAGGAATAGAAGAGACAGAAGAAACACATTGCATAAAGGAAAAAGTGGCAACATATCAGTACCTATCAAAATAACCTTAAACCTAAATGGAATAAACACTCCATTCAAAAGATATAAAATGGCCAAAATTATAATAAAACAAGACACATATGTATGCTGTCTATTAGAGACCCACCTCAGAATAAGGGACTCACATGGACTGAAAGTGGAAGGAGAGAAAATACTTTTAGGGCAAAGGGGAAAAAACTAGGGGATCAATAATTATATTTGAAAAATAAATCTCAAGAAGCCAAGATGGCGATGGAATAGGCACACGCGTCCCAGGGCTTGTCCTGGAGCAAATGGAGTGAGCAGCTGAAACTAATAACACCCACCTGGAAATGGCAAAGTACACTCAGGTGGTGAGACAGTATGCAGCCAGGAAGGGCAGAGTTCTCTGGTAAGGTAAAAACCAGGGATCTGGGCAGGAATGTTTGCCACACCTCTCAGCCCAGAAAGGATATAAGCACTCCTATGTTCAGAGCAGCAAAATTCACCATAGCCAAGATCTGAAAACAGCCTAAATGCCCATCAGCAGATGAATGGGTTAGAAAACGGTGGCACATCTACACGATGGAATACTATGCTTTTGTAAAAAAGAAGGAATTCTTGCCATTTGCAGCAGCATGGATGGAACTGCAGAGCATTATGCTAAGTGAAATAAGCCAGTCAATGAAGGAAAAATACCACATGATCTCACTCATTTATGGATAATAAAGACCATTATAAACTTATGAACAAAAATAGATACAGAGGCAGAGCAGCTTCGAACAGACTGTCAAAATACAGCGGGAAGGTGGGGAGGGTTTGGGGGCAGGGGGGGAGGGTAAGAGATCACCCGAAAGATGTGTATGCATGCATATAAGCATAACCAATGGACATAAAACTCTGGGGGATAGGGGAGGTCAGGGGATTGTCAGGTCAGGGAAGAAAAAGGAGACATATGTAATACCCTTTGTAATACTTTAAGCAATAAAACAATTTAGAAAAGAAAGAAAAAAGAAATCTCAAAATAAAGGTCATAAAAAAGAGATAAGACCGATTGCTATGATATTCTCTGACACCCACGGGGTAGAATCTCAATGCAAGAGCTGACCTTGATGGTCAGTGAGCTCCCACAAGGGCAGCGCCACTCAGCTGGATCCTGTGCTGACGACTGGCAAGTGGAGCAGCAGTGGCAGGAATCTCTCCCACCTCCACAGAGGCGCTAAGAATGTTTGGCAACTGGGATTAAGCCTAAGCCATCATTCGGACATCCCCAGAGGTCTCCCAGACTGCCAGAGGGTGAGGGACTCCGCCAAGTGTACAAAGTTCGTTCATTGGGCCTCTAATATTATTAATAAACTACAATAAGATATAACAAAATTCAAATACTTGGAGGCTAAATAGTCTTTTATTAAATAAACTAGGGGCCCGGTGCACAAAATTCGTTCACTGGGTGTGTGTGTGTGGGGGAGTGTCTCTCAGCCCAGCCTGCCCCCTCTCACATACTGGGAGCCCTCAGGCATTGACCCACATCACCCTCCAATCGCAGGATCAGCCCCTTGCCCAGGCCTGACGCCTCTGACCTAGGCGTCCGGCCCGGGCAGCGGGGACCTGCAGTGGCAGCAGCCCCACAATCATGGGCTTCGCTTTAGGCCTAGGCAAGGGACCCCTAGCTCCCGGGACTGCCAGCTTCGACCATGCCCAGCTCCCATCGCTGGCTCCACCCCTACTTCCTGCTATCATTGGCCAGGGCAGAAAAGGCACCTGATTCTCCAATCATGGCTGGGGGGCAGGGCAAAGGCAGCCCCAGGGCCGCCTTTGCCCTGCCCCCCAGCTCTTAGCTCCCCCCTGGGTTTCTGGTCACTGTCAGTGGCAGGGGGCTTCTTCCTGTTTTCCCTTTTGCCTCCCTGCATTGTGCCTACATATGCAAATTAACCACCATCTTGTTGGCAGTTAATTTGCATATAGCCCTGATTAGCCATTGAAAAGGGTAGCTCGTACGCCAATTACCATTTTTCTCTTTTATTAGTGTAGATGGAGGCCCAGGGTACGAATTCCTGCACGGAAGCAGTCTGGTCGGCCTCCCCAGATGGGGGCACATGGGGCCAGGCTGGCAGCGGTGAGTGGCCATTGGCAGTTAATCAGAAGGCCATGCCTCCAATCTGGGCCTTAGCACATATAGGGGGTGTGGCTGACCAGGGGGAAAGGCTGTGGGTGGTTTGCTTCTCAGTCCCGCCCTGAATGGGGGGTTGGGGGCAGATGGGAGGCAAGGCTGGTCAGGGATATGGCCGATTGATGCCCAGATAAGGCTTGTTCCCTGCTGCAATGCAAGTCATAGCCACTAGCCATTCTGGTCATTCTGCCATTGCGGTCACAGGGCTTTTATGTACAAAGATAGGTTACTGGATTTCCAAAGAGATTAAAGAAGAAATTAAAATCATCCTGGAAATAAATGACAATTAAAAATAAAAATCCAAAATCTATGGGACACACTGAAAGTAGTCCTTAGAGGGAACTTCATAGCATTACAGGCCTAAATCAAAGAACAAGAAAAACAGTTAACAAATTATCTAACCCCCACAAATTAAAAAGTTAGAGAGAGCAACAAGCAAAGCCAAAACTGAACAGCAGGAAGGAAATAATGAAGATCACAGCAGAAATAAATGACATAGAGACTAAAAACCGCAAAAAGATTAATAAAGACATGAGCTATTTCTTTGAAAGGATAAACCAGATTGATTAATCTCTAGCTAGGCTCACCAACAGGACCCCAGTAAACAAAATCAGAAATGACAGAGGCAAAATAGCAAAAGACCCCACAGATATAAAAAGGATTGTAAATAAATACTATGGACAACTCTTCTCCAACAAAATGATCAACCCTGAAGAAATGGACATATTCCTAGAAAAATACAATCTTCCTAAACTCAATTAGGAAGAATAAAACATAGGACTAGGACAATAACTACTCAGGAAATTCAAATAGTCACAAAAATAACTTGCAGCAAACAAAAGCCTGGGCTAGACGGTTTCACAGGGAGTTTTACCAAGTGTTCAAAGAAAAACTAAAACCTTCTTCCTCAGACTATTCCATAAAATACAAGGGAAGAACCATTTCTGTATGCTTTCTAGGAAGCCAGCATTATTCTAATCTGAAAACCTGACAGAGAAAATACAAAGAAAGAAAAATGCAGGCCAATATATCTCTGATGACCATAGATGTTACAATGCTCAACACAACTCTAACAAATCCAATGCAATATTACATTGGAATGAGCATACACCATGCCAAAGCAGATATATTCTGGGGAAGTAGGATGAGTCAACATCCAGAAATCAATAAATGTGATGCATCACATAAACAAATTAAGAGAGATTCATATCAATTGGTGCAGGAAAAGCATTTGACAAAATACAACACCCAATTTTGATAAAAACTCTAAGCAAACTGGGCATAGAGGGATCATACCTCAACCTTATAAAAGCCTTATGTGACAAAACTACAGACAACATCATACTCAATGGGCAAAAACAATTACTCTAAGAAGAGGAACAAGACAGGGATGCCCACTCTCAACACTTCGGTTCAACAGAGTACTGGTAGTGCTAGACAATGCAATCAGACAAGAAGAAGTCAAACAAGGCATGCTAAGTGGAAAAGAAGAAGTAAAACTGTCATAATTCCCAGATGGCATGGTACTGTCCATAGAAATACCTAAAGACTCAAAAAAAAAACAACCCTAGGAGATTTAATAAATGAATTTGGCAATGTAGCAGGGTACAAAATTAACACCCAGAATTCTATGGCTTTTTGATATACGGATAATGAACTCAGAAAGAGAAACTAAAAAAAAAAAAAATGCGATTTACCAGTCCAATAAAAAATTAAGAAACCTTGGACTAAACTTAACTAAGGAGGTAAAAACCTGTTCTTGGAAAGCTACAGGAAATTGAAAAAACTGATAGAGGAAGACTAAAGCAAATAGAAGAACATACCATGGTTTGGTACAATCAACATCATTAAAATGTTCATAGTAGCCAAAGCAATGTACAGTTTTAATGTATTCCCCATTAAAATATCAATGGCGTATCTCACAGACCTAGAAGAAAGGTTCCAAAAATTCCTAGGGATTTAAAAAAAAAACACCCAATACTTACAGCAATCTGGACAAAGAAGAACTAAGCTGGAGGGATCACAATACCAGATATCAAGCTATATTACAAAGCCACCATTCTCAGAACTGCATGTTACTGGCACTAAAAAAGACATAAAGACCAATGGGACAGAGCAGAGAACATAGAAGTCGACCCTAACCATTATGCTGAATTAATATTTGAAAAAGGAGGCAAAAGCATAGAATGGAGTCATACAGTCTCCTCAATAATTGGTGTTGGAACCTGGATGGCAGTCAGGCCTAGGCAGGGAGGGGTAGGTGGGGCCCCGGGGCAGGGCGTGGCGTGGTGCGTCGCAGCGAGGCGCTGCGCAGCGGGGCGTGGCGTGGCGTGGCGTGGCGTGGCGTGGCGTGGCGTGGCTGGGCGGGGCCAGGGAGGGCGTCGGCGCACTGGGCTAGGACTCCGCTGGCACAGGCGCCACACTGGAGACTCTTGCCCTTCCCATGGGGTCTGGGGCCTCCGGGCAGGGCCCCATGGAGGACCTTAGCCTGGACAGCTGCAGAGAGGAGGATGCAGCGCCCGGCACCAAGGGGTGGCCCGAACCCCAGGTGAGGGTGCACTTCCGGGTGACAACATTCATCATGGAGGCAGGTTTCAAGCTAGGGATGCAGTCCATTCCCCTCGCCACAGCCTGTGCCATTTACCATAAGTTCTTCTGTGAGATCAACGTGGACGCCTATGACCCCTACTTGGTCGCCATGTCTGCCCTTTACTTGGCTGGCAAAGTGGAAGAACAGCCCCTGCGAACCCGTGACATCATCAATGTGTCCAACAGGTACTTCTACCCGGGCAG
This sequence comes from Myotis daubentonii, assembly GCF_963259705.1. Lineage (NCBI taxonomy): Eukaryota > Metazoa > Chordata > Mammalia > Chiroptera > Vespertilionidae > Myotis > Myotis daubentonii. Next base: position 7,064,211 of record NC_081862.1, on the reverse strand, counting down.
CGAGCCCTTGGAGATGGACTCCCGATTCTGGGTGATCCGGGACAGCATTGTGCAGTGCGAGCTCCTTGTGCTGCGTGTACTGCGCTTCCAAGTATCCTTTCAGCACCCACACAGGTACCTGCTCCACTACCTGATTTCTCTCAAGAACTGGATGAATCCTTACAGCTGGCAACGGACCCCCATCTCTGTCACTTCCTGGGCCCTGCTGCGGGACAGCTACCACGGGGGGCTGTGCTTCCGGTTCCAGGCTCAGCACATAGCGGTGGCGGTGCTCCACCTGGCCCTGCAGGCCTATGGGGTCCAGGTGCCCGCCGAGGCCGAGGCCGAGAAGCCATGGTGGCAGGTGTTTAGTGACGACCTTACTAAGCCAATCATTGATAACATTGTGTCTGATCTCACACGGATTTATACCATGGACACAGAGATCCCCAAAGGCCCTGGCCCAGGCCTGTCCAAAGAGAAGCATCGGATGCTTGGCTGCCAGGGTACAGCGCCCCCACATCGCCCTGAAGGCCGGTCCCCAGAGCACTGGCTGGGAGGACTGGTTTTGTGCTTCTGCAGACAGGCCAGTGAAGGCGATGACATGCTGCCACTTTGATTCTCAGGCTTTGACTGTCCCTGGTAGCCAAGTTCCAGATGGTGATGGGCGCTGCACCTCCCGTGGGCAGGAGCATGCTGTGGGCGGCTCTGAGGCCTCCGGGTCTGCTTTCATCCTTTGAAAGGACACAGACTACAGCAGAGGTTTGGGATCAGTGGAAGGAAAATCAAAGAACTGATGGGACTGTGCCCCAGGGGATTTTTTTAAAGGCCGGATTCAGAGAAAGTATGACTCAATTAACATAGAGGAAAATTTATTTTGTTTCATTAAAGATATTCCAAAGCCAAAATATAAACATAATAATTATAGGTGTTGGACAAATAGCACAGATAAATGCAAAAAAATTAATCTAGACCACCAACTTACTCCATACACAAGTATAAACTGGGAATGAATAAAGGACTTAAACGTAAGTGGGTAACCATGAAAATCTTAGAAGAAGACAAAATATCAGGCATATGTCTCAGCAATACCTTTACTGATACAGCTACTAGGGCAATGGAAACTGAGGAGAAAAGAAACAACTGGGACTACGTCAAATTAAAACACTTCTGCAGAGAAGAAGCAGCCAACAAATACAAGAACAACAACAAAACAAGTCCACTGCCTGGGAGAAGATATTTGCCAATGTTATATCCAATAAGGACCTATTCTCCAAAATTCATACTGAACTCATCCAATTAAACAAAAGGAAGATCAACATCCCAATAAAAAAAATGGGCACCACCAGCAAGAAGGCCCCCTCTGACTTATGGTGGTCTAGTCCCTGTGATGATTATTACAGCCACACAAGAGATGGGTATGATGGAGGCACGGCAATTACTGCAACAGCCGAAGGGACACCCCTGTAAGAGGTCTGGAATATGGTGCTGGCGGCGATCACAGGATACACCATGTATGCAAGAGAGAGTGAATGATGCAGTACAGTAGCTCACCTGATTGGGCATTTGGGGAGTGAGGGGGAAGCCCCTGTGACAGAAGAATTAGACTCTGAAGTTAAAAATGATAAGGTACAGACATTTACTTGTAAAGAATTTGGCTTCTGTTATTTAAGAATGACTAAAAGCAAATGGTAGGTTTGGGGGAAGCATCAAGAATTGTAGATAACATTATGAAGTTTCATGATTGAAGGCAAGTTTTGAATTATACAATGTTGTTTCATAAGTGTGGATTTAAATTACAATGTACATAAATGTTTAAATTTTACATATTGTATTGTTAAAATATTCAGAATATAAACACAACCAACAGAGGCAAGACACTGGGAGTGGGTGACGAGAACAAGTGACTAGGGATAGGGAGGCCAGGGGGAGGTCAGTAGAAAAAAAGAAAGAGACATACATATTACTTTTTGTAAAACCTTAAACACTAACATTACAGAAAATTTTCAGAAGAAAGTGTTCTGCAACATGGGATTTCTTGTCTGATTTTACTACAAACACATAAAAGCAATCTCCTTGGATGGTGAGTTATATTCATGGCCCTAAACTTCCCAGGGTGTCTATGACCATAAGTGCATAAAGTCTTTGAAGTGAATTGCATACAAAATGAAGCAGTGTGTTATTTCGTCATGGCATGCTGCCCTGTTTTCCAGTTAGGGAGGGTGAACAAATGAGGTATTCTCCTTGGGAAACCTAAAGGGATAAAAGGATTGAAGAACCTCTGACAAGGCTGCAAAACAAGGATTCCTCCAGCTCTGTGACCCACACTTTGCACCCTAAGATAATGATAAGGAGCAGGCCTCTCCCACTGGCCCCAGAAGGAGGAGGAGACCTTGGGGAAATAGGAGATGGCGGTGAGCAGCAATAGAGCAATGTGGCCTGGCAGCACAGCAGCATAGGCCTCAGCATGAGTAAGATTCGCAGACACGAGTATAGGAAGAACATGTCATGCCAGCACCTGTTGAGGGGCAGCTGGCAAGGCCTGAAGGTGCTGTGGGCGGCCTAGTGGGAGAGTTCAGAGGAGTGGCTCACACAATCTGCATTTACTCTGAATGACAGTGGACATGCACACTCCCTCCTCCTGACTAAGCTCCCCTGCCTCAGCTGGAATTGCACTGCCCTTGTTGTGCTTGTAGTTCCTGTCTCAGGCACACACCCTGAGTCCCTGGTGTCACAGGCTGTATCCCTCCGATCATCCAATTGTCCCTGTGAGAGAAAAGTAATGGCCCAGGAACCTGGCAGCACACCAGGGGAGAGCCCAGGTTGCCCCTCCTCACCTGCCCTGTCCACTCACTGGGGGCCATCGTCCTCTCTAGTTCTTTAGGGGATTGAGCCACAGGTCCTTGCTGATGATCTGGTAGGGCAAACGAGACCACAGGGACCTGAATAGAAACCCAAGCAGCAGGCAGACAGAGGAAGCTGTATGCTGGCATGGCCAGTGACATCCCACCTCAGCAATCCTGCCAGATCCTGCCACAGTGTGGTCAGAGAACCAGTAGAAGAAGCTGGCGTTGCTGTCTTGGTGCCTGTGGCTGTAGACTTCTCATTCACAATGTTGGTAACACTGAATGGGAGTGGCACGGGACACCCTGTATCCTGCAGGAGAGGGGTATGTGAAGCTGGGCACATCGCCTTCCATCCCTGCCCACCACCAGCTGCAGCCCATGCAGGGAGCCTCCTCTTACCTGTGAGGGTGATGAGATACTCCTTTACAATCACATGGTTGTGGCAGTAGGGGTTGCTGCGAAAGTACATGCTAATGGTGCAGCAACCCCAGTGATGCCTGACTTCCCTCACCTGCAGAAGGAAAGTGGATCCAGGGAGTGAAATCGTAGCCCAGTGATTCTGCATGTAGCTGTTTTCAGAGACAGGCCACTTCCTCACCTGCCCTACACCACTCCTTGGAGCAGGTGGACTGACCTTCAAATTGATCATGTGGCCAAGGATGTTTTCATCTTGGACCCTGATCATTGCCGACAGCTCTGGGTGGTTGACAAATTGCTTTGGGTCAAGCAACCTGCTCCCTGGGAGCTGGGCATGGACTAGCTAGAAAGAGCAGCCTGGCCTGGCCTCTCCTTCCCTAAGGCCAATCCTTGTCTATAAAAGGCAGAAAGGGGCACAGCACCACTCTGTTTCCTGACAGACCCTCATGCCCACCAGACTGTGTTGTGCTGAGGGCTTGACAGCTACACATTACACATTCCTGCTTCTGACTGAGGAACTGGACATACAGATGGCCTGCAGGGCAGCGTTAGTTAGTCCCAGAAGAGACCGTGGAACACAGCCCTGTCTGTGGGCATCAGCCCCTGGTGTATGTGTGCCTCTGCATTGGAGCTCTGCCCCTGGACCCCCTGGTACCACTTCTATAGTGCCTGTATACAACAGAGGCTGTCTCCAGGATGCTGGGCCAGACCAGGGCGCACTGCCCCTAGCTTGTCCTCAATGTTCTTTTCTATGGGAACCATCCCCACTTACACCATTCTCCTGCACTGTCCCATGCTCCATGTGATCATGCTCCTCTTCCCTCAAGGATACAGCTGTGATGGAGAACCCAAGGATGGGCCGTATATTGAGGCTTCTCTCTTCAAAATAGGGCTTGAGCCTCTGCCGAGTCCTGCACCTGAGCCGAGAGAAGGCCCTGCTGGCTTGCTCATTCATGGGCTCCATCTCCAATTGGAGGGCCTGGAGCAACTCCAGAGGGGACCAGGTGAACTTGGCCCCGGGCCTTGACTGGGCCTGCTCCTGCTGCACTGGCTCCTCTTCTTCTGGCTTTGCTTTGGCCTTGGACTGAGGCTCCACCTCTCCCACCTGTTCCACTGCCTCCATGGTGCACTTCCCCTCCACCTGCAGGACAAACTGCTCCCCTGCAATTAATTGCTCCTCCATCCAACCCTCCTCCTGGTGGTCACACCCTTGCAGGTCACCTGGAGCCTGTGCCTCCAGCATCAGCTCTTCACTCACCACCTCCTCCTGCCTCCCCACCTGCAGATGTGGGAAAACCTCCTCCCCTGCCCACATGGCCTGCCATGGCACCACCTGCAGAAGGCTCTCTGTCCACGGGACAAACTGAGCCTGTGCCTGGAACTCCTCCCCCAGGCCCTCCTTTTCTTCCCCTTGCTCCTCACTCTGGGTTCCCTGCTGCACCTCACTCTCCTCTCCCTGCACACATGGCCCTGAAGTCACCCAGTCCTCCCCTGCCCCCCACTCAAGATCTAGCCAAACCTCCTGGCCTGTGTCCAACCTCAGCTCCAGGGTCTCAGCCTCCCCCACCTGCATGAAGTCCTCCCACTCCAGCCCCAAAGCTGCCCTCTGAACCTCCTGTGCCCTTGTGTCCTGGGTATCACCACTTTCCTGCACCGAGGTGAAGCTAAAACCCTCCTGGGCCATACTTCTTGCCCTGTCCTTCCTGGTGCAAAGGCCCTGGGGTGCACTGTGTATCCTCAGTCGCCCTGCAGCTGAAGGCCCCCTAGTGGAACTGAGAGGAAGCGCGCTGCCCCCAGGAGCCCCTCAGTCTTCCAACACAGCCTGACTCTGGATGCCCCCTGGCTCTGAGACTGGTGCTGTGAAGGAGCAGGTGGTGCAGAGCCTGCTGAGTCCAGTCAAGGCGCTTGCTCACTGGTGCATGCATCCAGGCCCTGGTGTGCTGAGTTGGTGCACACTGGGCTCATGCACAGGCGCTGGTCATGTGAACATGTGGTACAGAAGGCACCTGGCCAGGCACAGCCTGCAGTCTCTGGATGTGCTCCTGAAAAGTCTCCAATTAAGGGCAGGGTAGTGGGTGTCACCCTGCACAACCCCGCCCCTCAGTCACAGCCCTGTTGTATGAACCTGGCGCCTGCAGCCCAAGGTTCCTGAGGAAGCCCACCCACTTTCACACACCAAAATCCTCCCCAAAAGCTGAGTTTGAAAACTGGAATGGAGAAAGGCACGCCAGTCCCCCAATTTAACAAAAGGCAAGTTTTGTTCATGTGATTGCCTCCTTTGGGAATGGGTTTCTTGTTTCATTCTTTCTTGACAGCAAAAGAAACTTTGTTCTGTTGAGGTTTCCCCCCTCTAGAATGTTCTGATTGGCTTATGCGGTTGCCTGTGTATGAGGAAGGCTTTGGTCTACTGACATAGTTTTGACCTTTTCCCTTTCCCAAGTGCAACCCATGCAGGGTGCTGCAGTGTGCACCTGCCTCCATACACCCCAGGCCTTAGCACCCTCCCTGGTGTGTAACTCCTCTCCTCTGCCCCATACCCCTGTTCACTTCCTTGCAAGCCTGCCCCACACAGGGAGGGTGGCTCTACCTGTAAACTTTCACATTCACAGGACAGGCCCATCGCTTCTGGTGAGCAGTGCCTCCATCTTGAAAAGGCCAGCTGTCTTCTGTCTGACCATGGCATGTCTATGTGAGTGACCGCCCAAGCCAAGGGAGTTGAGAGCCTAAGGGTCAAGATCTAAAGTCTGCCCCCTGCACTCCTGTAGTGTACAAGGTCCCTGTGCCCTGGCCAAATTATAATACTTGTCACCAGAAGTCAGCCATTCTTCCTTCCTCCTCCCAGACAACACCCTGAGAGAAGGGAATAACATCAGAAGGCCTTCTGAGGCATAGTGTCTCCTCTTCTGTAGCCCTGCCTCTTTCCAGGCAGGCTGAAATGCTGGAGATGCTGCTCCTACAGGCCCTTGTGAGGTCTTTGCCCAATACTATTACATTTCCCTGCTACCAACAACGCAGAGTCAGCAACACCTTGCAATCTTCTTTATGGTTCTTTCAGTGACACTCATGTTAGGCAGCATATGCTCTTTGCCTCTTCCTCAGGCGATCCTTTTCTCCTCTTTTCCTCCTGTTAAAGGGAATGGACAGAATCCCTCAGCCAACCTTGGTGTGTGCCCGTTCACCACATCGTTTCTGTCCTTCGGGGCCATATTTGATGTTCTGCTCCATCTCCTCTGAATCTGGAGTGTCCCCTTCTATACACACACACCCACATTCACAGACACTGGCATGCGCCTGAAGGTGTGTTGGGCCCCTCTGAAGCACATGACCACAGTCAGTACACCGTGCCTTTTCCTGGCCTGTTTAACTTTCCTACCCAAGGACTTCAATAGTCTCGTCCAGATCCTGCTGCCATTGCCAACATTGTGGGCTCAGCTCAGAAGAACTGAGCGGTGGGTATAAAAACTGAAAGAAATGTGAATTAGAGGCACTGAAAACGGGTAAGGCATGGGAAGGTAGGACTACGCTGGAGTGGCAAGAGGCCTAAGTGGGTGGCGAAAGCACCGACAACAGGATTGCAGAAACATGATTGAAGAACCATGTTTGTTGCCCAGGGCCCTAGGCCAGTCATCCTGAAAGCCATGGTACTTACAGCGCCCCCATCTTCTTACATTCTGTGGGCACCGGGACTCCCAGTTTCCCTTTGCTGCTCTCACACACATTCCTGGTGCACTAGGGTACCTCCAATTTACCCAGGCCTGGTTTTCCACATTTACTTTTCTAAGGAGATTCACAGGGGCAACTACTCACCTTTTCATGCCCAGCAGGAGGGCTCCTCCTCTCCAACAGGTCCCCTCTGCAGCTCCCTCCTCTGGGTCCTGCGTCTACGGGGTAGTACTGCAGAGGATTGGGCCACAGGTCCTCCCTGATGATCTGGGAAGGAACACAGTGCAGAGGGGGACAAGACCAGTCTGCTAGTCTGCTTTTCACACACGTGGGGCTTCCACCATCACATTTTCTGACAGTGGCCAGAGCAGTATCAATCATCTCAGCAATCTTACCTGACCCGGGCAGGGTATGTTCAGACAACCAGTTGAAGAAGCTGACGCTGCTTGTATCTTGCCGGCGGCTGGGGGCTCCATGTTTATAATCCCAGAACCAGAGGATTGGAGTGGAACTAGGGGCCCTGTACCCTGCAGGAAGGAAGTTGGAAGGCTGGATTCCCATCGGTCCAATGTCCACACCCACCCACCATTTTCCTGCTCTTCCAAAGGCCCATCCTGGGAACTGTCACTCACCTGCAAGGCTGACATCATATTGCTTAATGATCAGGTCGTTCAGGAAGTAGGGGTTGCTCTGGAAGAAACACATAAACCTGCAGCGGTATTTGGGAAGGCTCACTTCCTTCACCTGCCAAGAGATGCAACTAGTAAAGTGTCTTGTCTGCCAGCTTCTGGAGTGAGCCTGCCTGCAGGAATCACCCACCTCCCCTCCCTTTTTTCTCCTCGGACATGTCCCACTGGGTGCCAAAGCCCTCATCCCAGGCTCCACTCTGTCTCCCAGTCTGACCTCCACATTGATCAAGTAGTTCAGCAGGTCTTCATCTTCGTCAGTGATGAAGGCTGATATCTGCAGTGGTTCCGGATCTGCTTTTGGTCAAGGAGCTCTCAGAGGCTGTGAAAGGAAATGGGCAGCTAAAAGCCACGGAGCCAGCCTGGGGGCATATGAGAGTTGGCCTTGGATGGCAGACATTGCCCCTGTTCCAACCTCCTCACCACCTACCTTTCTTCACACATGCTCACAACAATGGTACCTGTGGGTTCATGTTCACCTGAGCATGAACGTGCCCTAACAATCGGAGGGTTCATTTCCAGACATGTTCTGAGACCTCCCTGTCCTTTGTGTGCCTGTGCAGATGACACAGTGCTTAGGGCAGCGGTTCTCAACCTGTGGGTCACGAACAATGAAAATACAGCCTGTCTATCAGATATTTACATTATGATTCATAACAGTAGCAACATTACAGTGATGAAGTAGCAATGAAAATAATGTTAGGGTTGGGGGTCACTACAACATGAGGAACTGTATTAAAGGGTCATGGCATTAGGATGGCTGAGAATCACTGGCTTAGGGTGTCTGCATGTACTCTGGCCTTGTCCCTTGGGATTGCCTACACGAAATGTAAGCTCTCCAGAAACAGTGGCAGCACACATCTTCTAGAGGTCCGTGTGGGTCACAAAGGCTGCATTCCGGGTTGGAAATAAGCCTTTTATTGCACACGAGTTGCAATAAAAGGGTGTGTGTGTTTGTGTGTGTGTGTCTGTGTGTGTGTGTGTGTGTGTGTGTGTGTGTGTGTGTGTGTGTGTGTGTACCTCTGCTACTTTGTGTATAACTGTGTGTGTGTCTGTGGAAAGAGGGAGGAAGCCTGCCTGGAATTCCTATGAGCATCTGATGTGTTGAGAGAGGACACTGGAAGCATTCGCCTTAAACCTGGCTAAAATGAGCTGAGTGTTTAAACGGAGCTTTTTTTAAAATATATTTTATTGATTTTTTACAGAGAGGAAGGGAGAGGGATAGAGAGTTAGAAACATCAGTGAGAGAGAAACATCAATCAGCTTCCTCCTGCACATCTCCTACTGGGGATGTGCCCACAACCCAGGTATATGCCCTTGACCGGAATCAACCTGGGACCTTTCAGTCCGCAGGCCGACGCTCTATCCACTGAGCCAAACCGGTTTCGGCTACACTGAACTTTTTGGTCAAAAAGAAAGAAACTAAAAACACTACCCCCAAGGATCTTTCCACTGCCCAGAAAAGGTGTCCTTCCACTATCTGATTGTGGTTTGGTACTTTGTGCCCATCCTTCCTGACCTGACACCTAGAAGCCGGCCCTCGCTTTGCCCAGTGCTGTGCCACTGGGGAGGGGAGGCCCTTTCCTCTGTCCTCCTCCCCTTCACCTTCTCCTGGCTCCTCCTCCACTTACTCCCTGTGGTCTTTGTCAGCAGTGAAGCCCGAAGGATACAGCTCAGGCAAGGATACAACTTAGGCCCAGAAGTTGGGGTTGCACTGGATGATGGCCCTTCTGCACTCAAGAATGGGCTTTCTACGCCAAGAAGTCTTGTGCTTCACCTGAACGTAGGCCCTGCTGGCTCGGGCACTCTCAGTGCTCAGCTGGACCTGAAGGGCCGCCAGCACATCCAGTGTGGGCCGGGTGCATGTCCCACTGGGCCCTGGCTCTGCTCACTGCTCCTCAGGCTTCGCCTCTGCTTCTACCTGGGACTCCGCCTCCTCTGCACTCATTTTGTCCCCAGCCTCAGCTTCCATCACTTGGGAGAGAAGGCCCACGTCCAGTAGCTGCTCCGCCCCAGCAGCACCTGGGCCCTCGCCTCCTAGGGCCTTGGTTTCTGCACAGCGTCATGCTTAACGTGGAGGTTACCTTGCCACCCCTCCTGCCCTGGCCTGCGTGGTCCCTCCCATGCCCCGCCCTGCACTGGTACACAAGAGCTCCTGTGTTCACCAGAAGGGCCCTTGCAGGTACACTTCTGACACAGAAAGTGCTGTCGAGATCAGCAGTCTACTGACCCAGCAGGACCCGCACCCTCCCAGCAACCCCCACTTCCAGATGGCACTGGTCCTGAACTGGGCAGCTGCCAACAAGCAGGTGGCAGTGGTTGGAGCTCACTGCATGTCCCCAGGTTCCTTATCTGTATCCTTCAGGCATAGTCTTGGTTTCACAGGGTATGTCTCTTACACATGGGGTTTGGAGCCACCTCGTGAAAGGAGGATGCACCAGCTATGCTGGGTGCGCTGGCCATGCACAAGATGCTCTTTGCACATGAACTTCAATCAGTGAGCGAGACTGCACTTGACCCCATTCTGCTCCGCCCCTCCCTTTGCCAGCACCATTGCCAGCCACCAACCTCCATGCAAACTCCTCCCCCCCCCCTCTGAAGTATATATAATCCTCTGGCCTTGTCCAGGCTGTCACCACCTGCTCTTCACATTGATGCAAGCGCCAGAGTTTGCACATGGCGAATTTGCTTTCTGTGTCACTTACAAACTGGTAAACATTTGCCCCTGGCAGAATGGACAGTCACAGTCCTGGCTGGTATCTCCATGAGCTGGAGCTTGGTCCCAAACACCAGATGTTGCTAGTCTGGCAGGTCAGGGAATTCACCTTGGTTTTGTGTTGGATTCCTGGTCAGGGTGATTAAGGGAAGAAAGGGATCTCTCCTTTCTCTCTCTCTCTCTCTCTCTCTCTCTCTCTCTCTCTCTCTCTCTCTCTCTCTCTCTCTCTCTCTTTCTCTCTCTCTCCCTCTTTCTCTCTCCCCCCTCTCTCCCCCCTCTTTCCTCTTCTCTTCCCCCTCCCCCACTCCCTCCCCCTCTTCTCTAGCGCTCTCTCTCTCTCTCTCTCTCTCTCTCTCTCTCTCTCTCTCTCTCTCTCTCTCTGCAGTAAACATATCCTGGGATGATAAATAAAAATGTATTAATAAACAGGTTCATAGGATCAGGTTCATAGGATCTGGGCAAGAGAGGGCACCCCAACCTGGAAGATCTCTGAGGTCCAAGCTGGAGCATTTCCCCAGGGGGAAGGCCTATGGCTATAGGGGACTGTAGCCTCCATTCTTGCAGAGCCAAGGCTTAGGAGAACAAAGCCAAGAAAAGGGCTCATTCTCTGGGCCTGCAGGTCATTGTTTTGCTATCTGCATCTCATTTCTTTCATTCTCACTGACTTTTCTTCTGAATATGTGGGTGCATATGCCCTTTCTGATTGGTGTTTGTCATTTCTTGAGATGTGTTCCTAGTAGGTGGGTTACTGTTCAAATAGGAGCTCCATTTTTTCAATTATTTGAGGGAACTCTATAGTATTCTGCATAGTTGCTACACCAGTCTGCATTCCCACCAGTAATGCAAGAGGATTCCCTTTACACCCCATCCTCGCCAGCACTTGTTGTTTGTTGAATTGTTGATGATAGCCATTCTGACCATTGTGAGATGGTATCTCATTGTCCTTTTGATTTGCATCTCTTGAATGATTAGTGATTTTGAGCATGTTTTCGTATGTCTCTTGGCTTTCTGTATGTCCACTTTCAAAAAGTGTCTAAGTCCTATGCCCATTTTTTGATTGGAATATTAATCTTCCTTTTGTTTAAATGAATGGGTTCAGTATGAATTTTGGAGAATAGGTCCTTATCATATATAACATTGGCAAATATCTCCTCCCAGGCAGTGGACTTCCTTGTTGTTGTTGTTGTTGTTGTTGTTGTTGTATTTTTTGGCTGCTTCTTCTCTGCAGAAGCGTTTTAATTTAACGTCGTCCCATTTATTTATTTTCTCCTCAGTTTCCATTGCCCTAGGAGCTGAATCAGTAAAGATATTGCTGAGACAGATGCCTGCTATTTTGCTGCCTATGGATTCATCTAAGATTTTCATGGTTACCCACTTACTTTTAAGTCCTTTATCCATTTTTAGTTTATTTTTGTGTATGGTGTAAGTTGGTGGTCTAGATTCATTTTTTTTGCATGTATCTGTGCTATTTGTCCAACATCAATTATTGAAGATACAGTATGACTCCATTGTATGAATTTGCCTCCTTTGTCAAATATTAATTGAGCATAACTGCTTGGATTGACTCTGGGTTCTCTGTTCCATTCCATTGGTCTATATGTCTGTTTTAGTGCCAGTAACAGGTAGTTTTGTGAATGGTGGCTTTGTAATATAGATTGATATCTTGTATTGTGATCCATCCAACTTTGTTCTTCTTTGTCAAGATTGCTGTGACTATTTGGGGTCTTTTTTAATTTCATAGGAATTTTTGGAGACTTTTTTCTAGGTCTGTGATATATGCCATTGGTATTTTAATGGGCAATACATTAAAACTGTAGATTGCTCTGGGTAGTATGAATGTTTAATGATGTTGATTCTACCAATCCATGAATGTGGTGTGTTCTTCTATTTGCTTTTGTCTTCATCTATCCCTTTTAAATTTCCTGTAGTTTTCCAAGAACAGGTCTTTTACCTCCGTAGTTAAGTTTATTCCTAGGTATGTTAACTTTTTGTTGCAAATGTAAATGAGATTTTGTTTGTTTTTTGTTTTTTAGTTTTTCTTTCTTTAAGTTCATTATTGGTGTATCAAAAAGCCATAGAATTCTAGGTGTTAATTTTGTATCCTGCTGCATTGCCAAATTCATTTATTAAATCTCCTAGTTTTTTGATGGATTCTTTAGGTATTTCTATGGACAGTACCATGCCATCTGGGAATTATGACAGTTTTACTTCTTCTTTTCCACTTAGCATGCCTTGTTTGACTTCTTCTTGTCTGATTGCATTGCCTAGCACTACCAGTACTCTGTCTAACAGAAGTGGTGAGAGTGGGCATCCCTGTCTTGTTCCTCTTCTTAATGTTTTTTCCCATTGAGTATGATGTTGTCTGTAGGTTTGTCATATAGAGGGTATGATCCCTCTATTCCCAGGTTCTGAGAGTTTTTATCAAAAGTACAGGCCCAGTGCAGAAAAATTTGTGCACTCGGTGGGGCAGGGGGGCGTGGGGGAGTCGCTGAGCCTGGCCTGTGCCTTCTGGCATTCTGGGACCCTTGGAGGATGTCCACCTGCTGCCTTAGGACTAATGCCTGAGGGATCATGCCTAAGCTGGCAGTCAGATCTCCCTCTGGCAGCCCCGGAGCCCTTGGGGATATCCACTTGCCAGAGGGTGCAGGCATAAGCTGCAGTCAGATATCCTTAGCGGTGCTGAGGAGGAGGGAGAGGCTCCCACCACCACCGCTGTGCTGGCAGTCATCAGCCTGGCTTGTGGCTGAGCAGAGGTCCGCCTTTGGGAGGGTACTGACCACCAGGGGGCAGCTTCTGCATTAAGTGTTTGTCCACTGGTGCTTAGTGTGCATCATATTGACCAGTAATTCCCAGTCATTTTGCTGTTAGGGTCAATTTTCATATTACCCTTTTATTATATAGGAGGACAGAGGCCTGGTGCATGGGTGGGGGCCGGCTGTTTTGCCCTGAAGTGTGTACGGATCAGGTTGGGGGTCCTGCTGCGGTGCCTGGCCAGCCTGGGTAAGGGGCTGATGGCATTTTGCAGTCTGTTGAAGCCCTCCAGTGGGGATCCTCAACCCGTGGGGGTGCCTGGCCCACCTGGATGAGGGGCTGAGGGCTGTTTTCAGGCTGGCCACATCCTCTTCAGGGTTGAGGGGGGTCCCTACTGAGGTGCCTGGCCACCGTGGGTGAGGTGCTGATGGCTGTTTGCACGCTGGCCAAGCTCCGCAGTAGGGACCCCCACCACATGGGTGTGTGGCCAGCCTGGGTGAGGGGCTCAGGGCCGTTTTCAGGCTGCTCACAGCCCCTTCAGGGTGGGAGAGTCCGGTGGGGTGTTTGACCAGCCTGGGTGGGGTCTCATGGCCATTTTCAGGCCTGCCCGGTCCCTGGGCAACCTATGCTCCCAGCCTCTCTCTTTTCTCTTTTTCTGTTTTTCTGGGATTTATTTATCTTCTATAATTAAAACTTTGTAGCCTTGAGCACAGCCTAGGTCTGGCTGGAAACCTGTGTTGCCCCTGGCAACCCAGGCTCCTAGCCCCTACTTGAGCAGAGGGTGGCTGCAAGCAGGTATCAGAATTTATTTATCTTCTATAATTGAAACTTTCTAGCCTTGAGAGCCAAGCGCTTGCCAGAGCAGGCGGGAAGCTTGGCTTCCTCCATCGCTGGGAGCAACCCAAGCCTCCTGCTTACTCCAGTTCCATGGCCACCATCATCTTAGTTGGGTTAATTTGTAAACTCACTCCTGATTGGCTTGTGGGCGTGGCGTGTAGGTGTGGCTAGAGCATAGCAGAGAGATGGTTAATTTGCATGTTTCTGTCTTATTATATAGGATTGGGTGTTGGATTCTATCAAATGCTTTTTTTGCATCAATTCCTATGAGTATCTCTTAATTTGTTTATGTGATGCATTATATTTATTGATTTCTGGATGTTGTATCATCCTACTTCCCCAGAATATATCCACTTTGTCATGGTGCATACTCATTCCAAAGTAATGTTGTATCCAATTTGCTAGAGTTTTAACACCTATGTTCATCAGAGATATATTGGCCTGCATTTTTCTTTCTTTGTATTGTCTTTATCTGGTTTTGAGAACTAGAGTAATGCTGGCTTCATAGAAAGTATTTGGAAATGCTCATTCCTTTGAATTTTATAGAATAGTCTGAGGAAAAAGGTCTCAGTTTTATTTTATTTTTTAAACACTTGGTAAAAATCCCCTGTGAAGCCATCTGGCCCAGATTTCTGTTTGCTGCAAGGTTGTTATTGTTTGGTTGTTTTTGACTACTTCGATTTCCTTAGTAGTTATTGGCATAGTCAGATGTTTTATTCTTCGTGATTGAGTTTAGGAAGATTGTATTTTTCTAGAGATATGTCCATTTTTTCAAGGTTGATCAGTTTGTTGGAGTAGAATTGTTCATAGTATTTATTTACAATCCTTTTTATATCTGAGGGGTCTTTTGCTATTTTTCCTCTTTCATTTCTGATTTTTTTAATTTCCGTCCTCTCTCTTTGCTTCTTGGTGCACCGACCTAGAGGTTCATCAATCTGGTTTATCCTTTCAAAGAACCAGTTCATGGTCTTCTTGGTCTTTTGTAGCTTTTTTGGTCTCTATGTCACTTATTTCTGCTATGATCTTCATTTTCTTTCCTGCTGCTCAGTTTGGGCTTTTCTTGTCGCTCTCTCTCTCTAACTCTTTAAGTTGTAGAGTTAGATAATTTGTTAAGTGTTTTTCTTGTTCTTTGAGTTAGGCCTGTAATGCTATGAAGTTCCCTCTAAGTCTGTTTTCAGTATGTCCTATACATTTTGGATTTTTATGTTTTCATTGTCATTTGTTTCCAGGATGATTTTGATTTCTTCTTTGATCTCTTTGGTAACCCAGTCACCTATCTTTATACACAAAATTCCTGCGATTGGAGTGGAAGAATGACCAGAATGAACAGTGGCTAAGACTTGCATTGCAGCAGCCAACCAGGCTTATCCAGGCCCTGATTGGCCATAGCCTTGGCCAGCCTGACCCCCCATCTGTCCCCAATAACGATTTCAGGGTGGGACTGAAAAGAAAACTACCCATGGCTCCTCCCCCTGGTCAATATCACCGCTATATTCCCCTACACACAGATTGGAGGCCGGGCCTTCTGGCTAAATGGCAGTGGCCACTAATCCCTACCAGCCTGGCCCTGATGGGCCCCCATCTGGGGAGGCAGACCGGACTGCTTCCTTGCAGTAATTCATACACTGGGCCTCTAGTTATTTAATAACAGACTATTTAGCCTCCAAGTATTTGATTTTGTTACATTTTACTGTAGTTTATTTCTAATACTAGAGGCACAGTGCATGAATGTTGTACACTTGGAGGAGTCCCTCACCCAGTCCTGTACACTCTTGCAGTGCGGGAGCCTTCAGGGGATGTCCGACTGATGGCTTCGGCCTAATCCTGGTTGCCGAACATTACTAGCACTGCTGCGGAGGTGGGAGTGATTCCTGCCACTGCTGCTCCACTTCCCTGCCGAGCTTAAGCACAAGCAGAGGGCCCAGAGAACAAAAATCACAGCCACCTGCCTGTGGTGGCGAGAGGAGGCCACTGGGCCCAAGCCTCCAAGACATCCCAGGGCATGGTGTTTTCTCAGTCCCAGTGGGGCTGTAGCTCTGAAGCTCTCGGCAGGGTGTGCTTCTAGTTGGTCAATGTCAGTTCCTGTTGCTACATACTTTGATCCTCAGTCTGGGGCAGGGAAGGGCCTGGCACAGTGAATATGAAAGATGACCATCATGCCTGTGGGAGGGATGAGCAAGGAGCATAGGAACAGGAGAAGAGTAGGGGGAAGCCGGGGGCTTCCATGTTATTGTAGAAGCAGATCTCCCTTTGATAAGGGAAACATCACCACTCTGAAAACTAAAACTGGAACTTGGTACCAAAAGGACCCACCCAGGCTAGAAGCTGGGTAAGCAGCCTCTTTCAAGCCCTCTACCATCTCTAAACCTGTGCTATGGCCCTGCACCCTCTCAATCCCTTTTTCCCTTAGACATTGGTGCACTGGGATTTTCAGTCACTTTTAGGTGGCTGGAGAATTTTTTTCAATGTTCGTTTTATTATATGTAGGCAGCATAATGTATCTGTGTGTTTTGTTGTTGCTAATCAAAGTAGAGGACCTTTTTCTATTGTTGTCCTTTTTCAACAGAAAGCATGGAAGGGGAGGTTGGAGAGAGAGAGAGAGAGAGAGAGAGAGAGAGAGAGAGAGAGAGAGAGAGAAAGATCATGGTTAACTAGAACCCAGGGACATGCCCTTGACCTGGAATCAAATCCGGGATCCTGCCACGCCAAGCCAGGTTCTCAACCCACTTAGGCACAGCAGAGCCAGGGGGCATATTTTAACATTTTTTAATCAGAAGGAGCATTTGACAGCGAGAAGCATAGAAATAATATAAAGGTCTGAATTTCAGCCCATTTCCAGAGAATATGCCTTCATATTTATTCATAATTAATTATTTAAGCTAAAACATTATTCTTCAGCTGTATTTTAAATAAATAAATACCTCAGCATCACTGACACCTTTTAAGCACAGGCAGATAAAAGATAGCTTTTATAAAAATTTAAGTCTTTACTAGGGTCATGTCATACTGACATGAAATTATTCATAAAGAGGTTCAAGTATTGTTGTTTGGTCACTGACTTTTTAGGAGGCTCAGGTGGAGCACCACCAACACATAGGCCCCCTCTGACTTACGGTGGACCAGTTGCTGTGATTATTATTATAGCCGCACACTAGGTGATTATGATGAGGGGCAAAGCAATTATTGCAACAGCGGATGGGACACCTCTGTAAGAGGTCCCAAACATAGTGTTGTCAGAGATAACAGAATTCGTGAATTATTCAGTACAATTGCTCAACTTATTGGCCTCTTTCTGGGGGAGTCAGGGGGAAAGAGTTAAATTAAAAATGATGCTAAGGTATGGATGATATTTAAATTTTAAAAAATAGGTCTTCTGTTATTTAAGAATGGGTAAAAGCAAATGGTGGGTTTGGGGAAGAAGCAAGAATAGTAGGTCCCTTTATGAAGTTTGTGGATAGGATGCAAAGTTTGAACTACTCAAGGTTGTTTCATAAGTGCTGATTTAAATTACAGCATACTTAAATGTTTAAACTGAACATATTGTATTGTTAAAATTTTCAGAATATAAGCACAACCAACAGAGGCAAGCCACTAGGGCGGGGGTTGGGGAGACCTAGGGGAGGTCATTGGGGAAAAAGAATAAAAAGAGTGACATATGTACTACTATCTGTAATACCTTAAACAATACAATTAAAAAAAAAAACAACTTCAGAATAAAGTTTTCCACAAAATGTGAATCCTTGTCTTATTTTACTACAAACACATAAAACCAATGTATTTGGATTGTGAGTTGAAGTCTTGCCCCTAAATTTCCCAATGTGCCTTTGACCGTAAGTGCATAATTCTTTGAAGTGAACTGCATACAAAATGAAGCAGTGTGGGATTAAAAGTAACAATTCGAAGAAGTAGCAGCTGCTTGTGTAGCCCGCCCCCATCCAAGGAACAGCAGCAATCCTGACCTCCACACCCTCTGTCTGAGGAACATCAGCTGTGTGTGAAGCCTCCCCAAACAAGCACAGAGGAGCCAGCGCAACTGTGAACCGGACCCACCAGAGGAGCTGCTACCAACTGAGGAGCAACTGCTACCACAACCGCCCGAGGAGCAACTGCAGCCCAAGGAGCCACTGCCACCCAAGGAGCAGCCACTGAACGACTCAACATCTAGATACGGCGGTACGATCAAACATGGGTAGACCAAGAAACCCCCAAAGGAAAGAAAAGGAGGACTCATCAGAAAAGCAGCTAAGTGATACAAAGGCATGAAACATGACAGAAAAAGAAGTCAGAATAATCGTCCTAGAGTGCATAAACCGGATGGAGGAAAAAATAAACAACTTATGCCAGAAGCAAGAAGAAACAGATGAAAAAATCAATAAATTACGTAATAACCAAGAAGAAATAAAGAGTGATATAGCTGCAATAAAAAACACCATTGAAAGTTTCAACAGTAGACTAGGAGAAGTGGAGGACCGAATTACCAAATTAGAAGACAGGGAAACAAAACAAACCCAAACTGAACAGCAACTGGAGAAAAATATAAAAGAGAGGAGGAGAGCATAAGGGAGCTATTGTACTACAGGCATCCTTTTGCTTATTTAAATGACATCTGTACTTTCTGAAGTGGTTATACTAAGATTGAAACAGAGATTACCACTTAAACGGAACCAGTTAGCTTTCCTGACTATACTTCTGAATGGAGTGAACAAAAGTGCCCCTAGATTGTGATATGTATTTTATTGGAGAACTATTCATGCACTTTCTCTGTAACTATTTGACATTTAATGTACCACAAAGGGTATGATCACTCAAACTATGAGTTATCTTGAATCCTCACTATTTTTATAAGTGAATATAAACAAAAATCATGAATGGGAAAGGTTTTTAGAAACTCACCTGTTGGACTGTTGAGTGTATAGTTATCAACAAGCCTTCTAACTTCAATTTTAAAAATTACCCCAATAATGTGTGGTTTTTTAACATTCTTTTTATTAAAATGGTGTAAGTGAAATTAATTGAAAATTTTGGAACCGGGGACCTCAACTTTTTAAGGATTTTAAAATCTAGCCTGTCAGTTTGCGCGTTGTGGTGTGGAACAAACCATGGATGGTATGGCTCAGAGAGCCCCTTTTTCATTGCCAGCTGGTATGCTCCTGGATTGGTGAAATACTTAATAAAGCCATTTGGACGCCAAATTTACTCAGCCTAATTTTTCCACTGTAGGTTTGTATTGATAACGTATTATGGTACAGAGAAATACAACAAGACAAACAATACAAAATGTCCCAGCATGAAATAGATCACTTTATATACAATCCCATGGGGAAGTGGACTAGAAAGGAAGATTAAAGGGGAAGAAGGAACAGCATAAAAATCCTGACCATGACAAAAGGCTCCTTCTTGTATTTCTAAACGGATATTCAGGGTATCAAATCCCTAAGCTATGTACATACTTATATATATATATATATATATATATATATATATATATATATATATATATATATATATATATATATATATATATATATATATATATATATTGATTTCACAGAGGAAGGGAGAGGGAGAAAGAGTTCGAACCATCAATGGTGAGAGAGAATCATTGATTGGCTGCCTCCTACAAGACATCTAGTGGGCTAAGAGCCCACAAAATGGGCATGTCCCCACATGGGAATTGAACCCTGACCTCCTGGTTCACAGGTCGAAACTCATCCACTGAGACAAGCAGGCCAGTCTTTGGCTCTTCTTTATTCAGTCATCCCTTTGACATTCCTGTGCTCCAGCTGCGCTGTATCCAGCCTGCCTGACTGCTGTGCAGATTGGTGGACTCTAGGGTGCATTCTAGTAGTAAGGAACCTACTATGTGTGCCTTTCTCTCCCTGCTTGCTTTCTGATGGCCTAGAGACCCTGCCCATAGGGCCTTCATGTACAAGATGCCTGTGCACCAGCTGTCACCTCCTATCCAGGCCCATTCTGTGCCCATCTTCACAGATGTGGTGTCTATCTAAGCTTTCTAAGCCTCATTGCCTTAATACTATGCTTTTCTGAATATTTTGATGGAAAAGTCCAGATTCCAATAAAGAATTTAGCTAGATTTGTCATTGTGATCTCCAGAACAAATAAAGCATCAAGTGCAGGACACTTGGTTGTAGAGGCAACATGCAGCAATGAGTTTTCTTTTGTTGTGTCTTAATATGGTGGGTTTTTAAAATTAATTCTTTAGAGAGAGGTGAATGGAGAGAGACAGACGCAGAAGCATGCATTCCTGTGAGAGAGAATGTTGGATGCCTGGGGACTGAACCTGCAACCTGGACATGTTCCCTGGCCAGAAATCAAAAGGGTAAACTTTCTGGTGCACAGGACAATGCCCAGACACACTGGCCAGGGTGCATTGACTTTTGTTTTCTTCCTTACCTTGCATCTGGTGGTTAATAAATACCATCAATGCTAATACCAGTGGGGAATTCCAGAGGAGGACATGCTGACAAGAGCTTTAGATAAGTTGGCCCCACAGGTGAATCTCCCCACAAGTTAATGGGCACGATCTCTATGTGTGGAGGAATTAACACCCAGACCACAGGATGTTTTGCCTATGCCCTTCCCCCTTCAGAACCTGCCCATTTGTATACTTTTCGTCAAATTCCAGAGGTTCTGTTTCCCTTCTGGACACTATTTCCTGTGAAGGTGGGGATGGGAAGACAAGGTGCATATCAGACAGAGGGACAGGGAGAGGGAGATGGAATAGGAGAGAGAGAGGAAGAGAAAGAGAGCGTTTGCTGTAAGAGATATAGGTTTTCTGACCCGTGTACTCTTACCCTCCTTTGGGTGGGGGAGGGGACTCACCAGCTGTTACAGAGACTTCAGCATTTTGTCTTCCCACTAGAAGAAGCAGAGTGTGCCTGGCCAGTGTGGATCAGTAGGCCTATGAACCAAGAGGACATAGTTCAATTCTAAGTTGGAGCAGGAGCCGGATTTTATGTTTGGATCCCCAGGTGGATGTGTAGGAGAAAGCCAACCAATGATTTTGTCTCATTATTGATGTTTTATCCATCTCTCCCTCTCCCTTCCTCTCTGAAATCAATAAGAAATGTACTAAGAAATGGAAAAATGAGATCGTAGATTGATGGGCCCAAGCTAGACGAGTGGAAGGTAGAAGAAAAAGAAAGGAATGGCCATAAAAAGAGAACGAAGGGCCAGGTGCTGTATGTGACAAGCTAGGAAGTTGCTGACAACCAGCAGAGAGCAGCAAGCACATGAGTGGCTGTCACTGAATGAGAGGCAGTAGAAGGAGAAAAAGCAGGACTGACTTCCTCACAATTAGGGAGACATACAGGCAAATGGAGCCCTGCCCCTGGGCCTGGATGTGTGGCCTTCTCCCTAGGTGCTCCTCTGGCAGGCCACTCAGTGAGCAAACTGAGACAGCCTAGGGCCAGAATGAAGTGGCAGGTGGGCAGGGAGCCTGTTCCTTGCTGGCCAGCTAACTGTCCACTGACTGTGGGATCCAACAGCACACTAGGACATCTCCCGTTCACTTGGTTGTATTGACCCTCAGGGTGGCCCTCCATACCCCCATCTCCCCGGTGTGACCTTCACCTGTGTCCACTTAAGTGCTCTCCAGGAACTGGCTTGTGGTTGTCCACTCTTCAGACCCGGGGACTGTCACTGGCTCAGAGTTGCTTTACCACCTCCTTGATTGATGGGAAGGAGGATCATGAGGGGAAAGTCTTTGAACATTAGGCCATCCTCTACCAAAGGATGTCCTATTCTTAGGACAGGACACAGAACAAAAAAGAGGTTTATGCCAGCTTAGTATTTTGCTGAAAAGAATGTAAATGTGTTTACAGGCCACAGGAACTTGAATTCAAGAAGGGGCTGGATCCAGGTGAATGACAGGCATCGACTTGTGAGTCCAGGGCTCTGGCTCCCTGGAAGGCTGATGTCCCTTTCAGTATTGGGGGCCTGACTTGTGCACAGGGAAGCCCTACCAGGGAGCGGCCACAGGCCAGTTTGGAGGAGTCTTTGAGTCCAGGGCCTGGACTAGTTACCTGTGACGGCCCCAGACAAGTTGTACCTCAGTGGTGCTCACTGGAAACCACTTGTTCCAGTCCCTGTGGATGCACCTTGTGTGCGCTGACCCACTAACAGAGAGACAGAGAGGCCCAGCTTTTCTGTAGGCTCTACTGTACCCCCTGCATTGTGATGCCCCAACAACTCTCATATTCCAGGCAGAAGGACCACATGACAGATTTCCACAGTGGTGTTGACCTGAAAATTCCAGATTGGCTGATGAGGTTTCTGGATGAGGTTGAAACTGTAATGAGGTCAGCAGTTGAGTCTAGACTTGGTATCATGGGCTTTTAGCCTGAGGGTGCCACCTGGGGGCTGAGATTTTCTCTTTAACACAGACATTACATGCACCAGACAGAAATTGGAAAATTGTAGGAGCCCAAGCTCAGGCAGCCTCTATGAGATAACAGTGTCCAGGAGATACAAGGAGGCAGGAGGGACCACTTACAATGACCTAGAAACAAAGTCTTAGCCGACCATGCCTTCTTCATGAGCAAGAAACACTCCTCTATCCACACCCCCATGCGGAGCCTGCTTTCCCAGGGCATGTGCTGTGGCACTGGGGGCAGAAGAACTTCCTGCCCAGTATTGGACAAGCCCTGCCGACTCCCAGAACCCACACATGAATTTGGGGGATGTTTTCACCACATCATGTTCACCTGCCACCTGCTCTCATCAAGGCCCCCACTTATGTACAGGACACAGTAGCCTCTGAGCCCATGAGTAGGGCCGTTCTGTGCAACCTCCTTCTCCAGTCACAAAATCCCTACTGCGATCCCAGGTCATCTGCCCTTGTGACCATTTTTTGAAGGAAGGGGGTCCTTAGAATGTGATCCAAGTCTGGGACCCTCTTTATGCATCCCTGGAATGTCATTCAGCCCATCAGGAACCTGATGCTGGGGACACCCACTGATAACAGAAATCAGGAGTTCTCCCCAATTCTTCTCAGCTGTTTTGGAGAACGTGACAAGCTACAGTGTACAGAAGGAAAATCAAAATCCCAGTTGCCTTTGTGGATCCAAAGAGGCACCAAAGAGGCAGGAGGATGCACTTCTGTCAGGGCCAGTCTGACAGGGTTGAGCCGGGCTGAGGCAGGGAGGTGGGAATTGAGAAAAGAAAGAAAGACAGGAAAGCGGGTTCGGGAGGACCCCAGTTCTCTTGATGAACTGAAGTGAAGTTTATTAGCTATACAATCCTATTTATACACAACACACTGAATCGGAGGTCTGTCAAGAGGAATGTATTCTTTGTTCCTCTTAATCTCTAAGGGAGAGATACAGCAGAAGGACAAGTTCTCAGTATAGCATATCTCAGTAAATAGTTACAGACTTCTGGACAAGCTATGAAAGGCTATTCTCATTCTACAAATGTTACTCCCATTCTACTGATAATCGCCATCCAAACAAGTCTGGGGAAACTGTGTGGGTAAGGGTCCCAGCCTTGCTAGCCCCTTCAGGTGCAAGGACCTTGCCAGCTTACATCTGGCCCCCAACACACTTCCTGGGTTCCACAGCAAGCCCTGCCTCTGTGGGCCTTCAGAGGCCCTGGGGACTAGTCCCCATGCATGGCTTTCCCATCGTCTGCTTTCTTAACCCAGTTTTCCAGCAGACAGCCTTCCACCTGGCTTCTTTCCCTCTGCAGTCAGATGTCTTCCTATCCTGATGTAATTTGTCCTCTGTGCCTTTTTCAAACTAAAAGTCCATGATACCAAGTCTCTGCTGGCACTACCTGCCCTGCCTGTGCCCAACAAGACCTGGTTTCACTTCAGAGCCAATGACATGTAGACCTCAACAAGGGATTCCCCTCTTTCTTGCTCCCCAAGGAGAACATGCCTCACATCCAAGACATGCCTGGGTCTAGCCATTTAATGTCAAGGGCAGTGCTTCTAGAGGCACAGGGGAGGTGCGTGAGGAAGGGCACTCACTCTGGGCTAGAGGGACAGGGCAGAAAATGGCCCAGAGAATCCCATGAGGAACCCAGAATGAGGGACAAAAGGGAAATGGCAGCAGAGCATGGGCCAGTCTTGCTGAATCTGAGATCTGCATCCCTTAAATATCAGAGACATAATCTACCAGATTATGCAGACTGCTGTGGTGGTGGGGAGGGGTTGGGGTGCAGGGGTGGCCTGGTGTAGGTGAGGTGTCATTGACATTCCCAGAACCCCACCCCAAATGCACTGAGTCATTCCAATAGAGTGTGCAGGGCTAGGTGGGGAGAATGGCACACACCGATCCTGGACACAAAGAAGAGGAGAGGTCTAGAGGTAAAGGGAGGGCCCAACAATGGCATTCAGGCCTGCAGAGGGATGTTTCTGTTGAACATTGAACTTCTGCATCATCAGATGGTAAGAATTACGCTTCTGACCAGAGAAGGAGGGAATGGGTCCTGCTACTGCATCCCTGTCATCCACTGACCCTAAATTTCCAACTCTAAGCCAGAGGAAGACTATTGTGGCTGAGAGGAAAACCAGATGCTATAGGCTGTACAGCCCGTTCCACTGCTGATTGTTCCCCTGGAGAGGGTTCCATAAGCCTCAGGGTCACAGAAGGTCTGTCTCCATACTTGACAGGAAATCCCTCTGTGCCCTATGTGAGGGCTGGCAGGAGGCACTGGCACAGAGTGGACATCTTCTCAGGGATGTCCACGGGTCAGCTGATCCTCACCCGCCAAAGCAAGGCACCTCTCCTCACACTTCAATCCTTGATTTACTCCAAAAAATTTACTGAGTGCCTCAGGGTACATCCACTGCTATTCTGGGTGATCAGCTGGGATACCTCATGAGAATTTCGTGGTCTTCCTCAGAGTATCTCTGAGCATGAACCCTCACTTGATTGACGAGAGAATCAAACAAAACAACTGAACTGGAAAATGAATAAATCACAGACTAGTTTTGCTTTGCACTGTAGAGCATGCCACATAAAATGGTACCTCCAGCTAATACCCTGCCCAGCAATCCAAATAACCATAGGAAAAGTTGTTATTTTTCAATGGCTATTACAGAGTTATGTCACAACATTAAAAAACTCTGTTATAAACATACTATACATGTAAATAAATAAAGTAGTAAAATCACTACTTGGCACCCTGTGATTTTAAATATTTGAGAATTAAAAACTGACATGCGCATTTGCAAACTATTTCAAGAGTAGTTTAAACATGGCTTGTGGATCTTCTGCTCATACAACTTTCCACACAGAGTGAGAATCTTTTCCATGACCTGGTCAACTGTCACATTGCTTACTTTTGGATAAGCTTCCAAGGTCCCATCCATCCTGCTACCTACGTGGGCACCCATCTCTGGGAGAGTTCCTTTAGTGTGAAGCTCTTTGGCCTCATGGCTTGCCCTGGGACCTCTCCATCCCTTTTTTGGTCACAACCATGTTGCTCATTTACATTTCTCTGGGAGCTGGCCATTGTGAACCTGAAGCTGGGTTCTGAGTCACGATGATGAGTAAAAGTAATTCCTCATGTTTGGCAGAATTTAATAAATTACGGAAGCATTTCACTTTCCAAGTCTTATTACTTCTCTCTACAGACAAGGGACCTTGGCAGGGGCCATCAATTGACTTCCTTCTCCATGTTCACTATCTGAGGCCTGGATCAGTCGCCTGCACTCGTATCTCTGAGTTGGTCATGGGACGGTGACAAAAGAACAAGGCCTTGGTTCCTGGTGTAAGGCTCCCATGGCCATCACCTGGGCCAGGCTGATGGGAGTGTTCCTAGAGAAGTCATCAGAGAATGGGAACATGCCATTCTATGTGTGGCAGTGGTGAACACGATCAGGGTCAAGGGCAGACAGCAGTGGTGTCCATTTAGGTGACAATCACTAACCACAATCCAGGTTCTCAGCAGGTCTGTGCTCAGTCTTAGTTTATATACCCAGCCAGTTCTTCCAGTCAGATGGGGGAGGGGAAGACATGTTGGAAGAAATAATGACAGAAAACTTCCCTGATACAGGCCAGAAAATAACTATGCAAGTCCAAGAGCCACACAGAGTCATAAATAAGATGAATCCAAAAAGACCAACGTCAAGCTACATCATAAATAAACATCAATGCAAAAGTAAGAATCATAAAGGTTGCCAGAGAGAGACAGAAAGTTACCTACAAGGCATCTCCTATTAGAATATCAACAGATTTCTCAACAGAAACACACCAGGCCTGAAGGGAATGGAATGAAATATACAAAGTGATGTAAAACAAGGGGCTGAATCCATACCAAGCAAGGCTATCATTCAAAATTGAAGAATTAATAAGGAAATTTACAGACAAAAATGGGCTATGAGTGTGTATTACCAGCAAGTCAGCAATGCAAGAAATGCTAGAGGGATGGAAGTAAAAAGAAGAAACAGAAAGGCAAGAAGAAGTACAAACATTAAGAATAAATATGACAAACAAGTACTTACAATAATAACATTAAAGGTAAATGGATTCAGTGCTCCAATCAAGACATAATGCAGCTGAATGGATAAGGAAACAAAACCCATATTTTGCAGTCTGCAAGAGACTCACCTCAGAGCAAAAGATTCACACAGACTGATAGTGAAAGAGGGAAAAATAAATATTAAACAAATGGAAATGAGAAAAAAGCTGGGGTGGCAATAGTTATATCTGAACAAAACAGAACTCAAATGAAGTTCATAGCAAGGGATAAGGAAGTCCACTACACAATACTAAAAGGAGCAAATCAACAAGAGGATATAACTCTGCTAAACATATACGCACACAGTACAGGAGTGCCCAAATACATAAAACAACTTCTGGAAGGTATCAAGCAATAGATAGATAGCAATAGTATCAAAGTAGGGGACTTCAATACCTCACTGACACCACTGGATAAATCCTCTAAACAAAAAACCTCCAAACAAACAGCAATCCTAAATGACTCTCCAGTTCAGATGGACTTGACATCTCCAGAACATTTCATCCCAAAGCTACCAAATATACAATCTTCTCCTGTACACATGGGACATTTTCAAAGATAGGCCACATATTAGGACACAGGCAAAGTCTCTTCAAATTTAGGAGGATAGAAATCGTGATAAGCATCTTCTCAGGTCACAATGGCATAAAACTAGAAATCGAGTGCAATAAAAACAATGAAAAAAATCAAACACTTGGAGGCTAAATAGCATGGTATTAAACAATGGTTGGGTTACCAAAGAGATCAAAGAAGAAATAAAAAGCATCCTGGAAACAAATGACAATGAAAACACACAATCCTAAAATCTATGGGACACAATGAAAGCAGTCCTGCGAGGGAAGGTCACAGCTCTACAGGCCTACCTAAAAAACAGGAAAAAAATAGTAATAAATTAAGTAATCTTCAACTTAAATAATTAGAAAGAGTGCAACAATAAAAGCCCATATCACCAAAAAAGGAAGAGATAATAAAGATCAGAGCAGAAATAAAGGCCATAGAGACCAAAAAAATAATACAAAAGATCAATAAAACCAAGAGCTGGTTCTTTGGAAAAAAGAAAAAAAAATGATGAACCTCTAGCGAGGCTCACCAAGAAACTAAGAAAGGGGACCCAAATAAACAAAATCAGAAATGAAAGAGTTAAAGTAACAAATGACCTGGCAGATATACAAAGGATTGTAAAAATTATAACAACTCTGCTCCAAAAAATGGAAAACCTGGACAAAATGGACACATTTCTAGACAAATACAAGCTTCCAATACTCAATCAGGAAGAAGCAAAAAGCCTGAACAGGCCTATAACTTCTGATAAAATTGAAACAGTAATCAAAAAGCTTCCAAAAAACAAAAGCCCTGGACCAGATGGCTTCACAAGGGAGTTTTTCCAAACACTCAAAGAAGAACTAAAACCAATCTTTCTCACACTATTTCTAATAATTCAAGAGGACGGCATACTTCCAAGCTCTTTTCATGAAGCCAGCATTAGAATAATCCCAAAACCAGAAAAAGACAACACAAAGAAAGTGACTTACAGACCAATATTCCAGATGAACATTGATGCTGCAATCCTCATCTAAATTCTAGCAAACAGGATACAGCATTACATTAGAAAGATCATACACCATGACCAAGTGGGATTTTTTCCTTGGACGCAAGGATGGTAAGATATCCGCAAATCAATGAACATGAAACATCACATAAACAAATTGAGAGAGAAAAACCACACAATCATATCAACTGTTGGGGAAAAAGCATTTGACCAAGTGCAACAGCCTTTTCTGATAAAAACACTCAGCAAAGTAGGAATAGAAGGATCAACCTTCCACATAATAAAAGCCTTATAGGACAAACCCACAGGTAACATCATTCTAAATGGGCAAAAACTAAAACCATTTCCTTCTAGAACAGGAACAATACAGGGACACCCACTTTCACCACTCCTGTTCAACATAGTACTGAAGTCCTAGTCACAGTGATCACACAAGAAAAAGAATTAAATGGTTCCCAAATTGGAAAATAAGTAAATTGTCATTATTTGCAGATGACATGATACTGTACATAGAAAACCCCAAACACTCCTTCAAAAGTTTAGTAAACCTAATAAATGAATTAGGAAATATAGCAGACTACAAAATTAACGCCAAGAAATATATGGCATTTTTATACACCAATAGTGAACTTACAGAAAGAGAGATTGAAAAAAGAATCCCATTTATCATCCCACCAAAAAAATTAAGATACCTAGGAATAAACTTAGCTAAAAGTAAAAGGTAAAAGACCTCTTCTCAGAAAACTAGAAGATGTTGAAAAAAGAGATAGAGGTAGACATAAACATATGGAAGAACATACCTTGTTCATGGATTGGTAGAAACAACATCATTGTAATGGCTATAATACCCAAAGCAATCTATAGATTCAATGCACTCCGCATTAAAATACCAACAGCATATTTTACAAACCTAGAACCAACTCTCCAAAAATCCATCTGGAATGAAAAAAAGACCACGAATAGCAGCAGCAATCTTGAGAAGGAAGAACAAAGTAGGCGGGATCTCAATACCAGATATCAAGCTGTATCACAAAGCTACTGTGCTCAAAACTACCTGACACTGGCACAAGAATAGACATATAGGCCAATGGAATTGAATAGAGAACCCAGATACCAAGTCAAACACCAACCTCAATTAATATTTGACTAAAAAGGCAAAAACATACAATGGAGATAAAACAATCTCTTCAATAAATGGTGCTGGGAAATTTGGTCAGACAAATGCAAAAATGAAACTAGGTCACCAACTTACACCATGCATAAAAATAAGCTCAAAATGGATAAATAACTTGAACATAAAGCTGGAAACCATAAAAATAATAGAGGAATCCATAGGCAGCAGAGTCTCAGATATATGCTGAAGCAATCTCTTCACCAACACAGCTCCTGGGGCAATGGAAATTAAACTTAAAATAAACAAATGGGATGATATCAAAATAAAAAGCTTCTTCATAGCAAAAGAAACCATCAACAAGACAACAACAAAGCCCACTGCAGGGGAGAACATATTTGCCAATGTTCTCTCTGATAAGGGTTTCATCTCCAACTTTTATAGGGAACTCAGACAACTTAACAAATGGAAGATAAACAACCCAATCACTAAAATGGGCAACAGACCTAAATAACTACTTTTCCAGAGAGGATAAAAGGAAGGCCAAGAGACCCATGAAAACATGCTCAGAGTCACTAATCATCTGAGAGATGCAATTCAAAAGGACAATGTGGTATCACCTCACAGCTGTCAGAATGGCTATCATCAACAAATCAACAAAGGGCAAGTGCTGTTGAGGATGGGGAGAAAAAGGAACCCTCCTTCACTGCTGCTGAGAATGCATACTGGTGCAACCACTATGGAGAACAGTATGGAGTTTCCTCAAAAAACTAAAAACGGAACTCCCATTTGACCCAGTGATCCCACTTCTAGGAATATATCCCAAGAACATAGAATTACCAGTCTGAGAGGATACATGTACCTCTATGTTCAATGTAGCACAATTTACAATAGCTAAGATTTGGAAACAACCTAAGTGCTGGTCAGCAGACAGTGGGTTAAAAAGCTGTGGTACATCTACACATTGGCATAGTATGCTGCCACAAAAAAGGAAGGGGCACTGACCATTTGCAACAGCATGGGTGGAGCTGGAGAGCATTATGATAAGCAAAGCCAGTCAGTCAGTCCAAGAAAGATAAATATCACATGACCTCACTCATCTGTGGATTATAATGAACAACATAAACCGATGAACAAAAACAGATCCAGAGACAAAGAAGCATGTGTCAGACCATCACTATCAGAGGGAAGGTAGAGGAGGGTGGGGTTAAGGTGGAGAGATCAACCAAAGGGCTTGTATGCATGCCTATAAGCCTAGCCAATGGACACAGACACCAGGGGTGGTGAGCGTGAGGGCATGCTTGCAGGGTGGGGGTTGGGGTATTGGGGCAGTGGGGGATAAGAACACATATGTAATACCTTAATCAGTAATAAGAAAAAAATAAAAGGAACCCAGGAACATATGATCAGGTGAGAATTCACACACTCACACTCACGCACACTCAGGCACACACACACTCACAACAGGAGAGGCCTCTGCTGCTCTCAGTGGGAATCACCTCTTATCTCCCAGCTTGACCACGGCTTTCTCACCAGCTGAACCAGAGGACAATGATGAGTGAGTTCCTGGTGCTCTGCAGAAAGCGACCTCTCCCTCCTGGACAGTCCCCACCATCCAGAAGCCACTTTTCTGCCCCCTCTTTGTCCCCCACGCCCTGAGCAGGGCTGGGCTGGCCTGGGAGCCCACAGATTTGAGGAGCCAGATCCCAGGGGAGTTGGCGCTTGGGCCTGTGGGGGCCCCGTTGGTCAAGTGCAAACTCGGCTATCTGAGGTCACACAATAAGGGCCGATGCCGGAGTTCCATGAATTGTTGCCTGTAAGTCCCCTCAGCGAGCTCCCACTCTGGCTGAGCAGGCGGCCAGCCTCACCCCAGCGAGCCAGGTTTGGACTTCAGGCCTTCACTCCAACCAGTTCGGAACTTATTTTCAGATAGAAAACGCCAAAGGGGGAGGCGCTGCCCTTGCCAGTGACTAGAGCAAGTTCACCCCTGGAGACAGCAAGTTCACCCAGAGTGTGTGCTTACCTTTTCCACAGGCTGTGCTCCTCACCGCGTGGTCTCCCACTCAGCAGGGAGGCTGGCAGGAAGGAAGCTGTGAGGGGCGCCACCTGGCAAGCACCTGGGGCTGTGCCCTTGTTCCTTTGGGGCGAAATATCGCGAGATCAGGAGATCAGGAGCATCCCAAGATCAGGGCGCGGGGAGGGTGCCTGTTTTAACAGGCCCAGAGAAGGTGGGGACAGGGGTGCCTGTGCCATACCCACCAGGCTGCAAGTGGTGGCAGAGGGTGGGTGGCTGACAGGGGGACCCAGTGCTTCCAGGCATGAGGGTGGGGGTGGTCAAGGATGTGGAGGGAGAAACAAGAGGCCGTGACCCCCAGCTAACCTCCCACTCGCCACCCCTGGTCTGTGTTTCTGGGTACCCCTTTCCCTCTGTGGTTGTGGCTGCAGCTTACCTACCTCATTTCCTGGGCCAGGCTTGGCGCCCCACTCCCACACCACTGCAGCCCTCTGTCTAGAAAAGTGCTCCCTGCTAGTCTACTGTCTCTACTGTCTGGATGGGGACATTTTAGTAACCCCCGGGGCAGAGGAGAGCTGGCCAGATGCAATTACATTGTCTCTCTCCACAGGTGCTTACCTCAGTCTTCCCCTGGGGTTTGGGTCACCAGAGCTCTTTGACAAGCCCAGAATCCAGCCTTTGCTCTGCTCACCTCCCGTAAGCCTTCAGGTGATGGCAGCCTACCTGCCTTCCTCCCCACTCATGAAGGGTTCTCCTCTCAGGAACAAATCTGTTTTTCAAAGTCACACCTCGGCCTGAAAGCAGAATGAGTGGGCAGGAGGCCCCTGAAGAGGAACAGGCCAACAAAGCTGAGGAGAGGTGGGGAGGCACCAGCCACAGCCTGGTGCTCAGGCTCTGGAAGAGCTGCCCCTTAGCTGAACCTCAACCCAGGGCTCTCCTCTCAGGTGGCGCCTCCATGGGGCACAGGGGGCCTGGCATGCTCAGTCTGACAGGTTTTGCTGACTGCTTTTCCATAGTCTCTATAGGAGGAAAAAGTCAGGCTTGTGAGGAGAGAGGGAGAGGGAAGAGCAAAGCTGAGGCCCAGGCCTGTCATCCAAGCTAGCCTGAGGCATCTCCTGAGGGTCTTTGGAAATCAGCTTCTCATAGTGGGGAAAGGCTTGTAATAAGAATAGAGCCACAGTTGTTTAATTATTACTTACAAACTACAAATATGAGGCCCTGGCACACTGGTGGATGAAAGAGGATGTACTCAAAACATAGGCTGCCTCCGTGGCCCATTACTAAGAAAAGAATTGCATTTTGCAAAGAGACCAGGCACAGGACAGGCTTTGATTTGGCAGCTGTGCCTGCACCCTAACCCCCTCCTGGGGCCTTTCTCAGGAAGGCTGACCATTCCAATCTCATCCCAGGAAGGGGTTGAGCTGTTCCTAAAGTCGTACCAGGTTAGCCACCTTGTGGTCAGCCTTTGAGCTCCTGAAGGCCAGACAGCAGGCCCTCCCCTCCCCTTTCCATGTGACACTTGCAGCTGGCAGCTACAGGTAGCTATCTTCTCCCCCAAGAGGATGAGAGCCTAATTTCCAGGGTGAGCAACTGCTCTCCCCATACTGACGGCACCTTGGAGTAAACACTCATTGTGTGGTTCAACCCTCTCTCTGCTTATCTTGGCTCAAGCAGTGACAGGCAGTCTCAGACACATTGTGCTGCCTTGCTCTTCCTCACTCAGACTTGAGGAATATTGAGACTCTGCAAACTGTGAGACCTTTTCTGAGAGCAAGCGTGGGCAGAGGACACTGTGTCCCTGTCATGCAGGTGACCCTGCATCTCTTCACCATAGGCTGTGGGAGGTCTTGATAGCGGAGCGTAACAGCATGGTGGTAAGGCTTGCCTCTTGTGTGTCCCTATCCTGCCATTCCTCCAGACGTTCTCCATGCCTATGAACTAGCAGAGTTTAAGGTTTCCAGCTACATAGATGGAGGAATGAGGACAAATGAGGCGACTGCTCTCAGCCCCAGTGGATCTGGGATTGTCACCTAGAGCAGAGCAGGTCAAAAACAGAAACAGAAACAACTCCACTATTTCACCTGGGAACTAGAGATTCAGCCTAGCCATCCCACCTCTCTCCTAGATGCATTTGGCAAATATTTGTGCTGGGGTGGCTGCTAATATCATGCTCAGAGCTACACACAGTCTCTCCTCACAGAGTTTAGGATGAAAACAGAAAACACACACACACACACACACACACACACAGCAAAACCCAACAGGACCATTGTCTACAAAGGGCTCTTTGTAACTAATTCTGTCATGAAAACAAAGGTGTTGGTATGGAAAGTTACAGAGGCAGGTAGACTCCTCCCTGAGGGTTGTACAAGGAGGGGCCATGTGGGGCTTGGAAGGATCCAGTTCAGGGCATGAAGACAGACTGCACAATTTCTGAGAGAGTAAAGTGCTTGGCCAGTTTGAGAATGCAATGGACACCTGGGCACTGGGGATGGTCATAGAGTGACACAGAGGGCAATGGATGCATCCTGGAAGGTGAAATTCAAAGGGAATCTATTTGAAGTTTGTCCACCCTTATGTTCATGATGATCTGGTTGCTTGTCAGCATTGCAGAGGTTGATGCACTAAAAAGACGAGGTCTGTTATATGAAAAGCAAAATGCAGGCCACCTGACTGATTACATAATGCAACCCTATTCTTGTAAAATTAATTGTGAATTTAACCTTCATTTATTCCATTGCTTCACCCATTGCCTCACAATGTTCACCATGTTCCTAGGTGACAGTAAGCCTGCATAAGGAAGAGGGACTAAAGTTCCCGGGCCCCACTCTCCTGGGAAATCAGCAATTCATATTTATGAACCTCGTAAAGCAGCCCACATGTTCACTAAAAATGATAATGCTTTATTGTAAAATATCTTCCTGTATTTTTTGCAGGGTTCTCTATCACAATTGCCTCTCCTGGACTAGTGGTGAAGAGCTATTTCATTTTATAAACATTAAAAATGTCAGTCAACCAGCACTGCATTATAATGATCACCATTGTGACTTTAAAACTCTTCAGTGATCGAACAGAGGGAAACTGGATGCTTTTGATGGAGCTGCTGTGTGTTCGTGTGTGTGTGTGTGTGTGTGTGTGTGTGTGCGCACACTCCTGCACAGCTGTGAGAGGCTGAGTCTACCCTCTCCTGTGAGGGGATGAAACAGAGATGAGGTGAAAGTGGTATATACGTTTGTCTACAATCACCTACAGTAAGCCTAAGGAGGAAAGAAGCTGCAATCTCAAACTAAGCATGCTTGACAGGGATAAAACATACAGCCCTTACTGAATAAGGAAAAATTAAGCTTTTGAGGTTTTAGGCAGACTCATGCCATGACATTTTGAACTTTAATTCTGTCAGTTCTTTTCAGGTGAATACACTAAGACGAGGAAGATTAAACAGGGGTCCAAAGCAGGAGGGCAAATCAAGAAGGAATTTGGGGCTGATTTGTGCTTCCATGACACCCACTGTACAATAGGCTCCTGATTTCCTTACAGGCACCTGCAATGGCTTCTGGACTCACAGTTCACTGCAGGATTACCAATGTGAAAGATCTTGGAGAGAATTCAGGGTGGCCAGAGTGCATTCGCCACAGTGTGTGTCCCAATTTGTGTGAACCACACCTTTTGTTAATTCTTTTGGCATAGCTATCCTGGAGCCCAGAGGGAAAGGCAGGAACCTTGATCCCTGGGCGGCATCCTTTCTCCCTGATTTGGGCCTCCCAGGGACTGGACTTGAAGAGGGAAGGGTCCTCTCCATGTGAGTAACTCTTGGGGGAGATGTTGGTTGTTTGGAGAGGAACACTCAGCTGAAGGCCAGCTGCTCACTGACATACAGGGCTCTCACAGCTCCAGGGCCTTGGCCCAGCCTCAAAGCAAAATCTTGGGAAGGGGATGGAGGCTGCCCCACTAGTACTGGTCCAGTTCTGCCTGGACAGGGTATCCACTGGTTTCTCCCCTTGTTGCTAAGCCTCAAGCTTGGAACAAAAGTCTTAGAATCCTCAGAGCTCAGGAACAATTTGCATGGAGATCCCTCCTCACCTGCAAACCAGGTTGGAGAGGGGATAGAGAGTCAGTGGTGAGTGTCCTTTCAAGTGTCAGAGTGTCAGTGGGCAGAGCCCTGAGGGGTCTCCCCCATGGCTGGGCTCTACTCCCCTCTCTCTCCTCAAGACACAGGTGACCTTTCCCAAGGACCATTCATGTGGGTATCTTCACTGATGCCTCTCCTGCCCACCCGCTTCACCTGAGTCATCCCCCTCTGTTTTCCCCCTCTTCTCCAGATCCTGGGCCCAGCCAGCCTGGACCCACCCTCTGCCCTGTCCAGCTGTGGCTCAGGAGGTGTGCTGGGTGAGCTGAACTGCAGCCGCTGGAATTTATAACCCTGCCTCCTGGGACCAACAATGTCTGTGAACCGTTCCCACACTCCTGATTGATGGTGTCACAGGGGAGGAGAGGAATCTAGCTAATAGACATCTGCTGAAGCCCTCCTGTTTACCATGTTTCATTCCAATCAGGCAAAGGCAACAGCCTTCTGAAGAGGGTCTATCTCTCTGAATCATTTGGGCAGGAGCAGGTAGGGGTTGCCCAAAGTTTCTCTCTGACTCTTTGGCTTCTAAATAAATAGCTTAAAATCAATATCCCAAAAGGCAGCTTTAGGGGGGAAGATTCTGGGTTGCCTTTATTTCTTAACTATTGGCTAAAACGTTTCAGACTGGTGTCAGTCAGGTAGATACATATATCAAACAATCAAACCAACAAACAAAAAACAAACAAAGGAACTTCTAGAGGACTTTAATGGAGAGCCTGAAAACAGGACAGTCATAGTAGCAGTTATCACTCCTCTGACTTCATTGGATAGGTCTTCCATGTGACAAAATAATGATACAGAGACTATAAAGGACACACTGCATCAGATGGATTTAATTAACATTTTAGAATGTTTCACCCCAACAGAGCAGAATATACATTCTTCTCAAGTGCACATGGATCCTTCCCAAAGATAGACCACATGGTAAGAAACATAACAAGTCCCTACAAGTTCAAAAAGTTTTAAATCATATCAAGCATCTTCTTGGATCAGTGGAATGAAATGAGAAATCAACTATAGTAAAAACACCCCAAAACATTTAAACACTTGGAGGCTGAATTGCATGCTATTAAACAATGAATTTGTTACAATCAGATCAAGAAAACATCAAAGACATTTTGGAAAAAAAATGAAAATTAATAACAACACAGTATCTCTGGGAATCAGCAAAAGCAGTCCTGAGAGGGAAGTTCATAGCACTATACACATATCTCAGAAAATAACAAAAATCAGCAATAAACTATTTATCCCTATAACTTAAGAATTAGAAAGAGACCAACAAAAAAAGACAGAGTATGTAGAAGGAAGGAAAAAATAAAGATTACAGCATAAAAAATAACAGACAAAAAATTCAATGAAACAAAAAGCTGGTTCCATGGAAGGATAAACAAAATTGATAAACCATTAGCCAGACTCATTAAGAAACAAACACACATGATTCTAATAATAAAATCAGAAACAAGAGTGGAGGAGTAAGCACTGGCACCACAGAAATTCAAAGGATTGTAAGAAAATACTATAAACAGCTATATGCCAAAATGCTGGACAATGTGGATGAAATAGATGAAGTCAGTAAAAAATGCAAACTACCAAAATTGATTCGGAAATAATTAAGAAACCTGATTAGGCTCATAACAACTGATGAAATAGAAGCAGTAATCAAAACACTTCCAACCAACAAAAGCTCAGGTCTGGACAGCTTCACAGGGGAGTTCTTACCAACATTCAGAAACTACAATCTATACTCCTCACACTATTTCAGAAAATCAGTGGAAAGAATACTTCCAAACTCTTTGTATGAGCCCAGCATTATTCTAATTCCAACACTTAAAGACACTACAAAGAACGAGAATTACAGGCCTATATAACTGATGATGACAGATACTAAAATCCTCAACCAAGTATTAACAAATCGCACCCAGTGTTATATTAAAAGGACCAAATGCCATGATCAAGTGGGATATATTCCAGGGATGCAAGGCTGGTATGATATTTGCAAATCAATAAATGTGATACAACTCATAAACAAACTGAGAGACAAAAATCACGTGATCATATCCAAAGACGCAGGAAAAGAATTGGAAAAAACCCAACACCCAATATTGATAAAAAGTCTCAGCAATGTGGTAATAGAGGGAGCATACCTCAACATGACAAAGGCCATATATGAGAAACCCACAGCCAACATCATGCTCAATGCGGAAAAACTAAAACCATTTCCCGTGAAAGAACAGGAACAAGACAGTGATGCCAATTTTCATCATTCCGGTTCAACATAGTACAGGAAATGCTACCATAGTGCTCAGACATGAAGAAATATAAGTCATCCCAACGGGAAAAACAAATAATAAATGAATTTGGTCATGTATCAGGATACAAAATTAACACCCCAAAATATATGTCTTTTGACACACCAAGAATGAACTCACAAAAAGAGAAACTAAGAAAAGAATCACACTTACCATTGCAGTACAAGAATTAAGGAAAAAACTCAATGAAGGAAGTAAAAGAACTGCACTTGGAAAAAGACAGAACATTGAAACGGAGATGAAGATATCAACTAATGGACTAATATACCGTGTTGATGGGTTGGTAGAATTAACATCATTAAGATGTCCATACTACCCAAAGCTATTTATAGATTAAATGTAATCTCCATTAATATACCAACAGAATATTTCACAGACCAAGAAGAAACTCTCCAAGAATTCATATGGAGTAAAAACAGCCTCAGCAATCCAGGGAACAATAAAAAAATATGGAAGGCTCACAATACAAGTTATTAAGCTATATTATAAAGCCACCATTTTCAAAATTGCCTGCTACTGGTACTAGAAAAGACATATACACCACTGAAACAGAACAGAGAACCAAAAAGTGGACCCAAGTCATTACGCTCTATTATTAATTTACAAAGGAGGCAAGAGCATACAATGGAGTCAAGACAGTCTCTTCAATAAATGATGAAAATCAGACAGAAATATGCAAGAAAATGAAACTAGACCACCAAATTACACCATATACAAAAATAAACTCAAAGTGGATAAAGGACTTGAACGTTAGTTGGGAATCTATATAAAAAAATCTTAGCAGATTGCATAGGCAGCAAAATATCAGACATATGTCTTAGCATATCTTTACTGACACAGCTCCAAAGGCAACGCACACAAAGGGGAAAATAAACAAATGGACTGCATCAAAATAAAAATCTTCTGCATGGCAAACTAAATCCTGAACAAAACAACAAGAAAGGCCACTGCATAGGAGAACATATTTGCCAATGGTATCTGATAAGTGCTGAATTCCAAAGTTTACAGGGAACTCACACAAATTAACAATAGGAAGATAAACAATCCAATCAAAACATGGGCAAATAACTTAATAGGACAATTTTTAAAAGGGTAATTACATAAGGCCAAGAGACATACAAAAAAAAATGCTCAAAGGCACTAACAGTCCAAGAGATGCGAATCAAAATGAGAGAAGTACCAATCCACACCAGTCAGATTAGCTGTCAGAAAAAAATAAAAAAATAAAAAACTACAAGTACTGGAGAGGATGCAGAGAAAAAGCAAACCTTCTTCAGTTCTGGTGGGAATGCCGACTGCTGCAACCATTGTGGAAAAGAGTATAGATTTTTCTCAAAAAATTGAAAATGTAGCTCACATTTGATTAAGTACCCTCTCTTCTAGGTATATATATCCCAAGAAATGAGTAACATGAGTAACATTAATCAGGACAGATATATAAAACTGTATGTTCATACCAGCCCAATATACAATAGCTAAGATTTGGAAACAGTCTAAGTGCCCATTAGCAGATGCATGGATTAAAAAACTGTGGAACATCTATACAATGGGAAACTCAAATGCTCTAACAAAGAATGAACTCTTACAATTTGCAACAGCACGGATGTACTTGGAGAGCATTATGTTAAGCAAAATAAGCCAGTCACAGAAAGATAAATATCACATTGTCTCACTCCTATGTAGAATATAATGAGCAACATTAAGTGATGAGCAACAAGGCATCCAGATACAAAGAAGCATCAATCAGACTGTTGAACCTCAGAGTAAGGTGCTGGAGACAAAGACCAACACTAGTTATTATATATACATATACATATACATATACATATACATATACATATACATATACATATACATATACATATACATATACATATAAATCCTTTCTAATAACAGACAAACATGGTAATTAACCATACCTCTGACATGCTTCCATTTGGCTAATCAGGGTGATATTCAAATTAACTGCCAACCAAGATGGCGGCCAGCAGCCAGGCAGCTGAAGCGAGGAGGTGGCTAGCTTGCTCCAGTAAAGGAGGAAGCCAAGGTTCCCCGCCTGCCACTGCTGGGCTGTGAGCTTGCACTCTAAGCAAATATGTTGCAATTATTGACGCTAAACAAACCTCATGCTTTCAGCCAGCCAGCAGAGCTGGAGTTGCAACAGAGTTTCGATAATAGAACCCAAAAGAGCCCAGGTGCCTCCTTTCAGCAGCCCAGTCCTCAGAGCTGGAGCCGAGCCTAAGAGATAAAACCAGCTCTCAGTTACAGTGACAGCCATAGAAGGTAAATAAATCCCAGAATAAAATAATAAAAAAAGAAAAAAAAAGAGAGGTTGGGAGTTTCAGTCACCCGCCAGCCTGAAAATGGCCCTTAGCCCCTCACCCAGACTGGCCAGGCACCCCACTAGACACCCCCACCTTGAAGGGGGTGTGACCAGCTGCAAACAGCCATCATCCCCTCATCCAGGCTGGCCAGGCATGCAAGCAGGAACCCCACCCTGATCCAGGACACCCTTTAGGGCAAAGCAGCCAGCCCCCAACCATGCACCAGGCCTCTACCCTATATAGTAAGAGGGTAATATGCCTCCCAGCACTGGGATCAGCAGAGCCACGAGGCCTCTCTAACCCATAATATGCAGATCCGCGAGGCTTCCTGGCACCAGGATCAGCGGAGCCTCCCAGCACCAAGATCAGTGGAGCAGTGGAGCCTCACTGCTCCTGTGTCAAGCGGAGCCGTGATTCCTCCCAGCACTGGGACCAACTGAGTAGCGGGGCCTCACTGACTGGGTGTCAATGGAGCCGCAAGGCCTTCCAAGACTGGGATCAGCGGAGCTACGAGGCCTCCTGGCCCATGGAGCAGCGTGACAGCGGGCAGCCCGCACCCCCCCCCCCTAGTTCGCCCTGCGACTCTGTGTGTGATATGGTGCGGCACACCAACCCCCCCATGGGCCCTGCTCTGTGTGTGAAGGGGAGGAGCCACAACCACCTCCTGGGCCCTGCCCTGAGTGTGACAGGGGGTGGTGCCCCAACTCCCCTATCAGCCCTACACAGAGCAGGGTGGATCAGGGGGTTGGGGCGCCACCACTGTCACACTCCTGGCAGGGCCGATGGGGAGGTTATGGCTACCTCCTATATATATCTCCCAGAGAGGGCTATTGAACTTTGATATTCAGCAGGGCTAAAAATCAGCATTATATTACCCTGCTGTTGGCAAATGGCTGAAGGTAATCTCCTAACCTGATAACCCTCTTAATGTTTAGCAAACTTGACTGCTGATATGCCTGTTTGCTTTGCTAAAGAGCATATATCAGAAAACAAATCCAAGTCAATAAAAGCTGATGGGTGCTGGGTTTCAGAGAGCTTTTCCGCTACAAAGAAAGGTCTCTGCCTGGCTCCCCCATGTCTTCTAAATTTATATTAGTTGTCTAGTGTATTTATTTTTCTGCACCTCCTTTCTCATATCCAGAATCCTTGCTGCAAAATGTTGCAGCATTCTGGTGCCCAATGTGGGGCATCTGGAGAAGAAATTTCACCAGAGTGAAAAAGGAAGACATTTCACCAGAAAGCTGAGAAGTGCACTGAAAAGGTGGGGAAAATTCTCTGTGCACAAAGCCCATGCCAGCTTTGGAAATTGTGAAAAATAAAGTGGGCGGAAAATCCTTTATTTCTGCCAGGCTATAATGAGTAAAAGTTTGAGTATAAAACAAACAAACAAAAAATCATTGTAAACATTTACTTGTATGCTCAAGGATAAAGAAATTAAAATAACAAAAGGTACTCTCTTAAATTAGGATCAAGGAAAAAAATTAACCTTTTCATTTGAACTATGGGGGCTCTTGTTTGCACTGCATTATGCCTAATTCGTATTGGGGATCAAAAGTCTGTAACACCTAAGCCCTCAGTCCTCCACCTCTAGTGTGGAAAGGCTCAGCAGCAAGAGAAAATGGGGTTAACAGTCATTTTACAAAAGGACTCTTTAATGCTTTGTCTGAAAATTACCATATGACACCTTGGGTCAGGCAGATTTTAGCTAAAATAACTTTAGAGGACAGCCAATGCCATGAAGAGCAGAATAGGATAAGATCTATGAAAATTACTTGATTTATTAAAAGATTTCTCTTTGTTATTGTCGCATGTCTGTTGATTATTATTAATCTGTCTTTGTTGTTTATTGTTAGTCTCTTAGACATGCCTTTACTTTACTTTACTTTACTTTAATTTACTTTAATTTAATTTAATTTAATTTAAAAAGAAAAGGTAGATGGACAAGCCATTACTAAATAGCGGAAAAAAAAAAAAAGAAGAAGAAATAAAAAGTTCAGAAAGAAAACAGCCACAAAAAAGAAATGGCTGC
This sequence comes from Myotis daubentonii, assembly GCF_963259705.1. Classification (NCBI taxonomy): domain Eukaryota; kingdom Metazoa; phylum Chordata; class Mammalia; order Chiroptera; family Vespertilionidae; genus Myotis; species Myotis daubentonii. Next base: position 7,022,365 of record NC_081862.1, on the reverse strand, counting down.
AAACAGGTACCTTTCAATAATAACTTTAAACGTAAAAGGGCTAAATGCTCAAACCAAAAGACATAGAGTGGCTGAATGAATAAAAAAACATGATCCATACATTTGCTGTCTAGAAAAGACCCACCTCGTTAGAAGGGACTCACACAGACTGAAATTGAAAGGATGGAAAAATATATTTCAGGCAAATGGAAAGGAAAAGAAAGGTGTGGTAGCAATACTTATATAGGACAAAATAGACTACAAAGTGAAGGCCATAAGAAGAGATAAGGAAGGTCACTTAATAATACTAAAGGGATCAGTACCACAAGAAAATATAACCCTGGTAAACATATATGCACCCAATTCAGAAGCACCCAAATACATAAAAAAAAACTCCTGGAAGATATCAACAGAGAGATAAACAACAATACAATCATAGTAGGGGACTTTAATACACCACTGACATCACTGCATAAATCCTCTAGACAAACAATCAGCAGAGAACCAGTAATCCTAAATGACTCACGAGTTCAGATGGACTTAATTGACATCTTCAGAACACTTTACCCCAAAGCCATGGAATATACATTCTACTCAAGGGCTCATGGGAAAGATTCAAAAATAGACCACATATTGGGTCACAAACAAAGTCTCCCAAATTCAAGATAATTGAAATCATACCAAGCATCTTCTCAGATCACGATGGCATAATATTAGAAATAAACTACAATAAAAACAACCCAAAATACTCAAACACTTGGAAGCTGAATAGCATGTTATTAAATATTGACTGGGTTACCAATGAGATCAAAGAAGAAATGAATTTCATCCTGGAAATGAATGACAATGAAAACACAACAACCCAAAACCTATGGGATGCAATGAAAGCTGTCCTGAGAGGGAAGTTTATAGCTCTACAGGCCTATCTCAAAAAACAAGAAAAAATGGTAGTAAGTCACCTAACTCTACAATCATCTAAGAATTAGAAAGAGAGAAAAAGAAAAGCACAGCGTGAGCAGAAGGAAGGAGGTAATAAAGATTAGAGCAGAAATAAATGACATAGAGACCAAAAAAACAATACATAAAACCAATGAAACCAAGAGCTGGTTCTTTGAAATTACAAACAGGATTGACAAACCTCTAGACAGGCTAACCAAGAAGCAAAGAGAGAGGACCAAAATAAACAAAATCAGAAATGATAGAGGCGAAATAAAAACAGACCCCACAGAAATACAAATGATTGTTAAAAAAATACTATGGACAGCTCTACTCCAACAAAAAAGACAACCTAGAGAAAATGGAAAAATTCCTAGAAAATACATCATTCCAAAACTCAATCAGGAAGAATCTAAAAATCTCAATAGGCCAATAACTATGGAAGAAATTGAAGCAGTCATCAAAAAGCTTCCAGCAAAGAAATGCCCAGGACCAGATGGCTTCACAGGGGAGTTTTACCAAACATTTAAGGAAGAACTGAAACCTATCCTCCTCAGGCTACTACAAAAATTTGAAGGGGAAGGAACACTTCCAAGCTCATTCTATGAAGCCAGCATCACCCTAATACCAAAACCAGGTAAAGACAACACCATGAAAGAGAATTACAGGCCAATATTCCTCATGAACATAGATGCCAAAATCCTCAACAAGATCTTAGCAAATCGTATCGAGCAGTACATAAGAAAGATCATAGGCCATGACCAAGTAGGATTTATCCCAGGGATACAAGGATGGTACAATATCCGCAAGTCAATAAACGTGATACATCACATAAACAAATTGAAAGAAAAAAAAATACATGGTCATATCAGTTGATGCAGAAAAGAATTTGAAAAAATCCAATACCCATTTATGATAAAAACTCTCAGAAAGGTGGGAGTATAAGGATCATACCTCAACATGATAAAAGCCATTTATGACAGCCCACAGCAACATCATACTCAATGGACAAAAACTACAACCATTTCCCCTAAGAACAGGAACAAGACGGGGATGCCCACTCTCACCACTCCTGTTCAACATAGTCCTGGAAGTATTAGCCATTGCAATTCGGCAAGAAGAAGAAATAAAAGGCATCCAAATTGGAAAAGAGGAAGTAAAACTGTCCTTTTTTGCAGACAACATGATATTATACATACAATACCCTAGTGACTCCATCAAAAAACTACTAGACTTAATTAATGAATGTGGCAATATAGGAGGATACAAAATTAACCCCAAGAAATCTGAGGCATTTCTATACACCAATAGTGAACTTTCAGAAAGAGTGACTAAAAAATCTATCCCATTTACCATCGCACCAAAAAAATTAAGTTACCTAGGAATAAACCTAACTAAAGAGGTAAAAGACCTCTACTCAGAAAACTACCAGATGTTGAAAAAGAGATAGAGGAAGACATAAACTGATGGAAGAACATACCGTGTTCATGGATTGGTAGAATCAACATCATTAAAATGTCCATACTACCCAAAGAAATCTATAAATTCAACGCACTTCCCATTAAAATACCAACGGCATACTTCACAGATCTAGAACGAACTCTCCAAAAATAAATCAGGATTATAAAATGACCCCGAATAGCTGCAGGGATCCTGGTAAAGAACAAAGTAGGTGGGATCTCAATACCATATATCAAGTAGTATTACGAAGCCACTGTTCTTAAAACTGCCTGGTACTGGCACAAGAACAGACATATAGATCAATGGAATAGAATAGAGAGCCCAGAAATCGGCCCAAACCAATATGCTCAATTAATATTTGACAAAGGAGGCAAGAACATCCAATGGAGCCAAGATAGTCTCTTCAATAAATGGTGTTGGGAAAATTGGACTAATATATGCAAGAAAATGAAACTAGACCACTAACTTACACCATACACAATAATAAACTCAAAATGGATAAAGGACTTAAATGTCCGACGGGAAACCATAAAAATTCTAGAAGAATCCAAAGGCAACAAAATCTCAGACATACACCGAAGCAATTTCTTCACTGATACAGCTCCTAGGGCACTGGAAAGTAAAGAAAAAATGAATAAATGGGACCACATCAAAATAAAAAGCTTCTGCACAGCAAAAGAAACCATCAACAAAACAATGAGAGAACCCTCTGTGTGGAAAAACATATTTGCCAATGTCATATCTGATAAGGGCCTAATCTCCAAAATTTATAGGGAACTCATACAACTTAACAAAAGGAAGATAAACAATCCAATCAAAAAATGGGCAAAGGATCTAAATAGACACCTTTCACAAGAGGACATTCAGAAAGCCAAGAGACATATGAAAACATGCACAAAGTCACTAATCATCTGAGAGATGCAAATAAAAATAATAATGAGGTACCATCTCACACCTGTCAGACTGGCTATCTTCCACAAATCAACAAAGGATAAGTACTGGAGAGGATGTGGAGAAAAAGGAACACTTGTGCACTGCTGGTGGGAATGCAGACTGGTACAGCCACTATGGAAGACAGTATGGAGTTTCCTCAAAAAACTAAAAATGGAACTCTCATTTGACCCTGTGATCCCACTTCAAGGAATATATCCCAAGAAAGCACAAACACCAATCAGAAAGGATATACGCACCCATTTGTTCATAGCACCACAATTCACCACAGCTAAGATCTGGAAACAGCCTAAGTGTCCATCAGTAGATGAATGGATTAGAAAACTGTGGTACATCCACATGATGAAATACTATGCTGCTGTAAAAAAGAAGGAACTCTTACCATTTTCAATGGCATGGATGGAACTGGAGAGCATTTTGCTAAGTGAAATAAGCCAGTCAATGAAGGAAAAATACCTTTCATGGATAATAAAGACCATTATAAACTTATGAACAATAATAGATACAGAGGCAGAGCTGCCTCAAACAGATTGTCAAACTGCAGCTGGAAGGCCAGGGAGGCTTAGGGGGCAGGAGGGAGGAGGGTAAGAGATCAACCGAAGGACTTACGTGTATGCATATAAGCAAAGCCAATGGACATAAGACATTGGGGGGTAGGGGAGGCCCTGGGATTGTCAAATGCAGGGGGAAAAAAGTACACATATGTAATACTCTTTGTAATATTTTAAGCAATAAAACAATTTAAAAAATGTTAAAAAAATAAATAAATAAATATCTAAAACATGTCCAACTCATTAATTACTAGTCTTTTGGTGATCCTGTAAAATGTATGCCACTCTCATGATTGTTATTAAAAGTATCATTTTCGCCATGCTTTTATTTCCCAGTCTGTCATTTAAAATTTGGATACATGAGACATTCCTCACAATTTAAGGAATATCTCTGCCTAGCTTAAGAGAATTTGCACCCCACCCAATTTTGGACTGAGCCTCTTGTACTGAGCCCCATCACTTTATTACAGATGTTACAAAATAAACCCAAGAGTGTTTTTCTTTATAAGATGGTGAAAATGACACAAGGGAAATTGACAGGCTGTATTTAGGCAATAAGATCAGTGTTTCCATAATAATAGGCAGTTCATAAATAATAATGACCATATTCCAAGGTAAACATTAAAGCCAATGAAAGCCAGTAATTTATCTCTGCTGCCAAATTTGCCAAAGTAAATGACTTAGATGGTGATAATTGGTTTTGGAATCTCAAAATTGTAAAAACTTAAATAAAAAGTTGTAACTAAAATGAAGGCTTTGTGGTGAAGTTTTTCAGTAATAATTATAAATAAATATATTGATGGTGAGGGTGCAGTCACTGAGGAGAGGGCTGACTGCGCTCTCTGTTGGAGGAAAGGGCCAGTGGATCTTCTCCCTGTAAAAGCAGAGAACCTGGAAAAGCAATCTTAGATGTTATCTCTTAAGGAAAAATGTGGTGGTTTTAAAATTCAAATGGCTACAGGCCTTCTTCCCTTTTCCCCCTTCTTCTTTGGCAACCTCATATGTCTAAACATACCCTTTCAAAAGTGACTTAAAACTTTGGAGTTTGCTAAATTAAGTAACAAAAATTTTTAAATCTCTAAATATTTTGAAATTAAAAAAAAATGTAATACTAATCTGAGTTTGCCTTTTATGAAAACCTAAAAAAGAGATTTGAACCTATTAAGTAAACTAGAGGCCCGCTGCACATAAATTTCTGCACTTGGGGGGCTCTTTAGCCTGTCCTGTGCCCTCTTGCAGTCTGGGAGCCCTTGGAGGATGTCCACTTGCCAGTGGGGAGCAGGGCTAAGCTGCAGTCGGACAATGTTAGTGCTGCTGAGGAGGGGGGAGCGGCTCCCACCACCACCACTCTACTGGCAGCCATAAGCCTGCCTTGTGGCTGAGAAGAGCTTGCCCTGAGGGAGTGCACTGTCCGCCAGGGGCAGGACCTGCATTGAGCGTCTGCCCCCTGGTGGTCAGTGTGTGTCATAGTGACCAGTCATTCCCAGTCGTTCTGCAGTTAGGGTCAATATGCATATTACCCTTTTATTGTATAGGATAGGTCTTAAATAATTTTATTTGAAATATATCCTTAAAAATGTGAAGGTATTATTATCCTAAGAAATGCTAAGTATTTAACTTGCCAACTAAAGTTTAATGCTTCTAAAAGTTAAAAGTTCAAATTATATTGGGAGAAATTATATGCTTGTAATGATAAAATGCATAAAGTTTAGAAATTCAATTTTAAGAAAAATAATTTTTGCATTTCCTCTGGAAAAATTTAGTAGTTAAACATATATTGTAGTCCTTATGTGTTCTACGCGTCGTTAAATTTCAAGCTAGGATATAATATATATTGGCCCTATTAAAAGCAGGATTAACACTATGGTCTGAACCAAATTGTTAATATAAAAACCAGTTTAAATTTAATTGATATATTTTAGAATAGTTATATGTATAACAAATGTATAACGTAATCTTTTGGTTATACATACATATTTTGATAGTCTTTCCATGTTAAAGTTCAAGACTTTAACCAAGAGATAGCTCTGTAACATTTCAAGGACGCTGGAATAATTCAATAATTTTCTCTCTTTTTAAAAGAAATATTTTTAAACCAGATTAGGCTGATCTAATAAACTTGAAATCTCCTGAAGCTTCATCAAATAAAAATTACTGTGTTCTATTTAGATACACGTATTTTAAAAGTTATAAAATTTTCAACCTCTAAGGAAGGGCAGGATAAAGTTGCTGCATACTTCTTAAGCAACATTGGATTATTCAGCAGCAGAATTTTAAGATGGGAGACCTGACAGCCTGATCTTTAGATAGGCCAGGAGGTAGTGCAACATCTGTACTTCATAGGGCAAATGTATAAGTTTACTTACTTTGCTTTCTCAATAAAGATGCATACTTTATTCAAGTAATAATTTAGCTTTTTACAATATAATCAATGTCTCATATAAACTCAGTTATGTTATGGCCAGATTTCAGGATCCCCATGAGACCACACCAGGGAGCCAGCCATGTCCAATGCAAAAGTATAAGAGTCTTTATTCAAACCCAGGCTTGGCTCCCCTACCCTCCTTACTGACGCAGAGAGAGCAAGTGGCAGAGAGAGCTAGCCCTGTGGGAAGAGGGATTTTATAGGGGGTTGGAGTAAGGGGAGGAGAAAGGACTGTGGCCCCTGCCAATTGGCCAGGCGCAAGTCAGTGTCTTATTACACAGGATGTGGTCATATCTATGGCGTGCACTTCCCTTGATTGTCATTGGTTAGTTTAAAGAAGTTCTGGGTGTGGATAGCAGAGGCTTGGGCTTCCAGGAAGAAGCCTTGCTGAGCACATGGCTGCTCCAAAATGGAGGATCCAGGGTAAGATTGAGGGCGTATCCCTTACCCTGGGGCAAGATGGAGGGCGTAGTCCTCACCCTTTCAAGTTATATGAGAAGCAGATATTTTATTAGCAATTGGTTTTAACACAGTCCATGGTAAAATTTTTGTACCTATGCAAATGAGCGCCAGCCAAAAGAATGCTGTTTAAAAGTAAATTTTAAGCCAAGTAAAAAGGAGAAACTTTTAAATCACTTCTGCTACTTTTGACAAGGTAAAAAAAACTTATTCGCCCTAACCAGTTAGGCTCAGTGGATAGAGCGTTGGCCTGTGGACTCAAGGATCACATGTCCCTTTCTGGTTAAGGGCATGTGCCTTGGTTGTGGGCACATACCCAGTGGGCAGTGTGCAGGAGGCAGCTGATCGATGTTTCTCTCTCATCGATGTTTCTAACTCTCTATCCTTCTCCCTTCCTCTCTGTAAAAAATCAATAGAAATATATATAAAAAACACAAAAATACTCATTAAGCATTAAATCTCACCATTAATAAGACACCATAAGTAAAAAGATAGTTAGTTTTACTTAATCTGTATGCATTACAGTATTGGCCAGCATACTACTCTCATTGGTATTTCTGAAAAGCAACCAACTTTGTAGCTCTATATCAAAGAAAGAAAAAGACCTTTAAAGGAAACCCCATAACTGTGGCCTAGAAATACTCTGGAAGAAAAAAAAAAAAGGAGATTTCTGTTAAATATGTAGAAAACTGCAATTAAAAACAAATGTATTAGGCCTCAAAAAGAAAACAATTTGCATATTGTCTCCCTAAACAAAGCTTATGCCAATATAATCAAAAACTGATAGCAGAAATCCAATTAGTGTCATTTACTGTTCCCTCCCAATGACAAAGGAAGTTAGGAAATAAACCTTATGTTAGACTGATTTAAATTAGCAAATGAAAATAAAAGAATATTCAGGGGAACTTAGTTGTAATAAGCAGAAACTTATTCCTGGAGCAGTCACTTTTTTACTGATTGTTCATCTCATGGTAAAGCTGCTTATAATGCAATGAATTCAGACCAAGTCATTCAGACCAATCATACTTCTGTGCAAAGAATCAAATTAGAAACTATCAAGGTTGACTTACAGGATTTTCAAAAGCCTCTTCACATTATCTCTGATCTGCCTCTGCTGCTGGCCTGGTAAACAGAACTGCAACTACTCAATTAAAATGTCTGGGTGACCAAAGCCTTTCTATACTATTTAAACAAGTCCTGGTCCTTTAACAACAGGAAATGAATATGCCTATCAGTTATTTTATTAAGGAGGCCACAGAATTTCACAAGCTTTTACATCAGCTTGCCAAAATATTGTACAGCCGGCAAAACATTATCAAGAAATGCCCTCCTTGCATGTTACATCTGCTACAACAGCCTCTAAAATCCCAACTTGAAAAACAAAAGTGGGGGAATAGTGAAGAACTCTCCTGAAAGTAGACCACACCAAGCCTTAATTACTTTAATTTTTTCTCTTGTAATGCTGATGGCAAGACACCCATGGAATTACACTGGTGTCAGAATAAGTCAAAGCAAAATGGTCTGGTTAATGGAAAGATACCAAGTCTGGTTAATGGAAGGGTCTCTTTATTAACCTGTGGTCGAGGATATGCTTGTGTATTTTCAGAAAACTCCTCCAAGCCTCTGTGGATTCTTGCAACATGAACCTTAGAGAGGAACTGCCCAGAGTACTCCAACCACAGATAGCATTGGCCCCAAGCAACATGCTGAGGAGATAGAGGAGAAACAGTCCAGCGATGGGAAATGGTGAAGATGACTTGCCATGCTAGCTGTCATCAGCTGTGGTTAGGTGCCAGTGGCTCTTGACGAAGCCAAAAGAAGTCAGACCTGCATTGTAATTTCTCACTGTTTGTCCAACATCCAGAACTCGAACATCATTGCTGACATGTCACAAGGTAACAGTGACAGGGAAAGAGACCCATTAAGAACTTCTAGTACAAAAAGAAGCCTACTATGGACTAATTCCTTAAATATGTGAAAACGATGTTTAAAAGGACATGAAGGAACTCAATTGTTTTCATTGAATCTCCTTACATTTGCTTTTTAGAATAACCAATATTGTCTCTCTCTCTTGTTCTTCTATGTTTACTTCTAGTCTGAAGATATAGAATGAAAAGTCTTAAAAGGACCTAATCCCATCAAATGGCAGCTTTCTAAATTAATTAAGAAAACAGAAAGGGGGAAATTTGGGGCAAAGACCAACAGTAGTCCTGCAGAAGGCGAATGGACTTTGATATTCAGCATGTCTGAAAATAAGCATTTTGTTACCCTGCTGTGGGAAAAATGGCTGAAGACAACCTCCTAACATGACAATACTTTTATTGTTTACCAAACTTTACCTTTGATATGCTGTTTTGCTTTGCTACAGGGCAAATCTGTATTCAAGTAAATAAAAGATGTTTTGTCCTCGGTTTCCAATAGCCACTCCACTAGAGAGGAAAGCAGTACACAGAATAGAAGAGATAATAAAGATCAGAACAGAAATAAACAACGTACGGATGAAAAATATAATTCAAAAGGTCAATGAAACCAAGAGCTGGTTCTTTGAAAGAATTAACAACATTGATGAACCTCTAGTCAGGCTCAGCAAGAAACTAAGAGAGGACCAAAGTAAACAAAAACAGAAATGAGAGACGTGAAGTAACAAACGACTCCACAGATATACAAAAGATTGTAGATAATTACAATGAACAACTCTACTACAACAAACTGGACAAGCTCAACAAAATGGACACAATCCTACAAAAAGGCAAATTTTCAAAACTCAATCAGGAAGAAGCAAAAACTCTGAACAGACTGATAAATACTGATAAAATTGAAACAGTAATCAAAAAGCTTCCAAAAAACAAAAAGCCCTGGACCAGATGGCTTAACAGGGGAGTTTTACTAAACATTCAAAGAAGGAGTAAAACCAACCTTTCTCACACTATTTCAAATAATTCAAGAGAAAAGCATACTTCCAAGCTCTTTTTATGAAGCCAGCATTACCATAATCCCAAAACCAGAAAAAGACACCACAAAGGAAGTGACTTATAGGACAATATTCTAGATGAATATTGATGCTGCCATCCTCAACTAAATTCTAGCACACCAGATGCAGCATTACATTAGAAAGATCATACACCATGACGAAGTGGGATTTATTCCAGGGATGCAAGGATGGTACAATATCTCAAATCAGTGAACGTGAAACATCACATAAACTATTTGAGAGAGAAAAATCACACAATCATATCAATTGGTGCAGAAAAGGCATTTAACCAAGTGCAACAGCCTTTTCTGATAAAAACACTCAGCAAAGTAGGAATAGAAGAATTATCCTCCCACATAATAAAAGCCTTATATGACAAACCTATAGCCAACATCATACTCAATGGGCAAAAACTAAAACCATTTCCCTCTAGAACAGGAACAAGGCAGGGATGCCCACTCCTGTTCAACACAGTGCTGGAAGTCCTAGTCAGGGTGATCACAAAGAAAAAGAAATAAAGGATTCCCAAATTGGAAAAGAAGAAGTAAAGTGTCACTACTTGCAGAGGACATGATACTGTACATGGAAAACTGCAAACACTCCTTCAAAAATTTAGTAAACTTATTAAATGAATTTGGAAATGTAGCAGACTACAAAATTAACGCCAAGAAATATATGGCATTTTTATACACCAATAGTGAACTTACAGAAAGAGAGATTGAAAAAAGAATCCCATTTATCATCCCACTAAGAAAATTAAGATACCTAGGGATAAACTTAGCTAAGGAGGTAAAAGACCTCCACTCAGAAAACTAGAAGATGTTGAAAAAAGAGATAGAGGAAAACATAAATAGATGGAAGAACATACCTTGTTCATGGATTGGTAAAAACAACATTATTAAAATGGCTATACTACCCAAAGCAATCTATAGATTCAATGCACTCCTCATTAAAATACCAACAGCATATTTCACAGACCTAGACGCAACTCTCCAAAAATACATATGGAATAAAAAAAAGACCACGAATAGCGGCAGCAATCCTGAGAAACAAGAACAAAGTAGGAGGGATCTCAATACCAGATATAATGCTTTATTACAAAGCAACTCTGCTCAAAACTGCCGGACACTCGCACAAGATAAGACATATTGGCCAATGGAATAGAATAGAGAACCCAGAAACCAATCCAAACCACTAAGCTCAATGAATATTTCACAAAGGATGCAAAAACATACAATGGAGATAAGACAATCTCTTCAATAAATGGTGCTGAGAAATTTGGTCAGACACATGAAAAAATGAAACTAGACCACCAACTTACACCATGCACAAAAATAGGCTCAAAATGGATAAATTATTTAACACATAAAGTTGGAAACTATAAAAATATTAGAGGAAGCCACTGGCAGCAGAGTCTCAGATATATGCTGAAGCAATATCTTCACCGACCCAGCTCCTGGGGCAATGGAAAATAAACTTAAGATAAACAAATGGGACAACATCAAAATAAAAAGCTTCTTCATAGCAAAAGAAACCATCAACAAGACAACAACAAAGCCCACTGCATGGGATAACATATTTGCCAATGTTCTCTCTGATAAGGGTTTCATCTCCAACACTTACAGGGAACTTATACAACTTAACAAAAGGAAGATAAACAACCCAATCACAAAAATGGGCAACAGACCTAAATAGATACTTTTCCAAGAGGCAAAAGGAAGGCCAAGAGACACATATAAAGAGCCTCAGAGTCACTAATCATCCGAGAGGTGCAAATCAAAAGGACAATGAGGTATCACCTCAAAGTTGTCAGAATGGCTATCTTCAACAAATCAACAAAGGGCAAGTACTGGTGAAGATGCGGGGGGGGGGCGGGGGATAGAGGAACCCTCCTTCACTGCTGGCGGAATGCAGACTGGTGCAACCACTATGGAGAACAGTATGGAGATCCCTAAAAATCTAAAAACAGAACTCCCATTTGACCCAGTGATCCCACTTCTAGGAATATATCCCAGGAACCTAGAATTACCAATCAGAAAGGATACATGCACCTCTATGTTCACTACAGCACAATTTACAATAGCTAAGATTTGGAAACAGCCTGAGTGCTGGTCAGCAGATGAGTGGGTTAAACAACTGTGGTATATCTACACACTGGAATAGTATGCAGCCGCAAAAAATGAAGGAGCACTGACCATTTTGCCAACAGAAGGTTTACATAATGCTGATTTTCAGCCCTGCAGAATATGAAAGTCCATTAGCCTTCTATTGGAATTCTCGCATTGATATGCTCACTACTGTTCATCTTTACCCCAGCATCCCCCCCTTTTTTTATTAATTAGTTTAGAAAGGTCTATGCCATTTGCAGGGCTCAGATCCTTTTAAGACTTATCAATCTGCATCTTCAGACTAGAAGTAAAAGTAGAAGGAAAAGAAAGAGAGGCAATAGTGGTTATTCTGAAAAGGAACTGTAGGAAGATACAATGAAAAGGATTCAGGTCTTTCATGTCCTTTTAAGTATCATTGTCAGGTATTTAAGGACTTATTTCTTTCTAGACTTCTTTCTGGGCCATCAGTTCTTTATGGGTCCCTTTCCCCGTCACTGTCCCCTTGTGACATGTGGCAGTGATGTTCAAGTTCTGGATGGTGGACAACAGTGAGAAATGACAATGACATTTTTGGCTTTGCCCAGGGCAACCTGTACTCATGCACACCTGATGAGTGCTACCATGGCAAGGTGTCTTTACCATCCCCCATCTCTGGATGTTTCTCTTCTGTCAGTGTAGTGCTAGGGCCACTTCTATCTGTGGTTGGAGTAGTCTGGTCAGTTCCTCTCTCAGATTCATGTTGCAAGAATCCACCCAGGCGTGGAGGAGTTTTCTGGAAATACACAAGCATATCCTGGACCAAAGGTTAAAAAAGGGACCCTTCCATAAGCCAGACTCGGTATCTTTCCATTTAACCAGACCATTTTTCTTTGGCTTATTCTTTCAACAGTGTCTTTCCATGGGTGTCTTGCCATCAGCATTGCAAGGGGGAAAAAAATTAAAGTAACTAAGGCTTGGTGTAGTCTACTTACAAGAGATTTGTTCACTATTCCCCCACTTTTGTTTTTCAAGTTCTGATTTAGAGGCCTTTGTAACAGATGTAACATGCAAGGGGGACATTCCTTGATAATCTGTTTTGCCTGCTGTACATTATTTTGGCAGGCTGATGTAAATAAAAGCTGATGAGATTCTGTGGCCGGTTTTAGTAAAATAAGTAATTAATAGGTTTATACATTTCCTTTTGTTCAAGCACCAGGTCTTGTTTAAATAGAATAGATAGGGTTTGGTCACCGAGCCATTTTAATTGGGTAGTTGAAGTTTTCTTTACCAGGCCGACAGCATAGGCAGATCAGAGAAAATATGAAGAGGCTTTTGGAAATCCTGCGAGCCAGCCTTGATCCTTTCTAATTCAGTCCTTTGCACAGAAGTATGACTGGTCTGAATGTCTTGTTCTGAATTTATTGCAGTATAAGCAGCTTTACCATGAGATGCACTATCAGTAAAAACAGTGACTGCTCCAGGAATAGGTTTCTACCTATTACAACTAAGTTCCCATGAATATTCTTTTATTTTCATTTGCTAATTTAAATTAGTCTAAAATAAGGCTTATTTCCTAACTTCCTTTGTCCTTGGATGTGGACACTAAATGACACTGATTGGATTTCTGCTATTAGTCTTTGAGTATATTGAAATAAACTTTGTTAGGGGAGGCAAAATGCAAATTGTTTACTTTTTGAGGCTTAATTGATTTATTTTTAATTACAGTTTTCTAGATATTTGAAGGGAATCTCCTTCTGCTTTTTCTCCAGAGTTTTTCTAGGCCATATTTGTGGAGTTTCTTTTAAAAGCCTTTTTTTTTCTTTTAAAGAGAGCTACAAACTTAGTTGCTTTTCAGAAATACAAATAGGATAGGGATGCAAACAAGATGCAAGCATTTACCATGTACATGGGTGGGAAGAATTAACATCATTAAAATGTCCGTATAACCTAAAGAAATCTGTAGATGTCAGGCAATCTCTATTAAAATAACAATGGCATAAATCATAGATGCAAAACAAATACTTCAAAATGTATAAGCTTCCAATGAAGACTCTGAGTAGGTGCAGAAATCTTGAGAAAGAAAAACAAAATTGGAGGGCTCACAATACTGGAAATCAGGTTATACTACAAAGCGATTGCTAACTAAAGAGTCTCCAACTGGCACAAACACTGACATATTGACCAATGGGACACAATAGGGACCTCAGAAATCCCTCAGAGCCATTAAGCTCAATTAATATTTGACACAGGGTGAATGGGAATTAATGGAATAAAAACAGTGTCTTCAATAAATGGTGTTGCGAAAATTGGACAGGTATTTGCAGAAAAATTAAGCTCTATCTCTAACTTATACCTATACTATAGAAGAAACCCATAAGAGCAAAAAAGTACTTAAATATGAGTTGTGATACCATAAAAATCCAAAGGGAAGACTTAGGCAGCAACATCTCACTCTTTGAGCAGAGTTTTCACAGACACCTTGCCTAGGGCTAGAGAAAGAAATGAAAAACTAAAGAGATGGACTGCATCAAAATAGAAAGCTTCTGCACAGCAAAAGACACAAGCATCAACATGAAAAGAGAAACTACTCTATGGGAAAAAGTATTTGCCTATAATGAATCTGATTAGGCAGCATTTTTCCAAAATACATAAAGATCTTACACAAATTCATAAAATGAACACAAACATTTCATGCAAAAATGGGCATAGGACCTGAATAGTCACTCCTCCCAGGAGGAAGTAAGAAGGGTGAAGGCACATATGAAAAAACGCTCAACATCACTAACCATCTGAGACTTGGAAATGAAAATGACAATGATGTACCACCTGGAACATGCCAGAACGGTCATCATGAATAAATCAATAAACAGCAAGTTTGGAGGGGACACAGACTTTTGTAATCACTATGGAACACAGGGTGGAGATTCTTACAAATGTTAAAAATGGAACCACTGTTTTATCCTGGGACAGACGTCTAGGAATGATACCCTAAAAATCCCCAAATACCATTCAGAAAGAATATATGCACCCCTGTGTTTATGGCATCATTGTTTACAAAAACTAAGAGGGGAAACAACTCTAGTACCCATCAATAGAGGAGTGAATAAAAAAGCTGTGCTACGTTTCCAGGATTGGAACACTTTGTAGGTATGAAAAAGAAGGATCTCCTTTCCTTTGAGAGTACAGGAATCTTGGGATTTTTATGTATGTGAACTAAACCAGCCAGAGAAGGACAGATACCTCATTATTGCATGCACTTATATGTGAAATTTAATGACAAAATCAACTGATGGATCAAATAGAATCAGAGGCATGGAAACGTGGAAAAGACTCATGAACCTCAAAAAGAAGTGGATTAGCTATGTTCTGGCGAGATTAACTAAAGGACCTTTATTCATACATACGTCACCCTTGGACACATGTAACAGGGTGTTGAAGGGCCAGGGTAAGGCTGAAACCTGGCAGAGTGGAAACTGGGGGCAAAATGGGGCAGGGAATCATTAATATTTTCAACAATATTAAGGATACAAAAAAATGCACATTCTTAAAAGTAAGCTTGTGCATGTTGCTTCACTTGAATATTTGAAAGGCAGTGTAATAAAAGTTATGTTCTTTGGCTTATAATTAATTTTTTGCTATGTGTCTATTTTTAACCATTTAGAGCACAATGGTGGAAGTTGAGAGACCTAGAAGCTGTTTGTAGGAGGCCTGGGTATACAGAGCAATGAAAAAACACTTGAAAGAGTGTTTGGAAAATTTGGTCCTTTAAGAGAAGGTATGTCTTAGAATGCCTACCTGCTTAGACTAAGCATATAGTAAATAGTAACATGGACCACATAAGTTAGACTACTTTATGTTCTTCAAAGTATAATTATAACTTTATTTTTCTATATTCTGTTCTTAAAGCACTTCTAGAAATGAGTTAAACAATTTGTTATAGGGAACCCCAAAGCCAGAGATGATGTAATTGGACAGCCCCTGGAATGGAAGGGAGAGCACTTCCTACCCCTCCCCCATCAGGTCTTTGCATGTACATGAGAAGAAATGTAGCCGAGTGATATTCAGCATCATTTTAGTAACACAAAGAACTATGTAAAAGAGCAAAGCTAGCAAATTTATTTAAAAAGCAATGTAGGTCTAACTATGGTAATTCACCTTTGGTAAAGCACAGGTGTGATCTTAACTACTCTGATTTGCCCAGTGGGATTCAAGGGAATTTATAAATCTCTCCTTCTATAGGATTCAAGGTTCCTATGCCCAGTATCTTGGGCACAGACTACATTTCAAGGTCTCCTTTTACTGGCCATAGCTGTCTCAGAGTTGATGAGAATGTCTGGCAATTTTTATCTTGGCAAGTCCCAAGGCTGTTGATTCTTTCCTTAGTGAGTGAGATATAGTCCCCTTTCCCCCTTTTCCCAAGGTAGCAGGCTGTTTTGTTTAGTGGGCAAGACAAAACTGTCCCTTCTGTATAGCCTCTTCTCACTCCCACCTTAGAAGTTCCAGGGTGATTTTGCTATATAGTCTCTCATGTGAGAAGAGAGTTATTAACCACTTGGGCTCAGGTGTCCCTGGCGGGGGAGGATTAAGGACTTTCTACAAGCTGTACAAACTGGCCAGGCTTGATTTTCTTGTCTCAGTTTCTCTATTCCACTTGCCCAAGAATTAGTCTGCCTACTTGCAAACATGTTACATATTAATTTGAATGTTACATGTTAATTTGAATGTTTCTCTTTTATTATATAGGATTGGGTGTTGTATTTTGTCAAATACTTTTTCTGCATCAATTGATATGAATATCTCTCAATTTGTTTAACATAGAGGCCTAATATGAAACTTGTGCACTTGGGGGCAGGGGTTGGGTGTCCCTCAGCCAGGGCTGTGCTCTATGACAGTTCTGGAGCCCTTGGGGAATGTCTGGCTATGTAAGTGGGCCTAAGGCATCAGTCGGATATCATTAGCGCTGCCAAGGAAGCCAGAGAGGCTCCTGCCATCACTGCTATGCTTGCGGGTTTTTGAGCTGGGCTTTTCAATGAGTGTTTTCCATTTCCGGAGATAGGGATTACCAGGGGGCAGCTCCTGCACTGTGTGTCTGCCCTCTTGTGGTCAGTGTGTGTCATAGCGAGTGGTCATTCCACTGTTCTATCAATTTGCATATTAGCCTTTTATGATATAAGATTAAGGGGCTCTGTGAGAATTTTTCAAACCTTAGAGATCTTGAAAATATCTAACAGGATAAATTTTATCTGGCATGTGTCATTTAAAATTCTAAATTCCAGTAGGTTTGATAAATGAGGGAGCAAGAAACAAGTCCAGAGGCTTTGTTTTTATTACCTTGGAGAATCCTGAAGATGCTACAGATGCCGCCAAAGAAATGAACGGAAAAGTGAGTCTTTTAATAAAAGTCTAGCACTGTGGTTCAAGTAACAGTATTTCTAGGTTTCCTTCTTATTTTCAAAGTTCCATAATACCATATGAGCCATGATTATTTAGCCATCACTTTTCTTTTTGTCACAAATGTGCTGGACTGTGGGGTTGGAAGGATGGTGAAATGTCCTTTCTGCATAGCAACATACTACATTAAACTTAGTTTCTTCTAGATATGAATACAAATGGAATCAGGGTTTAAGCCTTCAGAGACCTTTCTAATTTAGAACAGCCTGAACCCCTCCCCCTAGAAAGATATTGACAGCAGAAGTCAGGTCACTCTTGGTAAAAAGCTAATGCAAATGATGCAAATATTTCCATAGCATAAAATAGTCCACAAAGACAAGTTGGAAAAGGTGACTTCCCTGTACTTTTCACAAAATGGTCTTGAAAAGTTGGTATGCATTTTTTTTTAAAAGTATTTGTAGTGATTTCAGAGAGCAAGGGAGAGGGAGAGAGCAATAGAAACATGAATGATGAGAGAGAATCATTGATTGGCTGTGATCTCCTTATCCCCCACTGGGGATTGAGCCAGTGACTTGGCCTTTTCCCCTGACCAAGAATGGAATGGTGACCTCCAGGATCACAATTGGATGTTCAACCCTCACAGAGTCACAGCAGATGGGCTAGGTATTTCGTTCCTAAATGCAGGAAATGATGTGATTAGGAAATTGGATGTGCCATAACTAATTGACCTTCCCACCCTGAACTTTTCTCCGGTTAATTATTTTTAAATCATGTAACACGACTGATTTTATAAAATGTATATATCCTGATTTATTTTAAAGTAGTTCCTTTTATTGGGTCTTAATGTGCTAGTGATGGAAATAGTCTTATTTCTCTTTAATCTTAAAGTCTAGCCAATGTAAGTGTGTCCTATATCCTTCAAAGTTGCCTGTGGTTGTTGCAGAAGTATTCCTTAATATTATCCTCAGGTCACTCCATTAGGGCCTCTTTTTGTGTACATATTTTCTTTGGTTCTGTTATATTTTCAGATACAGTGGGGCCTTGACTTATGAGTGTCCCAAATAACGAGTTTTTTGAGATCCCAGATGTCTCTCGGCCGTCTGTTTGCTTTGAGTTGCAAGATAAAATTTTGGTTACAAGCCAAATGATGCCTCACTGCTAGTTGGTGCAGGGAACCTCACAATGAACACCACAACATCAACCCAGCATCACGTGTCTCATTCATTCACTGTTGAATTGACATACACGTAATTTGAGGTACGAGCTCCATCACAGAATGCATTGAACTCCTAAGTCAAGGCCCCACTGTATTTCCAATATACCATAACTTTATTTTAAGCCATGTTCTTTTGGATTTATTAAGAATCACTCTTCCCTGGGACAAGTTAACATATGCAGATTTCTACATCAATAACCAAGATTGTGCTTTTGCTACATTTTTTATCTTGTATTTACGTTAATTTGTGTGTATACTCATTGTGCCATATATTAAGTTGTTAATCTTCAATGACTTTTAGTACATAAATCACTTATGTCCAAGTCTTTTATTTGGAGAGCTTGTTTTATGATATATTGAAGGAGGTCAGTACATATTGATCCCTTTACTTTACCTTTATCTTTTACGGTTTGGTGATAGCCAAGAGTTGGATTTGTCTCATGATTTTTCTTGAGTTCAGAAGTCCATTTATTTGATTTATGAAGAATAGTTGATGTTGTTTCTCAAGTGCTAATCAGTAGAAAATGTAGTTTGTGTAGATATTATTCCTAAGTTCCTTCTTTCGTGTGATATTTAATAGCCTACACACTGTGCTGCATAATGATTACGAATAAGACAAACTCCCCATTTATTGGACGCTTATTTTCTACCAAAGTCCTGGTTCATGTATTCATGCAGAGATGAGGTTTAGTTGCCCCAGCCCCAATGAATGGGATCAGGGCCAGGCCTGTCAGGAGAAGGAGACTGTAGGAGATTGGCCAGCAATCCTCGCCCCACTATTGGTGGTGCGGCTCGCAGTGGTGAGGTGCCAAGTTGATCTGGGGGGTGGGGATTGACCATGGATGGGGCCGGCCCTCAGAAGGGGCTCTCTCTGTTCCCAAATATGATGGGGGGGGGGAGCGGCGATCCGGTCCAGTGGCCTGGGGGAGAGGCCATAGGTGGTTGACCAGGCAGTCTTGCTCCTGACCTCAGTGGGAGACCAATGGGAAAGTACTGGCTGGAGGGAGGGCTGGTGGGCCGATTCATTTGGTGGGCTTCTATTAGGGGCTGTGCCAGCCAGTGGAATGGCCACAGTCAGCTGGATGGCCTGCCCTGCCCCTGATTAGTGTCAGGCAACCAATCTGGGGTGAGGCTGGGCGGACAGAGTGGCTCCAGAAGGGGTGGCGTAGGCCGGCCTCTCCCTATTGTGGTGGACTGAGATTAGGGTCAGGGATGGTAGTGCGGGAGGGGGGATTTAGCTGGCCTAGGACTCCCCCAGTGCTGGCTGGTTCCTTGGCCATAGTGGGCCTCATAGGACCTGTTGTTCTGGTTGTTAGGGCATTCCAGTCACTGGCTTTTTTAATATATATATATATGGTAAAAATAACAAATATGCAATAAAATTAAGAAAGTATAATCATGCACAAAAAAGACAAGAGGAAAAATATGGGAGGTAATTGTTTTTAGAGGTAGTATGGGCAGTGCATAATGTTTTTATTCATAAAATTAAGGGGATCAAGGTATGTTTGCTGAACATAAAACATTTGGAAGGAAGCAGTGGTGCACAATTCTGTGGAAAATATTTTGGACCCAGAAAGCTCAAGTGATTCCTTTAGGTGGCTGATTCTAGAACTGTGTCTAGTGGCTGTTTAGTTTGTGTCGCTGCCCATCAGTGCCAGGCATCTTGGTGGAATATGTGACTTCAGATTTGTTTCCAAAAAGAGTTCCAAACATCCAAAGAGTTTTATGTGGAACAATTACAATGACCTGAGCTATGTTTACTCAAGTTATATTGATTTGGCTAAAAGATCAACCACCATGAAATTATTGGGAGATTGGGGAATTTTTGCATGTTAGGCAAGTACTATATTTAAAGGTATATTTCTAGGAACTCATCTTTTTATAATCTTCATTGTTTCAAGTATTACATATAGTATTATATATGTCTCCTTATCCCCACATTGTGCCTCCCTGGCCACTCCCACCCTCATCACATGCCCTCACCTCCCTAGTGCCTGTGTCCCTTGGTAATGCTTATTTGCCTGCATGCAAATCCTTTGGTTGATTTCTTACCTCCCCTAGCCTCCTGCCTTCCCTCTGAATTTTGACAGTCAGTCCCATACTTCTGTGTTTCTGGATCTATTTGTGTTGATCAGTTTCTGTTGTTCATTATATCACACAAATGAGTGAGGTAATACCATATTTTTTTCTTTCTCTGCCTAGATTATTCCACTTCCCATAATGCTGTCCATGTCCTTCCATGCTTTTTGGAAAGGGAAGAGTTCTTTCCTTTTTCAGCAGTGTAGTATTCTGTTGTGTAGATGTACCCCACCATTTTTAATCCATTTATCTGCTGATGGGCAATTAGTCTGTTTCCAAATCTTAGCTATTGTAAATTGTGCTTCAATGAACATATGGGTGCATAAATCCATTCTGATTGGTGTTTCTAATTTCTTTGGAAAGACCCACAGTAGTGGGAGTACTTGATCAAAGGGCTGTTCCTTTTTAATTTTTTGAGGAAATTCCGTACTGTTCTCCACAGTGGCTTTACCAGACTGCATTCCCACGAGCAATGCAAGAGGGTTCCTTTTACTCCACATCCTCCTCAGCCCTTGTGGTTTGTTGATTTGTTGATGATAGCCATTCTTACCAGTGTGAGATGGTATCTCATTGTCATTTTGATTTGCACCTCTTGGAAGATTAAGGATTTTTAGCATGTTTTCATATGTCTTTTGGGCTTCTGTATGTGCACTTTTCAAAAGTATCTATTTAAGTCCATTTTTTGCATTGTTTATCTTCCTTTTTTTTTAGATGGCTGAGATCCCTATAAATTTTGGAGGTTAGACCCTTATTGAACATAACATTGGCAAATATGCTCTCCCAAGCCATGGGCTTTCTTGTTTTGGTTTGTTTGTTTGTTTTCTGTGTGTGTTGCTGATGGTTTCTTTTTCTCTGCAGAAGATTTTTATTTTGATGTTGTCTCATTTCTTTATTTTCTCCTTATTTTCCATTACACTAGGAGATATATTGGTAAAGAGCTTCTTGTAATATATCTCATATTTTTTTTCCAATGGATTCTTCCAAGATTTTTATGTTTTCCCTCTTACAATTAAGTCCTTTATCCATTTTGTGTTTATTTTCCTCTATGGTGTGAGGCGGTGGTCTAGTTTAATTATTTTGCATGTATCTATCCAATTTCTCCAACCTCCTGTATTGAAAAGACTGTCTTGACTCCTTTGTATGCTCTTGCCTCCTTTGTCAAATATTAATTAGAAATAAAGGCTCAGGTCTATTTCTATGTTCTCAGCTGTGTTCCATTGGTCTACTAGTACAAATCTGTTCTTGTGCCAGTACCAGCGAGCTTGAGAACAGTGGCTTTGAAATATAACGTGATATCCGCAATTGTGAATGGCACACATTGTTCTTCTTTCTCAAGATTACTGGGACTATTGTGGGTCTTTTGATTTTTTATTGTACATGAATTTCTGGAGACTTGGTTCTAGGTCTGTGAAATATGTCATTGGTATTTTAATGGGGATTCCAGTAAATCTGTAGAATGCTTTGGGTAGCGTGGCCATTTTAATGAGATTTATTCTACCAGTACATGAACATGGTATATTCTTCATTAGTTTATGTATTCCTCTACCTCTTTTTTCAATGTCCTGTAGTTTTCAGAGTAAAGATCTTTTACTTATTTAGTTAAGTTTATTCCTAGGGACCTTCATTTTTTTGATGCAATTGTAAATGGGATTGTTGTTTTTGTTTGTTTGTTTCTTTTTCTGTGAATTCTTTATTGGTGTATCAAAAAGCCATAGATTTCTGGGTGTTAATTTTGTATTCTGCTACATTACCAAATTCATTTATTAAATGAAGAACTTGTTTTATGGTACACTGAAGGCGGTCAATACATATTGATCCTTTTACTTTACATTTATCTTTTAGGATTTGTCGACAGCCAAGAGTTGGATTTGTCTCATGATTTTTCTTGAGTTCAGAAGTCCATTTATTTGATTTATGAAGAATAGTTGATGTTGTTTCTCAAGTGCTAATCAGTAGAAAATGTAGTTTGTGTAGATATTAGTCCTAAGTGTCTTCTTTCAAGTGATATTTAGTAGCCTACACACTATGCTGAATAATGATTACGAATAAGGCAAAATCCCCATTTATTGGGCAGTTATTTTCTTCAGAGGCCTAGTGCTCGATTTTCCACATTGGTGCAGTCTGGCCGGCCCGGCCCCAAACCAGTCCTTTGGTCATCCCTCAGTTGGGTCATGCCACATGCAGCCCTATTGATATGGTAGCTCTTCCAGTACTCACTCATACAGGAGCGGTGACAGTGAGCATCCCCATCTTGTTTCTGTTCTTGGGTGACTTGTTTTCTGTTTTGGCCTATTGAGTATAGTGTTGGCTGTATGTTTGTCATATAAGGCTTTTATTATGTTGAGGTATGATCCCTCTATTCACAGTTTGGTATGAGTTTTTACCATAAAGTGTGTTGGGTTTTGTCAAATTCTTTTTCTTCATCAATTTATATGATTATGTGATTTTTATCTCTCAATTTGTTTATTTTTATCTCTCAATTTGATGTATCATGTGTATTGATTTGGGGATGTTGCACCATCATTTCATGCCCAGAATAAATCCGTGTGCTCATGGTGTATGATCTTTCTGATGTAATGCTGGTTCTGATTTGCTAGGATTTTGTTGAGTATTTTAGAATCTATGTTCATCAGAGATACATTGTCTTGTAATTCTCTTTCTTTGCAGTATCTACATATTCTTTGGAATTAGGGTAATGCTGGCTTCTAGAAATAGCTTGGAATTGTTCCTTCCTCTTGAAGTTTTTAGAAAAGTGTGAGGAGGATAGGTTTTAGTTTGAATGTTTTGTAAAACCTCCTGTGAAGCTGTCTGGCCCATGGCTTTGGATGCTACAAATTTTTCAATGACTGCTTCAATTACCTTCTGGTTATTAGTCTATTCATATTTTTTTATTCTTCTTGATTGAGTTTTAGAAGGTTGTACTTTTTTAGGAATACATCCACTTGTTCTAGGTTGACGAGTTTGTTGGTATAGAGTTATTCATAGTATTTTTAAAACCCTTTTTATTTCTTTGAGGTCAGTTGTTATTTTGCCACTTTTATTTCTGATGGTTTATTTGGGTCCTCTCTCTGTGATTCCTGGTGAGCCTGGAAGAAGTTCATCAATCTTATTTATCCTTTCAAAGAACCAGCTCTTGGTTTTATTGATATTTTGTAGTGATTTTTTTGTCTCCATGTTATTTAATTCTGCTTTGATTTTTACTATTTACTTATTTACTATTTACTTTTACTTAACTAAATAAGTAACAGCTCAGTCTGTGCTTTTCTTGTTGCTCCCTTTCTATTTCTTTAAGTTGTAGAGTTAGATCATTTATTATGTTATTCCTTGTTGTTTTTTGTGGCTGTAATGCTATGAACTTCCCACTCAGAACTGCTTTCAGTGTATACCATTGAATTTGAATTCTTATGTTTTCATTGTCATTTCTTTCCAGGATGTTTTTAATTTCTTTTTTGATGATTTTGATAACACAAACATTGTTTAATAACATACCATTTAGCCTGCAAGTATTTGAATTTTTGTTAATTTTTATTGTAGGTTATATATAATACTAGAGGCCCGGTGCACAAAAATTTGTGCACTCGGGTGGGTCCCTCAGCCCACCCTGTGCCCTCTCGCAATCTGGGGCCCTTTGGGGGCCCCTTCCCCTGGCTGCTGGCACCAGTTTTCCTCCGGTGCCCGGAACCCAGGCCTTTGCTCTTCGCTGGGAGGGGCCCACACGGTGGGCGAGGGGCTTAGCTCTTTTAAAAATACTTCTGAATGTTTGGTAAATAACCCTGTAGGAATCTACTTTCTGAAACATGCTGGTTGTTAAGGGCTGATTTGGGTAATCAACAACATGTATGTTAAAATCCTAATCCCCAGAACCTCAGAATGTACCTGTATATGGAGATAAGATCTTTAAAGAGGGGATTACATTAAATTGTGGCAGTTCCAGTGGGACCCTTAGCCCATCTCACTGAAGTCCTTATAAGAAGAGAAATGTTGGGGTCCAGCCCCAGCAGGTCCAGGGGTTCCCAAAGAAGGAATGACACAGAGGCAGCATTCAGGTTATCATCATAGCCAGGTTCTCTTTTTATTGTCCTGTTACATCTATATTTATACTATTTGATCCTATAAACATGTCTCTATAAGCTTTTTTTTTTTTTTTGCATCGGGTCCATTTATTGGGGGGTCAGTCAAAGCGGGAGCTGGCTAGGGTGGGGTAGGGCAGCAGCCTGTCTGGCCCCTGAGAAACCCAACTTAAGTCCAGAGCCTCGAGGGCTTAGAAGCCAAAGTCTTCCTCCACCTTTATCTGCACGGGGGCCAGCTCCGGAGTCAGCGGGACTCCTGCCCAGTGCCCTTCCTATGGCACTCGCCGCCTCTTCCAACTGCTGGGCCCCTCGCCAGGGGCCGGGCTGCTGGCTTCTGTGGGCGCTGGCGTCCTCCTGGGCGGGGACAGCCCCTCTTTCTCTGGAGGCTCGTTCGCAGTGTTGCCTGGGTTGGGGGCGTCTCTGCCCTGGCTGCCCTCGTCCTCCAGTAAGATGGTGAACTGGCTGGCCTGGTAGTTGTCACCGTAGGAGTCCAGCACCTTCATGAGGAACCTCCGCTCCTGCTGGAGTCTCCATGTTATCCTCTATATCTGATGGAGCCTGTTCAGGACCCGCTCATTCACCTGCTTGATCTCCCTGCAGCTCCGATCCAGCGCCTGGTACTTCCTGCGATTGAGTTCCTGTTGGCGCCGCCCTTGCCGGCCTCAGGCTGCCTCCTCCTCTTCGTCTCGCTCCTGGAGGCTGGAGCTGCCCAGACCCCCAGACACGAACTCCACTTCGGTCTCAAGCTCGCTCTCCAGGATGTGACCACCTTCAGCGGAGGCAGCGCCAGCTCCCAGCCGGGAGGTGCTGAGAACTCCTTAAAACCCACAGCTGCCTTGGACCCTTCTCTCTGCTCCAGCTCCATTTCTCCCTGGCTCCAGGCGCAGAACTTCCAACCTTGCAAGCCTCTAGTTTAAAGTGGCTTGCGAAACTACAGCCCATCCGATTTCACAGCCAGGCACCCATGCCCTGGCCGCTAAGCCTCCTGGGAGTTGTAGTTCTCTATTTCCGGCTTGCCTCCCTCGCCCCACCCCCACCCCAGTCCCAACTGAAAGGCCCTGCTGACTGGTCTAATCCTGCGGCCAGGCATCTGAGTCACCTCGGGTCTTTATTCCTGTCCCGACACCACGCCATCTGACCATGGAGACTCTCCTCTTGCGAGGCCCCTGGGTCTCCTTCTGGGTCTCCTCAGCCCAGGTACTGGATCACGTGCCCCAGCAGCGATACAGCCCTGGTGCCTGGGTCTCCTTCTGGGGCCTGGCTGTATTGCCCCCGGACAGGATGGCGTGCCCCAGCTGTGACGCAGCCCCGGGCCCTGGGTCTCCTTAGCCTGGGCACCGGATTGCGTGCCCCAGTGGCAAAAACAGCCCCGGCGCCTGGGTCTCCTTCTGGGTCTCCTCAGCCCAGGCACTGGATTGCGTACCACAGCTGCAACTCAGCCCCGGGCCCTGGGTCTCCTTCTGGGGCCTGGCTGCGTCGCCCCTGGGGTCCAGATGGTGTCCCCAGGCAGCTATGCAGCCTGGCCTCTGGCCCCGCCTCTGGGTGTTCTCCCATCACTGGTGATCAGTGATCTGAGAAGCCAGGCAGACATCCGCCTCTTCCCTGCCCCACCCAGCTTCTCCCATTACTGGCCCAGGGCCGGCAAAGGCGGCCAGGTTCTCTTATCACAGAAGCCGGCAAAGGAGGCCTGGCTTCTCCGAGCAAAGGCAGCTCGGTTCTCTGGCTCTTGGCTGCCGCCTGGGTTTCCGATTGCAGTCAGCGGCAGGCAACTTCTTCCCTCCTTCCCCTTTTGCCTCCCAGCATTGCGCCTATGTTGGCAGTTAACTGCGAATCTTAGTTGGCAGTTAATTTGCATATAGCCCTGATTAGCCAATGAAAAGGGTATCGTCATACGCCAATTACCATTTTTCTCTTTTATTAGATAGGATTAGAGTCCCGGTGCACAAAATTATTCCATGAGGGGTGGTGTTGTCCCTTCAGACCAGGCTATACCCTCTCCAATCCGGGACTGCTGGCTACTAATTGCTCACCTGCCTGTCTGCTTGCCTGTCACCCCTAAATGCCCCCCCAGCCCACCTACAGCCCGATCGAAACTCACTGCCTCTACTTGCTGGCCTAATCACTCCTAACTGCCCCACCAGTTGGCCTGGTCTCCCCTAACTTCCCTTGGTCCGCCATGTCACCTCCAACTGTCCCTACCTGCTAGCCTGGTCGTTGTCAACAGCCCCTTCACCAGCCTAGTCACCTTTCAGTGCCTGCCTAATTGCCCCCAACTAAGCCCCTGCCAGACTGGTCATCCCTAACTCTCCCCCTGCCAGTTTGGTCACCTCTTAATGCCCCATCACCTGCTGGCCTTGGCACCTTCAACTTCTCCCCTACTAGGCTGGTTTCATTCTACCATCCCCCTTGTCTGCCTGGTTGCCCCTCATAGCACCCTCACAGGCCTGGTTGCCCCACACAACTTGCTGTTCAGTTTTTTGGTTTTCCCTCACTAAGCCCCACAGCCTGCTTGTTCAGTCATTTGGTTGTCCCTCACTACTAAACCCCAGCCAGCAAGGTCAGAGGCAGCCATCGTGTCAGGGTGTGAGGAATAATTTGCAAATTACCTCTTTATTATATAGTAGTATGCCTTTTTAATCAGAGAAGATGCTTGATATGACTTCCATCTTCTTTAATTTGAACAGAATTGCTTGTGTCTCAAGTGGTGTATCTTTGAAAATATCCCATGTACACTTTAGTAGAATATATATTTTGTATCTTTGGGGTGAACTGTTCTGAAGATGTAGATTAAGTCTGTCTGAACTAGTGAGTTGTTTAGGATTGTTGTCCCCTGTAATGGCCTTCATTTTAAAGTATATTTTGTCAGATATGTTTATTTCTTGTCTAGCTTTTCTATTTGCATGCAAAATTGTTTCCATCCCTTCACTGTCATTCTGTGTGAGTCTTTTGTTTTGAGGTGGGTCTCTTGTTGACAGCATATAGTTCAGTCATATTTTTGAATCCATTCTGCAACCCTCCGCCTTTTGATTGGAGCATTTAGGCCATTTACATTGAGTTATTATTGATAGGTACTGATTCATTGCCATTTTAATTCTGTATGCCTAAGTTTCCCTCTGATTTCTTCTTCTCATTACAGCAGTCCCTTTAGGATTTCTTGTAATTCTGGCCTTGTGGTGTTGTATTCTTTAGCCATTCCTTCTCTGGGAAGCTCTTTTATAACCATCTATTTTGAATGACTGCCTTACTGGATATAGTAATCTTGCTTTCCATTACCTTAAGTACTTCATGTCATTCCCTTCTGGCCTGTAGAGTTTCTGATGAGAAACCAGGTGTCAGCGCTCATTGGAACTTTATTGTAGGAAACACATTTCTTCTCTTGCTGCCTTGACAGTAACCTCTTTTTCTTTAATTTTTGGCACTTTAATTATTATGTGTCTGGGAATAGGCCTGTTTGAGTTCTTCTTGTTTGTGGTTCTCTGTGGTTCCTGCACCTGTGTGACATTTTCCTTTCAGAAGTTAGGGAAGTGTTCTGCCATTCTTTCTTCAAAAACCTTCTCTATGCCTTTCTCCCTTTCTCCCTCTTTGGGCACACCCACTACTCTAATATTGTTACATTTCCGGTAGTCTCACAGTTCCTTTAACCTGTCCTCCTGTTTATTAATTGCTTTTTTTTCCTGGTTTTTCTAATTGAGTGATATTTTCTCTCTGACTAATAATTCAAAGATTTGATCCGCAGCTTCCCTAATATGCTGTGTATTTCTTCCAATTGGTTCTTTACTAGTGTTATGTCATATTTTTAATCTAGAACTTTTCTTTTTTCATAGCTACTATATATTTTTTTCATGCTATTGAGCATTTTTACCATGATTGCTCTGAACTCTGATTCAGATAAATTTCTTATCTCTACTTCATTTTCCTCTTCTGAGAATTCTCTAGTTCTTTCATTTTGGGGTTGTTTCTTTGTTTCCTACTTTTGGCTTTCTGTTTGAGTTTGTGATGATGAGTTATGTAGATCCTCTATCATTGGTTCTTCATCTTCTGGCCCTTTAAATACACTTCCTCATGTTGTGACCCAAACATAAAATTATTTTCGTTGCTACTTCATAACTGTAATGCTGCTACTGGTATGAATCGTAATGAAAATATCTGATATGCAGATTGGTCTTAGGCAACCCCTGTGAAAGGGTCGTCCGACCACCAAAGGGGTCGCGACCCACAGGTTGAGAACTGCTGCTCTACACCTCTCAGTCTTTCATGCAGGACAGTGTTAAAGGCTGTTTCTGACTAATTAGGTCAGGCAAAGGCTCAAAGACAGAAGAGACCACCTCTGGCTACACACTTGTAGGCTTCTGACTTGAATTGCCCCTGTAGGCAGTCATCCTCAGGCAAGAGATTTTTTTCAACATGGTGGGGCAGTGACTTCTACTGGAGACCAATTTTCATTATTAATCTCTTAAGTGGCCTCAGAGCAAAGTTTTTTTAAATACGGTGTATCAACTGTTCTATTCCCAGACAGGCAAATGTCTGTGTGGTAAAGATGTCCTTCTCTGCATAAGGGAATGACTCCTCCCAGGAGTCTTGGGTGTCTATCTTCTGAGCTGTATCCCATGGGTCCCTAGTCCTTGCTTCTTCCCTCACAGCTCCAGTGCACTTCACCCTCCCTTTGCCAGAGCACAGGGAAATTTGTGTGTTGGCCCTTTAGGAGGATGCCTGAGTATCCATCAGTCTCTCCCTGTTTGATAGCTGGGGCTAAGAAGGGCAGTGTGGTTGGGGGTTGGGAGGACAGTTGGGGGTGAGCAGGCCAGAAGGAAGAGTGGTTAGTGGAGATCAGGCAAGCAGGGAGGCAGGCGAGCTGTTAGGGGGCAGTGGTGCTGGATTTCAAGAGGGATATGTGACTTCTGGATTAGGCTCAATTCATAAACTGGCAGTCGGACATCCCCCAAGGGTCCCAGATTAGAGACAGTGCAGGCCAGGTTGAGGGACACACCCTCCTGTGAACGAATTTCATGCACCGGGCCAGTGGTATATCCATAAAGTTATATTTTGTGATTCCAAGAATCATATGCTTGTTGAGGAAATATGGCAACCAAATTAACACATCTTAATAAACACAATATAAATATTTTGTCAACAGGCTGAAAAGTGCTATGTGTGTGTTCATAGGGTCTGTTTTTAATAAAAATGAGGGTGGAAAGGCACACTTGAAAGAGTCAGGCATTGCAAGTTGCCTAATCATAGAGCGCACATAGTTGTGAAAAAATAAGGCAAACATGACTCATTCATGTCAGTACAGAGATGTCTTAAAGTATAACATAGAGACTCTCACTATCAATTATGTTGGAAAGTTGAAACCATTGAGGGAATCAATGTACTTAAGAACAATACGCCTCTGCAGTGGAATATACACAAACAGCCTATCCATTTAAATTTTGGATGTGCTACTGAGCACATAAATTAAAGGCTCATTTGTGGACATTTGGGATAAGAATTAGCACTGAACCATGGTAATATTTATGGGAAATGTAATATTTCTCATATTTTGAAGGAGATCTGGGGCTCCTCACATGAGCGGTTAAATACTCGCAGTACAGCTAAAGGCAGTAAAACTGATATTGCCATCATTACCAAAACTAAGGTTATACATTTAAACTAGTCAGCATTAGGAGAGAGCCATGCTAAATTGGTGATAAATTATAAAATTATATGTGTAATGATTTTGGCATGTACTGGCCCAAAAAATATTACTATGCACAGGTGATATCTTGCCAGTATTAGAATATCCAAGTGCACAACTAGCACATGTGGCTTTTCCTCAGCCCAAAATGTAGTTGAAATTGTAGCATAAAAGTTCTAATGTGCCCAAACCGGTTTGGCTCAGTGGATAGAGCATAAGCCTGCAGACTGAAAGGTCCCAGGTTCGATTCCGGTCAAGCGCATGTACCTGGGGTGTGGGCACATCCCCGGTGGGGGATGTGCAGGAAGCGGCAGGTCGATGGTTCTCTATCATCGATGTTTCTGACTCTCTATCTCTCTCCATTCCTCTCTGTAAAAAATCAATAAAATATATTTTAAAAAAAGGTCTAAGGTAAGTGAGGCAGTCACTTTTGAAATTAAATGGACATAACTTGCCTCTATATTGTGGGCAGCCAGGAGCATTGAAAGTGTTTTAACTGAAATGATAATAATTCAATACTTGCTTACCGAAATAACTATTAGTTCTTAGGGGAACTAGCATGGATAAGTGAATGTAACGGGAAGATTAAAAAGATTTAGTAATGTCGACAAGAGATTATGAGCATGAGAGAGCAAAATAGAGAAGGAGAAAAGTTGACAGACGCTTGTCAAGCTATAGGTAGGCACTGATAAATATGTATGTGGACATCATGGGAATTGCTTGCAGTTTGCTTAGAAGTGGACAGGGTTTTCCCACTGGTGGTCATTTAAGAAATTAAGGAAGATGTACAGGGGGGATAAGATGTCAGAAGATAATACATTCCAGAGTAACATATCACAACGCATACAAGCATGAGCCTAAACAGAGTCTAAGAGTAAATTTAAACATTGTTGTGGAAAAAGGAAATAAAATGTTGTTATGAATTATTGTTTTCCCTTAAAACATTGCTCTCCAATGTGATATCCTCATGTAAGTATTTGTCATTTACAGGAACGCTGTCATGTGGGAGAGAGAGTTATGCAGGAGTTCCTTGCAAAGAGACAATCCCTTCCAGGAGAAATTACCATATATCTCCAAGAGATGATGATTGCACTACTAGTTATAGGTAATGGGCAATAAAGCGTAAGACACCTAAACTATACTATACACTGTCTGTTGTTGAGGTGAAATTCATCTATCATAACACTAAATATTTACCATTGACCAACTAAGTAGCATGTAGTATATTCAGAGCCTTATTCCACCACCATATCTGAGTAGGTCCAAAACATCTTTTTCACCCATAAAAGCTCTTTAGGTAAAACTCTTTATCATACATAAAAGCTCTGAAAGTAAAGCAGTCGCTACCATTCTCTTCCTCAGTCCAGCTTCTATGAAACACCAACCAGTGTTCTGTCTGTATTAATGCACCTGTTTTCCACAGATCATAGTATCAGAATGAAACAGGATAAGACATTTTGTGCCTGTTTCCGTTACCGTAAATATGTCCAAGGGTCATCCATGTGGCAGTAATCAGTTCACTGCCACTTTAATGGATGGTTAAATATTCCCTTGCAGCTCTAGTGCACACAGCTCGTTTATCACTTCAACTGTTGGGGTCGGTTCCACCAGAGGACTGATGTGAGCATTTTGGACTCGTATTTCATAGATGTTTCCAGTAATTGTGGGTGCAAAATTTAGAGTGGAATTTCGGAGTGATATTGCAATTTAGTGTAAAATGTTTGTTGTAGGAGTTTCCATTATTTTCCACAGCAGCCACGCCTTGTCCCCTTTCTCTTCTTTGTGCACAGGATTCCAGTGGCTCTAGATTCCCAACAAGCCCTGGTATTTTCCTCTTCAAACATTGGGACCTACTTAGGAATAAAGTGGTATCTCCCTTAGGTTTTGGTTGGCGTTTCCCTAACTATCCTTTATTTTGATCCTCTTTTCATGAGCTTGTTAGCTGTTTTTGTATCTTCTTTGGAGAAATGAATCTTGAAGCCTTCTGTCCATTTGCATTTTCATATTTTTACAGAAGTTCATATGAGAGCTGTGGTAAGTGTCCAGATATACTGCATGTAAGTGACAGGATTGGAATTAACAGGCCATCTTGTGTTTAACTCGAATTTTACTTTTATTTGCCACAGCGAGTTCTATATACAGTATGGGTTTTGTATTATCTTGGAAGTCTTATATTCTTTTCTTAGTAGCTCATTGGGAACAGTCCATATCTTTCAGGAGTGAAGGATCATACTCATTTATTTTCCTTATTAAAGAAATGAAGTGCAACATTTTCTTTTTTGTTGTTTCTCACCTGAGGATATATCTCTACTGATCTTGGGAGAGTGGACGGAGGGAGTGGGGCTGAGAGAGAGCTACATCAATGTGAGCGAGATACTTAGATTGGTTTCCCCATGCATATTCCCCAACCAGCGCCAGGGATGGATCCTGCAAACCAGGCTCATGCCCTTAACCTGTAATCAAACCCGGGATCCTGCAGTGCCAAAATGGGTGTGCGACCGACTTAGGCACACCAGCCAGGGGGCCTTTTTTAATTTTTTAATCAGAAAGAGCATTAGACAGCGTGAAGCATAAGAATAATACGAAGGTCAGAATTCCAGCCCGTTTCCAGAAAATTCGCCTTCATATGTATTCATAGTCAATTATTTCAGTCAAAAACATTATTCTTCAGTGTATTTTAAATAATTGTAAGCTCCCTTGTCTACCTCAGCTTTACTGACATATTTTAAGCAAAGGTGTATAAAAGCATAGGTTTTCCAACTATTTCAGACTTTACTAGGGTCATGTCATACTGACCTAAAATTATTCGTTAAGATGTAAAAGTATTGTTATTTGGTCACTTTACAGGATGCACAGGTGGTGTACCACCAACCCAAGGGCCCCCTATGACTTATGGTGGAAGGAGACACTGGGATGATTATTACAGCCTCACACGAGATGGGTATGATGGGGGTGGGGGATAACAGTTACTGCAACAGCCAATGGGACAGCTTTGTAAGAGGCCTTGAGCGTGATGCTGGTGGGGATCATAGGATTCACCATCTATGCAAGAGAGAATGAATCATACAGTGCAGTAGCTCAATGTATTGGGATTCTCAAGGGTTGCCAGGAGGGAAGTCCCTGTGACAGATGAAGTAGAAACTGCACTGAAAAGTAATGCTAAGTTATGGACAACATTTTATTTGAAAAGAAGTTGTCTTCTGTTATTTAAGAATGAATAGAAGCAAATGTTGGGTTTGGGGAAGAAGCAAGAATTTTAGATCCCCTTATGAAATTTCTGCATAGAATACAAAGTTTGAATTCTTCAAGGTTATTTTATAAGTGTTGATTTTAATAACAATATACTTTAATGTTTAAATTGAATATCTGATTGTTAAACTATTCAGAAAAAAGTTTTCCACTAAATACGATTTCTTATCTGATTTTACTACAAACAAATAAAAGCAATGTGTTTGGATGGTGAGGTGAATTCTTGGCCCTAAGTTTCCCAAGGTGTCTTTGACCACATGTGCATAAAGTCTTTCAAGTGAACTGCATACAAAATGAAGCATTGTGTTACTTCTTCCTGGTATGCTGCCCTGTTTCCAGTTGTGGTGGGGGGTGGGGTAATCAAATGACATATTCTCAGAAAACCTAAATGGAAAAAAGGATTGAGGCACCTCCAACAAGGCTGTAAAGCAATTGTTCACCTCCTTCCTGTGGCATTTTTTATGTCCTCAATCTTTAAAGGAACAGTATAAGTAGGAAGAAAAATTACTTATGGAATTATATAAATGTTTGAAGAAATCTAAATATAAGCATCCTTTTGCTAATTGAAATGACATCAGCACCTTTATAACAAGATTGAAACAGAATTTGCCACTTAACAAGCTTTCCAGAGTATACCTCTGAATTAAATAAACAAAAGTGCACTTCGATTGATATATGTGTTTTTCTATAGAACTGCTCCTGCACTTCCTCTTCAACTTTTTGACATTTAATATATGCTCTCCAAACATCGAGTTATCTTGAACCCTCAGTATTTTTATGAGTGAATGTCAACAAACATAACAAATGGGAAAATTTTTAAAAACTCACCTGTTGGACTGTTGAGTGTATAGTTATCATCAAGTCTTCCAACTTCAATTTTAAAAATCTCCCCCTAAATGTTTGGTTTCTTAAAGTTATATTTACTGGAATACTGTATAGGAAATTAATTGAAAATTTTGGAAGCTGGAACCTCAACTGTTTAAGGACTTTAAAGTCTAGCCTGCTAGACTTGGGGATGGTAGGGGGACAAACCCTGGTCGGTTTGGCTCAGTGAGCCCCTTTTTCATTGCCAGCTGGAATGCTGCTGGATTGGTGAAATACCTAATGAAGCCATTTGGACGCCAAATTTACTCAGCTTAATTTTACCGCTGTAGATTTGTATTGATAATGTATTATGGTGTAGAGAAATACAACAAGACAAACAATACAAAACTTCCCAGCATGAAATAGATCACTTTATATACAATCCCATGGGGAAGTGGACTAGAAAGGAAGATTAAAGGGGAAGAAGGAACAGCATAAAAATCCTGACCATGACAAAAGGCTCCTTCTTGTATTTCTAAATGGATATTCTGGGTATCAAAACCCTAAGCTATTTACATACTTTAGACATATTTATTTGCATTGATTTCCCAGAGGAAGGGAAAGGGAGAAAGAGTTAGAACTGGCAGATAGAGTCAGCAGCTGAAACTAATAACACCCACCCTGAATTGGTGAAATTACTCAGCTGGTGAGACAGTTTCCAGCCTGGAAGGGCAGAGCTCTCCTGGAAAGGTAAAAGAACAAGGGATCTGGGCAGGAAAGTTTGCCAGACCTCTGAGCCCAGAGGGTCAGAGGGAGACCGTGTGTCAGAGAGCCCTGTCTCCTGGGACAGGCACAGCCCTTGACTGGGGAAAGGAGATCCGCAGGATTCCTGGAACCTGGGGATTTGAGATCTGGGTTCTGTGATTATGGAGGACTGAGCCTAGAGGGGGCAGCCTGAAGAGCTGACCAGACCATGCAGTGCTGGTAAGAGAGGAGCTTACAGAAATTCAGCCTTCCCCATTTCCATGGCCTTCATTTGTTTTCACTGAACCCTGTTCATAGGATATTTTGGGTACAGACACTCACCTGTGCTGACGACAGGGAGAAGGTGCAGACCAGTGGAATCTGGGGAGAGGCTGAGATGAGATGGGGGGCCGGGAGAGGTGCCAGCGAATTGAGTGCTGAGACACCCCTGGGCCCAGGACTGGGGCAGCCTTTCTCTCTGGAGGGTGGGACTCCTCCATCTAGCCCCCAGGCAAGGAGCACAGCCACACCCAGATTCCACCCTGAAGGAGATGAAGGATTAAAATAATCTCATGAGTCCCTGGGAGTTAACAGGGTCTGGCCTATAGAAGGACTTTCAGTCCCAGCAATAACACAGAGCGTAGTAATGATTAAAGAACCAGCTTTGGGCAGTTGACCTCCCCAAACCAGTTTTAAGTGCAATAGAGAAAATAAACCCTTGCTACTTGTTAGAGAAGCCGTATAGCCTCAGAGGCCAACACAAAAACACTTCCACCCAGAGGCTGAGCCACAAACTGACTCTTAGCTAAACACAAATTAAGGCAGTCTAGGACACAAATACTGCCTGCTTTAAAATCAGGACTGTGGAAAATATTTAGGGGAAAACCAAGATGGCAGCATAGGTTAACGCCGGAGTTTGCTCCCTCGAACAACCACTTCAAAAATACAACTAAAAGACGGAATGGACATCATCCAGAACCACAGGAAGGCTGGCTGAGTGGAAGTTCTACAACTAGGAGGAAAGAGAATAGCATACTGAGGCTGATAGAAGGCGCAGTGCTGAAGTCAAATACTAAGGTGATGAGTGCATGCGGAGTGGGCTGGCAGCTGAGGACACGGTTCTCTGTTTCAATTGGGAGGGAGTTTCAGACTCTGAGCTCCAGATATGGGTGAGTCTCTAGGGACCCAGACACAAACAGGACTGTCTGACTTCGGTCGGAACCTAAAGGCAGGTTTCTCTCCCAGGTTTGCAGCGGTTCCTGGGACTCTGAGAGGCAGAGCCCCTGGGGATAGGACTGAGACAGCCACAACTGCTTGCTCAGCCTGCCCGGTAGATCCCCCGGGAGCTACCCTGCCCAAGCCCTGCACAGAGGCATTTGTGGGATAGCCTTAGGCAAAGGCTAGATTATCACCACCCTAGAGATCCAGCACAGAAGTTCTACCATTGCAGACACAGCTGATTCTCATAGCCATTTGGCCTGGAGGTCAAATCACCCCCAGTATTACCAACAAAAATAAAGACTTAACTACAACAAGACTGCGCACAAAGACCACAAGGGAGTGCACCAGGAAAGCATAAAAAATGTGGAGACAAAGAAACATGACAGAAATGGAGGATATAGAGCTCAAAACCGCACTTTTAAGGTCTTTCAGTAATTTTCTAGAAACTGCTGATAAACTTAATGAGATCTACAAGAAATCTAATGAGACCCACGATGTTGTGATAAAGAACCAACTAGAAATTAAGCATACACTGACTGAAATAAAGAATATTATACAGACACCCAACAGCAGACCAGAGGAGCGCATGGATCAAGTCAAAGATTTTAAATGCAAAGAAGCAAAAAACACCCAACCAGAAAAGCAAAATGAAAAAAGAATCTAAAAATACGAAGATAGTGTATGGAGCCTCTGGGAAAGCTTCAAGTGTACCAACATCAGAATTATAGGGGTGCCAGAAGATGAGAGAGAGCAAGATATTGAAAACCTATTTGAAGAAATAATGACAGAAAACTTCACCTACCTGGTGAAAGAAAGAGACTTACAAGTCCAGGAATTGCAAAGAACTCCAAACAAAAGGAATCCAAAGAGGACCACACCAAGACACATCATAATTAAAATGCCAAGAGCAAAAGACAAAGAGAGAATCTTAAAAGCAGCAAGAGAAAGAAATTCAGTTACCTACAAGGGAATACCCATAGGACTGTCAGCGGATTTCTCAACAGAAACTTTGCAGGTCAGAAGGGAGTGGCTAGAAATACTCAAAGTGATGAATACCAAGAACCTACAACCAAGATTAATTTATCCAGCAAAGCTATCATTCAGAATTGAAGGTCAGATAAAGAGCTTCACAGATAAGGAAAAGCTAAAGGAGTTCATCACCACCAAACCAGTATTATATGAAATGCTGAAAGGTATCCTTTAAGAAGAGGAAGAAGAAGAAAAAGGTAAAGATACAAATTATGAACAACAAATATGCATCTATCAACAAGTTAATCTAAGAATCAAGTGAATAAATAATCAGATGTACAGAATGAACTGGGATTATAATAGAATCAGGTATATAGAAAGGGAATGGACTGACTATTCTTGGGGGGAAAGAGGTGTGGGAGATGGGGAAAGAGACTGGCCAAAAATTGTGCACCTATGCATGACTACAGTGGGTGGGGAGTGAGGGCAGAGGGTGGTGTGGGAACTGGGAGGAGGGGAGTTATGGGGGGAAAAAAGAGGAACAAATGTAATAATCTGAACAATAAATATTTGATTAAAAAAATAAAAAAAATAAGATCAGGATTGTGGTTTACAACAAGGAGGAACAGTGTATCACATGGAAACTCAACACTCTCCTGAGTACCTGGCAAGACCAAGGAGAGCCAGACTGAAGAGTAGAAGAACTGAAGGACCTTCACTACTGCAATTTTTTTCTCTCTTTTTTCACGTTTTAACTAGGAAACCGATTTTTTTTCTTCTTTTTCCATCACCTGATTTTACCCTTTTAATTACTACATTTTTATTTTTATTTTTATTTTTTTTTCATTTTCTTTCTTTTAAATATATATTTTTTATTGCTTAAAGTATTACAAAGGGTATTACATATGTATCCATTTTATCCCCCCGCCCTAGACAGTCCCCTAGCCTCCCCTATCACCCAGTGTCTTATGTCCATTGGTTATGCTTATACGCATGCATACAAGTCCTTTAGTTGATCTCTTACCCCCCTACCTCCTGCCCCCCAACCCTCCCCGGACTTCCTGCTGCAGTTTGACAATCTGTTTGAGGCAGCTCTGCCTCTGTATCTATTATTGTTCAAAAGTTTATAATGGTCTCTATTGTCCATGAATGAGTGAGATCATGTGGTATTTTTCCTTTATTGACTGGCTTATTTCACTTAGCATAATGCTCTCCAGTTCCATCCATGATGTTGCAAATGGTAAGGGTTCCTTCCTTTTTACAGAAGCATAGTATTCCATCCTGTAGATGTACCACAGTTTTCTAATCCATTCATCTACTGATGGACACTTAGGCTGTTTCCAGATCTTAGCTATGGTGAATTGTGCTGCTATGAACATAGGGGTGCATATATCCTTTCTGATTGGTGTTTCTGGTTTCTTGGGATATATTCCTAGAAGTGGGATCACAGGGTCAAATGGGAGTTCCATTTTCAGTTTTTTAAGGAAACTCCATACTGTCTTCCATAGTGGCTGCACCAGTCTGCATTCCCACCAGCAGTGTACAAGTGTTCCTTTTTCTCCACATCCTCTCCAGTACTTGTCGTTTGTTGATTTGTTGATGATAGCCAGTCTGCCAGGTGTGAGATGATACCTCATTGTTGTTTTGATTTGCATCTCTCGGATGATTAGTGACTTTGAGCATGTTTTCATATGTCTCTTGGCTTTCTGAATGTCCTCTTTTGAAAGGTGTCTATTTAGGTCCTTTGCCCATTTTTTGATTGGATTGTTTATCTTCCTTTTGTTAAGTTTTATGAGTTCCCTATAAATTTTGGAGATTAGGCCCTTATCAGATATGTCATTGGCAAATATGTTTTCCCACACAGTGGGTTTTCTCGTTGTTTTGTTGATGGTTTCTTTTGCTGTGCAGAAGCTTTTTATTTTGATGTAGTCCCATTTGTTCATTTTTTCTTTAGTTTCAAGTGCCCTAGGAGCTGTATCAGTGAAGAAATTGCTTCGGCATATGTCTGAGATTTTCTTGCCTTTGGATTCTTCTAGAATTTTTATGGTATCCTGTCGTACATTTAAGTCCTTTATCCATTTTGAGTTTATTTTTGTGTATGGTGTAAGTTGGTGGTCTAGTTTCATTTTCTTGCATATATCTGTCCAATTTTCCCAACACCATTTATTGAAGAGACTATCTTGGCTCCATTGTATGTTCTTGCCTCCTTTGTCAAATATTAATTGAGCATATTGGTTCGTGCCGATTTCTGGGCTCTCTATTCTATTCCATTGATCTATATGCTTATTCTTGTACCAGGCAGTTTTGAGAACAGTGGATTTGTAATGCAACTTGATATCTGGTATTGAGATCCCACCTACTTTGTTCTTTTTCAGGATTGCTGCAGCTATTCGGGGTCTTTTTTTATTCCAGATGAATTTTTGGAAAGTTCGTTCTAGATCTCTGAAGTATGCTGTTGGTATTTTAATGGGAAGTGCGTTGAATTTATAGATTGCTTTGGGTAGTATGGACATTTTAATGATGTTGATTCTACCAATCCATGAACACGGTATGTTCTTCCCTCTGTTTATGTCTTCCTCTATGTCTTTTTTCAACGTCCTGTAGTTTTCTGAGTAGAGGTCTTTTACCTCTTTAGTTAAGTTTATTCCTAGGTAGCTTAGTTTTTTCGGTGCAATGGTAAATGGGATTGTTTTTATAATCTCTCTTTCTGAAAGTTCACTATTGGTGTATAGAAATGCCTCAGATTTCTTGGGGTTAATTTTGTATCCTGCTACATTGCCAAATTCATGTATTAAGTCTAGTAGCTTTTTGATGGAATCTCTAGGGTTTTGTATGTATAATATCATGTCGTCTGCAAATAAGGACAGTTTTACTTCCTCTTTTCCAATTTGGATGCCTTTTATTTCTTCTTCTTGCCGAATTGCAATGGCTAACACTTCCAGTACTATGTTGAACAGGAGTGGTGAGAGGGGGCATCCCTGTCTTGTTCCTGTTCTTAGGGGAAATGGTGTCAGTTTTTGTCCGTTGAGTATGATGTTGGCTGTGGGCCTGTCATATATGGCTTTTATTATGTTGAGGTATGATCCTTCTACTCCCACCTTGCTGAGAGTTTTTATCAAAAATGGGTGTTGAATTTTGTCAAATGCTTTTTCTGCATCAATTGATATGACCATGTGGTTTTTTTCTTTCAATTTCTTTATGTGATGTATCTCGTTTATTGATTTGCGGATATTGTACCATCCTTGCATCCCTGGGATAAATCCTACTTGGTCATAGTGTATGATCTTTCTAATGTACTGCTGGATACGATTTCTAAGATTTTGTTGAGGATTTTGGCATCTATGATCATGAGGGATATTGGCCTGTAATTCTCTTTCATTGTGTTGTCTTTACCTGGTTTTGGTATTAGGGTGATGCTGGCTTCATAGAATGAGCTTGGAAGTGTTCCTTCCTCTTGAATTTTTTGTAGTAGTCTGAGGAGGATAGGTTTTAGTTCTTCCTTGAATTTTGGTAAAACTCCCCTGTGAAGCCGTCTGGTCCTGGGCTTTTGTTTGCTAGAAGCTTTTTGATGACTGCTTCAATTTCTTCCATAGTTATTGGCCTGTTGAGATTTTTAGATTCTTCCTGATTGAGTTTTGGAATGTTGTATTTTTCTAGGAATTTGTCCGTTTCCTCCAGGTTGTCTAGTTTGTTGGAGTAAAGCTGTCCATAGTATTTTTTAACAATCATTTGTATTTCTGTGGGGTCTGTTGTTATTTCGCCTCTATCGTTTCTGATTTTATTTATTTGGGTCCTCTCTCTCTGCTTCTTGGTGAGTCTGGCTAGAGGTTTATCAATCTTGTTTATCCTTTCAAAGAACCAGCTCTTGGTTTCATTGATTTTCTGTATTGTTTTTTTGGTCTCTATGTCATTTATTTCTGCTCTAATCTTTATTATCTCCTTCCTTCTGCTCACTCTGGGGTTTTCTTGTTGCTCTTTTTCTAATTCTTTGAGTTGTAGAGTTAGATGATTTACTACCATTTTTTCTTGTTTTTTGAGATAGGCCTGTAGAGCTATAAACTTCCCTCTCAGGACTGCTTTCAATGTGTCCCATAGGTTTTGGATTGTTGTGTTTTCATTGTCATTAGTTTCCAGGATGTTTTTAATTTCTTATTTGATCTCATTGGTAACCCAATCAATATTTAATAGCATGCTATTCAGCTTCCAGGTGTTTGAGTATTTTGGGTTGTTTTTATTGTAGTTTATTTCTAATATTATGCCATCGTGGTCTGCGAAGACGCTTTTTATGATTTCAATCTTCTTGAATTTGGGGATACTTTGCTTGTGACCCAATATGTGGTCTATTTTTGAAGATGTCCCATGAGCACCTGAGAAGAACGTATATTCCCTGGCTTTGGGGTGAAGTGTTCTGAAGATGTCTATTAAGTCCATCTGATCTAGTAAGTCATTTAGGATTGCTGTATCTTTGCTGGTTGTTTGTCTATAGGACTTATCCAGTGCTGTCAATGGTGTATTAAAATCCCCTACTATGATTGTATTGTTGTTGATCTCTCCTTTGATATTTTCCAGGAGTTTTTTTTATGAATTTCGGTGCTCCTACATTGGGTGCATATATGTTTACCAGGGTTATATCTTCTTGTTGTATTGATCCCTTTAGTATTATGAAGTGGCCTTCCTTATCTCTTGTTAAGTCCTTCACTTTGAGGTCTATTTTGTCCGATATAAGTATTGCTACCCCAGCTTTCTTTTCCTTTCCATTTGCCTGCAAGATATTTTTCCATCCTTTCACTTTCAGTCTGTGTGAGTCCCTTCTAATGAGGTGGGTTTCTTGTAGACAGCAGATGTATGGGTCATGTTTTTTTATCCATTCAGCCACTCGATGTCTTTTGGTTGGAGCATTTAGTCCGTTTACATTTAAAGTTATTATTGAAAGGTACTTGTTTGTAGCCATTTCTTTTTTTGTGTGGCTGTTTTCTTTCTGAGCTTTTTATTTCTTCTTTTTATACCAGTCCCTTTAGCATTCCTTGCATTGCTGGCTTGGTGGTGACAAACTCCCTTAGCCTTTTTTTGTCTGTGAAGCTTCTTATTTCCCCTTCAAGTTTGAATGATAGCCTTGCTGGATAGATTATTCTTGGATTCAGTCCTTTGCTTTGCATCACTTTGTAAATTTCTGTCCATTCTTTTCTGGCCTGATGTGTTTCTGTTAAGTCATTTGACAATCTAATGGGAGATCCTTTGTATGTAACTTTCCGTCTCTCTCTTGCAGCCTGTAAGATTCTCTCTTTGTCCTGAACATTTGCCATGGTGATTATGATGTGTCTTGGTGTGGGTCTTTTTGGGTTCACCTTGTATGGGACTCTCTGGGCTTGTGTGACTTTTTTCTTCCCCACCTCAGGAAAGTTTTCTGATATTATTTCTTCGAGTAGGTTTTCTAATCCTTGTTCATCCTTCTGTTGTTCTGGTACTCCTATTATTCGTATGTTGTTTCGTTTCATGTTGTCCCAAAGCTCCCTTAGGCTCTCCTCCTGTCTTTTAATTTTTTCCTCCAATTGCAGTACATTTTGGGTGTGTTTTGCTTCCTTGTCTTCTAATTCACTAATTCGGTCCTCCGCTTCTGCTAGTCTACTGTTGATACTTTCAGTGGAGTTTTTCATTGCAGCTATATCACTCTTCATTTCTTCTTGGGTCTTACTTAGGTTGTTGATTTTTTCATCTGTTTCTTCTAGCTTCTTCCATATGTTATCGATTTTTTCATCTGTTTCTTCTTGCTTTTTGCAGAGGTTGTCGATTTTTTCCTCCATCCTGTTTATGCACTCCAGGATCCTTATTCTTAATTCTTTATCTGTCATGTTGCATGCCTCTGTATTACTTAGCTGCTTTTCTGGAGAGTCCTCCTTCTCTTTCCTTTTGGGGTTTCTTTGTCTACCCATGTTTGATCTCACTGACATATCTAGACGTTGAGTTGTTCAGTGGTTGCTCCCTTGGTGGCAGTGACTCCTTGGTCTGTGGTTGCTCTTCGGGCGGTTGCGGTAGCAGCTGCTCTTCAGTTGTCAGCAGCTCCTCTGGTGGGTGCTGTTCACAGCTGTGGTGGCTCTTCTGGCTGGTGGGGCGAGGTTTCACGTACAGCTGCTGTTCCTCAGCAGAGGATGTGGTGCTCAGGAGGTTGCTGTTGCTTGGATCTGCTGCGTTGATTTAAAGGCACAAAATACAACACAACAAGGCACCACGTACCAGGCACTATACACAAATATATTCACGATATTAATAACCCCAATTTAAGGTGACCACCTGAATTAAGAGAATTAGGGGATAAGGAAGAAGGAAGAGAAAAAGATAAAAGAGAAAAAGGAAAAGAAAAGTAGGGACCAAAAAAAGGGAGTGCAAAAATGAAATTGGGAAAAAGGAAGGGGGAAAATAAAAGCGAGAAAACAAAAGAAAAAAAAAGAGCGAAAAGAGAGAATGAAGTGGAAGAGGGAAGAGACTTTTTATATGAGGAGAATACTCCTATAGAACAGCCATTAATCCCAACAAATTCCAGCAACAGCTCCCTGGATATGAATGCAAACTAGAAACAACCAATAATATAATGATGAAAATAGAATGGTGAACACTAATCTCAAAATGAAATAAAGAAAAAATAAAATGTCACTTTAAAAAATGGTAAAATGGTAGCAGTAATAATACTGGTTAAAAATAAGAAGGTAGTAATTAAAAGGGTAAAATCAGGTGATGGAAAAAGAAGAAAAGAAAAAAAAAGAACAGGAAAAAAAGAATGAAAAGAAATTGGTTTCTTAGTTAAAAAGTGAAAAAAGAAAAAAAAATTGCAGTAGTGAAGGTCCTTCGTTTCTTCTATTCTTCAGTGTGGCTCGCCTTAGACCTTCCAGGTATTCAGGAGAGTGTTGAGTTTCCCTGCGATATACTGTTCCTCTGTGTTGTAAACCACAGTCCTTATTTTAAAGCATGCCGCATTTATTTCCCAGACTGCCTTATTTTGTGTTTAGCAAAGAGTCAGTTTGTGGGTCAGCCTCTGGGTGGCAGTGTTCTGGGGTTGGCCTCTGAGGCTATAGGGCCTCTCTGTCCAGTGGAAGTTCACTACCCAGAGCTGACTGCGTAATAGTTAGTTACCGGCGCTATGTTGTTGCTGGGATTGAAAATCCCCCTATAGGCCAGACCCTGTTAACTCCCAAGGACTGATCAGGTTATCTTAATCCTTGATCTCGTACAGGGTGGACTCTGGGTGTGGCTGTGCTCCTTGCCTGGGGGCTGGGGGGAGGAGACTCACTCTCAGGAGAGGGTGGCTGCCCCAGTCCTGGGCTCAGGGGTGTCTCACACTCAATTCACTACCACCTCTCCCGGCTCCCCCTCTTTCCCCAGTCTCTCCCCAGATTCCACTCCTCAGCACACTCTCCCTCTCTTCAGCACAGGTGAGTGTCTGTATCCGAAATGTCCCATGAACAGGATTCAGTGAAAACAAACAAACAAACTCGGGCTGCGGAAACGGGGAAGGCTTGGTTTCTGTAAGCTTCTTCTCTTACCG
Source organism: Myotis daubentonii (assembly GCF_963259705.1). Taxonomy (NCBI): domain Eukaryota; kingdom Metazoa; phylum Chordata; class Mammalia; order Chiroptera; family Vespertilionidae; genus Myotis; species Myotis daubentonii. The sequence continues at coordinate 6,977,591 of NC_081862.1, read as the reverse complement.
GGACTGCATGGTCAGGTCAGCTCTTCAGGCTGCCCCCTTTAGGCTTAGTCCTCCATGATCACAGAACCCAGCTCTCAATTTCCCTGGTGGCGCCAGGAATCCCGTGGTTCTCCTTTCCCCCGTCAGGGGCTGTGCCTGTCCCAAGGGACGCGGCTGTCTGCCACACGGTCTCTCTCCGACTCTCTGGGCTCAGAGGTCTGGCAAACTTTCCTGCCCAAATCCCTGTGTTTTTTTTTTTACCTTTCCAGGGGAGTTCTGCCCTTCCGGGCTGCAAACCCTCTCACCAGCTGAGCAATTTTGCCAATTCGGTGTGAGTGTTACTAGCTTCAGCTGCTCGCTCCATTTGCTCCGGGACACGACCTGGGACACGTCTGCCTAAATCGCCGCCATCTTGGTTCAACATTTTTATTTTTAACCAGTATTATTACTGCTACCATTTTACCATTTTTTAATGTGCCATTTTATTTTCTCTTTATTTTATTTTGGGATTAGTGTTCTCCATTCTATTTTCATCGTTCCTTTAGCATCTCACAGGAGGCATAGCTCCAGGGTGTCTCCTCTTGTTCTGAGCTCCTCTATGTCCTGCCGCCTCATCCTCTGCACAGGGGGATCATACTAAGGAGGGCACCTTGTGGCAGCCAAGGGATGACAATTCTCTGGGCCCAAACTACTCTGGAGTCATGGCCTTTATCTCTCCTCTCAGGGTAATGGGACCAGTATGTCCTGAAATAGCCACTCTCAAAGTGGCTGAGACACTAGTAACACAAGGTGTTACCACCAGGTGACCTTAGTACCAGCATCATCTGTGTGAGGCCTGATACTCCCAATGCATAAGGGCAAGGTCTCTCCATCCCCAATCTCTAGCTCCCTGGCATCCCTGACCTGCTTGGGCTGTAGCCAGGGGACAGTTTATGCACTACTGTTACTTTGTTTCAGGAACCATCCTTTACCCTCAGTGGTGCAAGCTCAGGGGAAGAGACTAAAACTTACCTGACACCAAACACCAGTTAAGTCAGTCTGTGGGCTCTCATGCCAGTCCTGCTCTGAGCAGAGTTGCTGAACACGGGCTCCCTAACACACTACAGCTTCTTTCCTCGCGTTCGCTTTCTTTTACCCCATGAAAAGGCAGGAGAACAAATGATTTTGGGGGGACATAACCTGAGAATACAACGGCTGCTCCTGTTTCTGCTCCCCCAGGAGGGGTCTGAGGATGCAGATCCCACCTATTTCCCTAATGATGAGAATGGAAGAGGTGCAGGGCTTCTCTAGACACCCAAGGGGGCTCCCGTAACCAGCTCACCTGAAGATGGCTTCCATCCATGCTGGTTCATCTCAGAATGGCCTCACACCCTCCAATACTTGGTTGTCCTGGTGGCCCATGATCTCAGTCACCTGTGTCAACCTTGGTCAGAGTAAGAACCAAATGGTCCCCAAACAAGGAAAAAGCAGTTAACGCATGTACATAGGATGCCATGGGCTCCTGTGAAAATCTTTGAGAACACCGTGCAGGAATCTGAAAACTGGAGATGTGCCCTGGCTGGTTGGGCACACTAGTATCCAACCAAGGGCTGAACAACCCAGCAGAAGATAGTTGGACTTCCTCGTTTTCATCTGCAGACCTCTGGTCACTGCATTGCACCGATCCAGCATGCAAGTCCCCTGACCCTGCTGCAAGGCACAACATGCTGACATCCAGTTACCACAGCAGCGCTGCTCCAGCACAAAGACCCCCCTGAGCCCAGTGCCCCAGTAGACGATACTTGGGCACCTTTGTAAGCAGGCATTGGGCATCCAATTCCAACTATGGTTGCTCATCCCCCAAAGCAGAAAATGTGACTTCTCCCTAAATGGGCCAGAGGCACAGCACAATCATTCTGATCCAGTGTGTGGGTCCCACAAGCACATACCCCTTGCAGACAGCTCCTGGGCCCTTCTGTGTGCTATCACTGGGCATGTGCCTTTCCAACCAAGGGTGCATGGCTCCCTTAGTAGGATCCACGGCACTGCACCACATCTGCCCTGAGTTTTCTACCTCAGGACACTCTGCAGCTGGATCCTAAAATCCTTCGTGATTCAGAGAAGGAAATAACTTTGGCCAGAATCCCACTGCTTCAACCACAAACAAGGAGATACCCTCCTCAGCACAGTCTTGGGCAGTGGGCCCACATAGTGAGTTTCAGAGTAATGCTAATCCACGGACCATCACAACACACCGGCTAAAGTCACAGTTCCTGAGTCGCAGGCCCCATGACTCCTTAATTCCAGGCAATGATCTTTGGGAACAAACAGTGAGCACATACCAAGTAGACTTCAGACAACCTTTTCCACAAGAGCCGGAACAATAATCACATCCATAACACCTTGCAAAACAATGCTGGATGTCAGTCACATTGCTAACCCGTGATAACACAGCATCCACAAATAAGACACTAACAATCCAGATCCAACTACCTCAAGAGAATACAAATAACTCAAGTAGGGAGCTCCACTTGATTACCTACTGGGGAAGACCTGAGAGATCACACCAGTAGAAACACCCCCAAAAGAACCTGGGTAGCAAAGCAGTTAAACGTAGCACACAGATACAATACAAATGTTACAACAAAACATAGGGAGACAAAGGGGCTATCCCCAAAGGAATGAATGAAGTGTAATCAACATAAAAGGCGTTAAATGAAATGGAGGCAACTAATATGTCAGATGAAGAAAGTTGAAAATGCAAGAGGAGAGCCTATGGGAGCTTTGGGACAACACCCAACAAAACAACATCCGCATCATAGGGATACCAGAAGGAGAAGAAGTGAAGCAAGGAATAGCAAACATGTTGGAAGAGATAATGACAGAAAACTCCCCGATATTGGCCAGAAAATAACTGCAAGTGCAAGAACCACATAGAGTCCCAAACAAGATGAACTCAAAAAGACCAACACCAAGCACCATCATAAATAAACATCAATGCCAAAGTAAGAATCATAAAGGCTGTCAGAGAGAGACAGAGAAAGTTACCAACAAGGGATCTCCCATTAGGATATCAACTGATTTCTCAACAGAAATACACCAGGCCAGAATGGGATGGAATAAAATATACCATGTGATGTGAAACAAGGGACTGAATCCATACCAAGCAAGTCTACCATTCAAAATTGAAGATGGAATCTGGAGATTCACAGACAAAAAAGGGCTCAGAGAGTTTATTAATACCAAGCCAGCAATGCAAGAAATACTAAAAGGACTTCTGTAAAAAGAAGAAACAGAAAGGCAAGATGAAACAAAAATATAAGAATAAAAATGATGACAAACAAGTACATATCAATAACAATGTTAAATGTAAATGGTTTAAATGCTCTAATCAAAAGACACAAGGTAGGTGAATGGATAAGGAAACATGACCCATATATTTGCAGTCTGTAAGAGACCCACCTCAGAGCAAAGGATTCACACAGACTGATAGTGAAGGGATAGAAAATAAAAGTGTTTCAGGTACATGGAAATGAGGAAAAAGCTGGGATGGCAATACTTATATCTGACAAAATAGAACTCAAAGTGAAGGCCATAACAAGAGATAAGGAAGGCCACTGCATAATACTAAAGGGGGCAATTCAACAAGAAGATACAACTCTGGTAAACATATATGCACCCAATACAGGAGCACACAAATACATAAAATACACACTTCTGGAAGGTATTAAGGGACAGATAGCAATATAGTCATAGTCGGGGACTTTAATCCTCCTTTGACACCACTGGATAAATCCTCTAAACAAAAAACCTCCAAACAAACAGCAATCCTAAATGGCTCTCCAGTTCAGGTGGACTTGACATCTCCAGAACATTTCATCCCAAAGCTACAGGATATACATTCTTCTCCAGTACACAGGGGACATTTTCAAACACAGACTACAGATTAGGACACGGGCAACATCTCTTCAAATTCAAGAGCATAGAAATCATAATAATCATCTACTCAGGTCACAATGGCATAAATCTGGAAATCCACTGCAATAAAAAGAATGAAAAAATCAAACACTAGGAGGCTAAATAGCATGCTATTAACAGTGATTAGGTTACCAAAGAGATCAAAGAAGAAATGAAAAGCATCCTGGAAACAAATGACAATGAAAACACACAATCCAAAATCTTTGGGACAGAATGAAAGCAGTCCTGAGAGGGAAGTTCATAGCTCTACAGGCCTACCTCCAAAAATGAGAAAAAATTGGTAATGAAGTATCTAACCTTGCAACTTAATCAATTAGAAACAGAGCAACAAGAAATTCCCAAAGTCCTCAGAAAGAAGTAGATAATAAAGATCAGAGCAGAAAGGAACAACAAAGAGACCAAAAAAATACAAAAGATCAATGAAATCAAGAGGTTGTTCTTTGAAAGGAAACACAACAATCATGAACCACTAGCCAGGCTCAACAAGAAACAAAGAGAGATGACCCCAATAAACAAAATAATAAATGAAAGAGGTGAAGTAACAAATGACCCCACAGATATACAAAGGAGTGTAAAAAATTACAACAAACAACTGTACTCCAACAACCTGGACAACCTGTGTAGTTGGACATTTGTAAACAAGGATCTGAAGTCCAGCCAAGAGAATGTTCTATTAGGAGCACAGCGAGAATTGCAAGCGAGCCACGCTGGGTCAACATTGCACAGAATCTTGAGTTCCAAGGACATTTACCTCCCTGAGAAAGGCTCAGATTAAATAATTGTAGGTGTAGAACAGAAAATGAGGGCACAGCTGCAAGTTGTCCTCAATATGCTATTATAATAATATAGAACAAAACAAGATTTAATTGATTAACTGCTGATGCCCTGTCATTATACAAAACCCCAGTAAAAATAGTGGTGAGAATGGGAAGATTGCTCCATGACTGAGCGAGCTGTAGCCCTCTGTCCGGCATCAATCATCCTTTGTGCTCGTCTTACCTCTGCATCTTTGGTTCTTTAAACATCCCTCAACACTTGGCGCCTGAACAGGGACCTTAAGTTGAGTATGGGGAATGCACAGGACTGAAAGGGAAGAGGTCTGCAAGGGTTTATGCAAAACGTTCAGCAAGCCAGGCAGCGCAATGGGGAACTCCTCAACGTTAGAGTTTCAATATATGACTCTGCTGCATTCAGTGCTTTAAAGCGCTGGGGTTAGTCTGTTGCAAGACACTTTTAGGAAATTAGCTAGAGAAATAAAAAGGCATTGTTAATGGTTTGAGCCGATAGGCAGAAATCAGTTAAATCTAAACGTTTGGAAACGGATTGTTCATGCCCTACATCATGCTCATCAGAATGGAGATCCTATAGGACATGAAGTTTGGTCCTTGTGTACTTTGATTACTATGGTTCTTAAATCTTTGCAGTCAAAATCAGATTATAATCCCAGTCCAGTTAAAGTTACTAGCTCTCGTTCTCACTCTGCTTGTGAAACTGATAAAGACATGCCTAATAGACCATTATCTTCTTTGCCTCATGAAAATAATACAGACCAAAAAAGGAAAGATTTTGAATGGAAATTGAAGGGATATGAAGATGTAGAAGAGACTGATAAAGAGGGCATCCAGGATTTGTCAGAAAGTGAAACTAGTAGCACTGATTCTAGTGCTAGCGAACAGAAGAGATTAAAAAAGAAAAGCAATATGAGGGATGACGAACAAGAGTTATTAAAAGATTTGCTGATTCATATAAAGGCTTTAATATGTGGTATCCCACTGTGTCATGTTAAACCCACTAATAAGTTACAGGAATTAATCAAAAATGCTTTTCTTGTTCAACAGCCACTGTCGGAGGAGCCAGGAGTAACTCCCACGGCTCCTCCTCCAGACTCACCACATTATTCCGCCGAGGCACATAGGCAGTTCCAGTTGCGGTTGCCTACTGAAATAAACAAAATATTATTCGATTTAGAATCTGGTGATGAGATTGTTCCTCCCACATGAAGAAGAGATGATGATTTACTTGCATTTCTGATACAGTGGCAGCACCTGCCACAGGACCTGCAACAATATCCATAATATCCAAATGGTTATGTTAATGTGGCTCATTGTCCTCATGAGTTTAAATTGCTCAAAATTTTAAAAGAGGCAATTAACTCTTATGGCATGCATTCTCCGTTTGTGATGGGATTACTTACTAGTTATGCCTCAGAATTTTTGCTAATTCCCCTAGATTGGGAAGCTTTGGCCAAAACTGTACTGGATCCAGGAATATATTTACAATTGAAACATGATGGAGAGGGGAAGCAGACATTATGGGTAGAGAAAATGCAGCAAAACAGCCTCCAGGACCAACATTTCAGGAATTAACTGGGTCTGGACAGGATGGGCGATTGCAAGTATAGGCACCTTTTTTAGATTTGCATATCACTCAGATAAAATTATGTTGTTTAAGAGCTTGGAAGAGAGTGGATACACCTGGAAAGGCAACTCCCGCTTTTACTAAAATTACTCAACAAGCGGGGGAGCCTTACACTGACTTTCTGTCAAGATTAACAACATCTATTAAAAAGGCTATCTCTCAGGAAGAGGCAGGAAGATTGCTTCTTCACTATTCCTTTACAACCTCAAACTATGAGAAATTTGCATTTACTGTCCCAGCTTTAAATAAGGCTCACCCCACTCAACGGTATCAATTGAACGTCTTACCACAAGAAATGTTCAACAGTTCCACTGTATGTAAGGCATATGTGCATCAACCTTTAAAAATAGTCAACAAAAGATTTCCTAATACTCTAATTCATCATTCCATAAATGACATTTTAATAGCTTCTGAAATTCAATCACAATTACAGGGATTTACCAATACCTCCTTGAAAAATTCTGAGACTATAGATTAGAAGTAGCCCCAGAAAAGAAACAATGGCAGGAGCCATGGAAATATCTGGGGCAAAAATTAACAGATGTCTCCAGTATTCCATAGAAGGTTCAAATTAGAAGAGACAGTTTAAAGACTCTAAATGATTTTCAAAAGTTATTAGGAGACATCAATTAGTTGAGACCCAGCCATGGTATACCTACTTATCAATTGACTAATTTATTTCAAATCCTGAAGGGGCCATCTGAATTAAATAGCCCACATGTTTTAATCCCTGCTGCAGAAAAATAATTAACTTGGATAGAACAGCATATTCCACAAACACAATTAAATAGAATTCTTTCCACAGACAATTTTAAATTAGTGATTTTCCACACTGAGCATTCTCCTGCAGGGTACTTGTTCAAGATAGTAATGTTATTGAATAGATTTTCTTGCCTCATAAATCACAGAAAAAATACAGACTTATATTCAAACAATTTGCCAAATTATTTACAAGGGAAGATTAACATTAAGACCATTATGTTCTTCAGATCCAGAAGAAATTATAGTACCTTTTACTGTCAAAAAAATTCAAAAATTGTTTCGAATATGCAACAATTAGCAAACTGCTTGTGCTCATTTTTTAGAGAAAATATATAATCGTTATCCTAGAAATAAAAGGTTACAATTTCTTAAGAAAACTCAATGAATATGGCCTCATCATATTATAGCTAATAAATCAATCAAGGCCCTATTGTTTATACCAATGCTAACAAGCTAGGAATAGCTGATTTTCATTTTCAACAGCTAACAAAGGTTATTCAGTCTTCATACACTTCAGTACAATGGGCAGAACTATTTGCTATTGTTTTATTACTACAACATTTTCCTCAAGCTGTAAACATTGTCACTGATTCTCAATATGCAGTAATTATTCACTTACTAAAAGCTTTTGCAGTAATGGAATACCTCAAAATATTAAGACTGATAATGGTTCTGCATATCTGTCTATAAAAATTTCAAACATTTTTTCAATTTCATCATATCACTCACAACACTGGCATCCCTTGTAACAATGCAGTACAAGCTATTATTGAAAGACAAATTCACATCTTAAAGGAAATGCTAAAAGAAAAAAAAGGGGGAGAATCCCCTAAATGAAGACTATTAACAGCTCTATTTACTCTAATTTTTTAAAATCAAGATGAGACTGACAGCACTGCTGCTCAGCTACATTGGGTAAAGGAAATATCACAAGAATAAAATCAACCTGTGTTTTATCATATTGAGTCCTCTCAGTGATGGTATCCTGCATGGGTCTTATGATAGGGGCAAGGTTATGCTTATATTTCCACAGGTAAAGAAAATTTCTGGCTTCCTGAGAGGCGTCTTCAGCGGAGACATGGGAACCAAAAGGAAGTTCTACTTAAGTGACATGACCAAGGATTCTCAGAGATGACTTTGACGGGGCGTCCTATCCGAAAAGCTCTATGGTCAACGCAACATTCATCTGTACCAACCTGGGGTCAGGTGAAGAAGCTTACCCAAGAGGGAGAACAACTGGTTTGGCGTCATGGTAAAGAAGTGGGGCCATCTACTTTGTTCCTTGCTATGCTTGCACTAATAACCACTCAGGTAAATGCTGAGAATCATACATACTGGGTTTACATTCCTAATCCTCCACTGAACAGAGGTGTTTCTACGTTGGATTCAAAGGTTCGAATTTATATTAATGACTCAAATTGCTTACCCGGACATTATGATTATTAAGGTCCATTAAAACCAGAAGAGGACTGTAGAGTCATAAAAAATTATACCACTGGAACGCAGGGAGTGCCAATATGCTTAGGTCAAGGAGACCATTGTTGAACAATACAGGTACAAGCCCTGCTGAACATTTTGAAAACACTACTATTGAAACTAAAAACAGGCGTTTGATTCTTCTGGTTCTGCCTATTCCAAAGCCAATGGAGCTGATCTACGATGGCATAGAGGAGAGAACAAGTCCATATCCATGCAAGCAACTGTGAGTATCGTATGGCATGATGGAGGATTAGCCCCTCCAACACCTCATCAAGAAGGACATCCTGTTCAATCTGACTTATGGAAATTGGGGTCTGCCTTACACTCTCTGAAATCATAGATTTGCATAAAATAAGCAAATCTACAAAAATAACTCTTGGAATTACACCTTAAAATGTAATGATAACATAACTGCCTTTGTACAAGCCTGTGTTCGATTACCATTTTTATTAATGATAGATCAAATTGTAAGTCTGCAAAGTCAAATGCATATGAAATATAAGTAGAGTTATTCATCAATTTGCATTACTCCTGTACCTTAGAATGAAAGTTTGTTTCCATAGAAAAAGGTTACAAAACATTTGTTCAACCATAAAAATCTAACAAAAGTCTACATTTACAATCTCATATACAAAAAATATTTCAAAAGAAATTGCATAAATGAACTGGGCAAAATGTGTTAAAAATATTGTTAAGGGATTGCAACAATTAAATCCTATACTTCATTTACAAGCCACTTTAGGAGCTTCTGCTGGAATACTATTATTAATACTCTATCTCTGTATCATTTTGTATTTAGTCTTCCAAGGACTTGGGGAAACCAAGCAACTAATTAAGAGAAAAACAGCTGTGTTATCTCTGATGCTCCATCAAATGAAGCAAGAAACAAAGGGGGATTTGTAGCTGGGCATTTGTAAATGAGGATCTGAAATCCTGCCAAGAAGAAGTGAATGTTCTATCAGGAGCACAGCGTGACTTGCAAGCGAGTTGCAATGGGTCAACATTGCACAAAATCTTGAGTTCCAGGAACATTTGCCTCCATAAGAAAGGCTAGCATTAAATAGTCATGGGTGTAGAACAGATAGGGAGGGCACAGCTGCAAGTTGTCCTCAATAAGCTATTGTAATAATATAGAACAAAACAAGTTTTACTTTATTAACTAACGATGCACTGACCTTGTACCAAACTCCAATAAAAACAAATGTGAGAGGGGATAGTTTGCTACATCCCTGAGCGAGCTGTAGCCCTCTGTCAGGCATCAATCATCCTGTGTGCTTGTCTTACCACTGCGTCTTGGTTCATTAAACATTCCTCATCAATCTGGACAAAATAGACATATTCCTAGAAAAATACAAGCTTCCAATACAAAATCAGGAAAAGTCAAACAACGTGAACAAGCCGAAAACTAGTGATAAAATTGAAACAGTAATCAAAATGCTTCCAGAAAACTAAAGCCCTGTACCAGATGGCTTCACAGGGGAGTTTTACCAAACATTCAAAGAAAAAGTAAAACCAATTCTTGTCACACTCTTTTGAAATATTCAAGAGGAAGGCACTCTTCCAAGCTCTTTTTATGAAGCCAGCACTACCCTAATCTGAAAACCAGAAAAAGACACCACAAAGAAAGTGACTTATAAGCCAATATTCCATTTGAACTGTGATGTTGAAATGCTCAACTAAATTCTAGCAAACTGGATCCAGCATTACATTAGAAAGATCATACACCATGACTAAGTGGGATTTATCCCAGGGATGCAAGGCTGGTACAATATCTGCAAATCAATGAGCATGATACATCACATAAACAAATTGAGAGAGAAAAACCACACAATCATATCAATTGGTGCAGAAAAGGCATTTGACCAAGTGCAACAGCCTTTCCTGATAACACTCAGCAAAGTGGGAATAGAAGGATCATCCCTCCCCATATAAAAGCCTTATATGAAAAACCTACAGCCAACATCATACTCAATGGGCAAAAACTATAACCATTTCCCTCAAGAACAGGAACAAGACAAGGATGCTTGCTTTCACCACTTCTGTTCAAAATGGTACTGGAACTGCTAGCCACGGTGATCACACAAGTAAAAGAAATAAATCCCTCCCAAATTGGAAAGTAAGAAGTAAATTGTCATGATTTCCAGATGTAATGATACTGTACATAGAATACCCCAGACTCCTTCAAAAAATTAGTAAAGTTAGTAAGTGAATTCAGCAATGTAGCAGACTACAAAATTAATTCCAAGAAATCTATGACATTTCATACACCAATAGTGAACTTACAGAAAGAGAGTTTGAAAAAATATCCCATTTATCATCCCACCAAAAAAATTAAGATACCTAGGAATAACCTTAGCTACGAAGGTTAAAGACCTCTACTCAGAAAACTGCAAGACTTTCAAAAAGAAATAGAGGAAGACAAAATTGATGAAAGAACATGCCATGTTAATGGCTTGGTAGTATCAACATCATGAAAATGGCTATACTACCCAAAGCGAACTATAGATTCAATACACTCCACATTAAAATACCAACAGCCTATTTCACAAACCTAGAATGAACTCTCCAAAACTCCATCTGTAATAAAAAAAAAGACCCTGAGCCCGAACAGGTTTGGCTCAGTGAATAGGGCGTTGGCCTCCGGACTCAAATGTGCCAGGTTCCATCCCGATCAAGGGCATATACCTTGGTTGGGGGCACAACCTCAGTAGGGGGTGTGCAGGAGGCAGCTGATCCATGTTTCTGTCTCATCGATGTTTCTATCTCTCTACCCCTCTCCTTTACTCTCTGTATAAAATCAATAAAATATATTTAAAAAACTAACAAACCCCAAATAGCTGCAGCGTACCTGGGAAAGAAGACAAAGTAGGAGGTATGTCAGTACCACATATCAAGCTGTTGTACAAAGCCGCTGTTCTCAAAACTGCCTGACATTGACTCAAGAATAGACATATAGGCCAATGGAAATGAATAGAGAACTCAGAAAACAATCCAAACCACTAATCTCAATTAATATTGACAAAGGAGGCAAAAACATACAATAAAAACAAAACAGTCTCTTCAATAAATGGTGCTTGGAAATTTGGTCAGATACATGTAGAAAATGAAACTAGGCCACCAGCTTACACCATACACAAAAAAATAAACTCAAAATGGATAAAGAACTTAAACATAAGATGGGAAACTAAAAATATTAGAGGAAGCCACAGGCAGCAAAGTCTCAGATATATGCTGAAGCAATGTCTTCACCGACCCAGCCCCTGGGGCAATGGAAAATAAAGTTAAAATAAACAAATGGGATGACATCAAAATAAAAAGCTTCTTCATAGGAAAAAAAACTAACCATCAAAAAAACAACAACAAACCCCCCTGCATGGGAGAACATATTTGCCAATGTTCTCTCTGATAAGGGACTCATCTCCAACATTTACAGGGAACTCATACAACTTAACAAAAGGAAGATAAACAACCCAATCAAAAAAATGGGCAATGGACCTAAATAGATACTCTTCCAGAGAGGACAAAATGAAGGCCAAGAGACACATGAAAACATGCTCAGAGTCACTAATCTAACTCAAATTAGTGACGCAATTTGTGAGACGCAAATCAAAAGGATAATGAGGTACTACCTCACAGATGTCAGAATGGCTATCATCAACAAATTAACAAAGGGCAAGTGCTGGTGAGGATGGGGAGAAAAAGGAACCCTCCTTCACTGCTGCTGGGAATGCAGACTGGTGCAGCCACTATGGAGAACAGTATGGAGTTTCCTCAAAAAACTAAAAACGGAACTCCCATTTGACCCAGTGATCCCACTTCTAGGAATATATCCCAGGAACCTAGAATTAGCAATCAGAAAGGATACATGCACCTCTATGTTCACTGCAGCACAAATAACAATATCTAAGATTTGGAAACAGCCTAAGTGCTGGTCAGAAGATGAGTGGGTTAAAAAGCTGTGGTACATCTACACACTGGCATAGTATACTGCCGCAAAAAAGGAAGGAGCACTGACCATTTGCAACAGCATGGATGGAGCTGGACAGCATTATGATAAGCAAAGCCAGTCAGTCTGAGAAATATAAATATCACATGACCTCACTCACCTGTGGATTACAATAAACAACATAAACCGATGATCAAAAACAGATCCAGAGACAGAGAAGCATGGAACAGATGATCAACCTCAGGGAAGGTAGGGGAGGGGGTGCTAAGAGGGAGAGATCAACCAAAGGACTTGTATGCATGCATATAAGCTTAGCCAATGGACGCAGAGACCAGGGGGTGAGCGTGAGGGCATGCTTGCGGTGTGGGGGAGGGGGTGTGGGGGCAGTGGGGGAAAAGAACACATATGTAATACCTTAATCAGTAATAAGAAAGAAAGAAAAGGAACCCAGGAACATATGATCAGGAGAGAATCCACACACTCACACTCTGGCACACTCAGACACACACACACTCACACCAGGAGAGGGCTCTGCAGCTCCCAGTGGGAATCACCTCTTATCTCCCAGCCTGACCACCGCTTTCTCACCAGCTGAACCAGAGGACAATGATGAGTGACGAGCCTGGTGCTCTGCGGAAAGCGACCTCTCCCTCCTGGACACTACCCACCGTCCAGCAGCCACTTTTCTGCCCTTTCTCTGTCCCCCACGCCCTAAGCAGGGCTAGGCTGACCTGAGAGCCCACAGTCTTGAGGAGCCAGATCCCGGGGGAGTTGGCTCTGGGGGCTGTGTGGGCCCCCTTGGTCAAGTGCAAACTCGCCCAGCTGAGGTCACACAATAAAGGCCGACGCCAGATTTCCATGAATTGTTGAGTGTAAGTCCCCTCAGCGAGCTTCCACTCTGGCTCAGCAGGCGGCCAGCCTCACCCCAGCAAGCCAGGTTTGGACTTCGGGCCTTGACTCCAACCAGGTCGGAACTCATTTTCAGATGGAAAACGCCGGAGTGGGAGGGGCTGCGGGTTGCCAGTGACTAGAGCAAGTTCACCCCAGAGATAGCAAGTTCACCCCCGGAGACAGCAAGAACCCAGAGTGTGTGCTTACCTTTTCCATAGGCCAAGCTCCTCACCACTTGGTCTCCCGCTCAGCAGGAAGGCTGGCCAGAAGGAAGCTGTGAGGGGCGCCACCTGGCAAGCACCTGGGGCTGGGCCCTGGTTCCTTTAGGGGCGAAATCTTGTGCGATCATGAGATCAGGAGCATCCCAAGATCAGGGGGCGGGGAAGGGGGCGTGTTTTAACGGGCCCAGAGAAGGTGGGGACAGGGGCGGTGTGCCACACCCACCAGGCTACAAGGGGTGGAAGAGGGTGGGTGGCTGACAGGGGGACCCTGTGCTTCCAGGCATGAGGGTGGGGGTGGTCGCGGATGTAGAGGGAGAAACAGGAGGCCGCGACCCCCAGCTAACCTACCACTCGCCACCCGTGGTCTGTGTTTCTGGGGACCACTTTCCCTCTGTGGTTGTAGCTGCTGCTTACCTGCCTAGTTACCTGGCCCAGGCTTGGCGCCACACTCCCACACCACTGCAGCCCTCTGTCTAGAAAATAGCTCCCTTCCCTGGGCTAGTCCACTGTTCCTACTGTCTGGATGGGGACATTTTAGTAACCACCGGGGCAGAGGAGAGCTGGCCAGATGCAATTACATTGTCTCTCTCCACAGGTGCTCTCCTCAGTCTTCCCCTGGGGTTTGGGTCACCAGAGCTCTTTGACAAGCCCCAAATCCAGCCTTTGCTCTGCTCACCTCCCCTAAACCTTCAGTGATGGCAGGTTCCCTGCCTTCCTCCCCCCTCATGAAGGGGTTCTCCTCTCACCAACAAATCCCTTTAGCAAAGTCACACCTGGGCCTGAAAGCAGAAAAGGTGTGCAGAAGGCTCCTTAGGAGGAGCAGGCCAACAAAGCTGAGGAGAGTTGGGGAGGCACCAGCCATAGCCTGGTGCTCAGGCGCTGGCAGAGCTGCCCCTTAGCTGAAAGTTAACCCAGGGCTCTCCTCTCAGGCATTGCCTCCAGGGGACACAGGGGGCCTGGCATGCTTAGTCTGACAGGTTTTGCTGCCTGCTTTTCCATCCTCTCTTTAGGAGACAAAAGCCAGGCTTGTGAGGAGAGAGGGAGAGGGGAAGAGCAAAGCTGAGGCCCAGCCCTGTCATCCAAGCTGGCCGGAGGCACCTGCTGGGGGTCTTTGGAAATCAGCTTCTCATAGTGGGGAAGGGCTTCTAATAAGAATAGAGCCCAGTTCTTTAATCATTGCTTGCAAACTATAAATACAAGGCCCTGGGATACTGGAGGATGAAACAAGCTCTACTGAATACATAGGCTGCCTCCATGGCCCATTGCTCAGAAAACAATTGCATTTTGAGAAGAGAACAAGCACAGGACAGGCTTTGATTTGGCAGCTGTGCCCGCACCCTGACCCCCTCCTGGGGTCTTTCTCAGGAAGGCTGACCATTCCAATCTCATCCCAGGAAGGGGCTCAGCTATTCCTAAAGTCGTAGCAGATTAGCCACCTTGTGGTCAGCCTTTGAGCTCCTGAAGGCCAGACAGCAGGCCCTCCCCTCCCCTTTGCATGTGACACTTGCAGCTGGCAGATACAGGTAGCTATCTTCTCCCCCAAGAGGCTGAGAGCCGAATTTCCAGGGTGAGTGACTGCTCTCCCCATACTGACTGTATCCTTGGATAAACACTCATTGTGTGCTTAAAACCTGTCTCTGCTTAACTTGGCTCAAGTAGTGACAGGCAGCCTCAGACACATTGTGCTGCCTTGCTCTTCCTCACTCAGACTTGGGGAATATTGAGACTCTGCAAACTGTGAAACCTTTTCTGAGAGGGAGAGTGGGCAGAGGACACTGTGTCCCCGTCATGCAGGTGACCCTACATCTCTTCATCTTAGGCTGTGGGAAGGTCGTGGATGCGGAGCATAATAGCAGGGTGGTGAGGCTGGCTTCTTGTGGGTCCCTACCCTGCCATTCCTTCAGATGTTCCCAATGCCTATGAACAAGCACAGTTTAAGGTTTCCTGCTACATAGAAGGAGGAATGAGGACAAATGAGGCCACTGCACTCAGCCCCAGTGGATCTTTGATTGTCACCTAGAGCAGAGCAGATAAAAAACAGAAACAGAAACAACTCACCTGGGAACTAGAGATTCAGCATAGCCCTCCCCCCTCTCTCCTAGATGAATTTGGCAACTATTTGTCCTGGAGTGGCTGCTAATGCCATGCTCAGAGCTACACACAGTCTCTCCTCATAGAGTTTAGGATGAAAACAGAAAACACAAACACACACACACACACCAAAACCCTACAAGACCATTATCTACAAATGTCACTTTGTAACTAATTCTGTCAGGAAAACAAAGGGGCTGGTATGGAAAGTTACAGAGGCAGGAGACACCTGCCTGAGGGTTGTACAATGAGGGGCCATCAGGGGCTTGGAAGGATCCTGTTCAGGGCATGAGGACAGACTGCACAATTTCTGAGAGAGTAAAGTACTTGGCCAATTTGAGAATGCAAGAGACACTGGGTTACAGGGGAGGGTGATAGAGTGACACAGAGGGCAATGGATGCATCCCTGGAAGGTGAAATTCAAAGGGAATCTATTTGATGTTTGTCCACCCTTATGTTCATGATGATCTGGTTGCTTGTCAGCATTGCAGAGCTTGATGCACTAAAAAGACGAGGTCTGTTATATGAAAAGCAAAATGCAGGCCACCCAACTGATTACATAATGCAACCCTATTCTTGTAAAATTAAATGTGAATATAACATTCATTTATTCCATTGCTTCACACATAGCCTCATAATGTTCGCCATATTCCTAGGCGACAGTAAGCCTACATAAGGAAGAGGGACTAAAGTTCCCAGGCCCCACTCTCCTGGGAAATCAACAATTCATATTTATGAACCTCTTAAAGCAGTCCACATGTTCACTAAAAATGATAATGCTAGTTATTGTAAAATATCTTCCTGTAATTTTTACAAGGTTCTCTATCACAATTGCCTCTCCTGGACTAGTGATGAAGAGCTATTTTAATTTTAGAAACATTAAATGTGTCAGTCAACCAGCACTGCATTATAATGATCACCCTTGTGATTTAAAAACCCTTCAGTGATGGAAGAGAGGGAAGCTGGATGCTTTTGAAGGAGCTGCTGTGTTATTGTGTGTGTGTGTGTGTGCATGTGTGTGTGCGTGTTTGAGTGTGTGAGTGTGTGTGCGCACACACACTCCTGCACAGCTGAGAGAGGCTGAGTCTAACCAGCGGTTGGCAAACTGCGGCCTGCTAGCCGGATCCGGCGCATTCCGGTGTTCTATCCAGACCTTGGAGCCAAAAGAGCTTAGGGTTCTTTCCCACTCCCCTCCGCATCTTCACCAGCAGCAGAGTTAACTTGTATTAGTTCACACAAACACTCCATCCATGTGTTTGTTCCGGCCCTCTGGTCCAGTTTAGGAACCCATTGGGGCCCTTGAATCAAAAAATTTGCCCACCCCTGCTAGCCTGTCCTATGAGAGGATAAAATAGAGATGAGGTGAAAGGGGTACCTACTTTTTTCTACAATCACGTACAGTAAGCCTAAGGGGGAAAGAAGCTGCAATCTCAAACTAAGCATGCTTGACATGGATAAAACATACAGCCCTTACTGCCTAAGGAAAACTTAGCTTTTTGATCTTGTAGCCAGAATCATGTCAAGACATTTTGAACTTTAATACTGTCAGTTGTTGTTTTCAGGTGAAGACACTAAGACGAGGAAGAATAAACAGGGGTCCAAAGCAGGGAGGGCAAATCAAGAAGGCATTTGGGGCTGACTTGTGCTTCCTTGACACCCACTGTACAACAGGCTCCTGATTTCCTTATGGGAACCTGCAATGCCTCTGGATGCCCAGTTCACTGCAGGAATTGCCAATGTAAAAGGTCTTGGAGAGAATTCAGGTTGGCCTGAGTGCATTCACCAAAGTGTGTGTCCCGATTTCTGTGAACCACACCATTGGAAAATTATTTTGGCCTAGCTATCCAGGAGACCGGAGGGAAAGGCAGGAAACTTCACCCATGGGCAGCATCCCTTCTCCCAGATTCAGGCCTCCCAGAGACTGGACTTGAAGAGGATAGAGCCCTCCCCATGTGAGTAGCTGTTGGGGAGAGGTTGGGTGTGTGGAGAGGAACACCCAGCTGAAGGCCAGCTGCTCACTGACAGGCGGTGCTCTCACAGCTCCAGGGCCTTGGAACAGCCTCAAAGCAACTTCTTGGGAAGGAGATGTAGGCTGCCCCACCAGTCCTGGTCCAGTCCTACTTGGACAGGTTGTCCACTGGTTGCTCCCCTGGTTGCTAAGGACCAAGCTTGGAACAAAAGGACTTAGAATCCTCAGAGCTCAGGAACAATTTGCATGGAGATCCCTCCTCACCTCTGAACCTGTTTGGGGAGGGGATGAGAGAGTCAGTGGTGAGTGTCCTTTCAAGTGTCAGTGGGCAGAGCCCTGAGGGGTCTCCTCCATGGCTGTCATCTACTCCCCTCTCTCTCCTCAGGACACTTTTGATCTTTCCCAAGGACAGTTCATGTGGGTATCTGCACTGACACCTCTCCCTCCCTTCCAGGTTCACCTGTTTAATCCCCCTCTGCATTTCCCCCTCTTCTACAGGCCCTGGGCCCAGCCAGTCTGGACCCAGTCTCTGCCCTGTCCAGCTGTGGGCTCAGCAGGTGTGCTGGGTGAGCTTAACTGCCACCAATTCCAGCACTGGACACAGCAGCCACTGGAATTTATAACCCTGCCTCCTGGGACCAACAATGTCTAGGAACCTCTCCCACACTCCTGATTGATGTTGTCAGAGGGGAGGAGGGGTATCTAGCTAATAGACATCTGCTGAAGCCCTCTTGTTTACCATGTTTCACTCCAATCAGGCAAAGGCAACAAACTTCTGAAGAAGGTCCCTCTCTCTCTCTGAATCTTTTGGGCAGGAGCGGGTTGGGGTTGCCCAAAAGTTCTCTCTGACTCTTGGGCTTCTAAATAAACAGCTGAAAATCAATATCCCCAAAGGCAGCTTTAGGGTGGCAGAATCTTTGTTTTCTTTATTTCTTAACTGTTGGCTAATAGGGA
This sequence comes from Myotis daubentonii, assembly GCF_963259705.1. Lineage (NCBI taxonomy): Eukaryota > Metazoa > Chordata > Mammalia > Chiroptera > Vespertilionidae > Myotis > Myotis daubentonii. The sequence continues at coordinate 6,958,924 of NC_081862.1, read as the reverse complement.
TCAGACTGGAGTCAGCTAGATAACCCGTGTCTCAAGGTTTCTTAACTTTCCTGGATCCCTGCTCACTTAATTCCTGCTTCCCTGTGTCCAGGGACATTTATGTCTCCATGGCTGAAGTTCTCTCTGAACTCCTCTCACCTCCTCTCATCATGGACATGAGGAACCTACTCCAGTATGATGGCCCCTTGAAAAAGAAGCGTACCACAAGAGACACCAAAGATGAGAACTTCCTTTAGGCTCTCTGTCTCCTTTGACACATCAATCAGTTAATATTTCATGAGGAGTGAGCTGGGAGAGAGTTGGAGGGACAAATCCTGTGCTCTGTACAGAATTGACTTCCCCAAGGCCCTACCCGCTGTCCTTGTACCAAGCTTGGCACAGTGTCTTTTCCATCTTGATGAAATATTTCCCAATTGGCTCCTTTGCCCCACCCATCAAAAGATAGCTTGGGGTTTTGTCTGGTGAGCAACTTCCTCCTAACTGCATTCACCTAACATGCCTAGACAAAAGCATGAAGAAATTCACCCACCCAAAGGTGTCATGAATGTAGAGTCTAGTGAAGAACTTCTGAACAAATCTGGGCTGTGCTTCCGGAGACTTGTGTACCCAGCTCTTCACTCTTCCGTATTTTCCCAAACTCAGAGTGTAGCCATCAGTCCACACTTGAGGAATCTCCTTGCCCCTCCTGGAGCAGAGCCTCTCAGGGACCAAGGGGAGCCCCTCCTCTCTCAGGTGGAGTCACACCCTGATCACCTGTCCTTCAATTATGTAATGCCAGGTAGGGGCTGGGCCTGGTGCCTCCTTATACATCAAGGAAGGAAAGGGCAGAAAGTTGAGAGGTGCCAATGGATGTCACCCAGGCTCCACAAGGAAAGCCTCTTCCTGCCCGTGATGGGAGGGAAGGAATTCCTTAAACAAAGAACCACGTGGGATCCAGTGTGGGAATTCATAAGTGACATCCTAAAATGTCTTTGATTCTAGAAGGAAAATGTCCCGTTTGGCTTATGGTAAGGCATATTTCAATGGGACGCACTAGTGAGGACTGGAGAAACTAGACTGTGAGCAAGGTTATACTGATGGATATTTCTAGATCCTTCCCTTGCTTTGTGTATAGTCCTAAGCAGTGGGAACAGCCTCTCAGGTTTCCATTAATATTAAAAGTATTTGAAGAAAAGGACAGCCAAGTCAATTTAAAGGCTGTTTAAAAGTTGGTTTAGGGTAGCTCCTGTCTCTGGAACACATCCATGTGCTACTGTGCAAAACATCCTGAGAACAGCCTCTGGAACCGTGTGTGTGTGTGTGTGTGTGTGTGTGTCACTGTGCAGGACTGGAAGGCTGGTTCCAGAGCCTGAGTAATGAGGCCACAAAGATATCCTGGTGTTAATCCCTGGGATCTGGGAATGTTACCTAATAAGGCAAAAGGTAGTTTGCAGATGGGATGAAGGCTTTGAGATGGGGACTGGGATTGTTAATTTTATGCCTTGGTTTCACAGCCCACAGGACAGCACAGATCCCAAATAAACATGATATCTGGGTGTGTCTCTGAGCTAGTTTGCAGAGAAGATTAGCATTTGAAGTGGTGGATCCTAAAAGGATATCACCCTCCCTATGTGCACAGCATCAATGCACTGAGAACCTTACTAGAACAAAAGGATGAATTCACCCCTATACTCATGGATCACCATAGGGCTGGGGCATCACATCTCATCTCACAGGCGTCTGTCCTCACACTGCATCTTAAACCATCAGCTCCTCTGGTTCTCAGATCCTCAGTCTCAGGCCAAATTAGACCAACAGCTTTCCTGGCCCCCCAGCTTGCAGATCTTGGGGTTTCTCAGTCTTTGTAATCACACCAGCCAAGTCCTTATAACCTCCTGCTGCTCTGAAGAACCCTGACTAATACAGTGGATTACCAAAGTGTGCAGGCAGAGTTGGGGACAGAAGATGAGCAGGAGATGGGACCACCGAGCAGAGACTGGAGTCATGTAGCTACATCCGTGGAATGCTGGTGAGCTAGCAACTGGAGGAGCCAGGAAACAGACTCTCCTTGGAATCTCCACAAGGAACCAGCCCATCTCTCACCTTGACTTCTGCTATTCTAAGCTCCTGGGACTTCTCAATCCCACAGAGCCTTTGATTCTTTGTGCAATATCTTTTCTCCTCACAATTGACAAATCAGTCTGTCTCACCTGGCACCATGATTCTTATCCAAACTTCCTATTCAGTGGTTTTAGGTAATGTGTCCTCAGCCTTCAGCCAAGAGCTGCCTCACAAGCAGCACCCTTGTTCTCCAGTCCATGGTAGAACATGCTAATCAGCCCTGAGAATAGCATCTGGGCCACCTGGTGTGGGAGGCGACACCTTCCAGTCCAGGGAAGTTGACAGACAATGGGCAATGGGCTCACCAGGAAATATAAGGGGCCAGGGGACCTGGTACTGAGCTGGAAGGGACAGAAGATGGGAAGGAAGTAATCTGGGAATCACCCCTTTCCCCTCAGCTGCCTTCCATGAGGAATTCACAGTCTTGGGCCTCCAGGGGGATGTATAGTCTTAGGACCCTAGGGTCACAAGAGCCTGCATGTGGGGAAGGTACTTGCTGGGCTTTATGCTGTACTGGGATGAAGTTTGAAGTGCTGCTTCCCTGTGATCCCATGAAGTCCCCAAACTGTTCTGTCCGATACATTATCTCTTAAAAGAGCCAATACATGCAAGGGCTCAGCTTCAGAATAAAATCACTGCAAAGACAGAGGATGGAACCATGCAGAGGACCGACCTTTATTAAGGGGAATAAGGGGCGGAGGGCAATATGCAGCCCCCAGCTCTGCCATTGACTCCCAGGAAATGGAGTTCCTGAACCTTCTTCAGTCAAGCTGTCTTTACCTTTGCCCACACCACACAAAGGGGAAGTCCTAGGATAGCTCATCCAGGAGACACCAGGACTCTCCCAACACAAAAGGTAGGTATCCCCTGACTGACTCGATTTCTGCATGCTTTCCTGGGCTTAGTCTGACCTTACTTAGAGTATATTAACGAGTTTGTCTGTTTTTAAGGCATTTACTGATTGAATTTAGGGAGAGAGGAGAGGAAAGAGAGAAACATGGAGTTTTTGTTCTGATTACATAAGCACTCATTGGTGAATTCCTGTATGTGAACTGGACAGGAATAAACAGGCAACCTTGCCATACCAGGATGATACTGTGACCCATTAAGCCAACCAGCTAGGGCAAGAGCTTCATTCTTGGTAAAGCTCTTCTTTCCAGGGTTGCAGGCATATGTAGACTCCAGGTCAGTTTGGAGTGGAATGTGTTGAGGCAGGTGAAGTAAGCAGAATTGAATGGAGGCCCCTCCCCCCTCTGAGGCAGGGGAGAGGATAAGAGAAGTGTGGGGAGCCAGGCTCAGGCTTGGGGTGTCAGAAGGCAGCATTCTTGGTGTAGCTCCACCATGAGCTGGTCTCTCCTTCTGCTCAGCCTCCTCACTCAGGGCCCAGATGAGGCCTCCTTGGAAGGGACCGTGGGTTTGACTTGCCTGATTCTTTGCCCCCTCTTCAGGCTCACCAGGTCCCCAGCACTGCACCCACCAGTGAGTGCTTTTGCTGTTTTCAGGTTCCTGGGCCCAGTCTGCCCTGACTCAGCCTCACTCAGTGTCCAGGGCTCTGGGACAGTCAGTCTCCTCCACCTATGCCAGACACGGCGATGATTTTAGTGGTTAAGATCATGTCTCCTGGTACAAAGAATGACCAGGCATGGCCCTATACTGCTGGTTTATAAAATCCAAAAATGGCCATCAGTGATCCCTTCTTTATTCTCTTGCTAAAAATGTGGAAAAACAGCTATGCTGCCCAGGCTTGGGCTGCCATCGGATGATGGGGCTGATTAGTACTGTTGTTCACCACATGAGCCGTGGAACTATCCACAGTGGTACAAGTTTCTGGGAAAGTGATACCAACACCTGCCCTGGGATCACAAGCTCCCTCCTTGCTCTGAAGATGCTTCCCCACTCTGAGCAGGGACTCCTGCAACATGACCCTGAGGAAAATTCATTCTCTCTCTGTCCTTGCTCCTCTCCCAAAGCATTGAGAACAAAGCTTGTTTTCTTCAGATAGTGTCCTCTCTCACACACAATCCCAAAGGAAACTCTCTGTTACTGGTTCATTGTCTTTACTTGTGTTTTGTGCATCCAGATGACCACTCATTCAAACCTTTCATTGTAACAGCCACAAAGAGGCCCCTCATGTGCTTATTGGGCAGATTAACCACAATCCTCTGGAAAATCCTCACTTTAAATCCCTTAGCCTCTCATACATGTGCATACCACCTGGATTCATTTATCCTCAAATGAAGTGGGAATGAGAATAATGGAAAAATTTTATTTCCTTCTCTTCCTTTCTCCACTCCTTCTTATTTGATTTTCTCTATTTCTATGCTCCCAATACTTCCCAGAACCAAGGAAGGTTTGAGGCTGGGGTTTGAGTGAAAGGTTCTGTGTACTATCAGAATCACCTCTGAGCTCAGGTACCTAAATGATGCTTCTAGAAGCAGCCCATGGCTGCTTGGTTCTTGCAGAATATGTGGGAGGTGTCCCCATTCCTCAGGGGTCCCCAAAGATTTCCGTGATGCTGCCACACTTTTTCAGTGATAATACCAGTTAAAGTGCATTTAACACTACAAGTACACGTAACTATCAAGGCAAGAAGTTCAGGACTGTTAAAGGAAGCTGGGCCGATGTGCCACAAGCCCTGGTGTGTGACCTCATGATCCAAAGGCTATAAGTCCTCTCGGACTTTCAGCCCTGCAGATGTCAGCTCTTAGAAATGACATGGATGATCACCCTACTTGGAAATTAAATCTTTGCTATAATTTTCTCCATTTAAATCACTTGGTGACATTTTTCCAAGTACTGCTTTGTTTACCATCATGCTTTAATCATCCAAGCTGCAACAGTGACCCACGTGGACCCTCTCAAGTCATGTCACAGCACAGTGAGAAAGGGTCCCTGCTAATGAAGACGCGGAGAAGATCCTGAGCCCCAGCCCCACTCTCTGTAAAGCTGGTCAGAGGGGTGAGCCTGCATGTAGGGTGTGTGTGTTTGTGTTTGTGTGTATGTGTGTGGGGGGTGGGGGAGCAATATCCCTGTGCTGGACACCAGTAGGAACCAGAGAGTAATGGCTCTGCTGATCCTCCACCTTGGCATCTGAGATTGTTTGTGGACCCTGACTGTAACAGCAAGGCCCATAGGTTGCATGTTATTTCAATGTGCATAGGACTGTGGGAGCCCCCATTGGCCCTTCTAGTGTTTCTCCTCAAAGGTGGACCAGTTTTTCCTTTTGAGAAGGTAGTCACTATTTCATAAGAGGGACTATTACAAGGAGAAGAAGGACAAGCTTTTGGGTGATCAGGGTCTCTCTAATGAGACCTTGTTAGAGTAAGAAGCACACGGTTCCCTGGGTATTTGGAGTCTCAGATGGTAGAAATGGTCCCTGCATTTCTCAAGTAACACCATTGGACACCTGTTTAATATTTATCGGATGTGGAAGAAGGGTCATTTTTGATGGAAGGGATTAGAAGTGTTTTAGGTGTCACTATGGCCAATGTACCCAGCACTGTTCTCCCATAAGATTCAGTCAGAGACTCAGCACCACAGGGCATGACCTTTCATGTGTCACAGAACCTCCGTGTCAAGTGCCTCTCTCTTTATCATGTACTATTTTCAGATGTTTAATCTTTCTTCCTAATTGGCATTCTGAAAGGAAATTATTGTATTTCTTTGACCTGAAAGTATAGGTTTGAGAATAAATCTTAGTGTGTTTTAATGTATTTGTTTAGCTCTATTGGTTATTAACTATTGTTGCAAGTAGTCCTTTTGCCTACTCTGGCAACCGTCATGCTTAGCATGTCTATGTCACGTGTTATCATGTGGGCACATGGGTAGAGGAGGGTGTGAAATGAGAGTGGTTACTCCTGCAGCACTGGCTCTGGGCCCTGTGGTCCTGACAGAGCAAGGCGCAATGAACGAGGACAAGGTAGAACTCCATGAAGGTCAGAGGTCTGCTTCCTGCAGTAAGGATGAGGATAAGTGGAATGTGCCCAGGGCTTCCCATGCTTTTCCCAGGAGATGAGGATTCAGTCTACTTGGTCCACAGGTCCAGCTGATGGATTTCTGAACAGGTCAGGGATTAGTACCATTTCACTGTTACCTGACACCTAAGACATTACTGTGGAAACTGACTTAATGGAGCCCATACATGTTTAGGCACTGACACTGAAGCCATGGTATCACATAGAATATTGTCCCTGCCTAACATATCCAATTTACACCGCTCTACCCAATCACAGTTGTCTGACCTCCCTTAGCCAAGGTGTCACCACCCTTTGCTCTTCAGAATGTCTGTGCTGTGGTATGAACAACAACACAAACTTTGTGCCCTAGCTTTGTGGGAGCATCTTGATCCATAGTACTTCCAGTCATTACCTGAGGACAGTGCCATGTCAATCTGGAAAGGACCACTCGGTTCTGACTTGTCTGTTCTCCAAATCCAACTCTTCCAAAAGAATACACCACGCTAAACATCTCTCTGTGCATGAGTCAGATTTTGCCTCCAGAAGTCACTTGGCTCAGAGGTAAGGATTCTCAGTGGATCATGTAGGAGGTACGGTGAAAAACATAGTGTGTCCCAACTGACACCCTGCCACACTCTTAGGAGAAGACCTGGGATAGGGCTCCTTGCCAAGTCAACTCCCAGAATCTCAAACTCAGGATCCCACTTCCCGTTTTCCTCTCAGTGGCAATCAATCCTACTTAGCTTTCTCTTCATCATGGGTATTGTGACCTTCAACATTGTGGGAAGTCACTCTGTCTTTCTTTGATATCATTTTTTTTTCACCCATTTCTCCTCCTTCAATTGATTTTACTCAACGTCTAATATCTCCTCAAGCAAGGCAAAGTACTACCTCAGGAGCACTAACCCTCTGCCAAAACTACTTAGAAACAAGAAAAATGGTCCTAAGGGGACAGTTTGGTCCACCTCATGTGGCAGGTGACAGCCCATGCGAAAGGAAGTGGGATACAACGGTAACAGAGCTCAGATGGATGTAGGAGTTATCGAGGGACAGGTACTGAGCTGGATTGGACTTGAAAGAGTAAGAGAAGCAGACAGAGCAGAGTCTGCCACCTCCCTCTCAGCTGCCTTTTCTGGTGCTCCAGTAGAATTACCTGAGGCCTCCAGAGTGTGCTGCTGTCCTAATTTGGATAGGAAACTTGCTGTGGTTTACCCCTGACCTGTATGAAGTCCTCATTGGTGTTTACCAGGAGATTCCCTTGAGTCTGTGTCTGCCACAGGGGGTTATGCCCTATGTCTGATGCGTCCCAACATTTCAACTTCCCAATTTTTCTACTTCTGGAAGTGGCAATTAAGGGCCCTGAGCCTCAGACACTGTGCAGATTGGGACAAGGGGGTCATGAGGACTCATTGCAACTGAGAGTGTCAAGGAAAAGGCTAAGAATGAAAGGGTCCAGATTTTCCCTTGGTTCTTGGGTAACTCAGCGATTGGATGTTTTCCTAGACAACCTCAGTCACTGACCTCACCTTCCTCCTAATGTCACATGAGGGAAGTCCTCAATTCCTCAGACAAGAACCACGTTGATGCCCACAGGAGGTACGACAGGGGCATCCAATGTTGGCTCCAGGTGCCAGGTCTCAGTGTGTCCTTAGTAAGAAGAAACATGTCAAACTATTCCCATTCTCTCAGGTTGGCTCGCCAGATTGTGTTCTTGGTCTTTTCAGGGTCCTGTGTCCTGTCTGCCCTCTGTGTCTGGCACACCTGGAAAGTAGGTCACCATCTGCTTGCTGGAAGCAGTGATGGCACTGGGTGTTACATTTATGTCTCTGGTACCGTTTATGTATTTGACATGGACCCTAACCTCCTGAGTTATGGGGTCAACTTCAGGCCCTCAGGAATCCCTGAGCACTTCTCTGGCCCCAAGTCTGGCAACACAGCCATGCTGACCATGCCTGGGCTGCATTCAGAGGATGAGGCTGAACACTACTGTTGCTCACATATAAGGAGTGATACTCTTTACACTGTAGTGCCAGCTCATGGGACAGTGGGAACTAAACTGGCCCTGTGTTCACCGCACCCTTCCTGCTCTGAAGATGCTTCCACAGCTTTCATTCACAATGGGCTGGAGAAAAATTGCAGTTGCCTCTCTCACCATGGCACACAAACCGTCTCTCTAGCTTATTCTTTTGGGACAGTGACAGTTTCCTCTTTACCTGTGTGTCAAAGTCCCAGAATATGCAACTCTTTCCAACTCTTCATCTGCAGCCATGGCGAGAAGAGGGCATGCATGCATGGGGCCGTTTTACCATTCTCAGGAGCATCTCCACTTTAAGTGCATTCATCTCTACCACAGAGCAGAGCGCCAGAGATGGATTTTCTTCTACTGTTGCCCTCTTCAGTTCTGTGTGCTCAGGCTCTCTTGGCAGGATGGCCCTCCTCAGTGGGTGGTCCCTCTCTGGGCCCGTTGCTGAAAGAAGAGCAACTGAAAATCAGTGACTGTGTTGCTGAGGGACTAAGGAGAGTTAGGTGCTCTCAGTCTTTTGGTGTACCTCATTGTGACACCATAAACAAGGAAGCTGACAAGTAAAGGTCTGGAGTTGCAACTCTGTTTTACGGAGCATGTCCTGTCCCTTAGAGCAATGGACTCCAAATCTGGAGGCAGTTCTCACAATGCCTGTCTCCCCATCACCTGGTCCATTGGTCCTCAAACTCTGGCCTTGGGGCCACATGCGGCCCGCCGAAAACATTTATCTGGCCCTCTGGATGTTTTCGCTGCTGCTGTGTGCATAGGAATTTGTTCATAGTTTTTTTAAAAAACTATAGTCCAGCCCTCCAATGGTCTGAGGGACAGTGAACTGTCCCCCTTTTAAGAAGTCTGAGGACCCCTGGTCCTAGCTTTTCCAAAATGGCTCCCTTTTCTGCACAAGGAAAGAGCTACCTGGTGGGTGTGTCCTACTTTTGTCAAGGACCCTCAAGGTGTTTGTGATATGTCAATGAGCCAATCCAATTTCTACCTGGCACATATGTATTTCTGCTGTGCATATACAATGACAAGAACTGTTTGGGCATCTCAATCAGTAGGCATAGCACCAGAAAAACTACACTGTGACCAACTCTTCCCATTTTTCCAGAATTTTCCATGTTTTAGCACTAAAAGTGCCATATTGTAGCAAGGTCCTCATTCTCTGAAGATTAATATTATGGCTATCTTGAGTGGGCTACCGACTTCCCAGATTACACATTATTTCCAGATGTGTCTGTGAGGGTGTTCCTGGATGTGACCGGCATTTCATTGGCTGACTCAGTATAGAAGACACATTGCCCTTCCCGTGAGATTGAGCTCAAACAACCCACTTGAGGGTCTAAGCAGAACAAAAGGCCAGGGAAGAAGGAACTCACATCCACTTTGTCTCAAGGATTGAAGGGGGCATCGCATCTCACATTCTCCTGCCCTCAGACTTGAATTCACATCATCCTCACCCCTCATTCTCCGGCCTTTGTACTGAAATTGAATGGCAACACCAGCTTTACTGTCTCTCTAGCTTATAGGGCAGCTCATGGGACTTTCCTAACTCTGTAATCAATAACCATGTGAGAGTCAATTCTTCCAAATGGCTGGGCATATATCTAGGGTGGGGCAAACGTAGCTTTACAGTTGTTCATATGGAAAAGAATACCATATTCAATAAATAATAATACAGGCATAAACTCTGTGTTTCCCATACTCACAGCTGTAAACCTACCTGTGTGCCATCCGTGTGTTTCTGACTCAGGACAGACTGAGCCCAATGACAGAGCCGAGGGAATCAAGCCTGCCTTGGGGTGCCCTTACTTTCCTATTGCAAGAGTTACAGTGCTGAAGGCAGAGGAATCCTACGGCATCCCCCCATTGCTGTGTGGGACAAAGGTAACAAGAACATCGCAGGATGGCTGGGCTTAGGGCAATCCAATTCCTTCCCTTCTGGACCACTGGCAGAGCTGGAGATTGGTAATTCTCCCTCAACCCCTTCTTGATCCTGCTCTGTTGGGAGATGCTTACTGGCACTTCCAGAAAAGGAATTATCCTGACACAATAAACATTGACATAAACAGTAAACATTCTTTGTGTCCCACTTAGGAATGGCTCAGGATGCAGCTAATGAGACTCTAAACAGCAAAGGATAACAACAAAAGTACCTTTCCCAACTAAGGGCCCTTGCTGACCACTTGTGGCCTTAGATAGTGAATACCCAGCACCATGCTCTGCTCCTACTCCTGTCCTCCCTCCCGAGCTCATGACCAGGGCCTGGGACTCTCTGATCCACTTCATGATCCTTTAACTTCCTCCAGAAAAGTTTATGTTGGGCAAAGATGTGTGGCCCATGGTAAAGCCTTTCTTCTTGAAAGCACTGATACACCTTCGGACAGACCCCAGTCCATTTTTGAGAGGTGTTGACAGCAAGGTCTCCTTAATTTTTTCCCAACCTTGGTAGGAACGCCTTGGGACTTAGAAGTGATGGAAGCCACCTTCAATGCCCAGAGAAGATCTCTGACAGAGCATGGAACTCTCGACTCCCCACAGGTCTCTGGGTAATGAGAATCCCATGGAGCTTGGCCTAGAGGCTAGCTCATGTCAGCTATCCATAAGCCAGTGAACCATGATGATCAGGGTTGCTAACTTCTGGGTCCACTTCCATGGCTTCTGGTTTAGCAGTGATGGCAACTTGAAAACGTCACCTGTCTTCTGTGCTGACAATGGTAGGTGTCTGAGAAAATTGCAATGTCAGTGACTATTCAAGTCAAAGGTATTGAGAACCTATGGAACGGGAGCTAACATCAGGCCCCTGTCCTCCTGACGTATATGCAGCCCCTGTCCCCTGAAAACGTATAACATGTCCTTTTTCTTTCCATTTTTTTCATGGCAGTTATTTTTAAAAAATATTTATTGTTGAAAGTATTATATATGTCTGTTTCCTTCCCCCCAGCGACCCTTCCAGGCCACTCCAGCTCCCTTCCCCAGGCCCTGACCGCCCCCCATTGTCTGCTTCTGTGGGTTGTGCATACATTCACACAAGGTTCTTGGTTGGTTATCTCTCAGCCATCACCCACTCACCCTCCCCTGCCTTCCCTGTGACTTTCCACACTCTGTCCATGCTTCCATGTCTCTGCCTCCATTTTTTAAATCAATTTATTTTGTTCATGAGAGTCGAAATAAGAGTGAGGTCACGTGATGCTTGTCTAGCTCTGGCTGGCTTATTCCCTTAGCATAATGCTCTATAGGTCCACCCATGCTTAGCAAATGAAAGATTTCTTCCTTTTTTTTTCCTGCTGAGTAGTATTCCATTGTGTAAATGTACAGCAGGTTGTTTATCTTATCCATTCACCTCCTGATAGGCACTTAGGTGCATTCCAAATCTTAGTAATTGTAAATTGTACTGCTATGAATATAGGGGAACATATATTCTTTCTGATGTGTGTTTTGGGTTTCCTAAAATATATTCCTAGAAGTGAGATGGCAGGGTCATATGGGGGTTCCGTTTTTAATTTTTTTATGGACATGCTATTTTGTTTTTTATTATGGCTGCACCAGTCTGCTTTCCCATCATCATTGTGCTAGGGTTCCCTTTCCTGCACAACCTTGCCAGCACTTTTCATTTGTCATTTGTCCATGATACCCATTCTGACAGGAGTGAGGTGATTCCTCATTGTGCTTTTAATTTGCTCAATGTCCTTTTGGTTTCTGGTATGTTGAAGGCGCTCTTTACATATTGACCTTTATACTCTGCCTTCATATATAGGGTTTTGTAGTAGCTAAAAATTAGATTTGGCTCATAATTTCTGTTGAGTTCAAAGACACATTTATTTGACTTATCAAGAATAATTGATGGTCATTCCCTTTTTGCTACTTTCTAAGCACAACAACGTGTAGTTTTTGTAGACATTATTCCTCAATTTCTTCTTTCAACAGATATTTCCACATGTGCCTTCTGAGTGCTAATGGTTCTGAATAAGACAAACCCCCTATTTTATTGAGCAATGAGTTTTGTGGTAAAGATAACAGATATTCAAGGAAAAGAAAGTAAGTACTATTATGCACAAGAATGTTGAGAAGGAAAATATGGGTAGTAATTTATGTGGAATCAGTGGGGGCACTAGAACATGCTTTTATTCATAAAAAAATCAAGGGAACCAAGGGGTATTTGCTAAATCTTCAATGTTGGTAATGTGGCAGAGGTGCATAGATCTCGAGGAAATATTTTAGACCCAGAATATGTGAATGGCTCTTATGGTTGTCACTTTGTATCAGAGTCCCTGTGTGGCAGAAATGTTATTGGGATTTGTTTACAAAAGTAATACCAAATTTTCTTAGTAAAGTTGTTTATGTCGTTCAGTTACTATCCCATCAGTTAGGTTTACACAGACAACTTGACATTGGGACATCAGGGAATTTAAGCACTTACGATAATGAAAATACTACAGTTTAAAATGTTATATTAATGGACCCATTTAAGTAAAAATAGCTGTGTGATGTAAAATATTATAGATTATGTAAGGTTCCTATTTCAAAATAGAAAAGATGAAATCATTTAAAACTGTAAGGAAAGACATGCAATTCAAAAGAGGAATTTTTACTTCTAGCATTTTAACCAGAGAAATAATAAAAATAATACAGACTATAAGTAAAATAACCAATCACTCTGAATGAATGATTCAATACTTTATTTCCAAATTAGAGCACACTTGTAGACCACCTGTGCACACTTTAAAATAAATAAAAGCTGACAACACAAAAATGAAGTAAGAGAAAGCAATGCATGTAATCTCTCATCATATGGGAGACATGCAAAACTTTGCTTATTTCTAGAGGGCATTTGAATAACTTTTAATAATCAACATATATGGCCCACACGTTTTCCTCCACCTTAGTGGTTTCCTGAGACCCCACCCCATCTAATTGGCACCTCTAACCAAGCTGTCTGTAGCAGCTTTTCCATATGCATGGCCTTGCTTGGCTCAGGCTTCAGACTTTTCAACACCTATCAAACAAGCAGCAGCTGGCATCAGAAAAAAATGTTAAAAACAACCCAAGATCCAGCACTAGCAGCAATCTGCAATGCTTCATGCTGGGTCTCTCCTGGGCATTTCCAAGCCCAAGGCAAATAGCAGGCATCTCCAGACAGCCCCCTAGCTCCTGCAGGGTTTCCCTAGGCAGTGGCTGACTTTGCCTCTCCTGGGAGGCCCCAGGGACAGTGCACCTGCTGCACAGCTTCCAAACCTACCAGGTTACAGCTCTACACACCCACAAGGGATACACTCCAGGGGAAGACTCAGTGAGCATGAAAGCCCCACTGAACCAAGCCCTGCTCTATAGGAAGGTCTCATGCACAGCACCTCTCCCACTGTGGTTCAGCTGGTCCTCACAGCAAATTGGCTTGCAGGTCAGTTCCACCCAGGGATGCCAATAGCAATCAATGTTCACCTACAACAAGACTAAACACACAGCCCACACAGGTACACCTGGAGGTGCCAGCTCAGGTAACTGGGCAGGCTAAGGCACTAGGCCCTATAGGACAGCAATAACACAAGGACACTCTACCTAGTCAGGAGACACAGAAAATCTACCTAGTACATAGAAAAAAAAACAGGGAAGCACCCAAGATGCAGAGACAAAGGAATGAAATGTGAGCAAGCCAACTACTGCATACAGAGTTCAAGACAATGGTTATAAGTTTTCTCAAAGATGCTAATGAGAACTTCAAGGACGTATTGAAACAACAATCTTAGTGAGAACATTAACAAACCATAAAGAAGCTGGAAAGATGTTGCTATCTTTGTGTTGTTGGTAGCAGTGGACTGTAATTGTATTGGGCAAAGAGATCACAAGAGGCTGTGGAAGCAGCATCTCCTGCATTTCACCCTGCCTGGAAAGAGGCAGGGCTACAGAAGAGGAGACACTTGGCCTTAGAAGGCCTTTGGATGTTGTTCCATTCTTTCAGGGTGTTTTGGGAGATGGAGGGAAGAATGACAAACTTCTGATGAGAAGTCTTATAATTTGGCCAGAAAATAGGGAACTTGTACACTACAGGAGTGCAGGTGCCTGACATGAGCTCCTGACCCTTAGGCTCTCAACTCCCTTGGCTTGGCCATTCATTCACATAGACATGCCGTGGTCAGACAGAAGATAGCTGGCCTTTTCAAGATGAAGGCACTGCTTAACAGAAGCCATGGGGCCTGTCCTGAGAATGTGAATGTTTATATATGTGTGTCTGTGTGGGGGGCGGGGGCGGGCAGGGGTTCCCTCAGACCAGCCTACATCCTCTCCAATCCGGGATCACTGGCTCCTTATTGCTCACCTGCTTGCCTATCTGGTCACCCCTAACTGCCCCCCAAACCCTGTCAGCCTGTTGGACACTCACTGCCTCTGTGTGCCTGACTAATCATTCCTAACTGCCCCTCCTGCTGTCCTGGTCACCACCCACTGCCCCTCTGCTAACCTAATCTCCCTTCACAGCACCTGCTTGCCTAATCGCCCCCAAATACCCCCTGCCAGCCTGGTTGCCCCAACTGCACCCCAGCTTTCCACATTGGTCACTTCTAACTATCCCGCTGCTGGACTGGTCACTTCTTACTGCCACATACCCCGCTGACCTGGCCGCCCACAACTGCTCCCCTGCTGGGCTGGTTGTCCCATACTGTCCCCCTTGTCTGCCTGGATGACCCAAACCCAGCCTCCCGCCAGCCTATTCTCCCACACAACTTGCTGTGCAGTTGTTAGGTTGTCCCTCACTAAGCCCAGGCTGGCCTGCTCTTCTCACGGAGCCTGCTGTCTAGTCGTTTGGTCATTGCTCACTAACCCCCGTGCCAGTCTGGTCTCCCCATGCAGCCTGCGTGTTCAGTTGTTTGGTTGTCCCTCGCTAACACCCTGCCAGTCTGGTCATAGGCAGCCATCTTGTGATGATGTGACGATTAATTTGCATATTACCTCTTTATTATATAGGAGCATGGCATTGTAATCTGAGAAGGTACTTGATATGAATTCCATCTCATTGAATTTAAAGAGAGCTTGCTTGTGTATCAACTGGTCTATCTTTGAAAAGGTCCTATGTACACTTAAGTAGAATGTATATTCTATAGCTGTGGGGTGAAATGTTCTGAAGATGTTTATTAAGTCTGTCTGATCTAGTGAGTTGCTTAGGATTGTTGTTTCTTTCCTGATTTGTTTTTTTGCCTAGAGGATTTATGCAGTGGTGTCAGGTATTAAAGCCCCTACTATGATTTTATTGCTGTTGATCTCTCCCTTGATATATTCCAGTTTTTTGGTTTTTTTATGTATTTGGTGCTTTTGAAATGGATGAATATATGTTTACCAGAGGTACATTGTCTTGTAATCTTGACCCCTTTAGTTATATGATGTGGCCTTCCTTTTCTCTTTTGATGGCTTCCACTTTGTGGTTTATTTTGTCAGGTATAAGTTTTGTTTCCCCAGCTTTCTTTTCATTTCCCTGTTCCAAAAAACTATTTTTCCATCTGTCCACTTTCAGTCTGCATGAGTCCCGTGTACTGAGGTGGGTCTCTTGAAGACAGCATATATATGGGTCATGTTTCCTTCTCATTTCAGCCACTCTGTGTCTTTTGAATGGAGCATTTAGTCCCTTTATGTTTAAGATAATTGTTGATAGGTACTTGTTTTAGCCATTTTTGTTCTTTCTCCTTATAGTCTTTCTTACCCTTCTATTTCTTCTTTTTATGACAGACCCTTTAGCATTTCTTCTTAATCATAAACTCCCTTAGCCTTTTTGTTTGTTTGTTTACTTTGTCTGTGAAACTCCTTAAATCCCCTTCAAATATAACTGATAGCCTGGCTGGATAGAGTAATCTTGGATTCAGTTCCTTCCTTTGCACCAATTTTTATACTTCCTCCCATTCACTCCTAGCATGATGTGTTTCTGTTGAGAAATCATTTGATAATCTAATGGGAGATCCTTTGCAGGTAACTCTCTGACTGTGTCTTGCAGCCATAAGATTCTGTTTGTGCTGTTACCATTATAATAAAAATGTGTACTCATCTTGTTTGAGACTCTCTGTGCTTATGTGAGGTTTTTCTTCCCCATATCAGTGAAGTTTTCTGTCACTGATTCTTCTAATAGGATTCCTAATCCTTGTTCTGCTTCTTGTTCTTCTGACACACCTATTATACAGAAATTAATTTCATTCATGATGTAGCAATGCTCCCTTAGGCTCTCCTCCCGGTTTCTAACTTTTCTCCAATTGCTATTCAGATTGTATTGTTCCCTGTTTGTCTCTGCCCTGTCTTCTAAAGCAGCAATTTGGGAGACAGAGGGGCTCCTGGGGGCAGCACACTTCCTCTCAGCTCCACTAGGGAGTTTTTACTGCAGGCCCCTGAGGATTCAAAGTGCACCCCAGGGCCTTTGCACCAGGAAGACAGGGCAAACAGGATGGCCCAGGAGGCTTTTAGCTTCCTCTCGGTGCAGGAAAGTTGTGATACCCAGGATATAAGCGCACAGGAGGTTCAGAGGACAGCTTTGGGAGTGGAGAGGGAGGACTTCATGCAGGTTGGGGAGGCTGACACCCTGGAGCTGAGGTTGGACACAGACCAGCAGGCTTGGCTTTATCTTGAGTGCAGGAAGGGGAGGACTGGGTGATTGCAGAGCAGTGTGTGCAGGGAGAGGAGAGTGAGGTGCAGCAGGGAACCTAGAGTGAGGAGCAAGGGGAAGACAAGGATGGCCTGGGGGAGGAGGTGCAAGCACAGGCTCAGTTTGTCCTGTGGACAGAGGGCCTTCTGCAGGTGGTGCCATGGCAGGCCACGTGGACTGCGGAGGAGGTTTTCCTAGATCGGCAGGTGGGGAGGCAGGAGGAGGTGGTGAGTGAAGAGCTGGGGTTCCAGGCACAGGCTCCAGGTGACCTGCAAGGGAGTGACCACCAGGAGGAGGGGTGGATGGAGGAGCAATTAATTGCAGGGGAACAGTTTGTCCTGCAGGAAAGGGTAGGGCAACATGAAGGGAGTGGAACAGGTGGAGCCACAGTCCTAGGCCAAAGCAAAGCCAGAAGAAGAGCAGCCAGTGCAGCAGGAGCAGGCCCAGTCAGGGCCTGCTGCTAAGTTCACCAGGTCCCCTCTGGAGGTGCTCGAGGCCCTCCAATTAGAGGTGGAGCCTGTCAATGAGCAAGCCAACAGGGCCTTCTCTCGACTCAGGTGCAGGACTCAGCAGAGGCTCAAGCCCTATATCCAATGGAGAAGCCTCAATTTCTGGTGCATCCCTGGGTTCTAGCTCACAGCTGTATCCTTGATGGTAGAGGAGCAGGATCACAAGGAGCATGGGACAGTGCAGGGGAACAGTGTAAGTGGGGATGGTTCCCATAGCAAAGAACATTGAGGACAAGCTCGGGACAGTGCACCCCAGTCTGGCCGAGGATCCTGGAGACACCCTCTTTCTTATACAGGCACCATAGAAGCGGTACCTGGGAGTGCAAAGAAGAGCTCCATGGTGAAGGCATGCATACACCAGGGGCTTATGGCCACAGACAGGGCTGTGTTGCATGGGCTCTTCTGGGACTAACTAACGCTGCCCTGCAGGCCATCCGTATGTCCAATTCCTTAGTCAAAAGCAGGAATGTGTGATGTGTAACCTGTCAAGCCCTCAGCAAAAAACAATCTGGTGGGCATCAGGGTCTGTCAGGAAACAGAGTGGTGCTGTGCCCCTTTCTGGCTTTCATGGAGAAGGAGTGGCCTTAAGGGAAGGAGAGTCCAGGCCAGGCTGCTCTTTCTAGCTGGTCCATGCCCAGCTACCAGGGTGCAGGCTCTTTGACTCAAAGCAGTTTGTCAACCACCCAGAGTTGTTGGCCATGTCCAGCGTCAAAGATGACAACATGCACGGGCACATGGTTGATTTGAAGGTCAGGCCTCCTGTTCCAAGGAGTGGTGGAAGGAAGGTGGGAAAATGGCCTGTCCCTGAAAACAGCTACAGTCAGGAGCCCTGGGTTGCGACTTCAATCCATGGATCCACTTTCCTTCTGCAGGTGAGGGAAGTCAGGCATCCCTGGGGTTGCTGCACCATTAGTCTGTGCTTCCACAGCAACCCCTATTTCCGCAACCATGTGATTGTGAAGGAGTATCTCATCACCCTCACAGGTAAGAGGAGGCTCCCTGCAAGGGCTGCAGCTGGTGGTGGGCAGGGTTGTAAGGAAATGTGCCCAGCTTCACATACCCCTCTCCTGCAGGATACAGGGTGTTCTGTGCCACACCCATTCATTGGTCCCAGCATTGTGAATGAGAAGCCTCCAGCCACAGGCACCAGGACAGCAGCCTCAGCTTCTTCTACTGGTTCTCTGACCACAGTGTGGCAGGATAAGGCAGGATTGCTGAGGTGGGATGTCACTGGCCATGCCAGCATACTGCTTCCTGTGTCTGCCTGCTGCTTGGGTTTCTATTTGGGTCCCTGTACTCCCCTGACCCATGTTTGGTTGCCCTACCAGATCATCAACAAGGACCTGTGGTTCAATCCCCTGAAGTACTATGAGAGAATGATGGCCCTCAGTGAGCGGACAGGACGGTTGAGGAGGGGCTGCCTGGGCTCTCCCCTGGTGTGCTGCCAGGTTTCTGGGCCATTACTTCTCTCTCAGGGACACCTGGATGCTGGGAGGGATACAACCTGTGACACCAGGGCCTCCGGATATGGGCCTGAGACAGGAACTACCAGCACAACAAGGGCAGTGCAATTACAGCTCAGGCAGGGGGCTTAGGCAGGAGGAGGGAGTGTGCATGTCCACTGTCACTCAGAGTCAAAGCAGATTACCTCAGCCACTCCTCTGAAATCTCCCTCTAGGCCGCCCACAGCACCTTCAGGCCTTGCCACCTACCCCTCAACAGGTGCTGGCATGACATGTTCTTCCTATACTCATTTCAACAGGTGTCTGCGAATCTTCCTCATGCTGAGGCCCAGGCTGCTGTGCTGCTACGCCACATTGCTCTATTGCTGCTCACCACCATCTCCTATTTCCCCAGGTCTCCTCTTCCTCCTGGGGCCAGTGGGATAAGCCTGCTCCTTATCAGTATCTTAGGGTGCAAAGTGTGGGTCACAGAGCTGGAGGAATCCTTGTTTTTCAGCCATGTCAGAGGTTTTACAATCCTTTTATCCATTTATGTGTTCCAAGGAGAATACCTCATTTGTTTACCCTCCCTAACTGGAAAACAGGGCAGCACGACATTAGGAAATAACACACTGTTTCATTTTGTTGGCATTTCACATTAAAGACTTTATGCACTTTTGGTCATAGACACCCTGGGAAATTTAGGGCCATGAATATAACTCAACATCCAAACAGATTGCTTTTATGTGTTTGTAGTAAAATCAGACAAGAAATCTCATGTTGCAGAACACTTTCTTCTGAAAATTTGTGTAATGTTAGTGTTTAAGGTTTTACAAAAAGTAATATATATGTCTCTTTTTTTCTACTGACCTCCCCCCGGCCTCCCCTATCTCTAGTCTCTTGTTTTTGTCACCCACTCCCAGTGTCTTTCCTCTGTTGGTCTGTTGGTTGTGCTTATATTCTGAATATTCTAACAATAGAATATGTAAAATTTAAACATTTCAGTATATTGTAATTTAAATCAGCACTTATGAAACAACCTTGAATAATTCAAACCTTGCCTCCAATCCTGAAACTTCATAATGGTACCTACAATTCTTGATGCTTCCGCCAAACCTACCATTTGCTTTTACTCATTCTTAAATAACAGAAGCCAAATTCTTTACAATAAAATGTTGTCTGTACCTTAACATTTTTAATTTTAGTGTCTAATTCTTCTGTGACAGGGTCTTCCCCCCTGACTGCTGGAGTGCCCAATCAGGTGAGCTACTGTAGTGCATGAATCACTCTCTCTTGCATACGTGGTGTATCCTGTGATCACCGCCAGCACCACACTCAGGACCTCTTACAGTGGTGCTCCATTGGCTGTTGCAGTAATTGCTGTGCCCCCATCATACCCATCTCCTGTGTGGCTGTAATAATCATCACAGGGACTGGACCACCATAAGTCAGAGGGGGCCTTCATGCTGGTGGTGCTCCAACTGAGCCTCCTGTAAAGTCAGTGACCAAATAACAATACTTGAACCTCTTTACGAATGATTTTATGTCAGTATGACATGACACTAGCAAAGTCTTAACTACTTTGAAAACCTATGCTTTTATCTGCCTAAGCTAAAAAGGTGTCAATGAGGCTGAGGTAGACAATGGAGCTT
Organism: Myotis daubentonii; assembly: GCF_963259705.1. NCBI lineage: Eukaryota > Metazoa > Chordata > Mammalia > Chiroptera > Vespertilionidae > Myotis > Myotis daubentonii. The sequence goes on along the minus strand of NC_081862.1, from coordinate 6,938,631 downwards.
ACGTTCATTTAAAATACAGCTGAAGAATAATGTTTTAAGTTAAATAATTATTATGAATGAATATGAAGGCAATGCAGCCTCTTGAAATGGGCTGAAATTCTGACCTTCATGTTATTTCTATGGTTCACGCTGTCCAATGCTCCTTCTGATTAAAATGTTAAATTACCCCTTTGGCTGCTGTGCCTAAGTCGTTCTAGCACCAGCCTTGGCACTGCAGTATCCGCTATTTCATTCCAGGTCAAGGGCATGTTCCTGGCTTGTAGTTAAACAATGGATGTTTCCTTCTCTCCCTCTCCCTCTCCCTCTCCCTCTCCCTCTCCCTCCCACTTCCCTTCCATGCTTTCTGTTGAAAAAGGTAAACAACAGCAAAGATCCTATAATGTGGATTAGCAACAACAAAACACACAGATACATCATGCCACTTAAATATAATAAAACCAACATGGAAAAAATTCTCCAGGCACCTAAAAGTGACTGAAAATCCCAATGCACCAATGTCTAAGGGGAAAAGAGATGAGAGGCTGCAAGGCCACAACACAGGTGTAGAGTTGGTAGGGGCCTTGAAAGAGGCTGGTGACCCAGCTTCCTGCCTGAGTAGGTCCTTATGGTACAGAGCCCCAGTTTTAGTTTTCAGAGTGGTGGTGTTGACTTTAATAAAGGGAGATCTGCTCACTGCTTCTGCAATAACACAGAGGCCCCCAGCTTTCTCCTACCTGCCTCCTGTTCCTCTGCTCCTTGCTCATCTCTCCCGCAGGCATGATGGTCATCTTTCATATTCACCATGTCAGGCACCTTCCCTGCCCCAGACTGAGGGTCAAAGTATGTAGCAACAGGAACTGACATTGACCATCTAGCTGCACCACCCTGCCGAGAGAGCTTCAGAGCAACAGCCCCGCTGGGACTGGGAAAACACCATGCCCTAGGAAGTATTTGAGGCTTGGGCCCAGTGGCCTCCTCTCACCACCACATGCAGGTGGCTGTGATATTCCTCCTGTGGGCCATCTGCCTGTGCTTAAGCTCCGCAGGTATTGGGAAGCGGATGTCCTCTGTTCCAGACAGGGATTCTGCCAGGATATGGCGGTTGGTAGGGGATCCTCTGCTGAAAGGCACACCCTTATCTTGTCCATGAGTGCTGTTACTGTGTGAGGTGGGACGTCTTGGGGTACAAGATGTATCAAAAGAGATTTTATTCCCGACACCTGGGTGCCGGTGGGTTGAGACAGAGAAAGTTATCAGTCATGAGTGCAGAGAGAGAATTTTTATTTATTTTGCTGGCTGCAAGCCACTCTGCTGACATGATGGTCTGGTATGTCCTTGGTTCCTCCCATGCCAGGTGTCTTCTGGTTATCTGGGCTATGCTGTGCTCAAGGCTGCAAGCTTGCTACAAGATATCTGCTAAGAAAATAAAGGTTTTCTCTGCCCTGTTTTATTCTCTTATACACTTTAAACAGCCCTTCAGAAGGGAGAAGTAGATGGTATAAAATGGAGGACTGGGATGCCTGGGTGAAAAGGGAAACTCACAGCACCCACAAAGTGGCTCAGGATTACTAATCTTAACAACTGAGGAGGGAGATGTTGACAAGGCATGACAGAGGATGGCAGGTGGGTGATGCATAGTGGTTGGCACCCAGGACCGATAATGGGTAAAGTGGTGATGCATGCAAGACAGAGAAAGGATGGGTGCTAAGAGATGATATGCACACACGCATAGCAGACAGATGCCCTGAGAGAGAAAGTCAACAAATGCTGGTCTTCACGTCTTGCAACCTTGTTATTGTGCTTTGGCTACACTTTTGATCTTATATTTAAGTTAATTTGTGTGTATACGCATTATGACATATATTAAGTTGTTGATCTTCAATGACTTTTAGTACATAGCTCACTTACATCCCTGTCCTTTATTTGGAGAGCCTGTTTTATGATACATTGAAGGGGGTTAGTACATATTCACCCTTTTACTTTACCTTTATCTTTTAGGATTTGTCAACAGCCAAGAGTTGGATTTCTCTCATGATTTTTCTTGAGTTCAGAAGGCCATTTATTTGATTTATGAAGAATGGTTGATGTTGTTTCCCTAGTTTCTAAGCAGAAGAAATGTAGTTTGTGTAGATATTATTCCTAAGTGTCTTCTTTCAAGTGATGTTTTGTAGCCTACACAATGATTCTGAATAAGACAAAATCCCTACTTATTGGGCACTTCTTTTCTATGGTAAAAATAACAAACATGCAAGGAAACGTAAATAAGTACAATCATGAACAAAAAAGATAAGAGGAAAAATATAGGGGGTAATTATTTTTAGAAGTTATATTGGTAGGAGATAGTGTTTCTATTCATAAAATTAAGGGGAACAAGAGATGTTTGTTGAATCTCAAATGTCGGGAAGGAGACTGTGGTATATACATCTGTGGAAAACATTTTGGACCCAGAAAGCTCAAGTGATTCCTTCAGGTGGGAACTGTGTCCAGTGGCTGTTTAGTTTGTGTCGCTGCCCATCAGTACCAGACATCTTGGTGGAATATGTGACTTTGGATTTGTTTACCAAAATAATTCCAGACATCCAAAGAGTTTTATGTGGAGCAATTACAATGACCTGAGTTATGTTTACACATGCCATGTTGATTTAGCTAAAATATCAACCATCATGAAGTTATTGGGAGACTGGAGAATTTAGGAATGTATGTTAATCAAATTACTATATTTAAAAGGTATAATTCTAGGAACACATTTTTAAAAAATTCTTTATTTTTTAGAGGATTACATATAGCATTACACATGTCTTCTTTTCCCCATTGTGCACCTGTACCCCCAGCACATGCCCTTTCCTCCCCTAGTGTCTATGTCCATGGTTATGCTGATATGCATGCATACAAATCCTTTGGTTGATCTCTTACCCCCTAGTCCTGCCTTCCCTCTGAGGTTTGACCACCAGTTCCATGCTTTTGTGTCTCTGAGTCTATTTTTGTTCAATAGTTTATGTTGTTCATTGTATTCCACAAATGAGTGAGGTCATGTGGTATTTATCCTTCTCCAAAGGCCCTTTTTTTCTCAGCATAATGCTCTACATGTCCTTCCATGCTTTGGGGAATGGTAAAAGTTCTTCATTTTTTACAGCAGTGTATTGTTCCTATGTGTATATGTGCCACAGATTTTAATCCATTTATCTGCTGATGGGCACTTAGGCTTCTTCCAAATCTTAGCTATTATGTATTGTACTGCTATAAATATGTGGTTGCACATGCCCTTTCTGATTGGTGTTTGTCATTTCTTGGGATATGTTCCTAGTAGTGGGACTACTGGTTAAAATGGGAGCTACATTTTTTAACTTATTTGAGGAAACTCCATACTGTTCTGCAAAGTTGCTATACCAGTCTGCATTCCCACCAGAAATGCAAGAGGATTCCTTTTACACCCCAACCTTGGCAGCACTTGTTGTTTGTTGAATTTTTGATGATAGCCATTCTGACCATTGTGAGATGGTATCTCATTGTCCTTTTGATTTGCATCTCTTGGATGATTAATGGTTTTGAGCATGTTTTCATGTGTCTCTTGGCTTTCTGTATATGCACTTTCAAAAAGTGTCTTAGTCCTATGCCCATTTTTTATTGGAATGTTGACCTTCCTTTTGTTTAATTGGATGAGTTCAGTATGAATTTTGGAGAATAGGTCCTTATAGGATATAACATTGGCAAATATCTTCTCCCCGATAGTGGACTTCCTTGTTTTGTTGTTGTTGTTGTAGTATTTGTTGGCTGCTTCTTCTCTGCAGAAGCGTTTTAATTTGACGTCGTCCCATTTGTTTCTTTTCTCCTCATTTTTCATTGTCCTAGGAGCTGTATCAGTAAAGGTATTGCTGAGACAGATGCCTGCTATTTTGCTGCCTATGGATTCTTCTAAGATTTTCATGATTACCCACTTACGTTTAAGTCCTTTATTCATTCCCAGTTTATACTTGTGTATGGTGTAAGTTGGTGGTCTACATTAATTTTTTTTGCATGTGTCTGTGCTATATGTCCAACACCAATTATTATTATGTTTTTATTTTGGCTTTGTAATATAGTCAATGAAACAAAATAAAATTTCCTCTATGTTGATTGAGTCATACTTTCTCTAAATCTGTCCTTTAAAAAAATCCCCTGGGGCACAGTCCCATCCGTTCTTTGATTTTCCTTCCACTGATCCCAAACCACAGCTGTAGTCTGCGTCCTTTCAAAGGACAAAAGCAGACCCAGAGGCCTCAGGGCCGCCCGCAGCATGTTCCTGCCCTCGTGAGGTGCAGCGCCCATCACCATCTGGACCATGGCTGCCAGGGACAGTCAAAGCCTGAGTATCAAAGTGGCAGCATGTCATCACCTTCACCTGCCTGTCCCAAGAAGCACAAAACCAGTCCTCCCAGCCAGTGCTCTGGGGACCGGCCTTCAGGGCGATGTGGGGGCGCTGTCCCCTGGCAGCCAAGCGTCCGAGGCTTCTCTTTAGACAGGCCTGGGCCAGGGCCTTTGGGGATCTCTGTGTCCATGGTAAAAATCCGAGTGAGATCAGACACAATGTTATCAATGATTGGCTTGGTAAGGTCGCCACTAAACACCTGCCACCATGGCTTCTCGGCCTCTGCCTCGGCGGGCACCTGGATCCCATAGACCTGCAGGGCCAGGTGGAGCACCGCCACCGCTATGTGCTGAGCCTGGAACAGGACGCGGTAGCTGTCCTGCAGCAGGGCCCAGGCAGTGACGGAGATGGGGGTCTGTTGCCAGCAGTAATGATTCAGCCAGTTCTTGAGTTAAATCAGGTAGTGGAGCAGGTACCTGTGTGGGTGCTGAAAGGAGACTTGGAAGCGCAGTACCCGCAGCACAAGGAGCTCGCACTGCACAATGCTGTCCCGGATCACCCAGAATCAGAAGTCCATCTCCAAGGGTTCCCTGCCAGGGTGGAAGTACCTGTTGGACACATTGATGATGTCACGGGTTCACAGGGGCTGTTCTTCCACTTTGCCAGCCAAGTAAAGGGCAGACATGGCCACCAAGTAGGGGTCATAGGTGTCCAGGTTGATCTCGCAGAAAAACATGGTAAATGGCACAGGCGGTGGTGAGGGGAATGCACTGCATCCCTAGCTTGACACCTGCCTCCATGATGAATGTTGTCACGGGGAAGTGCACCCTCACCTGGGGTGAGGGCCACCCCTTGGCGCCCGGAGCTGTGTCCTCCTGTCTGCAACTGTCCAGGCTAAGGTCCTCCATGGGGCCCCAACCTGAGGCCCCAAACCCCTCTGAAGGGCAAGTGTTCCCAGCGCGGGGCCAGCGCCAGCAGAGTACTAGCGCCCGCCCCTGCAGACCTACCCCCACCCCGCCCAGGCGGGACGGCCACCCTGGTTCCAACACCAATTATTGAAGAGATTGTATGACTCCATTCTATGTGTTTGCCTCCTTTGTCAAATATTTATTGAGCATAATGGTTAGGGTCGACTTCTATGTTCTCTGTTCTGTCCATTGGTCTATATGTCTGTTTTAGTGCCAGTAACAGGCAGTTCTGAGAATGGTGGCTTTGCAATATAGCTTGATATCTGGTATTGTGATCCCCCCAACTTTGTTCTTCTTTGTCCAGATTGCTGTAACTCTTTGCGGTCTTTTTTAATTTCATAGGAATTTTTGGAAACTTTCTTCTAGGTCTGTGAGATATGCCATTGATATTTTAATGGGGAATACATTAAAACTGTACATTGCTTTGGGTAGTATGAACATTTTAATGATGTTGATTGCACCAATCCATGAATATGGTATGTTCTCTATTTGCTTTATTCTTCCTCTATCACTTTTTTCAATTTCCTGTAGTTTTCCAAGAACAGGTCTTTTACCTCCTTAGTTAAGTTTATTCCTAGGTTTCTTAATTTTTTTTTTTACACTGGTAAATGGCATTTTGTTTTGTTTTTTTTTTTGTTTGTTTTTTTGTTTGTTTGTTTGTTTGTTTGTTTTTTTGTTTCTCTTTCTGTGAGTTCATTATTGGTGTATCAAAAAGCCAAAGATTCATAAGTTTCTGGTTGTTAAGTTTGTACCATGCTACAATGCCGAATTCATTTGTTAAATCTCCTAGTTTTTTGATGGAGTCTTTAGGTATTTCTATGGACAGTACCATGCCATCTGCGAATAATGACAGTTTTACTTATTCTTTTCCACTTAGCATGCCTTGTTTGACTTCTTCTTGTCTGATTGCATTTACCTAGCACTACCAGTACTCTGTTGAACAGAAGTGGTGAGAGTGGGCATCCCTGTCCTGTTCCTCTTCTTAGAGTAATTGTTTTTGCCCATCGAGTATGATGTTGTTTGTAGGTTTGTCACATAAGGCTTTTATTATGTTGAGGTATGATCCTTCTACTCCCACCTTGCTGAGAGTTTTTATCAAAAATGGGTGTTGGATTTTGTCAAATGATTTTTCTGCATCAATTGATATGACTATGTATTTTTTCTCTCAATTTGTTTATGTGATGTACCACGTTTATTGATTTGCAGATATTCTACCATTCTTGCATCTTTGGGAAAAATCCTACTTGGGCATGGTGTAGGATATTTCTGATGTATTGCTGGATCCAATTTGCTAAGATTTTGTTGAGCATTTTGGCATCTATGTTCATGAGGGATATTGGCCTGTAATTCTCTTTCATTGTGTTGTCTTTAACTAGTTTTGCTATTAGGGTGATGCTGGCTTCATAGAATGAGCTTGGAAGTGTTCCTCACTCTTAAATTTTTTGGAATAGTCTGAGCAGGATAGGTTTTAGTTCTTCCTTGAATGTTTGGTAAAACTCCCCTGTGAAGCCATCTGGTCCTGGGCTTTTGTTTGCTGGAAGCTTTTTTGACTGCTTCAATTTCTTCCATAGTTATTGGCCTATTGATATTTTTATATTCTTCCTGATTGAATTTTGCAATGTGGTATTTTTCTAGGAATATGTCCATTTCCTCCGGGTTGTCTAGTTTGTTGGAGTAGAGCTGTCCATAGTATTTTTTAACAATCATTTTTTCCCCCTGTGGGGTCTATTATTATTACAGCTCTATCGTTTCTGATTTTGTTTATTTGGGTCCTCTCTCTTTGCTTCCTTGTGATCCTGGCTAGAGGTTCATTAATCTTGTTTATCCTTTCAAAGAACCAGCTCTTGGTTTCATTGATTTTCTGTATTGTTTTTTTTCGTCTCTATGTCATTTATTCCTGCTCTAATCTTTATTATCTCCTTCCTTCTGCTCACTCTGGGGTTTTCTTGTTGCTCTCTTTCTAGTTCTTTGAGATGTAGAGTTAGATGATTTACTACCATTTTTTCTTGTTTTTTGAGATAGGCCTGTAGAGCTATGCACTTCCCTCACAGGAAAGCTTTCATTGTGTCCCATAGGTTTTGGATTGTTGTTCTTTCATTATTGTTAGTTTCCAGGATGTTTTTAATTTCTTCTTTGATCTCATTGGTAAACCAATAAATATTTAATAACATGCTATTTCCGCTTCCAGGGTTAGAGTATTTTGAATGGTTTTTATTGTAGATTATTTCTAATATTATGCCATCGTGATCTGAGAAGATGCTTGGTATAATTTCAATCTTCTTGAATTTGGGGAGACCTTGTTTGTGACCCAATATGTAGTCTATTTTAGAAAATGTCCGATGAGCACTTAAGAAGAACATATATTCCATGGCTTTGGTGTGAAATGTTCTGAAGATGTCAATTAAAGACATCTGATCTAGTGAGTCATTTAGGATTGCTGTTTCTTTGCTGATTATTTGTATAGAGGATTTATCCAGTGATGTCAGTGGTGTATTAAGGTCCCCTACTATGATTGTATTATTGTCGATATCTCCTTTGATATTTCCGGGAGCTTTATTATGTATTTGGGCGCTCCTGCATTGGGTGGATATATGTTTATCAGGGTTATATCCTCTTGTATGGATCCCTTTAGTATTACGAAGTGGCCTTCCTTATCTCTTGTTATGGCCTTCAATTTGAGGTCTATTTTGCCCGATATAATTATTTATTTATTTTTATTTTTTTCATTTCCATTTGCCTAAAAAATATTTTGCCATCCCTTCACTTTCATTCTGTGTGAGTCCCTTCTTCTGAGTAGGGTTTCTTGTAGACAGCAAATATATGGGTCATGGGTTTTTATCCATTCAGCCACTCGATGTCGTTTGATTGGAGCATTTAGTCCATCTACGTTTAAAGTTATTATTGAAATGTACTTGTTTGTAGCCATTTCTATTTTTTTTTTGCCTGTTTTCTTTCTTACCTTTTTATTTCTTCTTTTTACACCAGTCCATTTAGCATTTCTTGCATTGCTGGTTTGGGGGTGATAAACTCCCTTAGCCTTTTTTTGTCTTTGAGGCTTCTTATTTCCCCTTCAATTTTGATTGATAGCCTTGCTGGATAGAGTATTCTTGGATTCAGTCCTTTGCTTTGCATCACTTTGTAAAGTTTTGTCCATTCTTTTCTGGCCTGATGTGTTTCTGTTGAGAAATCATTTGATAATCTAATGGGAGATCCCTCGTATGTAACTTTCCATCTCTCTCTTGCAGCCTGTAAGATTCTCTCTTTGTCCTGAACATTTGCCATGGTAATTATGATGTGTCTTGGTGTGGGTCTTTTCGAGTTCACCTTGTTTGTGACTCTGGCTTGTGTGACTTTTTTCTTCCCCACCTCAGGGAAGTTTTCTGATATTATTTCTTCCAATAGGTTTTCTAATCCTTCTTCCTCTTTCTGTTGTTCTGGAACCCCTATAATTCACATGTTGTTTCATTTCATGCTGTCTCATAGCTCCCTTAGGCTCTCCTCCTGTCTTTGAAGTTTTTTCTCCAATTGCAGTTCAGTTATGGAGTGTTTTGCTTCCCTGTCTTCTAATTCGCTAATTCAGTCCTCTGCTTCTTCTAGTCTACTATAGAAACTTTCATTGGTGTTTTTTTATTGCAGCTATATTACTCTTCATTTCTTCTTGGTTCTTACATAATTTATTGATTTTTTTTCATCCGTTTCTTTTTCATTCTTACATAAGTTGTTTATTTTTTCTTCCGTTCCTCTTGATTCTTGCATAAGTAGTTGATTTTCCCCTCCATCTGGTTTATGCATTCTAGCACCCTTAATCTGAATTCTCTTTCTGTCAAGCTGCATGCCTCTGTTTCACTTAGCTGCTTTTCTGGCGAGTTCTCCTCTTCTTTCCTTTGGGGGTTTCTTTGTCTACCCATGTTTGATCTCACCAATATATATAGATGCTGAGTCACTCTGGGGCTGCTCCTTGGGTGGCAGTGGCTCCTCGGGCTGTGGTTGCTCCTCAAGCAGTTGTGATAGCTGCTGTTCCTCAGTTGGCAGCCGATCGTCTTGTGGGTGCTGTTCACAGCTATGTTGGCGCCTCTGGCTGGTGGGGGTAGGCTTCACACACAGCTGACATTCCTCAGACCAAGGATGTCCTTATCACAAGGCTGCTGTTCCTTGGATGGGGGTGGGCCATACACACAGCTCCTACTCCTTGAACTGGGGCGAACTGCTCACATGGCTGCTGATCCTTGGATGGAGGCTGGATACACACTGCTGTTGTTCCTCTGATGTGGTGGGCTGCTTGTGGGGCTACTGCTCCTAGGAATTGGACACATTGATTGCATGTCTACTGCTCCTCCGATGAGGATTGGCTGCTTGCAAGGCTGCTGATCTTTGGACGGGAGTGAGCTGCAGGTGAGGCTGCTCCTCCTCGGACAGGGCCAAGCCACTCACCTGTCTGCTGCTTGTCATACAGGTGGAGGCTGTTGTGACTCTGCTCTTCAGACTGGTGCGTGCTGTGCAGGGCTGCCGCTCCTCAGATGTGGGCAGTCTGCTCGTGTGACTGCTGCTCTTTGGACCGGGTTGGGCTGCTGCTGCTCCTCGAGTGGGGCCGGACCACTCACAGAACTGCTGCTCTTCAGATGGGGGTGGGCTGCTCACACAGCTGCTGTTCCTCAGATTGGGCAGAGTGCATGTGAGGCTTCTGCTGCTTGGACCAGGCCAAGCTGCCTGTGCAGCTGCTGCTCCTCAGACTACTGCAGGATGTCCGCAACTGCTGCTCCTCGGTTAGGGGAAGGCTTCGGAGGTGTGCCGCTCCTCAGATATAGGAAGATTGCTCATGGGGCTGCTCCTCCTCAGACAGGTCGGACTGCTCGCGTGGTTGCTGCTCCTTGGATAGGGGAGCGGGCTGCTCACAGAGCTTCTGCTCCTTGGACAGGGGCAAGTCACATGAGACTGCTGCTCTTTGGCTCAAAGCAGGCTGCTCAGGGGGCTGATGTTCCCTGGAGAAGTGTGTGCCACTCACGTAACTGCTGCTCACGTGGTTGAAGAAATAATGTAACAAAAAGTAGGAAATAAGGGAACAAACAATAAAAAAGGAGAACAAAGAAAAATGCAAAAAAATGCTAACAAAATAATAATAAAATAATAAAAATGAAAAATTGAAATGTTATTCCTTAGGCTGGCTTCAGATCCCAGTTTTCAGGAATATCAGTGCCTTTTCCTGTTGTTGTTGTTGTTGTTGTTGTTGTTGTTGTTGTCATTGCTGGGACTGAAAGCCCCGCTATAGGGCAGACACTGATAACTCCCAGGGACTCATCAGATTATTTTAATCCTTCATCTCATGCAGGGTAGAATCTGGATATGGCTGTTTTCCTTGCCTGTGGCCTGGAGGGAGGAATTAGAGCCTCAGGAGAAAATGGCTGCCCAAGTCCTGGGCTCAGGAGTGACTCAGCATTCAATTTACTGCCACTTCTCCTGTCCCACCTTCTCCTCCCAGCCTCTCGCCAGAATCCACTCATCCGCACGTTCACCTGCTATTCAGCACAGGTGAGTGTCTCTATACAAAAGGTCCTATGAAAAGGGTTCAGTGAAAACACACAAACAAATGCCAGCCACAGAAACGGGGCAGGCTGAGTCTCTGTAAGCTCCTCTCTTACCGGCACTGCATGGTCTGGTTAGCGCTTCAGGCTGCCCCTTTCAGGCTCAGTCCTCTGTAATTATGAAAACCAGATCTCAAATCCCCCTGTACCAACAGTCCCTCGGATCTCCTTTCCACAGTTAGGGGCTGTGCCTGTTCCAAGAGTCGTGGCTGTGTGCTGCATTGTCTCCCTCTGACCCTCTGGACTCAGAGGTGTGGCAAACTTATCTGCCCAGATCCCTGGTTTTTACCTTACCAGAGGAACTCTGCCCTTCCCGGCTGTAAACTGTCTCACCACATGAGTTTACTTCGCCAATTCAGGGTGGGTGTTACTAGTTTCAGCTGCTCACTCAATTTGCTCTAGGACAAGCCCTGGGACGGGTCTGCCTATTCCGCTGCCATCTTGGCAACTCGAGATTTATTGTTTCAAATATAATTATTGATCCCCTAATTTCCCCCCCCCTTTGCCTGAAAAATATTTCTCTCCTTCCACTTACAGTCCGTTAGAGTTCCTTATTATGAGGTGGGTTTCTCATAGACTGCATACATATGAGTCTTGTTTTATTATAATTTTAGCCATTCTATATCTTTTGAATGGAGTGTTTAGTCCATTTAGGTTTAAGGTTATTTTGATAGGTACTGATTTGTTGCCACTTTTTTTCTTTATGCCTGGGTTTCTTCTGTCTCTTCTATTCCTTCTTTTTACAACAGTCCCTTTAGCATTTCTTGCATTGATGGTTTAGTTGTGAAACACTCCCTTAGATTTTTTTTTTCTGTGAAGACACTGAATTCCTCTACAGTTTTGAGTGATAGCCTTGCTGGATAAGTATTCTTGGATGTGGTCCCCTGTTTTGCATCACTTTGTATATTTCCTTTCATTCCCTTCCTGCCTGATGTGATTCTGTTAAAAATCATTTGATCATCTAACAGGAGAGCCTTTGTAGGTAACTCTCTGTCTCTCTCTTGCAGCCTTTAAGGTCCTGTTTGTGTCGTTATTGTTTGCCATTATAATTACAATGTGTCTTGGTATAGGTCTTATTGGGTTCATCTTGTTTGGGACTTTGTGTGCTTGTGTGACTTTCTCTTCCCAAGATCAGGAAGGTTTTGTGATTATTTCTTCTGATAGGTTTCCTAATCCTTGTTCCTCATCTTGTCCTTCTGACACCCTTATTATACACATGTTAATTTGTTTCATGTGGTCACCAATTTCCTTTAGGATATCCACATGCTTTCTATTTTATCTCTCTAATTGATGTTCAGATTGTGTTGTTCAGGGTGTGTTACACTTCCCTGTCTCCTAAATCGCGGATTCAATCCTTTGCTACTTCTAGGCTACTATTGAAACCTTCCATCATATTTTTTATAGTAGCTATTATCATTTTTTTTCCTTTTTTCCTTGATTCTTACGTAAGTTTTGGGCTTCTCAGGCATCTGGTGTATGAACTTTATGACCCTTGTTCTGAATTCCTTTTCGAACATATTGTATGCCTCCATTTAGTTGAGTTTCCCTTCTCGGCAATGCCTCCTTTTCTCTCCTTTGGGGTTTGTTTGTTTGTCTTACCATTTTAGCTATCATTACAGAACCCAGGTGCCAGGGAGTGAGTGGCCAATGGCCACAGAGTGGATCGGCAATTCAATTTTGCACTCCAAGACTCACAGGAGTTAGTTGAGGTGGTTTGGGGCTGGAGTCCCGGTGTCCGTGGGTCTATTGCTGCCATAAAAGGTCTTTGGCCTGAGTGGCTCTAGGATCTCAGGTGATGTCTGAGACCAATCTGGGTGGACGTGAGGCTGGGTTCCTAGTCATAGCAGCTCTCCCCTTCAAGATGGCTTGTTTTCTTAGAACCATATTTAACAAAACAGTGTATAATATAAAAATACTAAAGATTGTGCAAGAAGCCGATTAAAAATAGAATGAAAAAACAAATCAGAACTATGTAAATACAGAGTTGCAGTCATTCTGGACATTTTTGTCTGTCATTTTGACTACAGAAATAATAAAAGTAAGAAATCGGAGAGTTGGTAGAGGAGGAACAAAATACCTAATCATTTTGAATGAATGATTTTTGTTTTAAAAAATAGTTTATGTGAGACATGTGCCCAGGAAAAAATGAAATAGATGTTGTCAAAAGAAAAATGAAGTAACAGACACATTCTAAAAAGTAATCCACATTGCCCAGTCAGTATTGCTCAATGGTTGACCATTGAATTGTGAACCAAGATGTCTCATCATCTATTCCTGGTCAGGACACATGCCTAGGGTGCTGGCTGGTCCACCAGTATGAGACATTTAAGGAAGCTGCTGATCAATATATTTCTCTTTCATGTATGTTTCCATCTTTCTATCCCTCTCCCTTTCTCTCTATCCAGAAAACCAAGAATAAGCCTATTAAAAGACAAGAATGGAATGTATGTTTTTTTTTTTTTCCTGGAATGTGAGACATTTTAGTCCTTATTACTAAAGGTCTTTGGAGGACTTTTATTAACCAACATATATGGTTCTGTGTTGAATACTTCAATGGAATATTTTTAATAATGAAGTGTTTCATAAACTTACCATGAAAAAGGACTCTATCATTTTTGAAGGAAATGCTTTGTTTTGGGGAAGAATTTGAGGTAGATCTTGATTTTAGTTCCAATAATAAGTGGGTTTCAAACAGTTGTTCATTTTTTCAGGTTAAATGTTATGTAGTGTTCATATTATGTGTAATCATTTTAGTCTGTGGGTGGAAAAACAGGTAAAGTAGACTACAGCAAGAAAACATCTTTTCAAAGTGGGGGTGGACAGATGGCACCACTTCCATCAAGAAATAGAGGTGATATAAGAAGTCTGAGAAGTGGAAGAGGAGGAAGTAAGAGAAGCAGAAGGACCCTCAGGAGGAAATAACTTAGGTAATGTTTCAAAATCTAGAGATGCTAGGAGATCTGACTTAGGGAAACACATAATGCAAAATGCAAATAAGGTATCATAGACTTCTGTACCTGAAGCCTATGTGATCATATTAACTCCTATAAATTCAAGAAAGAGTGCAGAAACTGTCAGTAACTCAAATGTTTTAAAAAAAATTAAAAAATAAAAGATATGAGCATGAAACCATTATTTATGTGAAAACAGTAACATTGAGTGAAGAGATACGCCTCAATTTCATTCATATCTTTCAAAGCAAAAGAAATGATACCATTCATTAGATTGAGAATGTATACTGATGATCAATATGATTTGTAATTGCTAAAGAGGTATTAGCACTTATAATAATGAATGCAATATGTAATGTGTGAAAAAACTCATAATGACTTACAGGGATAGGATTTAAACCTCAAGCTAAATTCAGTCTATTTTAGCATTACTGTTTGCCTCTATTCACTTCAACAGTTCTCCAAAGAACTCAATTGTATTGATCTTATTTTAGAATCTTACACTTTGGGAACAAGAAGCTATGTAGGTTTAAAGTGAAGATTCATACTTATTGAACTACTAAGAATTTGTTCTGAAAGCACACTTCTTTTGTCTGAAAAAAAAGACATCAGTTCACCTTGGAAAATACCCACTGTAATAAAAGTTAGTCTAACTATATAAACTTAAAGGATACACACTTCATTATTAGAATTGGATTTGAAATACTAGATTTGAGTATAGAAATGTGCAATCCTGTACTGTGTAAAATAATAATCTCTATTATTATTTTGATAAGAGGATCTTGTACCTATGTTTGCTGTAGAGAACTTTTCATTTGGAAATTACATAAGGGAAATGTCTATAGTATTCAATAGATTCACCAAGTGGTCTCTGACACAGGAAAAGGCTAAAAACCAATGATTCACCAAGTATATCGATCTTTCTTTCTTTCTTTCTTGTATAGGAGGAATATGAAACATGAATAAAATTGTTGATGAACTATTTTCAGGGAAGTTGTCTTGTAATTAATTTATCTATTTACTTATTTTACTGACTATGAAAGGAAGGTATATTCATTTCAATATATCTGTAGCAGGAAAAGTTGGTTTCATATTAACCAGTTTTCCAAATTTCAAAGATTTAGTGTCCATTTGTTATAATTAGGTGTGTGACATTTCACAGGAAATTTCCTAAAATATTATTGCAGAATTTGTGCAAGATGAAGGTGGATGTACCTGTTTTTCCAACCGAGGTGATACTGAGAAGAGTTTGCCAGTTCATATTTGTCCACATATGAGGATGCTCATAGTTCTTCTTTCACAATACATATTACAAAATTGGAAGATAAGCCTATTTTCTATTTAAAAATGAAAACAAATGCTTTCACACAGTGAAGTATTATACAGCTATAAAAATGGATTCCGAAGATGGTGGCAATATAGGCAGACGCGTCCCAGGTCATGTCCCGGAGCAAATGGAGTAAGCAGCTGAAACTATTAACACCCACCCCAAATTGGCGAAATTACTCAGCTGGTGAGATGGTTTGCTGCCAGGAAGGGAAGAACTCCCCTAGAAAGGGAAAAAAAAAAACAAAATAAAACAACAAAAAATCCTGGGATTAGGGTAGGAAAGTTTGCCAGACCTCTGAGCCCAGAGGGTCAAAGGGAGACCACAAGGCAGACAGCCAAGTCCCTTGGGTTAGGCACAGCCCCTGACTGGGGAAAGGAGATCTGAGGGATTCCTGGCACAGGGAGATTTGACATCTGGGTTCTGTGATCACAGGGGACTGAGCCTAAATGGGGAAGCTGAAGAGCTGACCAGAGCATGCAGTGCCAGTAAAAGAAGAGCTTACAGAAACTCAGCCCTCCCCGTTTCTGCGGCCTGCAATTGTTTGTTTTCACTGAATCCTGTTCATAAGACATTTCGGATACAGACACTCACCTGTGCTGAAGAGAGGGAGAATGTGCCGACAAGTGGAATATGGGGAGAGGCTGAGGAGAGAGGCAGGGAGGGGAGAGATGGCAGCGAACTTTGTGCTGAAACACCACTGGACCCAGGATCAGGGCAGTCATTCTTTCCGGAAAGTGGGACTCCTCTACCTAGCCCCCAGGTAAGGGGCACAGCCACGCCCAGATTCCACCCTGAAGGAGATCAAGGATTAAAATAATCTGATCAGTACCTGGGAGTTAACAGGGTCCGGCCTATAGAGGGATTTTAAATCCCAGCAATAACACAGAGCAGGGTAATGATTAAAGAACCAGCTCTGGACAGTTGACCTCCCCAAACCAGTTTTAAGTACAATAGAGAAAATATACCCTTGCTAGTGGAAAGAAAAGCCATATAGCCTCAGAGGCCAAGCCAAAAACACTGCCTCCCAGAGGCTGAGCCACAAACTGACTCTTAGCTAAACACAATTTAAGACAGTCTGGGACACAAATACGGCCTGCTTTCAAATCAGGATTGTGGTTTACAACACGGAGGAACGGTGTATCGCAGGGAAACTCAACACTCTCCTGAATACCTGGCAGGACCAAGGCGAGCCAGACTGACGAGTAGAATAACTGAAGGACCTTCACTACTGCAATTTTTTTTTCACCTTTTAACTAAGAAACCAATTATTTTTTCTTATTTTTCTAGTACCTGATTTTACCCTTTTAATTACTACATTTTTATTTTTAACCAGTATTATTACTGCTACCATTTTACCATTTTTTAAAGTGCCATTTTAATTTCACTTTCTTTTATTTTGGGATTAGTGTCCCCATTCTCTTTTCATTGTTCCTTTAGCATCAATTTTCCCTACCTTAATTTTACCTTTATGATAAAGTGCTCTCCCTCACTCTTCCCCTTTTGTTGTCCTGTTTCTCTTACCCTATTCCTGCTTTAGATTTTCCCTTGTCCTTCTGTTTACCTCCTGTCAAAATTTCACCCTATTATATATTCTATTTCCAATCCACTGCTCTAAATCCTTATACACATATCCCTTATCTTTCTTCACTATCCATTTTTTTCTCCTTTTATCTTTCTATTCTTTTGTTGCTGTTTGCTTGATTGTTGAGTATATTGTGTTTTTCTGTTGTTTGTTTGTTTATTTTTTGTGTGTGTGTCTGTGTGTACGTGCGTGATTTTTAGGACTGGTTGTGAGGCTTTTTTGCTTTTAATTTTTATTTTTTTTCTGCTGGTTTTTCTCTTCCCTACAACCCCCCCCCCCGACCCCGGATTATTTTTGTGCTTCTGTTTTCCCTTCCCCCTCTTGATATTATTTGTTGTTTCTAGTTTGCATTCATCTCCAGGGAGCTGTTTCAGGAATTTGTTGGGATTAGTGGTGGTTCTATAGGAGTTTTCATTCATATAAATAGTCTCACCCCCTCTTCTACTTAATTCTTTCTTTTTCCTCTTATTTTTTTCTCTTTTTCCCCCGTCCTGTTTCCCAATTTCATTTTTGCACTCCTTTTTTTTCTACTTTTCCTTTCTTTTCTTTTTTCTCCATAATCTTTTTCTTTCTTCCTTATCCCCTAATTCTCTTAACTTGGGTCGTCACCTATATTTGGGGTTATTAATTTCATGACTATATTAGAGTTCAGTGCCTGGTACGTGGTGCCTTTTTGTGTTGTATTTTGTGCCTTTAAATCCACGCAGCAGACCCAAGAAATAGCAGCCTCCTGAGCACCACACCCTCTGTCTGAGGAACAGCAGTTTTATGGGAAGCCTCCCCCCTCAAGCCAGAAGAGCCACCACAGCTGTGAACAGCACCCACCAGAGGAGCTGCTGCCAACTGAGGAGAAGCTGCTACTGCAACCGCCCGAAGAGCAACAAAAACACAAGCAGCCACTGCCACGCAGGGAGCAGCCACTGAACGGCTCAATTTCTAGATATGACAGTGAGATCAAACATGGGTAGACTAAGAAACCCTCAAAGGAAAGAAAAGGACTCACCAGAAAAGCAGCTAAGTGATACAGAGGCATGAAACATGACAGAAAAAGAATTCAGAATAAGGGTCCTAGAGTGCATGAACCGGATGGAGAAAAAAATCAACATCTTATGCAAGAAGCAAGAAGAAACAGATGAAAAAATCAATTAACATATGCAACACGCTAGAAGAGACAGATGAAAATATCAATAAATTATGTAAGACCCAAGATGAAATGAAGAGCGATATAGCTGCAATAAAAAAAAAAAAAACACCATTGAAAGTATCAACAGTAGACTAGGAGAAGTGGAGGACCGAATTAGTGAATTATAAGACAAGGAAGCAAAACACACCCAAACTGAACTGCAATTGGAGAAAAAAATTAAAAGAGAGGAGGAGAGCCTAAGGCAGCTTTGGGACAACATGAAACGAAACAACATGCAAATAATAGGGGTTCCAGAACAACAGAAAGACGAACAAGGATTAGAAAACCTATTGGAAGAAATAATACCAGAAAACTTCCCTGAGGTGGGGAAGAAAAAATCACACAAGCACAGAGAGTCACAAAAAAGGTGAACCCGAAAAGACCCACACCAAGACACATCATAATTACCATGGCAAATGTTCAGGACAAAGAGAGAATCTTCCAGGCTGCAAGAGAGAGATGGAAAGTTACATACAAGGGATCTCCCATTAGATTATGAAATGATTTCTCAACAGAAACACATCAACCGAGAAAAGAATGGATGGAAATTTACAAAGTGATGCAAAGCAAAGGACTGAATCCAAGAATACTCTATTCAGCAGGCTATCATTCAAACTTGAAGGGGAAATAAGAAGCTTCACAGAAAAAAAAGGCGAAGGGAGTTTATCACCACCAAGCAACCAATGCAAGAAATGCTAAAGGGACTTGTGTAAAAAGAAGAAATAAAAAGCTCAGAAAGAAAACAGCCACAAACACACAAAAACAGAAATGGCTACAAACAAGCACCTTTCAATAGTAACTTGAAACGTAAACAGACTAAATGCTCAAACAAAAAGACTTTGAGTGGCTGAATAGATAAAAAAAAAAACAAAAAAAAAAAAACATGACCCATACATCTGCTGTCTACAAGAGACCCACCTCAGAAGAAGGGACTCACAAAGACTGATGTTAAAGGGACGGAAAAATATCTTTCAGTCCAATGGAAAGTAAAAGAAAGCTAGGGTAGCAATACTTATATAAGACAAATTAGACCTCAAACTGAAGGCCATAACAAGAGATAAGGAAGGTCACTTCATAATACTAAAGGGATCAATACAACACAAAAATATAACCCTGATAAACATATATGCACCCAAGGCAGAAGCACCCAAATGCATAAAAAAACTCCTGGAAGATATCAAAGGAGAGGTCAACAACAATATAATCATAGTAGGGGGACTTTAATACACCACAGACATCACTGGATAAGTCCTCTAGACCAACAATCAGCAGAGAAATAGCAATCCTAAACTACTCACTAGATCAGATGGACTTAATTGACATCTTCAGAACACTTCACACCAAAGCTGTGGAATATACATTCTACTCAAGTGCTCAAGGGACAGATTCAAAAATAGACCACATATTTGGTCACAAGCAAAGTCTCCCAAAATTCAAGAAGATTGAAATCATAAAAACCATCTTTTCAGACCACGATGGCATAATATTAGAAATAAACTACAATAACAACAACCCAAAATACACAAACACTGGAAGCTGAATAGCATTTTATAAAATATTGATTTGGTTAACAATGAGATCAAGGACCAAATTAAAAATATTCTGGAAACTAATGACAATGAAAACACAACAATCCAAAACCTATGAGACACAATGAAAGCAGTCCTGAGAGGGAAGTTTATAGCTCGACAGGCCTTTCTCAAGAAACAAGAAAAAATGGTAGTAAATCATCTAACTCTACATCTCAAATAATTAGAAAGAGAGCAACAAGGAAACACCAGAGTGAGCAGAAGGAAGGAGATAATAAAGATTAGAGCAGAAATAAATGACATAGAGTCCAAAAGAACAATACAGAAAATCAATGAAACCAAGAGCTGGTTCTTTGAAAGGATAAACAAGATTGATGAACCTCTAGCCAGTCTCAACAAGAAGCAAAGAGAGAGGGCCCAAATAAACAAAATCAAAAACGATAGAGGCGATGTAACAACAGTCCCCGCAGAAATATGAATGATTGTTGAAAAATACTATGGACAGCTCTACTCCAACAAACTAGATTACATTTAGGAAATGGACCAATGCCTAGAAAAATACAATATTCCAAAACTCAATCAGGAAGAATCTAAAAATCTCAATAGGCCAATAACTATGGAAGAAATTGTAGCAGTCATCAAAATGCTTCCAGCAAACAAAAGCCCAGGACAAAACGGCTTCACAGGGGAGTTTTACCAAACATTCAAGGAAGACCTAAAATCTATCCTCCTCAGACTGCTACAAAAAATCTAAGAGGAAGGAACACTTCCAAGCTCATTCTATGAAGCCAGCATCACCCTAATACCAAAATCAAGTACAGACAACACAATGAAAGAGAATTACAGGCTAAAATCCCTCATGAACATAGAAGCCAAAATCCTCCACAAAATCTTAGCAAATGAGATCCAACAGTACATCAGAAAGATCATACACCATGACCAAGTAGGATTTATCCCAGGGATGCAAGGATGGTACAATATCCGCATGTCAATAAGCATGATACATCACATCAACAAATTGAAAGAAAGAAACCACAAGGTCATATCAATTGATGCAGAAAAAGCATTTGACAAAATCCAACACCCATTTTTGATAAAAACTCTGAGCAAGGTGGGAGTAGAAGGATCATACAACAACATAATAAAAGCCATTTATGACAGGCCCACTGCCAACATCATACTCAATGGACAAAAACTCACACTAATCCCCTAAAAACAGGAACAAGACAGGGATGCCCACTCTCACCACTCCTGT
Organism: Myotis daubentonii; assembly: GCF_963259705.1. Lineage (NCBI taxonomy): Eukaryota > Metazoa > Chordata > Mammalia > Chiroptera > Vespertilionidae > Myotis > Myotis daubentonii. Next base: position 6,917,930 of record NC_081862.1, on the reverse strand, counting down.
TCAACATAGTACTGAATGGATTATCCATTGCAATTAGACAAGAACAAGAAATAAAAGGCATCCTAATTGGAAAAGATGAAGTAAAACTGTCCGTATTTGCAGGCAACACGATATTAGACATACAAAACCCTAGAGATTCAATCAAAAAAACAACTAGACTTAATACATGAAATTGGCAATGTAGCAGGATACAAAACTAACCCCAATCAATCTGAGGCATTTAAATATACCAATAGTGAACTTTCAGAAAGAGAGATTATAAAAACAATCCCATTTACCATCTCACCAAAAAAATTAAGCTAACTTGGAATAAACTTAACTAAAGAGGTAGAAGACCTCTGCTCAGTAAAATACAGGATGTTGAAAAAAGATATAGAGGAAGACATAAACACATGGAAGAACATACCGTGTTCATGGATTGGTAGAATCAACATCATTAAAATGTCCATACTACCCAAAGCAGTCAATAAATTCAACACATTTCCCATTAAAATATCAATGGCATACTTCACAGATCTAGAACGAACTATCCAAAAATTCATCTGGAATAAAAAAAGACCCCAAATAGCTGCAGCAATCGTGAGAAAGAACAAGTAGGTGGGATCTCACTACCAGATTTCAAGCTGTATTACAAAGCCACTGTTCTCAAAACTACCTGGTACTGGCACAAGAACAGACATATAGATCAATGGAATAGAATAGAGAGCCCAGAAATTGGCCCGAACCAATATGCTCAAATAATATTTGACAAAGGAGGCAAGAACATACAATGGAGTCAAGATAGTCTCTTCAATAAATGGTGTTGGGAAAATTGGACAGATATATGCAAGAAAATGAAACGAGACCACCAACTTACACCATACACAAAAATAAACTCAAAATGGATAAAGGACTTAAATGTATGACAGGAAACCATAAAAATTCTAGAGGAATCCAAAGGCAACAAAATCTCAGACATACGCCGAAGCAATTTCTTCACTGATACAGCTCCTATGGCACTTGAAACTAAAGAGAAAATGAACAAATGGGACTACATCAAAATACAATGCTTCTGCACAGCATAAGAAACCATCAACAAAACAATGAGAAAACCCACTGCATGGGAAAATATATTTGCCAATATCATATCTGATAAGGGCCTAATCTCCAAAATTTATAGATAAATCACACAACTTAACAAAAGGAAGATAAACAAAACAATAAAAAAATGGGCAAAGGACCTAAATAGACACCTTTCAAAAGAGGACATTCAGAAAGCCAAGAGACATATGAAAACATGCTCAAAGTCACTAATCATCCGAGAGATGCAAATCAAAACAACAATGAGGTACCATCTCACACCTGTCAGAATGGCTATCATCAACAAATCCACAAACGACAAGTGCTGTGGAGGATGTGGAGAAAAAGGAACACTAGTGCACTGCTGGTGGGAATTCAGATTGGTGCAGCCACAATGGAAGACAGTATGGAGTTTCCTCAAAAAACTGAAAATGGAACTCCCATTTGACCCTGTGATCCCACTTCTAGGAATATATCCCAAGAAACCAGAAACACCAATCAGAAAGGATATAAGCACCCCAATGTTCATAGCAGCACAATTCACCATAGCTAAGATCAAGATACAGCCTAAGTGCCCATCATTAGATGAATGGATTGGAAAACTGTGGTACATCTACAGGATGGAATACTATGCTGCTGTAAAAAAGAAGGAACTCTTACCATTTGCAATGACATGGATGGAACTGGAGAGCATTATGCTAAGTGAAATAAGCCAATCAATGAAGGAAAAATACCTCATGATCTCACTCATTCATGGATAAGAGAGACCATTATAAACTTTTAAACAATAATAGATACAGAGGTAGAGCTGCCTCAAACAGATTATCAAACTGCAGCGGGAAGGCCGGGGAGGGTTGGGGGGAAGGAGGGAGGGGGGTAAGAGATCATCCGAAGGATTTGTATGCATGCATATAATCATAACCAATGGACATAAGACACTGGGGGAAAGGGAGGCCAGGGGATTGTCAAGGGCCATGGGATAAAAAGGACACATATATAATCCCCTTTGTAATACTTTACGCAATAAAATAAATAAATAAATAAATAAATAAATAAATAAATAAAATAAAATAAAATAAAAATGAAAACAGTGATTTTTAATTATGTGTTATTCAACAGGTTTTCTTAAATACTATTAAAATAGAGTATAGTATTCTGATCAAATAATTATTTTTAAATGAACTCTAGGAATTATATGATAATATTCATTAAATAACACTTTTTTGTGATGCATCATGTTTTGACTGTATATTTTAATTTTTATCTATGACGTTACACGTTTTAAAAGCTTTTATTGAGTTGAAACTAATTTGAAGACTAGTTGAGACTCTTTTCTTATATGTTTAACTTCTTTCACTTACTATATCTGGATTCTCTGCATTCAAATTCCGATGTGTGTGTGTGTGTGTGTGTGTGTGTGTGTGTGTGTGTGTGTGTGTGTTTTGTTTTGTTTTTCGGCAAGTATATATAATCCTGCTTCAGTTTTTTCTCGGTTCTCCAAACTGATTTTCAATAACTCTGAGCCCTGTACTGAAGGCATGTAAAGATAGAATTTTATCATTTTGGGCTAACCAGCATGCTTATGAACATGATCCTGTTTAGGAAAGATTTATACACAATAACCAGGCTTGACCATTTAACAAATGTTGACCCTACTCAAGTAGAATGGTGTTATTTATAACACAGAGGATGGCAGACATACAATTAATCTTCACAGCAGTGGCTCCATGGATGGGTTTCCTTCCACTGAAAAGGGATCCATCTTCAAGAAGTTGGGACCCTCCACCTACAAAACCTGCCCATTCTGTTCCAAGGCAAAGCACTACTGAGATGGGAAGTCAAGGTAAATGGTACAGCCTCTCATGGATTAGAGTAATGAGCTGTTTTAAAAGGAATGCTGCACTTTAATTTCAGGAAGCGAAGTGGAAAGTGAGTAGTGGATGGGCATCTGTACTGAACACTATCTTATTATTTCATTGTTAGGAAATAATTCTTCATCTTCTAATGAGTAAGGTAAGAAGTAGATAACACCAGAGTGAGGAATGCATTCCTTTTAATCCATGTTGATACAGTGTCCCTCTTTTTTTATATTTACTTTTTTTAATATTTTAAGAAAAACGATTTTAGTATCATAATGGTACATTCAATAAATGTTAATATTTCCAAAAAAACTATTTTAAATGTAATAATTTTACATTCAATAAGCATTAATATTCCAAGAAATACTATTTTAAATATGATACTGGAGACCCAGTGTACAAATTCGTGCATGGGTGGTGTCCGGCCTGCACACCCCATTCGCCGGGTTTGCCAGGGGGAGGGGATGCAGGAGTTTGGCTGGCTGGCGCAACCCCGATCGAGTGGGGGGTCAGATGGGGGAAGATAAAGGCCAGTGGAAGGGGCTGTGGGAAGCTTACTGGCTGGCGGGTCCTCGATAATTGCAGGGGGTCGGGGGGGCGGACAGAACAGTGTGGGGCTGACTAGAGGGTGCAGCCAGGACAACAGCTACACAGTCCCACACCTACGTTGATCTCCTGTTCAAACTCCTGTTTGAAGGGACAATTTGCTTATTAGACTTTTATAATATAAGTGTTACATGCAATAAAAATTAATATGTTGAGAAAAAAATTGAATATTATATTACCAAAACAGTGAAAACCAATTTTATCACAAAAGTTGTAGGAATAACTAAATATATGAAAATAATAGGATTCCTTCTATTGTATTCTAAAACATAATTTTTTTTACTCTGGCTCTATTTCATTCATCTCTTTCTTTTTTATTTTTTGAAATATTTTTTATTGATTTCAGTGAGAAAGGGAGAGGGAGAGAGAGATAGCAACATCAATGATGAGTGAGAATCATTGATCCTCTGCCACCTGCACGCCTCACACTGGGGACCGAGCCCACAACCCAGGCATGTGTCTTTGGCCGGAATCAAACCTGGGACCCTTCAGTCTGGAGACCAATAATCCATCCACAGTGCCTAATCAGCTAGGGCTATTTTTTTCTTTATTGATTAAGGTATTACATATGTGTTGTTATTCCCCATTTGCCCCCCCTACCTCCTAGTCATGTAATCACCCCCACTGGTGTCTGTGTCCATTAGTCAGGTTTATATGCATGCCTATAAGTCCTTTGGTTTTTCTCTCCCCCTAACCCCACCTTCCCCTACCTTCCCTGCAGTAAACCGTTTGCAGCAAAGATTCAGGATCTGGAAAAGTGGATGAACTCAAATGAATACACTAGACAACAATTACAAATTTAGAAGGCATGGGGAGCCAGGTAAAGATATTTCTCTCTAGTAAAGAGGCTCTCTGAAACCCAGGACCCATCAGCTTTTATTTACTTGAATACACATTTGCCCTTTAGCAAAACAAACAGGCATATTGATGGTAAAGTTTGGTAAACAATAAAGTATTATCATGGTAGGAGGTTGCTTTCAGCCATTTTACGAACAGCAGGGTAACAACATGCTGATTTTCAGCCATGCTGAATATCAAAGTCCTTTCGCCTTCTGTGGGACTTCTCTCATTGATATGTTCACTACTGTTGGTCTTTGCTTCAAAATTTCCCCCTTTTTGCTTTCTTAATTAATTTAGAAAGGTGTATGCCATTAGCTGGGCTCAGATCCTTTTAGGACTTCATTCTGCATCTTCAGACTGGAAGCAAACATAGAAGAACAAGAAAGACACTAGTGGTTATTCTAAAAAGGAAATATAGGGAGATTCGATGACTTCTTTCAAGTCCTTCTAAATATTATTCTCAGGAATTTAAGGTATTCTTTCATAGTAGGCTTCTTTTGGGGCCACTAGATTTTTATGGATCCCTTTCCCAGTCACTTTTAGCTTGTGACATGACAGCAATGATGTTCGAGTTCTGGATGGTGGACAAATGGTGAGAAATGACAATGCATGTCTGACCTTTTTTGGCATTGTCATGGGCAACCTGCACCAATGCACAGAATATGAGTGCTAGCATGGCAAGGCGTCTTCACCATCCCCCATCTCTGGACATTTCTCCTCTGACTCCTCAGTGTTTTGCTTGGGGCCACTGCTATCTCTTGTTGCAGTAGTCTGGTCAGTTCCTCTCTCAGATCCATGTTGCAGGAATTGGAGGAGTTTTCTGGAAATACACAAGTATATCCTGAACCAAAGGTTAATAAAGGGACCCTTCTATAAAACAGACTCGCTATCTTTCCATTTAACCAGAACATTTTCCTTTAGCTTATTCTTTCACTAGTGTCTTTCCATAGGTGTCTTGCCATCAGCATTACAAGGGAAAAATTAAAAGTAATTAAGGCTTTGTGTAGTCTACTTGTAGGAGATTTCACTATTCCCCCACTTTTGTTTTTCAAGTTGGGATTTAGAGGCCCTTGTAGCAGATATACCATGCAAGGGGGACATTTCTTGATAATCTGTTTTGTCTGCTGTACAATATTTTGGCAGACTAATGTAAAAGTTGATGAGATTCCTCTGACCTGTTTCTTTAAAATAACTAATTGATAGGCATATTCATTTCCTTTTGTTAAAGGACCAGGACTTGTTCAAATAGTATAGATAGGCTTAGGTCACAGCCATTTAAATTGAGTAGTTGCAGTTCTGTTTACAAGGCTGGCAGCATAGGCAGATCAGAGATAATATGAAGAGGCTTTTGGAAATCCTGCAAGTCAGCCTTGATCGTTTCTAATTCGATTCTTTGCACAGAAGTATGACTGGTCTGAATGACTTGATCTGAATTCATTGCATTATCTGCAGCTTAACCATGAGATTAACTATCAGTAAAAACAGTGACTGCTCCAGGAATAGGTTTCTGCCTATTACAACTAAGTTCCCCTGAATATTATTTTATTTTCATTTGCAAGTTTAAATCAGTCTAACATGAGACTTATTTCCTAACTTCCTTTGTCATTGGGTGGGGATAGTAAATGACACTAATAAGGTATCTGCTATCAGTCTTTTAGTATATTGACATAAGCTTTCTTTAAGGAGGCAAAATGCAAATTGTTTACTTTTCTTTTTGAGGCCTAATACATTTATTTTTAATTACAGTTTTCTAGATATTTTAAGGGAATCTCCTTCTGTTTATTCTTCCAGAGTAATTTCTAGGCCACAATTAGGGAGTTTCTTTTAAAAGCCTTTTTCTTTCTTTTAAATATAGCTACAAACTTGGTTCCTTTTCAGAAATACCTATAAGAGAGAGGTATGCTGGCCAATAGTGCAATGCATACAGATTAAGTAAAAGTAACTCTCATTTTTTATGGTTTCTTATTAATGGTGAGATTTAATGTTTGAATAATAACTTTTTCTTTACCTTGTAAATAGTAGCAGAAGAGATTTTAAAATTTCTCCTTTTTATTAAGCTTAAAATTTACTTTTAAACAGCATTCTTTTGGCTAGTGCTCATTTGCATAGGTACAGAAATTTTACTCTGGACTGTGTTAGAACCAATTGCTAATAAAGTATCTACTTCTCATATAACTGAGTTTATATGTGACCTTGATTATATTGTCAAAAGCTAATTTATTAAGTGACTACAGTATGCATCTTTATTGAGAAAGCAAACTAAGTAAACTTATATGTTTGACCTATGAAGTCCAGATGTTGCAGTACCCCCTGGCCTATCGAAAGATCAGGCTGTCAGGGCTCCCATCTTAAAATTCTGCTGCTGAATAGTCCGATGTTGCTTAAGAAGTATTAAGCTACATTGTCCTGCAATCCCTTAGTGGTTTATACTTTTATAACATTTAAAATATGTGTATGTAAAGAGAACACAGTTATTAATTTTTATTTGATGAAGCTTCAAGTGATTTCAAGAATATAAGATCGGCGTCAATTGGTTTAAAAATATTTCTTTTCCTAAAATATTTCTTTTAAGAAGAGTAAACCCTTGAATTATTCCAGGGCACTTGAAAAGTTTCAAAGCTATCTCTTGGTTAAAGTCTTGAAATTTAACATGGAAAGACTATCACAAATATGTGTAACAATAAACATTATAATATACATTTGTTGTAATTATTCTAAAATAGATCAATTAAATTTAAACTGGTTTTTATATTAAAAATTTAGTTCAGACCAAAGAATTATTCCTCTTTTTTAATCAATCCAATTAAATGTTATATCCTAGGATGAAATTTTACCACACATAGTACACATAAGTACTACAATATATTTTGTACTACTAAATTTTTCCAGAGAAATCATAGGAATTATTTTTCTTGATAATGAATTTCTAAACTTTATGCATTTTATCATTACAAGCATATAATTTCTCCCAATTTAATTTGAACTTTTAACTCTTGGAAGCCTTAAACTTTAGGTGGAAAGTTAAATACTTAGCATTTCTTAGATTAGTAATACCTTCACATTTTTAAGGATATATTTCCAATAAAATTAACAAAGACTTATTTAATTAATAGATTCAAATCTGTCCTTTATTTTTTCATTCTAGGCAAACTCAAATTAATATTTAAGTATTTTGTTATTTCAAAACATTTAGAGATTTAATAAGTTTATTCCTTACTGTAACCAACTCCAAATTTTTAAGTACCAAAACTTTAGAAGTGTATGTTTAGACATATGAGGTTACCAAAGAAGTAGGGGGAGAAGGGAAGAAGACCTGTAGGCATTTGAATTTTAAAACCACCACATTTTTTCCTTCAGAGGTTAGATACAAGGTTGCTCTGCCAGGTTCTCTGCTTTTACAGGGAGAAGATCCACTGGTCCTTTCCTCCAACAGAGAGTGCAGTCAGCCTCTCCTCAGTGACTGCACCCTCACCATCAATATATTTATTTATAATTATTACTGAAAAGCTTTTCCACAAAGCCTTCATTTTAGTTATATCTATCCATTTAACTTTTAACAATTTTGAGATTCCAAAGCCAGTTATCACCATCTAAGGCGTTTTACTTTGGCAAATTTTGCAGCAGAGATAACTTACTGGCTTTCATTGGCTTTAATGTTAACCTTGGAATATGGTCCATTATTATTTAAGAACTGCCCCTTATTATGGAAACACTAATCTTATTGCTTAAACACAGCCTGTATATTTCCCTTGTGTCATTTTCTCCAATTTATAAAGAAAAACAGTCTTGGGTTTGTACTATAGCATCTGTGAAGAGATGGGGGTCAGTCCAAGTGGCCACCCAAAATCGGGTGGGGTGCGACTTCTCTTAAGCTAGTGTTTTCCTCTTCACGGGTACAGAAATCCCAGAGATATCCCTTAAATTGTGAGGAATGTTGCATCTATCCAAATTTCAAATGCCGGTCTGGGAAATAAAATGAGACTTTTAATAACACTCTCGAGAGTGGGCATACATTATACAGGATCACCAAAAGACTAGTAATTAATGGGTTGGGAGATGATTTAGATATTAATAATGGACTGTCCATCTACTGTTTCTTTTCTTATTAAATTAAATTGAAGGCATGCTCAATAGACTAACATTAACCACCACGACAGATTGATAGTAATCAACAGACAAGCGCCCATAACATTGAGACAAGGCTTCATAAATCAGAGTAGTTTTCATGGATCTTATCCTATTCTGCTCTTCATGGCATTGGCTGTCCTCTAAAGTTATTTTAGCTAAAATATGCCTGTCCCAAGGGGTCATATGGTAATTTTCACACAAAGCATTAAAGAGTCCTTTTGTAAAATGACAGTAAACACCATTTTCTCTAGCTGCTAAGCCTTTCCACACTAGAGGTGGAGGACCCAGGGCTTAGGTATTACAGACTTTTTATCGCCAATACGAATTAGGCATAATGCAGTGGGAACAAGAGCCCACATAGTTCAAGATGACAAGGTTAGCTTTTTTCCTTGAGCCTGATTTAAGAGAGTACCTTTTGATATTTTAATTTCTTTACCCTTGAGCATACAAGTAAATGTTTACAATAATAATAATAATAATAATTATAATTATAATTATAATAATAATAATAATAATTATTATTATTATTATTATTATTATTATTATTATTATTATTATTATTATTGCTTTTTACTCAAACTTTTCCTCATTATAGCCTGGCAGAAATAAAAGATTTTCTGCCCACTTTATGTTTCACAATTTCCAAAGCTGGCACGGGCTTTGTGCACAGAGAATTTTCTCCACCTTTTCAGTGAACTTCTCAGCTTTATGGTGAAATGTCTTCCTTTTTCACTCTGGTGAAATTTCTTCTCCAGATGCCCCACATTGGGCGCCAGAATGCTGCAACCTTTTGCAGCAAGGATTCAGGATATGAGAAAGGAGGTGCACACAAATGAATACACTAGACAACAAATATAAATTTACAAGACATGGGGGAGCCAGGCAGATACCTTTCTTTGTAGTGGAGAAGCTCTCTGAAACCCAGCACCCATCAGCTTTTATTGATTTGGCTTTAGGTTTCTAATATATGCCCTTTAGCAAAGCAAACAGGCATATCAGCAGTCAAGTTTGCTAAACATTAAAAGGGTTATCAGGTTAGGAGATTACCTTCAGCCATTTTGCCAACAGCAGGGTAATATAATGGTGATTTTCAGCCCTGCTGAATATCAAAGTTCATTAGCCCACTATGGGAGATATATATACATATACATATACATATACATATACATATACATATACATATGCATACGCATATGCATACGCATACGCATACGCATACGCATACGCATATGCATATATGCACATATGCATATGCATATGCATATACATAAATGTATGTAGGTATATGTGTTTGTGTATGTATCTATATGCTAGAGGCCCAGTGCACAAAAATTTGTTCACTGGTGCATGGGTGTCCCTCAGCCCCACTTGTGCCCTCTCACAATCTGGGACCCCTCGGGAGATAACGACCTGCTGGCTTAAGCCTGCTCCCGTATGGCAGAGGGCAGGCCCAATCTCTAGGTGCAACCACTGGTCGGATTTATAGCAGGGCCGATTGGGGAGTTGGGGCGCTGCCCAGTGTCATGCACAGAACAGGGCGGATCGGGAGGTTGCGAAGCCACCCCCAGTCATGTTCAGGGTAAGGCCGATTGGGGTTTGGGGTGCCACCCCCTGTCGAACTCAAGGCAGGGTTGATGGGGAGGTAGAAACACCACCAGATGTCATTGACAGAGAAGGGCCCATCAAGGGGGTTGGGGCTCCATACCCTGTCACATACAGAGCAGGGCCAATCAGGGTGTTTGGGAGCTCCCCCCTGTCACACACAGAGTAGGGCCTATAAGGGAGTTGGGGCACCGCCCCCTGTCACACACAGAGCAGGGCGGGTCAGGGGGTTGGAGCATCGCCCCCTTTCACACTCAGGGCAGGGCCGAGGAGGTGGTTGTGGCTCCACCCTGTCACACACAGAGCAGGGCCCATGGGGGGTTGGGGCGCCTCACCCTGTCACACACAGAGCCACAGGGCAATCAGAGTGTTTGTGCACTTCACCCCCTCAGGCTGCTCCAAGGGCCAGGAGGACTCGTGGCTCCACTGATCAGAGTGCTGGGAGGCCTTGTGGCTCCGCTTGACACAAGGGCAGTGAGCATTCACTGCTCAGCTAATCCCGATGCTGGCAGGCTCCACTGATCCCAGTGACAGGAGGCCTCGCAGCTCCACTGATCCTGGGTTCCAGAGGCCTTGCGGCTCTGCTCATCCCGGTGCTGGGAGGCATATTACCCTCTTACTATGTAGGATAGAGGTCTGGTGCATGGGTGGGGGCTGGCTGGATTGCCCTGAAGGGTGTCCTGGATCAGGGTGGGGTTCCTGTTTGGGTGCCTGGCCAGCCTGGATGAGGGGATGATAGCTGTTTGCAGCTGGTCACACCCGCTTCATGGTCGGGGTCCCCACTGGGGTGCCTCACCAGTCTGGGTGAGGGGCTGAGGGCCGTTTTCAGGCTGGCAGGTGACTGAAGCTCCCAACCTGTCCTTTTTTTCATTATTTATTCTGGGATTTGTTTACCTTCTATGGCTGTCACTGGAACTGAGAGCCAAATTTAGCTCTGAGGCTTGGCTCCAGCGCTGAGGTCTCGGCTGCTGAAAGCAGGTATCTGGGTTTGTTTGGGTTCTATTATCAAAACTCTGTTGCAACTCCAGCTGTGCCGGCTGGCTAAAAGCATGGGGTTTGTTTAGTGTCTATAATTGCAACATTGTTGCTTTGAGTGCAAGCACACAGCCCAGCAGTGGCAGGCGGGGAACCTTGGCTTCTTCCTTCACTGGAGCAAGATTGCCTCCTGTTCGCTTCAGCTGCCTGGCTGCCAGCCAACATCTTGGTTGGCAGTTAATTTGTATATTGCCCTGATGAGCCAATGGGAAGCATGTCAGAGGTACGGTTTATTACCATGTTTGTCTATTATTGGAAAGGATATATATATATATATATATATATATATATATATATATATATATACACACACACATACATACACACAATATATACATATATACATATATATACATACATATATATGTATATATATATGTGTATATATATATATATATGTATGTGTATATGTATATGCCTATGTATATGTATATGTATATCTATTAACTACTGTTGGTCTTTGCCTCCAGCACCTTACTCTGAGATTTGACCATCTGATCAATGCTTCAATGCTTCTTCGAGTCTGGATGTCTTGTTGCTCATCAGTTAACATTGTTCATTATATTCCACAAATGAGTGAGACAATGTGATATTTATCTTTCTGTGACTGGCTTATTTTGCTTAGCATAATGTTCTCCAAGTCCATCCGTGCTGTTGCAAATTTAAGAGTTCATTCTTTGTTACAGCAGTAGAGTTTTCCATTGTGTAGGTGTTCCACCATTTTATAATCCTTGCATCTGCTAATGGGCACTTAGACGGTTTCCAAATCTTAGCTATTGAAAATCGGGCTGGTATGAAAATACAGTTGCATATATCTGTCCTGATTAATGTTACTCAGTTCTTGGGATATATATATATGAGGGTACTTAATCAAATGTGAGCTACATTTTCAATTTTTTGAGAAAAATCTATAGTGTTTTCCACAATTTTTGCAGCAGTCTCCATTCCCACCAGCAGTGCACAAGGGTTGCTTTTTCTCTGCATCCTCTCCAGCACTTGTGGGTTTTTATTTTTTATTTTTTTCTGACAGCTATTCTGACAGGTGTGGATTGGTACTTCTCTCGTTTTGATTTGCATCTCTTGGACTGTTAGTGCCTTTGAGCATTTTTTCCTATGTCTCTTGGCCTTATGTAGGTCCCCTTTCAAAAAGTGTCCCTTTAAGTCCTTTGCCGATGTTTTAATTGGATTGTTTATCTTCCTATTGTTAATTTGTGTGAGTTCCCTGTAAACTTTGGAATTCAACACTTATCAGAGATACCACTGGCAAATATGTTCTCCTATGCAGTGGGCTTTCTTGTTGTTTTGTTCAGGATTTTGTTTGCCGTGCAGAAGATTTTTATTTTGATGTAGTCCATTTGTTTATTTTCCCCTTTGTGGGCATTGCCTTTGGAGCTGTGTCAGTAAAGATATGCTAAGACATATGTCTGATATTTTGCTGCCTATGCAATCTGCTAAGATTTTTTTATATAGATTCCCAACTAACGTTCAAGTCCTTTATCCACTTTGAGTTTATTTTTGTGTATGGTGTAATTTGGTGGTCTAGTTTCATTTTCTTGCATATTTCTGTCTGATTTTCGTCATTTATTGAAGAGACTGTCTTGACTCCATTGTATGCTCTTGCCTCCTTTGTAAATTAATAATAGAGCGTAGTGATGTGGGTCCACTTCGGGGTTCTCTGTTCTGTTTCAGTGGTGTATATGTCTATTCTAGTGCCATTACCAGGCAGTTTTGAGAATGGTGGCTTTATAGTATTGCTTAATATCTGGTATTGTGATCCTTCTAGATTTTTTTTTCTTTTTTTATTGCTTAAAGTATTACAAAGAGTATTACATATGTCTCCTTTTTTCCCCCGCCCTTGACAATCCCCTGGCCTCCCCTACCCCCCAGTGTCTTATGTCCATTTGTTATGCTTATATGCATGCATAAAAGTCCTTTGGTTGATCTCTTTCCCACCCCCCTCCTGCCCTCCCACTCTCCCCGGACTTCCTGCTGTAGTTTGACAGTCTGTTCAAGGCAGCTCTGCCTCTGTATCTATTTTTGTTCATAAGTTTATAATGGTCTCTATTATCCAGAAAATAGTGAGAACATGTGGTATTTTTCCTTCATTGACTGGCTTATTTCACTTAGCATAATACTCTCCAGTTTCATCCATGCTGTTGCAAATGGAAACAGTTCCTTCTTTTTTTTACAGCAGCATAGTATTCCATCGTGTAGATGTACCACAATTTTCTAATCCATTCTTCTACAGGTGGGCACTTAGGCTGTTTCCAAATCTTAGCTATGGTCTATTGTGCTGCTATGAACATAGGGCTGCATATATCCTTTCTGATTGTTGTTTCTGGTTTCCTGGGATATATTCCTAGAAGTGGGATCACAGGGTCAAATGGGAGTTCCATTTGTAGATTTTGAGGGAAATCCATAGTGTCTTCATTAGTGGCTGCACCAATCTGAATTCCCACCAGCAGTGCACAAGTGTTCCTTTTTCTCCACATCCTCTCCAGCACTTGTCGTTTGTTGATTTGTTGATGATAGCCAGTCTGACAGGTGTGAGATGGTACCTCATTGTTGTTTTGATTTGCATCTCACAATAATTAGTGACTTTGAGCATGTTTTCATATGTCTCTTGGCTTTCTGAATGTCCTCTTTTGAAAGGTGTCTATTTAGGTCCTTTGCCCATTTTTTGATTGGATTTTTTATCTTCCTTTTGTTAAGTTGTATGAGTTATCTATAAATTTTGGAGTTCAGGCCCTTATCAGATATGACATTGGCAAATACGTTTTCCCACGCAGTTGGTTTTCTTGTTGTTTTGTTGATGTTTGTTTTTGTTTTTTTTTTTTTTTTTTTTTTTTTGTTTTTTTTTTTTTTGCTGTGCATAAGCTTTGTATTTTGATGTAGTCCCATTTGTTTATTTTCTCTTTAGTTTCCAATGCCCTAGGAGCTGTATCGGTGAAGAAATTGCTTCGGCATATGTCTGAGATTTTGTTGCCTTTGGATTCTTCTAGTATTTGTATGATTTCCCATTGTATATTTAAGTCCTTTATCCATTTTGAGTTTATTTTTGTGTATGGTGTAAGTTGGTTGTCTAGTTTCATTTTCTTGCATGTATCTGTCCAATTTTCCCAACACCATTTATTGAAGAGACTATCTTGACTCCATTGTATGTTCTTGCCTCCTTTGTGAAATATTAATTGAGCGTATTGGTTGGGGCTGATTTCTGGGCTCTCTATTCTATTCCATTGATCTATATGTCTGTTCTTGTGCCAGTACTAGGCAGTTTTGAGAACAGTGGCTTTGTAATACAACTTGATATCTGGTATTGAGATCCCACATACTTTGTTCTTTCTCAGGATCTCTGCAACTCTTCTGGGTCGATTTTTATTCCAGATGAATTTTTGGAGAGTACGTTCTAGGTCTGTGAAATATGCCATTGGTATTTTAATGGGAAGTGCGTTGAATTTATAGATTGCTTTGGGCAGTATGGACATTTTAATGATGTTTATTCTACCAATCCAAGAGCATGGCATGTTCTTCCATCTCTTTATGTCTTCCTCTGTCTCTTTTTTCAACATCCTGTAGTTTTCTGAGAAGAGTTCTTTTACCTCTTTAGTTAAGTTTATTCCTATTTAGCTTAATTTTTTTGGTTCGATGATAAATGGGGTTGCTTTTTTTAGGTTCTCTTTCTGCACATTCACTATTGGTGTATAGAAATGCCATAGATTTCTTGGCGTTAATTTTGTATCCTGCTACATTGCCGAATTCTTTTATTAAGTCTAATAGTTTATTGATGGAGTTTTTAGGGTTTTTTAAGTATAATATCATGTCATCTGCAAATAAGGACAGTTTTTCTTCTTCTTTTGCAATTTGGATGCCTTTTATTTCTTCTTATTGTCTAATTGCAATGGCTAATACTTAGAGTACTATGTCAAACAGGAGTGGTGAGAGTGGCTATCTCTGTCTTGTTCCTGTTCTTAGGACAAATGGTGTTAGTTTTTGTCCATTGAGTATGATGTTGGCTGTGGGTTTGTCATATATGGCTTTTATTATGTTGAGGTATGATCCTTCAATTCCAACCTTGCTGAAAGTTTTTATCAAAAATGGGTGTTGAATTTTGTCAAATGCTTTTTCTTCATCAATTGATATGACCTTGTCATTTTTTTCTTTCAATTTGTTTATGTGATGTATCACGCTTATTGATTTATGGATATTGTACCATCCTTGCATCCCTGGATAAATCCTACTTGGTCATGATGTATGATCTTTCTAATGTACTGCTGGATCCGATTTGCTAAGTTTTTGTTGAGGATTTTGGCATCTATGATCATGAGGGATATTGGCCTGTAATTCTCTTTCATTGTGTTGTCTTTACCTGGTTTTGGTATTACGGTGATGCTAGCTTCATAGTATGAGCTTGGAAGTGTTTCTTCCTATTGGATTTATTGTAGTAGTCTTAGGAGGATAGGTTTTAGTTGTTCCTTGAATTTTTGGTAAAACTCCCCTGTGAAGCCATCTGGTCCTGGGATTTTGTTTGCAGGAAGCTTTTTGATGACTGCTTCAATTTCATACATAGTTATTGGCCTATTGAGATTTTTAGATTCTTGCTGATTGAGTTTTGGAATTTGTATTTTTCTAGGAATATGTCCATTTCCTCCATGTTGTCTAGTTTGTTTGAGTAGAGCTGTCCATAGTATTTTTTAACAATCATTTGTATTTCTGTGGGATCTGTTGTTTTTTCGCCTCTATCATTTCTGAATTTGTTGATTTGGGTCCTTTCTCTTTGCTTCTTGGTGAGCCTGGCTAGAGGTCTGTCAATCTTGTTTATCCTTTCAAAGGACCAGCTCTTTGTTTCATTGATTTTCTATATTGTTTTTTTGGTCTCTATGTCATTTATTTCTGCTTTAATCTTTATTATCTCCTTCCTTCTGCTCACTCAGGGCTTTTCTTTTTGCTCTCTTTCTAATTCTTTCAGCTGTAGATTTAGATGATTTACTACCATTTTTTATTTTTTGTTGAGATAAGCCTGGAGAGCTATAAACTTCCCTATCAGGACTGCTTTCATTGCGTCCCAAAGTTTTGGATTGTTGTGTTTTCATTTTCATTAGTTTCCAGGATGTTTTTAATTTCTTCTTTGATTTCATTGGTAACCCAATCAATGTTTAAAAACCTGCTATTGAGCTTCCAAATGTTTGAATATTTTGAGTTGTTTTTATTGTAGTTTATTTCTAATATTATGGCCTTGTGTTCTGAGAAGATGCTTGGTATGATTTCAATCATCTTGATTTTGGGGAGACTTTGTTTGTGACCCAATATGTGGTCTATTTTTGAAGATGTCCCATGAGCATTGAGAAGAATGTATATTTTGTGGCTTTGGGGTCTAGTGTTCTGAAGATGTCAATTAAGCCCATCTCACCTAGTGAGTCATTTAGGATTGCTGTTTCTTTGCTGAGTTTTTGTCTAGCGGATTTATCCAGTGATGTCACTGGTGTATTAAAGTCCCCTACTATGATTATATCACTGTAGATCTCTCCCCTGCTATCTTCCAGGAGTTTTCTTATGTATGTGGGTGCTCCTGCATTTGGTGCATATATGTTTATCAGGGTTATATTTTCGTGTTGTATTTATCCCTTTAGTATTATGAAGTGGCCTTCCTTATCTCATTTTATGGCCTTCAGTTTGAGGTCTATTTTGTCTGATATAAGTATTGCTACCCCAGCTTTCTTTTCATTTCCATTTGCCTGAAAGACATTTTTCCATCCCTTCACTTTCAGTCTGTGTGAGTCCCCTCTAATGAGGTGGGTCTCTTGTAGACAGCAAATATGTGGGTCATGTTTTTTTATCCATTCAGCCACTCGATGTCTTTTGATTGGACCATTTAGTCCATTTATGTTTAAAGTTATTATTTAAAGGTAATTGTTTGTAGCCATTTCTATTTTTTTTGTGGCTGTTTTTTTTCTGGGCTTTTTATTTCTTCTTTTTACACCAGTCCCTTTAGCATTTCTTGGATTGCTATCTTGGTGGTGATAAACTCCCTTAGCCTTTTTTTGTCGGTGAAGCTTGTTATTTCCCCTTCAAGTTTGAATTATAGCCTTGCTGGATAGAGGATTCTTGGATTCAGTCATTTGCTTTGCATCACTTTGTAAATTTCTGTCCATTCTTTTCTGGCCTGATGTGTTTCTGTTGAGAAATCATTTGATAATCTGATGGGGGATCCTTTGTAGGTAACTATCTGTTTCTCTCCTGCAGCCTTTAAGATTTTGTCTTTGTCTTGTACATTTGCCATCGTTATTATGACGTGTCTTGGTGTGGGTCTTTTGGGGTACATCTTGCCTGGGACTCTCTGTACTTCTGTAACTTTTTTCTTCCCCATATCTTGGAAGTTTTCTGACATTATTTCTTCAAATAAATTTTCTAATCCTTGCTGATCTTCTTGTCCTTCTTGCAGCCCTATTATGAATATGTTACTTCGTTTCATGTTGTCCCGAAGCTCCCTTAGGCTCTCCTCCTGCTTTCTAATTTTTTTCTCCAGTTGCTGTTCAGATTGAGCTTGTTTCTCTGCTTTATCTTCTAATTCACTAATTCGGTCCTCTGCTTCTTCTAGTCTGCTGTTGAAACTTTCCATGGTGTTTTTGATTGTAGCTATATCATTTTTCATTTCATCCTGATTCTTACATAGGTTGTTGATTTTCTCATCCATCCGGTGAATGAATTGTACATCAATTATTCTGAATTATTTTTCTGTCATGTTGCATGCTTCCACTTCATTAATGTCCTTTCTTGTTGACTCCTCATTGTCTTTCCTCTGGGTGTTGTTTCGTCTCTTCATTCTGATTATCTCCCGATGGTTCAAACGTCGAGTTGTGTGGGATTGGGCCGTGTGCAGTGGGAGCCTCCCACCACCCTAGTGTCACTGAAGAGCTCTGACACTAAGATGTGTGGTTGTGGTGGGTTGGCGGGAACCAGGCTCGCTCAGAGTCAGTGTTGTCAGCGCTCAATGTGGCCTCGTATGCGCCCTTAAAATCAGGGACCCTGCCTGCACCATGCTGAAACAGAGACCCCCTGAAGCCTCTTGAAAACCAGAGCCCCCTAGCATGCGCCAGGTGTCAGAGTTCCCCAGAATCCAGTATCAGAGTCTCTGTTGCTTCACGCGCCCTTGCCTTGAGAATCAGGGTCCCTGTGTGCCCTTGCACCAGGAATTGGTGTCACTGGCTCTTAGTATGAATGCACAGGGAATTAGGATCTCAGGCGCAGGTGATAAGAAACACAGTCAAGTCATTGGTTCTTGGTGCTGACTCCTGCTCAGAGAATCGGGGTCCCTGGGCCTGTGATAAGCCGGACAAATTGCCAGTGTTCACGCGATTGCTCCCAGCCTAGAGCTCTGAACCCGGCAGTGCATGTAGCCTCAGTTCCTGGGGTTCGAGCATTTGCTCCCAGCCCAGGGCTCAGAAGCCGGCCCTATGCTGGATCAGTTCCAAGGTGCTCATGCACTTCCAGGCTAAAGTTCCTGGAGCCCTGAGGCCCTGGCAAGAGGTGGGTCTATCAGTTAGTTACTCTGGCTCTGTCTGCAAGCCTGCAGGAAGCAGGGATGGGCTCTGTTACTCAGGGATCTGCCCTGGGTATTTCTGAACTTTTGGTGTCCGCAGGTCTGTAGCTCTGGTCACAGGTCTCTGTCCCCAGTGGCTGCAGGGTCCTGGTATGCGTCTGGGATCAGACTGGGTGATGCTGAGGCCAGGATCCTAGCCTCAAGCAGCTCTGTTTCCCAAGATGGCGTGGTCGCCATGCCTGTGCTGGCTGCCCAGGAGTGTCCGCCCAGGAAGCAGGACTCCGCTGCCTAAGACTTCCCGGTTTAGCAGCCCCTTAGAATACCTGCAGAATCTAACTGTCCCTAGCTCATACACACACACCACACACCTCCACACCCTCCTCTATCACTTCCTTGCGCTCTCACACTCTCTCCCTCCCTACCTTCCTACTGGTCGCCTATTTCTCCAAAGTCAGATTTTTTTCTGGTTCCCTGGATTACTGAGGCTATTTTTACTCCATATGAATTTTTGGAGAGGTTCTTCTTTGTGTTTGAAATATTCTGTTGGTATATTAATGGAGATTACATTGAATCTATAAATTACTTATTGGAATCATGTGTGTTTGTTTCTTAATGAGTCTGGCTAATGGTTTATCAATTTTGTTTATCCTTTCATGGAACCAGCTTTTGGTTTCATTGAATTTTTTGTCTCTGTTATTTTTTTCTGCTGTAATCTTTATTTCTTTCTTCCTTATACTTACTCTTGGCTTTTTTTGTTGGACTCTTTCTAATTCTTAAGTTGAAGGGATAAATAGTTTATTGCTGATTTTTGTTATTTTTCTGAGATATGTCTATAGTGCTATGAACTTCCCTCTCAGGACTGCTTTTGCTATTTCCCAGAGTTTCTGTGTTGTTATTTGTTCATTTTCCTTTTTTTGCCAAAAAGTCTTTGATATTTTCTTGATCTGGTTGTAACAAATTCATTGTTTAATAGCATGCTATTTAGCCTCTAAGTGTTTAAATATTTTTGGGTGTTTTTACTCTATTTGATTTCTCATTTCATTCCACTGTGATCCAAGAAGATGGTTTATATGATTTAAATCTTCTTGAACTTGTGGGGACTTGTTATGTGTCCTACCATGTGGTCTATCTTTGGGAATGATCCATGTGCACTTGAGAAGAATATATATTCTGCTCTGTTGGGGTGAAACGTTCTAAAATGTCAATTAAATCCATCTAATGCAGTGTGTCCTTTAGAGTCTCTGTATCATTATTTTGTCACATGGAAGATCTATCCAGTGAAGTGATAGGAGTGATGAAAGTCTGCTACTATGACTGTCCTGTTTTCAGGCTCTCCATTAAAGTCCTCTAGAAGTTTCATTGTTTGTATTTTGTTTTCTCATTTGATTGTGATATATATATATATATATATATATATATATATATATATATATATATATCTGACTGACACCAGTCTGAACCCTCTTAGCCAATATTTAAGAAATAAAGGAAACCAAGGTTCTTCCACCATAAGCTGCCTTTTTGGATATTTACTTTCAGCTGTTTATTTAGAAGCCAAGAGTCAGAGAGAACCTTTGGGCAATCCCTGCCTGCTCCTGCCAAAAAGATTCAGAGAGAGAGACCCTCTTCAGAAGGTTGTTCCCTTTGCCTGGTTGGAATGAAACATGGTAAACAGGAGGGCTTCAGCAGATGTCTATTAGCTAGATTACCCTGCTCACCTGTGACACCATCAATCAGGAGTGTGGGAGCGGTTCACAGTCATTGTTTTTCCCAAGAGGCAAGGTTATAAATTCCAGAGGCTGCAGTTCAGCTCACTCACCACACCTCCTGAGCCACAGCTGGACAGGGAAGAGGCTGGGTCCAGGCTGGCTGAGCCCAGGACCTGGAGAAGAGGGAGAAAATAGAGGGGGATGACTCAGGTGAACTGGAGGGGAGGGAGAGGCATCAGTGCAGGTACCCACATGAACTGTCCTTTGGAAAGGTGACGTCTGTCCTGAAGAGAGAGAGGAGAGTAGAGCCCTGCCATTGGGGAGACCGCTCAGGGCTCTGCCCACTGACACTCTGACACTTGAAAGGAGACTCATCACTGACTCTCTCATCCCCTCCCCAACCAGGTTGGCAGGTGAGGAGGGATCTCCATGCATCCTGAGCTCTGAGGATTCTAAGTGTTTTGTTACAAGCTTGAGGCTTAGCAACAAGGGGAGCAACCAGTGGACACCCTGTCCAGGCAAAACTGGACCAGGACTGGTAGGGCAGCCTACATCACCTTCCCAAGAAGTTGCTTTGAGGCTGGGCCAAGGCCCTGGAGGTGTGAGAGCCCTGTCTGTCAGTGAGCAGCTGTCTTTCAGCTGAGTGTTCCTCTCCACACACCCAACCTCTCCCCCAACAGTTACTCACATGGGGATGGCTCTATCCTCTTCAAGTCCAGTCTCTTGGAGGCCCGAATCTGGGAGAAGGGATGCCGCCCAGGGGTGAATTTTCCTGACTTTCACTCTGGGCTCCTGGATAGCTACGCCAAAAGAAT
Organism: Myotis daubentonii; assembly: GCF_963259705.1. Classification (NCBI taxonomy): domain Eukaryota; kingdom Metazoa; phylum Chordata; class Mammalia; order Chiroptera; family Vespertilionidae; genus Myotis; species Myotis daubentonii. The sequence continues at coordinate 6,896,740 of NC_081862.1, read as the reverse complement.
TTTCAAAAGGTGTGGTTCACACAAATCAGGCCACACACTGTGGCGAATGTACTCTGGCTGCCCTGAAATCTCTCCAAGACCTTTCACATAGGCTATTCTTGCAGAGAATTGGGCGCCCGGAGTCCATTGTATGTGCCCATAAGGACATTACTAGCCTGTTGTACAGTGGGTGTCATGGAAGCACAAATCAGCCCCAAATTCCTTCTTGATTTGCCCTCCCTGCTTTGGACCCCTGTTTATTCTTCCTCTCTTATTGTCTTCACCTGAAAACAACTGACAGCATTAAAGTTCAAAATGTCCTGGCATGAGTCTGGCTACGACATCAAATGGCTAAGTTTTCCTTAGTCAGTAAGGGCTGTATGTTTTATCCACGTCAAGCATGCTTAGTTTGAGTATGCAGCTTCTTTCCCCCTTAGGCTTACTGTAGGTGATTGTAGACAAAAGCATGTACCCCTTTCACCTCATCTCTATTTCATCCCCTCACAGGACAGGCTAGACTCAGCCTCTCTCAGCTGTGCAGGTGTGTGTGCACGCACACACACTCTCTCTCACACACACACACACACACACACACACACACACACACACACACACAAACAGACAGCAGCTCCTTCAAAAGCATACAGCTTCCCTCTCTTCCATCACTGAAGGGTTTTTAAGTCACAATGGTGATCATTATAATGCAGTGCTGGTTGACTGACACATTTAATGTTTCTAAAATGAAAATAGCTCTACATCACTAGTCCGGAGAGGCAATTGTGATAGAGAGCCTTGTAAAAAGTACAGGAAGATATTTTACAATAACTAGCTTTATCATTTTTATTGGACATGTGGACTGCTTTATGAGGTTCATAAAAATGAATTGCTGATTTCCCAGGAGAGTGGGATCTGGGAACTTTTACTCCCTCTTCCTTATGCATGCTTACTGTCTCCTAGGAACATAGTGAACATTGTGAGGCAATGGGTGAAGCACTGGAATAAATGAATGTTACATTCACATTTAATTTTACAAGAATAGGGTTGTATTATGTAAACAGTTGGGTGGCCTGCATTTTGCTTTTCATATAACAGACCTCGTCTTTTTAGTGCATCAACCTCTGCAGTGCTGACAAGAAACTTGATCATCATGAACATAAGGGTGGACAAACTTCAAATAGATTCCCTTTGAATTTCACCTTCCATGATGCATCCATTGCCCTCTGTGTCACTCTATGACCCTCCCCTGTGCCCCAGTGTCTCTTGCATTCTCAAATTGGCCAAGCACTTTACTCTCTCAGAAATTGTGCAGTCTGTCCACATGCCTGACCAGGATCCTTCCAAGCCCATGATGGCCCTTCACTGTACAACCCTCAGGCAGGAGTCTTCCTGCATCTTAACTTTCCATACCAGGACCTTTGTTTTCATGACAGAATTAGTTACAAAGAGCCATTTGTAGACAATGGTCTTCTTGGGTTTTGCTGTGTGTCTTTGTGTGTGTGTGTGTGTGTGTGTGTGTGTTTTCGATTTTCATCCTAAACTCTTTGAGGAGAGACTGTGTGTAGCTCTGAGCATGATATTAGCAGCCACCCCAGGACAAATAGTTGGCAAATGCATCTAGAAGAGAGGTGGGAGGGCTAGGCTGAATCTCTAGTTCCCAGGTGAAATAGTGGAGTTGTTTCGGTTTCTGTTTTTTTATCTGCTCTGCTCTAGGTGACAATCCCAGATCCACTGGGGCTGAGAGTAGTCGCTCCATTTGTCCTCATTCCTCCATCTATGTAGCTGAAAACCTTCAACTCTGCTAGTTCATAGGCATGGGGAACCTCTGGAGGAATGGCAGGGTATGGACACATAAGAAGCCAGCCTCACCACCCTGCTGTTATGCTCTGCCCCCTTGACCTCCCCATAGCCTATGGTGAAGAGATGCAGGGTCACCTGCATGACAGGGACACAGTGTCCTCTGCCAATGCTCGCTCTCAGAAGAGGTCTCACAGTTTGCAGATTCTGAATATTCCCCAAGTCTGGGTGAGTAATTGCAAGGCAGCACAATGTGTCTGAGGCTGCATATTATTACTAGAGCCAAGTTAAGCAGAGACAAGGTTGAATCAGACAATGAGTGTTTATCCAAGGATGCGGTCAGTATGGGGGGAGCAGTTGCTCACCCTGGAAATTCGGATCTCAGCCTCTAAGGAGAGAAGATAGCTACCTGTAGCTGCTAGCTGCAAGTGTCACATGGAAAGGGGTGGGGAGGGCCTTCTGTCTAGCCCTCCAGGAGCTCAAGGTCTGACAACAAGGTGGCTAATCTGTTATGACTTTAGGAACAGCTCAGCCCCTTCCTGGGATGAGATTGGAATGGTTAGCCTTCCTGAGAAAGACCGCAGGAGGGGGACAGGATGTGGGCACTGCTGCCAAATCAAAGCCTGTCCTGTGCCTGGTCTCTTTCCAAAATGCAATTCTTTTCTGGGCAATGGGCCATGGGGGCAGCCTATGTTTTCAGTAGAGCCTGTTTCAACCTCCAGTGTCCCAGGGACTCATATTTATAGTTTGCAAGTAATGATTAAACAACTGCGGCTCTATTCTTAGTACAAGCCCTTCCCCACTATGCGAAGCTGATTTCCAAAGACCCCCAGCAGATGCCTCAGGCCAGCTTGGATGACAGGGATGGGCCTCAGCTTTGCTCTTCCCCTCTCCCTTTCTCCTCACAAGCCTGACTTTTGTCTCCTAAAGAGACTATGGAAAAGCCTGCAGCAAAACTTGTCAGACAGAGATGCCAGGCCCCCTGTGTCCCCTGGAGGCGCCACCTGAGAGGAGAGCCCTAGGTTAAGGTTCTGCTAAGGGACAGCTCTGCCAGCGCATGAGCACCAGGCTGTGGCTGGTGCCTCCCTACCTCTCCTCAGCTTTGTTGGCGTGCTCCTCCTCAGGAGCTTCCCGCCCACTCATTCTGCTTTCAGGCCCAGGTGTGATTTTGCCAAAGGGATTTGTTGGTGAGAGCAGAACCCATTCATGAGAGGGGAGGAAGGCAGGGAGGCTGCCATCACCTGAAGCCTTAGGGGAGGTGAGCAGAGCAAAGGCTGGATTCTGGGCTTGTCAAAGAGCTCTCGTGACCCAAACCCCAGGGGAAGACTGAGGAGAGCACCTGTAGAGAGAGACAATGTAATTGCATCTGGCCAGCTCTCCTCTGCCCCAGTGGTTACTAACATGTCCCCATCCAGACAGTAGGGACAGTTGACTATCCCGGGGCAGGGAGCTCATTTCTATACAGAGGGCTGCAGTGGGATGGGAGAGGGGCACCAAGCCTGGCCCAGAGAACTAGGTAGCTAAGTGGCAGACACACCAACAGTGGGAAAGTGGTCCCCAGAAACACAGACCAGGGGTGGTGAGTGGGAGGGTAGCTGGGGGTCGCAGCCTCCTGTTTCTCCCTCCACATCCGTGGCCACCCCCACCCTCATGCCTGGAAGCACAGGGTCCCCCTAACAGCCAACCACTCTCTGCCACCCTTTGCAGCCTGGTGGGTGTGGCACAGGCGCCCCTGTCCCCACCTTCTCTGGGCCTGTAAAAACACGCCCCCCCTCCTGCCCCCTGATCTTGGTTTGCTCCTGATCTCCAGATCTCAGGAGATTTTGCCCAAAGGAACCAGGGCACAGCCCCAGGAAGCTTGCCAGGTGGCACCTGTCACCGCTTCTTTCCGGACAGACTCCCTGTTGAGCGGGAGACCACGTGGTGAGTAGCATGGCCTGTGGAAAAGGTAAGCACACACTCTGGGTTCTTGCTGTCTCTGGTGGTGAACTTGATGTCTCCAGGGGTGAACTTGCTCTAGTCACTGGTAACCCGCAACCCCTACCCCTCTGGCATTTTCCATCTGAAAATGAGTTCCCACCTGGTTGGAGTGAAGGACTGAGGTCCATACCTGGCTCCCTGGAGTGAGGCTGGCCGCCTGCTTTGCCAGAGTGGGAGCTCGCTGAGAAGACTTACACGCAACAATTCATGGAATTCCGGCAGAAAAGTGGCTTCTGGACAGAGGGCAGTGTCCAGGAGGGAGAGGTCGCTTTCCGCAGAGCACCAGGCCCATCACTCATCATTATCCTCTAGTTCAGCTGGTGAGAAAGCTGTGGTCAGGCTGGGAGATAAGATGTGATTCCCACTAAGAGCGACAGATCCCTCTCCTGGTGTGAGTATGCCTGTGACTGAGTGTGCATGAGTGTTAGTGTGTGAATTCTCTCCTGATCATATGTTCCTGGGTTCCTTTTCTTTCTTTTTTATTATTGATTAAGGTATTACATATGTGTTCTTATCCCCCACTGCCCCAACCCTCCCACACCGACCCCGACAAGCATGCCTTCACTCTCACCTCCTGGTGTCTGCGTCCATTTGCTAGGCTTATAGGCATGCATACAAGTCCTTTGTTTTATCTCTCCCCCTTAGTCCCATCATCCCCTACCTTCCCTCTGAGGGTGATGGTCTGATCCATGCTTCTCTGTCTCTGGATCTGTTTTTGTTCATCAGTTTATATTGTTCATTATAATCCACAGATGAGTGAGGTCATGTGATATTTATCTTTCTCAGACTGACTTGCTTTGCTTAGCATAATGCTCTCCAGCTCCATCCATGCTGATGCAAATGGTCATTGTTCCTTTTTTTTCGGCAGCATACTATGCCAGTGTGTAGATGTGCCACGGCTTTTTAACCCCATCATCTGCTGACCAGCCCTTAGGCTGTTTCCAAATCTTAGCTATTGTAAATTGTGGTGCAGTGAACATAGACGTGCATGTATCCTTTCTGAGTGGTAATTCTAGGTTCCTGGGATATATTCCTAGAAGTGGGATCACTGGGTCAAATGGGGGTTCCATTTTTAGTTTCTAGAGGAAACTCCATACTGTTCTCCATAGTGGCTGCCCCAGTCTGCATTCCCACCAGCAGTGAAGGAGGGTTCCTTTTTCTCCCCATCCGCACCAGCAGTTGCTATTTTTTTGATTTTTTTTTATTGCTTAAAGTATTACAAAGGGTATTACATATGTGTCCATTTCCCCCCCCCCCGCCCTAGACAATCCCCTTGCCTCCCCTATCCCCCAGTCTCTTATGTCCATTGGTTATGCTTATATGCATGCATACAAGTCCTTTGGTTGATCTCCTACCCCCCACCTCCTGCACCCCAACCCTCCCTGGCCATCCCGCTGCAGTTTGACAATCTGTTTGAGGCAGCTCTGCCTCTGTATCTATTATTGTTCAAAAGTTTATAATGGTCTCTATTATCCATGAATGAGAGAGATCATGTGGTATTTTTCATTCATTGGCTGGCTTATTTCACTTAGCATAATGCTCTCCAGTTCCATCCATGCCATTGCAAATGGTAAGAGTTCCTTCCTTTTTAGAGCAGCATAGTATTCCATCGTGTAGATGTACCACAGTTTTCTAATCCATTCATCTACTGATGGGCACTTAGGCTGTTTTCAGATCTTAGCTATGGTGAATTATGCTGCTATGAACATAGGGGTGCATATATCCTTTCTGATTGGTGTTTCTGGTTTCTTGGGATATATTCCTCGAAGAGGGATCACAGGATCAAATGGGAGTTCCATTTTCAGTTTTTTGAGGAAACTCCATACTGTCTTCCATAGTGGCTGCACCAGTCTGCATTCCCACCAGCAGTGCACAAGTGTTCCTTTTTCTCCACATCCTCTCCTGCACTTGCCATTTGTTGATTTGTTGATGATAGCCAGTCTGACATGTGTGAGATGGTACCTCATTATTGTTTTTATTTGCATCTCTCAGATGATTAGTGACTTTGAGCATGTTTTCATATGTCTCTTGGCTTTCTGAATGTCCTCTTTTGAAAGGTGTCTATTTAGGTCCTTTGCCCATTATTTGATTGGATTGTTTATCTTCCTTTTGTTAAGTTGTATGAGTTCCCTATAAATTTTGGAGATTAGGCCCTTATTAGATATGACATTGGCAAATATTTTTTCCCACACAGTGGGTTTTCTCATTGTTTTGTTGATGGTTTCTTTTGCTGTACAGAAGCATTTTATTTTGATGTAGTCCCATTTGTTCATTTTCTCTTTAGATTCAAGTGCCCTACGAGCTCTATCAGTGAAGAAATTGCTTCGGCGTATGTCTGAGATTTTGTTGCCTTTGGATTCTTCTATAATTTGTATGGTTTCCTGTCGTACATTTAAGTACTTTATCCGTTTTGTGTTTATTTTTGTGTATGGTGTAAGTTGGTTGTCTAGTTTCATTTTCTTGCATATATCTGTCCAATTACCCCAACACCATTTATTGAAGAGACTATCTTGGCTCCATTGTATGTTCTTGCCTCCTTTGTCAAATATTAATTGAGCATATTGGTTTGGGCCGATTTCTGGACTCTTGATTCTATTCCATTGATCTATATGCCTATTCTTCTGCCAGTACCAGGCAGTTTTGAGAACAGTGGCTTTGTTATACATCTTGATATATGGTATTGAGATCCCACCTACTTTGTTCTTTTTCAGGATTGCTACAGCTATTCAGGGTCTTTTTTTATTCCAATGAATTTTTGGAGAGTTCGTTCTAGATCTATGAAGTATGCCATTGGTATTTTAATGGGAAGTGCGTTGAATTTATAGATTGCTTTGGGTAGTATGGACATTTTAATGATGTTGATTCTACCAATCCATGAACATGGTATGTTCTTCCATCTGTTTATGTCTTCCTCTATATCTGTTTTCAATGTCCGGTAGTTTTTGAGTAGAGGTCTTTTACCTCTTTAGTTAATTTTATTCTTAGGTAGCTTAATTTTTTTGGTGCGATGGTAAACGGGATTGTTATTTTTTGATTTTTTAATGATAGCCATTCTGACAGCTGTGAGGTTTTGCCTCATTGTCCTTTTGGTTTGCATCTCTCAGATAATTAGTGACTCTGAGCATGTGTCTCTTGGCCTTCCTTTAGTCCTCTCTGGAAGAGTATCTTTTTAGTTATGTTGTCCATTTCTGTGATTGGGTTATCTTCCTTATGTTTAGTTGTATGAGTTCCCTGTAAATGTTGGAGATGAAACCCTTATCAGAGAGAACATTGGCAAATATGCTCTCCCTTGCAGTGGGCTTTGTTATTGTCTTGTTGATGGTTTCTTTTGCTATGAAGAAGCTTTTTATTTTGATGTCATCCCATTTTTTTATTTTAAGTTTATTTTCCATTGCCCCAGGAGCTGGGTCGGTGAAGATATTGCTTCAGCATATATCTGAGACTCTGAAGCCTGTGGCTTCCTCTAATATTTTTAGTTTCCCATCTTATGTTTAAATCCTTTATCCATTTTGAGTTAATTTTTTGTGTATGGTGCAAGTTGGTGGCCTAGTTTCATTTTCTGCATGTATCTGACCAAATTTCCCAGCACCATTTACTGAAGAGACTGTTTTGTCTCCATTGTATCTTTTTGCTTCGTTTGTCAATATTAATTGAGCTTAGTGGTTTGGATTGTTTTCTGGGTTCTCTATTCTATTCCATTGGCCTATATGTCTATTCTTGTGCCAGTGTCAGGAATTTTTTGAGAACAGTGGCTTTGTAAAACAGCTTCATATCTGGTACTGAGATCCCTCCTACTTTGTTCTTCTTTTTCAGTATCGCTGCAGCTATTTGGGGTTTGTTTGTTTCTTAAACATAGTTTACTGATTTTTTTATAGAGACTAAAGGAGTGGGATAGAGAGTTAGAAACAGTGATGAGACAGAAACCTGGATCAGCTGCCTCCTGCACAACCTCTACTGGGGATGTGCCCCGAATTAAGGTACATTCCCTTGATCAGAATTGAACCTGGCACCTTTCAGTCTGGAGTCCGATGCTCTATCCACTGAGCCAAACCTGTTTGGGCTCTGGGTCATTTTTTTATTACAGATGGATTTTTGGACAGTTCATTCCAGGTCTGTGAAATATGCTGTTGGTATTTTAACATGAAGTGTATTGAATCAATAGTTCGTTTGGGGTAGTATAGCCATTTTCATGATGTTGATTCTACCAAGCCATTAACATGGCACGTTCTTTCATCTGTTTTGTCTTCCTCTATCTCTTTTTCAAAGTCTTGCAGTTTTCTGAGTAGAGGTCTTTTACCTTCCTAGCTAAGTTTATTCCTATGTATCTTAATTTTTTTGGTGGGATGATAAATGGGATTGTATTTCAAACTCTCTTTGTGTAAGTTCACTATTTTTGTATAAAATGCCATACATTTCTTGGCGTTACTTTTTTTACTCTGCTACATTGCTGAATTCATTTATTAATTTTTCTAATTTTTTGAAGGAGTCTTTGGGGTTTTCTATGTACAGTATCATGTCATCTGCAAATCATGACAATTTACTTGTTATTTTCAAATTTGGGAGCCATGTACTTCTTTTTCTTGTGTGATCACTGTGGCTAGCAGTTCCAGTACCTTTTTGTACAGAAGTGGTGTAAGCGAGCATCCCGTCTTGTTCCTGTTCTTGAGGAAATGGCTTTAGTTTTTGCCCACTGAGTATGATGTTGGCTGTAGGCTTTTCATATAAAGCCTTTATATGGGGAGCGATGATCCTTCTGTTCCCACTTTGCTGAGTATTTTCATCAGAAAAGGCTGTTGCACTTGGTCAAATGCGTTTTCTGAACCAAATGATAGGATTGTGTGTTTTTTTCTCTCAATTTTTTTAAATATATTTTATTGATTTTTTACAGAGAGGAAGGGAGAGAGACAGAGAGTCAGAAACTTCAATGAGAGAAAAACATCGATCAGCTGCTTCCTGCACACCCCCTTTTGGGGATGTGCCCGCAACCAGAGTACATGCCCTTGACAGAAATCAAACATGAGACCCTCTATCCACTGAGCCAAACCTGTTAGGGCCTCTCAATTTTTTTTTATGCGATGTATCATGCTTATTGATTTGCGGATATTGTACCAGCCTTGCATCCCTGGGATAAATCCCACTTGTTCATGGTGTATGATCTTCCTAATGTAATACTGGATCCAGTTTGCTAGAATTTAGTTGAGGATTGCAGCATCACTTTTCAACTGGAGTATTGGCTTGTAAGTCTCTTTCTTTGTGGTGTCTTTTTCTGGTTTTCGGATTTGGGTAATGCTGGCTTCATAAAAAGACCTTGGAAGCATTCCTTTCTCCTGAATTTTTCAAAAGAGTGTGAGAAAGGTTGGTTTTACTTCTTTTTGAATGTTTGGTAAAACTCCCCTGTGAAGCCATCTGGTACAGGGCTTTTGTTTTCTGGAAGCTTTTTGATTACGGTTTCAATTTTATCACTAGTTTTCGGCTTGTTCACGTTGTTTGCCTTTTCCTGATTTTGTATTGGAAGATTGTATTTTTCTAGGAATATATCTATTTTGTCCAGATTGATGAGGGATGTTTAATGAACCAAAGACGCAGAGGTAAGACGGCCATATAGGATGACTGATGCCAGACAGAGGGCTACAGCTCGCTTAGGCATGTAGCAAACTTTGCACTCTCACCATTGCTTTTATTGGGGTTTGGTACAAGGTCAGTGCATCAGCAGTTAATCAATTAAATCTTGTTTTGTTCTATATTATTACAAGAGCTTATTGAGGACAAATTGCAGCTGTGCCCTCCTTTCTGTTCTACACCCATGACTATTTAATCCTAGCCTTTCTCATGGAGGCAAATGTTGCTAGAACTCAAGATTGTGTGCCATGTTGACCAAACGTGACTCGCTTGCACGTCACGCTGTGCTCCTTATAGAACATTCACTTCTTCTTGGCAGTACTTCAGATCCTCGTTTACAAATGTCCAGCTAAAAATCCCCCTTTTTTTCTTGCTTTATTTGATGGAGCATCAGAGATAACACAGCTGTTTTTTCTTAATTAGTTGCTTGGTTTTCCTGAGTCCTTGGAAGACTAAATATAAAATGATACAGAGATAGAGTATTAATAATAGTATTCCAGCAGAACCACCTAAAGTGGGTTGTAAATGGGATATAGGATGTAATTGTGCAATTCCTTAACCATATTTTTAACACATTTTGCCCAGTTAATTTATGCAATTTTTTTGAAATATTTTTTTGTATATGAGATTGTAAATTTAGAATTTATATTTTTAGATTTTTATGATTGAACAAATGTTTTTTAACCTTTTCCCATGGAAACAGACTTTCATTCTAAGGTACAGGAGTAATGCAAATTGATGAATAATTCTAGTTATATTTCATATGCATTTGTCTTTGCAGACTTACTATATGATCTTCTATTATTAATAAAAATGGTAATCAAACACAGGCTTGTACAAAGGCAGTTTTGATAGCATAAAATTGTAAGGTGTAATTCCCAGAGTTATTTTTATAGATTTGCTGATTTTATGCAAATATGTGCTTTCAAAGACTGTAAGGCAGACCCCAGTTTCCATAAGTCAGATTCAACAGAATGTCCTTCTTGATGAGGTGCCCTGACCTGCAGAACAACAAAGGGGGAACGAAGAGACACCCTAGGAGAATGAGACAAACAAGGGACACGAAAGAATGGAGGCAAGACAAGTCCTGATCAAGCCTCCAAATTTTATTCTCACAGCGGCAGGATATATACTGTTTTAGGAACGGGGGGTGGATAAAGGGGTCTATGGGCAGTAACCTATTACTAGAGATTTATTAGGCTCCTGATTGCTGTGCTTATCAGCGGAGATGTGTGATTTAGGAGGCTCCTGATGGCTGTGTGCTTATCAGTGGAGATGTGTGATTTAGTGGCTGTGTGAGGGTAGTTTATCTTTAACTGCTGGCCAATTTGCAAGACACAGGTGGTTTCTGGTAATTAGGAGTTTCTGGAGGAACCAGAAACTTATAGTTTTTAAGATGGCTTTGTCTAAGCCAATATTTCTAATGGCTCCCAAAAATAAGGTGTTGGGGGAGCAAATCCTCCATCATGCCATACGATGCTCACATTTGCTTGCGTGGATATGGACTTGTTCTCTCCTCTATGCCATCGTAGATCAGCTGCATTGGCTTTGGAATGGGCAGAACCTGAAGGGTTCCAATCAATGACGCTTCCATTGGAAGTATTAGATAAAACCCGAACTGTCTGTGCTCGACAGGATTCCCAATGGACCCAATCAGACAAGTGCATAAACGTTGGAACATGACATGGGGGAAGTAATGGAGGTGTACTGTTGTTATCCCAACTAACATTTTTAAACCCATGGGCACTCAGAAGAATCAAATGCCTGTTTTTTGTTTCAGTAATAGTGTTTTCAAAATGTTCAGCAGGGCTTGTGCCTGTATTGTTAAACAATGGTCTCCTTGACCTAAGCATATTGGCTATACCTGCGTTCCAGTGGTATGATTTTCTATGACTATACCTTCCTCTTCTGGTTTTAATGGACCTCGATCATCATAAGGTCCAGGTCAGCAATTTGAGTCATTAACATAAATTCGAACCTTTGAATCCAACGAAGAAACACCTCTATTCAGTGGGGGATTAGGAATGTAAGCCCAGTATGTATGATTCTCAGCATTTACCTGAGTGGTTATTAGTGCAAGCATAGCAAGGAACAAAGTCTATGGCGTCACTTCTTTACCATGACACCAAACCAGTTCTCCCTCTTGGGTATGCTTCTTCACCTGACCCCAGGTTGGTACAGATGAATGTTGCATTGACCTTAGAGCTTTGCGGGTAGGAGGCCCTGTCAACGTCATCTCTGAGAAATCCTTGGTCAGGTCATTTAAGTAGAACTTCCTTTTGGTTCCCATGATTCCGCTGAAGACGCCTCTCAGGAAGCCAGAACTTTTCTTTACCTGTGGAAATATAATCATAACCTTGCCCCCATCGTAGGACCCATGCAGGATTCCATGACTGAGAGGACTCATTCTGATAAAACACAGGTTGATTGAATTCTTGTGAAACTTCCTTTACCCAATGTCGCTGTGCAGCAGTACTGTCAGTCTCATCTTGATTTAAACAAATTAAAGTAAATAGAGCTGTATATAGTCTTCATTTAGGGGATTCTCCCCCTTTTGGTTTTTTTAGCGTTTAAAGTGTCTTGAGACACACTAACCCCAGTGCTTTAAAGCACTGAACGCATTGACTCTCGGCCATTGGGGAGTTCCCCAATGCGTTGCCTGCCTTGTGGAAAGTTTAGCATACACTATTGCAGACCTTTTGACTTTCAATCCTGTGCGTTCCCAGTACTAACCTTAAGGTCCCTATTTGGGTGCCAACTGTTGTGGGTGTTTAATGAACCGAAGAGAGGTAAGACGAGCACTCAGGATGATTGATGCCGGACAGAGGGCTACAGCTCGCTCAGGCATGCAGCAAACCTTGCACTCTCACCATCGTTTTTATTGGGGATTGGTACAAGGGCATGTGTCAGCAGTTAATCAATTAAATCTTGTTTTGTGCCCTGACCAGTTTGGCTCAGTGGATAGAGCTTCAGCCTGCGGAGCCAAGGGTCCCAGGTTTGATACCCGTCAAGGGCATGTGCCTTGGTTGCGGGCACATCCCCAGTAGGGAATGTGCAGGAGGCAGCTAATCGATGTTTCTCTCCCATCAATCTAACTATCTCTCTCCCTTCCTCTCTGTAACAAATCAATAAAAAATAAAATAAAAAAATAAATCTTGTTTTGTTCTATATTATTACAATAGCATGTTGAAGACAACTTGCAGATGTGCCCTTCCTTTCTGTTCTCCACCTACAACTATTTAATCTGAGCCTTTCTAGGGGAGGTAAATGTTCTTGGAACTCAATATTGTGTGCAATGTTGACCCAGCATGACCTGCTTGCAATTCTCGCTGTGCCCCTGATAGAACATTCACTTTTTCTTGGCAAGACGTCAGATCCTCGTTTACAAATGTCCAGATACACAGGTTGTCCAGTTTGTTGGAGTAGAGTTGTTTGTTGTAATTTTTTACAATCCTTTGTATATCTGTGGGGTCATTTGTTACTTCACCTCTTTCATTCATGATTTTGTTTATTTGGGTCATCTCTCTTTGTTTCTTGGTGAGCCTGGCTAGCAGTTCATGATTGTTGTGTATCCTTTCAAAGAACCAGCTCTTGGTTTCATTGATCTTTTGTATTTTTTTGGTCTCTTTGTTGTTCCTTTCTGCTCTGATTTTTATTATCTACTTCTTTCTGAGGACTTTGGGCATTTCTCGTTGCTCTCTTTCTAATTGATTAAGTTGCAAGGTTAGATACTTCATTACCATTTTTTTCTTGTTTTTGGAGGTAGGCCTGTAGAGCTATGAACTTCCCTCTCTAGACTGCTTTCATTGTGTCCCATAGATTTTGTATTGTCAAAAATTTGAAGAGGAAGTGCATGTGTAGTTCTATAGAAAAATACATATATCAATCAAAGGGCCCTTTTGTTTATTTAATTCAGAGGTATAGTCAGGAAAGCTTGTTAAGTGGCAAATTCTGTTTCAATCTTGTTATTCCCACTTCAGAAAGGTACTGATGTCATTTCAATAAGCAAAAGGATGCTTTCATTTAGATTTGTGCAAACATTTATATAATTCTATATAATTTTTCTTCCTACTTATACTATTCCTTTAAAGATTGAGGACATAAAAAATGCCACAGGAAGAAGGTGAACAATTGTTTTACAGCCTTGTTGGAGGTGCCTCAATCCTTTTTTCCATTTAGGTTTTCCAAGAATATGTCATTTGATTACCCCACCCCCCCACCTCAACTGGAAACAGAGCAGCATGCCATGAAGAAGTAACACAAGGCTTCATTTTGTATGCAGTTCACTTGAAAGACTTTATGCACATGTGGTCAAAGATACCTTGGGAAACTTAGGACCAAGAATTCACCTCACCATCCAAACACATTGCTTTTATGTGTTTGTAGTTAAATGAGACAAGAAATCCCATTTAATGGAAAACTTTATTCTGAATATTTTAACAATCAGATCTTCAATTTAAACATTAAAGTATATTATTATTAAAATCAACACGTATTAAAAAACCTTGAAGAATTCAAACTTTGCATTCTATGCAGGAATTTCATAAGGGGATTTAAAATTCTTGCTTCTTCCCAAAACCCACCATTTGCTTCTATTCAATCGTAAATAACAGAAGACAATTTCTTTACAAATAAAATGCCATCCATAACTTAGCATTATTTTTAAGTTCAGTTTATACTTCATCTGTCAGAGGGACTTCCCTCCTGGCAACCCTTGAGAATCCCAGTAAGTTGAGCTACTGCACTGCATGATTCACTCTCTCTTGCATAGATGGTGAATCCTATGATCCCCACCAGAATCAAGCTTACGGCCTCTTACAGAGGTGTCCAATTGGCTTTTGCAGTAATTGTTATGCCCCCCCCATCATACCCAACTCATGTGTGGCTGTAATAATCATCCCAGCGACTCCTTCCACCATAAGTCAGAGGAGCCCCTTGGGTTGGTGGTGCACCAACTGTGCATCCTGTAAAGTGACCAAATACCAACACATTAACATCTTAACGAATAATTTTAGTCAGTATGACATGACCCTAGTAAAGTCTGAAATAGTTGGAAAACCTATGCTTTTATACACCTGTGCTTAAAATATGTCAGTAAAGCTGAGGTAGACAAGGGAGCTTACAATTATTTAAAATACACTGAAGAATAATATTTTTGACTGAAATAATTGACTATGAATACATATGAAGGCGAATTTTCTGAAAACGGGCTGGAATTCTGACCTTCGTATTATTCTTATGCTTCACGCTGTCAAATGCTCTTTCTGATTAAAAAATTAGAAAAGGCCCCCTGGCAGGTGTGCCTAAGTCGGTTGCACACCTGTTTTGGCACTGCAGGATCCCGGGTTTGATTACAGGTTAAGGGCATGAGCCTGGTTTGCAGGATCCATCCCTGGCGCTGGTTGGGGATTATGCATGGGGAAACCAATCTAAGTATCTCTCTCACATTGATGTAGCTCTCTCTCAGCCCCACTCCCTCCGTCCACTCTCCCAAGATCAGTAGAGATATATCCTCAGGTGAGAAACAACAAAAAAGAAAATGTTGCACTTCATTTCTTTAAAAGGAAAATAAATGAGTATGATGCTTCACTCCTGAAAGATATGGACTTTTCCAAATGAGCGACTAAGAAAAGAATACAAGACTTCCAAGATAATACAAAACGCATACTGCATATAGTACTGCCTGTGGCAAATAAAAGTAAAATTTGAGTTAAACACAAGATGGCCTGTTAATTCCAATCCTGTCAATTACACGCAGTATATCTGAACACTTACCACAGCTCTCATATAAACCTTTGTAAAAATAGGAAAATGCAAATGAACAGAAGGCTTCAAGAGTCATTTCTCCAAAGAAGATACCCAAACAGCTAACAAGCTCCTGGAAAGAGGATCAAAATAATGGGTAGTTAGGGAAACGCCAACCAAAACCTAAGTGAGATACCACTTTATTCCTAAGTAGGTCCCAATGTTTGAAGAGGAAAATACCAGGGCTTGTTGGGAATTTAGAGCCACTGGAATCATGTGCACAAGGAACAGAAAGGGCACAAGGCGTGGCTGCTGTGGAAAATAATGGAAACTCCTACAACAAACATTTAACACTGAATTGCAATATGACTCCAAAATTCCACTCTAAATTTTGCACGCACAATAACGGGAGACTTCTATGAAATACTAGTCCAAAATTCTCACATCAGTCCTCTGGTGGAAATGACCCCAATGGTTGAAGTGGTAAACGAGCTGTGTGCACTAGAGCTGCAAGGGAATATTTAACCAGCCATTAAAGTGGCAGTGAACTGATTACTGCCACATGGATGACCCTTGGACACATTTATGGTAATGGAAGCAAGCCAGGCACAAAAGGTCCTATCCTGTTTCATTCTGATACTACGATCTGTGGAAAACAGGTGCATCAAAACAGACAGAACACTGGTTGGTTTTTCATAGAAGCTGGACCGAGGAAGAGAATGGTAGCTACTGCTTTAACTTCAGAGCTTTTATGTATGATAAAGAGCTTTACCTAAAGAGCTTTTATGGGTGAAAAAGATGTTTTGGACCTACTCAGATATGGTGGTGGAATAAGGCTCTGAATATACTACATGCTACTTAGTTGGTCAATGGTAAATATTTAGTGTTATGATAGATGAATTTCACCTCAACAACAGACAGTGTATAGTACAGTTTAGGTGCCTTATGCTTTATTGCCCATTACCTATAACTAGTAGTGCAATCATCATCTCTTGGAGATATATGGTAATTTCTTCTAGAAGGGATTGTCTCTTTGCAAAGAAAACCTGCATATCTCTCTCTCCCACGTGACAGCGTTCTTGTAAATGACAAATACTTACATGAGGATATCACATTGGAGAGCAATGTTTTAAGGGAAAACAATAATTCAAAACAACACTTTATTTCCTCTTTCCACAACAATGTTTAAATTTACTCTTATACTCTATTTAGGCTCATGCTTGTATGTGCTGTGATGTTACTCTAGAATATATTATCTTCTGACATCTTATCCCTTTTGTACATCTTCCTTAATTTCTTAAATGAACATCAGTGGGAAAAACCTGTCCACTTCTAAGCAAACTGCAAGCAATTCCCATGATGATCACATACATATTTATCAGTGCCTACCTATAGCTTGACAAGCGTCTGTCAACAGTTCTCCTTCTCTACTTTGCTCTCTCATGCTCACAATCTCTTGTCCACATTACTAAATCTTCTTAATCTTCCTGTTACACTCACTTATCCATGCACGTTCCCCTAAGAACTAATAGTTATTTCGGTTCGCAAGTATTGAATTATTAGCATTTCAGTTAAAACACTTTCAATGCTCCTGGATGCCCACAATATAGAGGCAAGTTATGTCCATTTAATTTCAAAATTGACTGCCTCACTTACCTTAGACCTTTTATGCTACACTTTCAAGTACATTTTGAGCTGAGGAAAAGCCACATGTGCTAGTTGTGCACTTGGATCTATTCTAATACTGGCAAGATATCACCTGTGCATAGTAATATTTTATTTGGCCAGTACATGCCAAATAAATTACACATATAATTTTATAATTTATCACCAATTTAGCATGGCTCTCTCCTAATGCTGACTAGTTTAAATGTATAACCTTAGTTTTGGTAATGATGGCAATATAAAATTTACTGCCTTTAGCTGTACTACGAGCATTTAACAGCTCATGTGAAGAGCCCCAGATCTCCTTCAAAATATGAGAAATATTACATTTCCCATAAATATTAACATGTTTCAGTGCTAGTTCTTATCCCAAATGTCCAAAAATGAGCCTCTAATTTATGTTCTCACTAGCACATCCAAAATTCAAATGGGTAGACTGTTTGTGTATATTCAACTGCAGAGGCATATTATTCTTAACTACACTGATTCCCTCAATGGTTTCAACTTTCCAACATAATTAATAGTGAGTGTCTCTATGTTATACTTTAAGACATCTCTGTACTGATATGAATGAGTCACATTTGCCTTATTTTTTCAAAACTATGTGCACTCTATGATTTGGCAACTTGCAATGCCTGACTCTTTCAAGTGTGCCTTTCCACCCTCATTTTTATTAAAAACAGACCCTATGAACCCACACATAGCACTTTTCAGCCTGTTGACAAAATATTTATATTGTGTTTATTAAGATGCGTTAATTTGGTTGCCATATTTCCTCAACAAGCATATGATTCTTGGAATCACAAAATATAACTTTATGGATATAACAGTGGCCCGGTGCATGAAATCCATTCACAGGAGGGTGTGTCTCTCAAACTGGCCTGCACTGTCTCTAATTTGGGACCCCTTGGGGGATGTCCGACTGCCAGTTTATGAATTGAGCCTAATCCAGAAGTCACATATTCCTCTTGAAATCCAGCACCACTGCCTCCCAAAAGCTCACCTGCCTGCCTGATATCCGCTAACCACTCTGCCTACAGGCCTGCTCACCCCCAACTGTCCTCCCAATCCCCAACCACACTGCCCTACTTGCCCCCATCTATCAAGTAGGGAGAGACTGATGGATACTCAGGCATCCTCCTAAAGGGCCAACAGATATATTTCCCTGTGCTCTGGCAAAGGGAGGGTGAAGTGCACTGGAACTGTGATAGAAGAAGCCAGGACTAGGGACCCAGGAGTTACAGCGCAGAAGATGGACACCCAAGACTCCTGGGAGGAGTCATTCCCTCATGCAGAGAAGGATATCTTTCCAACACTGACATTTGCCTGTCTGGGATTAGGACAGTTGACACACCCTATTGTAAAAAACTTTGCTCTGAGGCCACTTAAGAGATTAAGAATGACAATTGGTCTCCAGTAGAAGCCACTGCCCCACCATGTTGAAAAAAATCTATTGCCTAAGGATGACTGCCTACAGGGGCAATTCAAGTCAGAAGCCTACAAGTGTATAGCCAGAGGTGGTCTCTTGAGGCTTTGAGTCTTTGC
This sequence comes from Myotis daubentonii, assembly GCF_963259705.1. Lineage (NCBI taxonomy): Eukaryota > Metazoa > Chordata > Mammalia > Chiroptera > Vespertilionidae > Myotis > Myotis daubentonii. The sequence continues at coordinate 6,878,413 of NC_081862.1, read as the reverse complement.
CTGACCTAATTAGTCAGAAACAGCCTTTAACACTGCCCTGCATGACAGATTGAGAGGTGTAGAGCAGCGGTTCTCAACCTGTGGGTTGCAACGCCTTTTGTGATCAAACGACCCTTTTACAGGGGTTGCCTAAGACCAATCTGCATATCAGATATTTACATTACAATTCATACCAGTAGCAACATTAGAGTTATGAAGTAGCAACGAAAAAAATTTAATGGTTGGGTTACAACATGAGGAAGTATATTTAAAGGGCCAGAAGATGAAGAACCACTGATAGAGGATCTACATAACTCATCATCAGAAAATCAAACAGAAAGCCAAAATTAGGAAATAGAGAAACAACCCCAAAATGAAAGAACTAGAGAATTCTCAGAAGAGAAAAATGAAGTAGAGATAAGAAATTTATCTGAATCAGAGTTCAGAGCAATCATGGTAAAAATGCTCAATAGCATGAAAAATAATATAGTAGCTATGAAAAAAGAAAAGTTCTAGATTAAAAATATGACATAACACTAATAAAGAACCAATTGGAAGAAATGCACAGCATATTAGGGAAGCTGAGGATCAAATCTTTGAATTATTAGTCAGAGAGAAAATATCACTCAATTAGAAAAACCAGAAAAAAAACAATTAATAAACAGAAGGACCGGTTAAAGGAACTGTGAGACTACCGGAAATGTAACAATATTAGAGTAGTGGGTGTGCCCAAAGAGGGAGAAAGGGAGAAAGGCATAGAGAAGGTGTTTGAAGAAACAATGGCAAAACACTTCCCTAACTTCTGAAAGGAAAATGTCACACAGGTGCAAGAACCACAGAGAACCACAAACAAGAAGAACTCAAACAGGCCCATTCCCAGACACATAATAATTAAAGTGCCAAAAATTAAAGAAAAAGAGGTAACTGTCAAGGCAGCAAGAGAAGAAATGTGTTTCCTACAATAAAGTTCCAATGAGGGCTGACACCTGGTTTCTCATCAGAAACTCTACAGGCCAGAAGGGAATGACATGAAGTACTTAAGGTAATGGAAAGCAAGGATCTGAGACCAAGATTACTATATCCAGTAAGGCTGTCATTCAAAATAGATGGTTAAAAAAAGAGCTTCCCAGAGAAGGAATGACTAATGAATACAACACCACAAGGCCAGAATTACAAGAAATCCTAAAGGGACTGCTGTAATGAGAAGAAGAAATTAGAGGGAAACTTAGGCATACAGAATTAAAATGGCAATAAATCAGTACCTATCAATAATAACTCTTAATGTAAATGGCCTAAATGCTCCAATCAAAAGGCGGAGGGTTGCAGAATGGATTCAAAAATATGACTGAACTATATGCTGTCAACAAGAGACCCACCTCAAAACAAAAGACTCACACAGAATGACAGTGAATGGGATGGAAACAATTTTGCATGCAAATGGAAAAGAAAAGAAAAGCTAGACAAGAAATAAACATATCTGACAAAATATACTTTAAAATGAAGGCCATCATAGGGGACAACAATCCTAAACAACTCACTAGTTCAGACAGACTTAATCGACATCTTCAGAACAGTTCACCCCAAAGATACAATATATATATATTCTACTAAAGTGTACATGGGAGATTTTCAAAGATACACCACTTGAGACACAAGCAATTCTCTTCAAATTAAAGAAGATGGAAGTCATATCAAGCATCTTCTCTGATTACAAAGGCATACTACTATATAATAAAGAGGGAATTTGCAAATTATTCCTCACGCCCTGACAAGAAGGTTGCCTATGACCTTGCTGGCTGGGGGTTTAGTAGTGAGGGACCACCAAATGACTGAACAAGCAGGCTGTGGGGCTTCGTGAGGGACAACCAAACAACTGAACAGCAAGTTGTGTGGGGCAACCAGGCCTGTGAGGGTGCTATGAGGGGCAACCAGGCAGACAAGTGGGATGGTAGAATGAAACCAGAATGTAGGGGAGAAGTTGGAGGTGCCAAGGAAAGCGGGTGATGGGACAGTAAGAGGTGACCAATCTGGTAGGGTGAGAGTTATGGATGACCAGTCTGGCAGGGGCTTAGTTGGGGGCGATTTGGCCAACAGTGAGGGGAGGGGGCAGTGAAAGGTGACTAGGCTGGTGGAGGGGCAGTTGCCAATGACCAGGCTATCAGGTAGAGGGCAGTTGGAGGTGACTTGGCCAACCACAGGGAAGTTAGGGGAGACAAGGAAAGCTGGTGGGTCAGTTAGGAGTGATTAGGCCAGCAAGTAGAGGCAGTGAGGTTCAATAAGGCTGTAGTTGGGGGTGGGAGGGCAGTTAGGGGTGACCAGGCAGGCAGACAGGCAGGTGAGCAATTAGGAGCCAGCAGTCCCAGATTGGAGAGGGTATAGTCTGGTCTGAAGGGACACCACCACCACTCATGGAAGAATTTTGTGCACCGGGACTCTAATATTAGATATAACCTACAATAAAAATTAACAAAATTCAAATACCAGCAGGCTAAATGGTATGTTATTAAACAATGTTTGTGTTATCAAAATCATCAAAATAGAAATTAAAACATCCTGGAAAGAAATGACAAGAAAACACAACAATTCAAATTCAATGGTCTACACTGAAAGCAGTTCTGAGTGGGAAGTTCATAGCATTACAGCCAAAAAACAAAACAAAACAAACAAACAAAAAAACAAAACAAGGAATAACATAATAAATTATCTAACTCTAAAACTTAAAGAATTAGAAAGGGAGCAACAAGAAAAGCACCGACTGAGCAGAATGAAGTAAATAGTAAAAATCAAAGCAGAATTAAATAACATGGAGACCAAAAAAAAAAAAAAATCACTACAAAATATCAATAAAACCAAGAACTGGTTCTTTGAAAGGATAAATAAGATTGATGAACTTCTTCCAGGATCACCAGGAAGCACAGAGAGAGGACCCAAATAAACTATCAGAAATTAAAGAGGCAAAATAACAAGTGACCCCAAAGGAATAAAAAGGGTTGTAAAAATACTATGAACAACTCTATTCCAACAAACTGGTCAACCTAGATCAAGTGGAGGTATTCCTAAAAAGGTACAACCTTCTAAAACTCAATCAAGAAGAATAAAAAAATCTGAGTAGACCGATAACCAGAAGGTAATTGAAGCAGTCATTGAAAAACTTGCAGCAACCAAAGCCCTGGGCCAGACAGCTTCACAGGAGGTTTTACAAAACATTCAAACTAAAACCTATACTCCTCACACTTTTCTAAAAACTTCAAGAGGAAGGAACAATTCCAAGCTATTTCTAGAAGCCGGCATTACCCTAATCCCAAAGCAGATATAGATACTGCAAAGAAAGAGAATTAAAAGCCAATGTATCTCTGATGAACATAGATTCTAAAATCCTCAACAAAATCCTAGCAAATCAGAATCAGCATTACATCAGAAAGATCATACACCATGAGCACATGGATTTATTCTGGGCATGAAATGATGGTGCAACATCCCCAAATCAATACACATGATACATCAAATTGAGAGATAAAAATAAACAAATTGAGAGATAAAAATCACATAATCATACAAATTGATGAAGAAAAAGAATTTGACAAAACCCAACACACTTTTTGGTAAAAACTCTCAGCAAACTGGGTATCGAGAGATCATACCTCAACATAATAAAAGCCTTATATGATAAACATTCAGCCAACACTATATTCAATAGGCCAAAACAGAAAACAACTCACCCAAGAACAGAAACAAGATGGGGCTGCCCAATGTCAACACTCCTGTTTGAGTGAGTAATGGAAGTGCTACCATATCAATCAGGCTGCATGTGGCATGAGCAAATTGAGGGATGACCAAAGGACTGGTTTGGGGCCGGGCCAGCCAGACTGCACCAATGCGAAAAATTGAGCACTAGGCCTCTGGTAGAAAATAACTGCCCAATAAATGGGGATTTTGCCTTACTCATAATCATTATGCAGCATAGTGTGTAGGCTACTAAATATCACTTGAAAAAAGACACTAAGGAATAATATCTACACAAACTACATTTTCTACTGATTAGCACTTGAGAAACAACATCAACTATTCTTCATAAATCAAATAAATGGACTTCTGAACTCAAGAAAAATCATGAGACAAATCCAACTCTTGGCTGTCGACAAATCCTAAAAGATAAATGTAAAGTAAAAGGATCAATATGTATTGACCGCCTTCAGTGTACCATAAAACAAGTTCTTCATTTAATAAATGAATTTGGTAAGGTAGCTGAATACAAAATTAACACCGAGAAATCTATAGCTTTTTGATACACCAATAAAGAATTCGTAGAAAAATAACCAAACAAAAACAACAATCCCATTTACAATTGCAACAAAAAATTAAGATACCTAGGAATAAACTTAACTAAATAAGTAAAAGCTCTTTACTCTGAAAACTACAGGACATTGAAAAAAATAGGTAGAGGAAGACATAAACAAATGAATAATATACCATGTTCTTGTATTAGTAGAATAAATCTCATTAAAATGGCCATGTTACCCAAAGCATTCTACAGATTTACTGTAACCCCAATTAAAATACCAATCACATATTTCACAGACCTAGAACCAAGTCTCCAGAAATTCATGTACAATAAAAAATAAAAAGACCCACAATAGTCCCAGTAATCTTGAGAAAGTAGAACAATGTTGGTCGTTCACAATTGCGGACGTCAAGTTATATTTCAAAGCCACTGTTCTTGAGCTTGCTGGTTTTGGCACAAGAACAGACGTGTACTAGTAGACCAATGGAACACACCTGAGAACATAGGAATAGACCTGAGCCTTTATGCCCAATTAATGTTTGACAAAGGAGGCAAGAGCATACAATGGAGTCAAGACAGTCTTTTCAATACAGGAGGTTGGAGAAATTGGATAGATACATGCAAAATAATGAAACTAGACCACCGCCTCACACCATAGAGGAAAATAAACACAAAATGGATAAAGGACTTAATTGTAAGAGGGAAAACATAAAAATCTTCGAAGAATCCATTGGCAGAAAAATATGAGATATACTTCAATAAGCTCTTTGCCAATATAACTCCTAGGGTAATGGAAAATAAGGAGAAAATAAACAAATGGGACAACATCAAAATAAAAATCTTCTGCAGAGAAAGAGAAACCATCAGCAACACACAAAACAAACAAACAAACAAACAAACAAACCAAAACAAGAAAGCCCATGGCTTGGGAGAACATATTTGCCAATGTTATGTTCAATAAGGGCCTAACCTCCAAAATTTATAGGGAACTCAGCCATCTAAAAAAAAGGAAGATAAACAATGCAATAAAAAAATGGACTTGAGTAGATACTTTTGAAAAGTGCACACACAGAAGGCCAAGAAACATATGAAAACATGCTAAAAATCCTTAATCTTCCAAGAGGTACAAATCAAAATGACAATGAGATACCATCTCACACTGGTAAGAATGGCTATCATCAACAAATCAACAAACCACAAGGGCTGAGGAGGATGTGGAGTAAAAGGAACCCTCTTGCACTGCTCGTGGAATGCAGTCCGGTAAAGCCACTGGGGAGAACAGTACGGAGTTTCCTCAAAAAATTAAAAAAGGAACTGCCATTTGATCAAGGACTCCCACTACTATGCGTCTTTCCCAAGAAATTAGAAACACCAATCAGAAAGCATATATGCACCAATATGTTCATTGCAGCACAATTTACAATAGCTAAGATTTGGAAACAGACTAAGTGCCCATCAGCAGATAAATGGATTAAAAATGGTGGGGTACATCTACACAACAGAATACTACACTGCTGAAAAAGGAAAGAAATCTTCCCTTTCCAAAAAGCATGGAAGGACATGGACAGCATTATGGGAAGTGGAATAATCTAGGCAGAGAAAGAAAAAAAAAATATCGCATTACCTCACTCATTTGTGGAATATAATGAACAACAGAATCTGATCAACACAAATAGATCCAGAGACACAGATGTATGGGACTGACTGTCAAAATTCAGAGGGAGGGCAGCAGGCTAGGGGAGGTAAGAAATCAAGCAAAGGATTTGTATGCAGGCAAATAAGCATTACCAAGGGACATAGGCACTAGGGAGGTGAGGTCATGTGATGAGGGTGGGAATGGCCAGGGAGGCCACAATGTGGGGAGAAGGAGACATATGTAATACTATATGTAATACTTGAAACAAAAAAGAATATAAAAAGATGAGTTCCTAGAAATATACCTTTAAATATAGTACTTGCCTAACATGCAAAAATTCCCAATCTCCCAATAACTTCATGATGGTTGATCTTTTACCAAATCAATGTAACAAGTAAAAATAGCTCAGGTCATTGTAATTGCTCCACATAAAACTCTTTGGATGTCTGGGACTATTTCTGGATAGAAATCTGAAGTCACATATACCACCAAGATACCTGGCACTGATGGGCAGCGACACAAACTAAACAGCCACTAGACACAGTTCTAGAATCAGCCACCTAAAGGAATCACATGAGCTTTCTGGGTCCAAAATATTTTCCACAGAGTTGTGCACCACTGCTTCCTTCCCAATGTTTGATATTCAGCAAACATCCCTTGATCCCCTTAATTTTATGAATAAAAGCAATATGCCCTGCCCATAGTACCTCTAAAAACAATTACCTCCCATATATTTCCTCTTGTCTTTTTTGTGCATGATTATACTTTCTTACTTTCATTGCGTATTTGTTATTTTTATCATCTATCTATCTATCTATCTATCTATCTATCTATCTATCTATCTATCATATATACATATATATATATATATATATATATATATATATATATATATAAAAAGCCAGGGACTGGAATGCCCTAACAACCAGAACAACAGGTCCTATGAGACCCACTATCATCAAGGAACCAGCCAGCTCTGGGGGAGGCCTAGGCCAGCTAAATCCCCCCTCCCACACTACCATCCCAGACCCTAATCTCAGTCCACCACAATAGGGAGAGGCCGGCCTAGGCCACCCCTTCTGCAGCCCCTCTGTCTGCCCAGCCTCACCCCAGATTGGTCACCTGACCCTAATCAGGGGCAGGGCAGGCCAGCCAAATGACTGTGGCCAATCCCCCTGGCTGGCACAGCCCCTAATAGATGCCCACCACATGAATCGGCCCACCACCCCTCCCCCCAGCCAGCACTTTCCCATTGGTCTCCCACTGAGGTCAGGAGCAAGACTGCCTTGCCAACCACCTATGGCCTCTCCCCCAGGCCACTGGACCGGATCGCTGCTCCCCCCCCCATCATATTTGGGAACAGAGAAAGCCCCCTCTGAGGGCCTGCCCCATCGATGGTCAACCCCGACCACCCAGATCAACTTGGCACCTCACTACAGCCAACCCCACCACCAATAGTGGGTGGGGATTGCTGGCCAATCTCACAGTCTCCTTCTCCTAACAGGCCTGGCTCTGATCAGATTCATTCCGGCTGGGGCAACTAGACCTCATCTGTGCATGAACCCATACACCAGGACTTTGGTAGAAAATAAGTGTCCAATAAATGGGGAGTTTGTCTTATTCATGATCATTATGCAGCACAGTGTGTAGGCTATTAAATATCACACGAAAGAAGGCACTTAGGAATAATGTCTACACAAACTATATTTTCCTCTGCTTAGAAACTAGGAAAACAACATCAACTATTCTTCATAAATCAAATAAATGGACTGCTGAACTCAAGAAAAATCATGAGACAATTCCAATGCTTGGCTGTCACCAAACCCTAAAAGATAAAGGGAAAGTAAAGGGATCAATATCTACTGACCTCCTTCAATATATCATAAAACAAGCTCTCCAAATAAAGGACAGGGACATAAGTGATTTATGTACTAAAAGTGATTGAAGATCAACAACTTAATATATGGCACAATGAGTATATACACAAATTAACATAAATACAAGATCAAAAGTGGAGCAAAAGCCCAATCTTGGTTATTGATGTAGAAGTCTGCATATGTTAACTTGTCCCAGGGAAGAGTGATTCTTAATAAATCCAAAAGAATATGGCTTAAAATAATGGTATGGTATATTGGAAATACAGTGGGGCCTTGACTAAGGAGTTTAATGCATTCCATGATGGAGCTCGTACCTCAAATTACCTGTATGTCAAATCAACAGTGAACGAGTGAGACATGTGATGCTGGGTTGATGTTGTGGTGTTCATTGTGAGATTCCCTGCGCCAACCAGCTGTGGGGCATCCAAAGCTGGCTTGTAACCCAAATTTTAGCTTGCAACTCAAAGCAAATAGTCCGCAGAGACGGCTGGGATCTCGAAAAACTCGTTAGTTGGGACACTCATAAGTCAAGGCCCCACTGTATCTGAAAATATAACAGAACCAAAGAAAATATGTTCCCAAAAAGAGGCCCTAATGCAGTGACTTTGAGGATAATATTAAGGAATACTTGTGCAACAACCTCAGGCAACTTTGAAGGATATAGGACACACTTACATTGGCTAGACTTTAAGATTAAAGAGAAATAAGACTATTTCCATCTCTACCACATTAAAGACCCAATAAAAGGAACTACTTTAAAATAAACCAGGATACATACATTTTACAAAAATCAGTCTTGTTGCACGATTTAAAAATAATTAACCATAGAAAAGTTTGGGGCGGGAAGGTCAATTAGTTATGGCACACCCCATCTCCTAACTCACATAATTTCCTGCCTTCAATAACAAAAAACCTAGCCCACCTGCTGTGACTCCTTGAGGGTTTAACATCCAATTGTGAGCTTGGAGGTCACCATTCCATTCGTGGTCAGGGGACAAGCCCAAGTCACTGGCTCAATCCCCAGTGGGGGATAAGGAGATGACAGCCAATCAATGATTCTCTCTCATCATTCATGTTTCTATTGCTCTCTCCCTCTCCCTTGCTCTCTGAAATCACTACAAATACTTTTTAAAAAATGCATACCAACTTGAGGGTAAAGGAACCACACATACCAACTTTTCAAGACCGTTTTGTAAAAAGTACCTGGAAGTCACCTTTTCCAACTTGTCTTTGTGGACTTTTTTATGCTATGGAAATTTTTGCATCATTTGCATTAGCTTTTTACCAACAGTGACGTGATTTCTGCTGTCATTATCTTTCTAGGGGGCGCGGGTTCAGGCTGTTCTAAATTAGAAAGGTCTCTGAAGGCTTAAAGCCTGATTCCATTTGTATTCATATACAGAAATACCTAAGTTTAATGTAGTATGTTGCTATGCAGAAAGGACATTTCAACATCCTTCCAACCCGAAAATCCAGCACTTTTGTGACAAAAAGAAAAGTGATGGCTAAATAATCATGGCTCATATAGTATTATGGAACTTTGAAAATAAGTAGGAAACCTAGAAATACTGTTACTTGAACCACAGTGCTAGAATTTTATTAAAAGACTTACTTTTCCGTTCATTTCTTTGAGGGCATCTCTAGCATCTTCAGGATTCTCCACGGTAATAAAAACAAAGCCTCTGGACTTGTTTCTTGCTCCCTCATTTATGAAACCTAATGGAATTTAGAATTTTAAATGACACATGCCACGTAAAATTTATTCTCTTAGAAATTTTTCAATATCCTAAGGTTTTGAGAAATTCTCACAGAGCCCTTTAATCCTATATAATAAAAGGCTAATATGCAAATTGATAGAACAGTGGAATGACCAGACGCTATGACACACACTGACTACAAGAGGGCAGACACTCAATGCAGGAGCTACCCCCTGGTACTACCTTAGCTCCTGAAAGGGAACAACACTCATTGAAAAGCCCAGCTCAAAACCCGAAATCATACCAGTGATGGCAGGAGCCTCTGGCTTCCGTGGCAGCACTAATGATATCTGACTGATGCCTTAGGCCCACTTCCATAGCCAGACATTCCCCAAGGGCTCCAGAACTGTCATAGAGCACAGCCCTCGCTGAGGGACACCCACCCCCTGCCCCCAAGTGCATGAGTTTCATACATTAGGCCTCTATTTTTTAAAAAATTGAGAGATATTCATATCAATTGATGCAGAAAAAGCATTTGACAAAATACAACAGCCAATCCTATATAATAAAAGAGAAACATTCAAATTAACATGTAACATTCAAATTAATATGTAACATGTTTGCAGGTAGGCAGACTAATTCTTGGGCAAGTGGAATAGAGAAACTGAGACAAGAAAATCAAGCCTGGCCAGTTTGTACAGCTTGTAGAAAGTCCTTAATCCTCCCCTGCCAGGGACACCGGAACACAAGTGGTTAATACCTATCTTCCCACATGAGAGACTATATAGCAAAATCACCCTGGAACTTCTAAGGTGGGAGTGAGAGAGGAGGTTATACAGTAGGGGCAGTTTTGTCTTGCCCACTAAACAAACCAGCCTGCTGCTTGAGAAAAGGGGGGAAAGGGGACTTTATCTCACTCACCAAGCAAAGAATCAACAGCCTTGGGACTTGCCAAGATAAAAATTGTCAGACATTCTCATCAACTCTGAGACAGCTATGGCCAGTAAAAGGAGACCTTGAAATGCCATCTGTGCCCAAGATACTGGGCAGAGGAACCTTGAATCCTATAGAATGAGAGATTTATAAATCCTTTTGAATCCCACTGAGCAAGCCAGAGTAGTTAAGAGCACACCTGTGCTTTACTAAAGGTGAATGAATTTCCATAGTAAGGCCTACATTGCTTTTTAAAATAAATTTGCTAGCTTTGCTCTTTTACATAGTTCTTTGTGTTACTAAAATGCTGCTATCGCTCTGCTACATTTCTTCTCATGTACATGCAAAGACCTGAGGGGGGAAGGGGTAGGAAGAGCTCTCCCTTCCATTCAAGGGGCTGTCCAATTACATCATCTCTGGCTTTGGTGTGCCCTATAACAAGCTGATTAACTCATTTCTAGAAGTGCTTTCACAACGGAATAGAGAAAAATAAAGTCATCATAATACTTTGAAGAACACAAAGTAGTCTTAACTTATATGGTCCATGTTACTATTTGCTATATGTTTAGTCTGAGCAGATAGGCATTCTAAGACATAGCTTCCCTTAAAGGACCAAATTTTCCAAATACTCTTTCAAGTGTTTTTTCATTGCTCTGTATACTCAGGCCTCCTAAAAACAGCTTCCAAGGTCTCTCAACTTCCACCATTGTGCTCTAAATGGTTAAAAATAGACACATAGCAAAAAATTAGTTATAAGCCAAAGAACATAACTTTTATTACACTGCCTTTCAAATATTCAAGTGAAGCAACATACACAAGCTTACTTTTAACAATGTGTATTTTTATTTTGTATCCTTATTATTTTTGAAAATATTACTGATCCCCTGCCCGATTTTGCCTCCAGAGTCCATGCTGCCAGGTTCCAGCCTTACCCTGGCCCTTCAACACCCTATTACATGTGTCCAAGGGCAACGTATGTATGAATAAAGGTCCTTTAGTTAATCTCTTCACAACACAGCTACCCCATTTCTTTTTGAGGTTCATGAGTCTTTTCCTCGTTTCCATGCCTCTGATTCTATTTGATCCGTCATTTGATTTTGTCATTGAATTTCACATATAAGTGCATGCAATAATGAGATATCTGTCCTTCTCTGACTGGTTTAGTTCATCTACATAAGGATCCCAGGATTCCTGCAGTCTCAAAGGAAAAGAGATCCTTCTTTTTGATACCTACACAGTGTTCCAATCCTGGAAACGTAGCACAGCTTTTTTATTCACTCCTCTATTGATGGGTACTAGGGCTGTTTCCCCTTCTTAGTGTTTGTAAAGAATGCTTCCATAAACACAGGGGTGCATATATTCTTTCTGAATGGTATTTGGGGATTTTTAGGGTATCATTCCTAGACGTCTGTCCCAGGATAAAACAGTGGTTCCATTTTAACATTTGTAAGAATCTCCACCCTGTGTTCCATAGTGATTACAAAAGTCTGTGTCCCCTCCAAACTTGCTGTTTATTGATTTATTCATGATGACCCTTCTGGCATGTTCCAGGTGGTACATCATTGTCATTTTCATTTCCAAGTCTCAGATGGTTAGTGATGTTGAGCATTTTTTCATATGTGCCTTGGCCCTTTTTACATCCTCGTGGAAGAAGTGATTATTCAGGTCTTATGCCCATTTTTGCATGAAATGTTTGTGTTCATTTTATGAATTTGTGTAAGATCTTTATGTGTTTTGGAAAAATGCTGCCTTATCAGATTCATTATGGGCAAATACGTTTTCCCATAGAGTAGTTTCTCTTTTCATGTTGATGCTTGTGTCTTTTGCTGTGCAGAAGCTTTCTATTTTGATTCAGTCCATCTCTTTAGTTTTTCATTTCTTCCTCTTACCCTGGGCAAAGTGCCTTTGAAAACTCTTCTAGAAGAGTGATATATTGCTGCGTAAGTCTTCCCTTAGGATTTTGATGGTATCACGACTCATATTTAAGTACTTTTTTCTCCTTATGTGTTTATTCTATAGTATAGGTATAAGTTAGAGATATAGCTTAAATTTTCTGCATATACCTGTCCAATTTTCGCAACACCATTTATTGAAGACACTGTTTTTATTCCAGTATATTCCCATTCACCCTGTGTCAAATATTAATTGAGTTTAATGGCTCTGAGTGATTTCTGAGGTCCCTATTCTGCCCCATTAGTCAATATGTCAGTTTTTGTGACAGTAGGAGACTCTTTAGTTAGCAATGGCTTTGTATTATAACTTGATTTCCAGTATTGTGAGCCCTCCAATTTTGTTTTTCTTTCTCAAGATTTCTGTACCTACTCAGAGTCTTCTTTGGTTGTTTATACATTTTCCAGTATTTGTTTTGGCTCTATGATTTATGCCATTGTTATTTCAATAGAGATTGCCTGAGATCTACAGATTTCTTTGGGTTATAGGAACATTTTAATGATGTTAATTCTTCCCACCTATGTACATGGTAAATGCTTGCATCTTGTTTGCATCTCTATCCTATTTGTATTTCTGAAAAGCAACTAAGTTTGTATCTCTCTTTAAAAGAAAAAAAAAAGGCTTTTAAAAGAAACTCCACAAATATGCCCTAGAAAAACTCTGGGAGAAAAAGCAGAAGGAGATTCCCTTCAAATATCTAGAAAACTGTACTTAAAAATAAATCTATTAAGCCTCAAAAAATAAACAATTTGCTTTTTGCCTCCCTAAACAAAGTTTATTTCAATATACTCAAAGACTGATAGCAGAAATCCAATTAGTGTCATTTAGTGGCCACATCCAAGGACAAAGGAAGTTAGGAAATAAGGCTTATTTTAGACTGATTTAAATTAGCAAATGAAAATAAAAGAATATTCAGGGGAACTAAGTTGTAATAGGCAGAAACCTATTCCTGGAGCAGTCACTGTTGTAACTGATAGTTCATCTCATGGTAAAGCTGTTTATACTGTAATGATTTCAGACCAAGTCATTCAGACCAGTCATACTTCTGTGCAAAAATTGAATTAGAAACTAACAAGGCTGACTTGCAGGATTTCCAAAAGCCTCTTCATATTATCTCTGATCTGCCTATACTGCCGGCCTGGTAAACAAAACTTCAACTACTCAATTAAAATGGCTCAGTGACCAAAGCCTATCTATCCTATTTGAAAAAGGCCTGGTCCTTGAACAAAAGGAAATGAATAAGCCTATCATTTAGTTATTTTATTAAAACAGGCTACAGAATCTCATCAGCTTTTATTTACATCAGCCTGCCAAAATAATGTACAGCAGGCAAAACAGGTTATCAAGGAATGTCCCCCTTGCATGTTACATCTGTTACAATGGCCTCTAATTCCCATCTTGAAAAACAAAAGTGGGGGAAGAGTGAAGAAATCTCCTGTAAGTAGACTATGCCAAGCCTTAATTACTTTAAGGTTTTTTTCCCCCTTGCAATGCTGATGGTAAGACACCCATGGAAAGACACTGGTGAAAGAACAAGCCAAAGCAAAATGGTCTGGTTAAATGGATAGTTACCGAGTCTGGCTTATGGAAGGGTCCCTTTTTTAACCTTTAGTCCAGGATATGCTTGTGTTTTTCCAGAAAACTCCTCCAAGCCTGTATGGATTCTTGAAACATCAATCTGAGAGGGGAACTGACCATACTACTCCAACCACAGATAGCAGTGGCCCTAGCACTACACTGACAGAGAAGAAACATCCAGAGATGGGGGATGGTAAAGACACCTTGCCATGGTAGCACTCATCAGCTGTGCATCAGTACAGGTTGCCCTGGGCAAAGCCAAAAATGTCATTGTCATTTCTCACTGTTGTCCACCATCCAGAACTTGAACATCACTGCTGCATGTCACAAGGGGACAGTGACTGGGAAAGGGACCCATAAAGAACAGAAGGCCCAGATAGAAGTCTAGAAAGAACTAAGTCCTTAAATACCTGACAATGATACTTAAAAGGACATGAAAGACCTCAATCCTTTTCATTGAATCTTCCTACAGTTCCTTTTCAGAATAACCACTATTGCCTCTCTTTCTTGTTCTTGTACATTTACTTCTAGTCTGAAGATGCCGATTGAAAAGTCTTAAAAGGATCTGAGCCCTGCAAATGGCTTAGACCTTCATAACCAATTAATAAAAAAAAAAAGACGGGGGGAAATGCTGGGGTAAAGAAGAACAGTAGTGACCATATCAATGTGAGAAGTGCAATTGAAGGGTAATGGACTTTGATATTCTGCAGTGCTGAAAATCAGCATTATGTAAAGCTTCTGTTGTCAAAATGGTCAGTGCTCCTTCCTTTTTTGTGGCAGCATACTATTCCAGTGTGCAGATGTACCACAGCTTTTTAACCCACTCATCTGCTGACCAGCACTTAGGCTGTTTCCAAATCTTAGCTACTGTAAATTGTGCTGCAGTGAACATAGAGGTGCATGTATCCTTTCTGATTGGTAATTCTAGGTTCGTGGGATACATTCCTAGAAGTGGGATCACTGGGTCAAATGGGAGTTACGTTTTTAGTTTTTTGAGGAAACTCCATACTGTTCTCCATAGTGGTTGCACCAGTCTGCATTCCCACCAGCAGTGAAGGAGGGTTCCTCTTTCCCCCCATCTTCACCAGCACTTGCCCTTTGTTGATTTGTTGATGATAGCCAGTATGACAGCTGTGAGGTGTTACCTCATTGTCCTTTTGTTTTGCATCTCTCTGATGATTAGTGAATCTGAGGCTCTTTTCATGTGTCTCTTGGCCTTCTTTTGTCCTCTCTGGTAAAGTATCTTTTTAGGTCCGTTGCCCATTTTTGTGATTGGGTTGTTTATCTTCTTTTGTTAAGTTGTATGAGTTCCCTGTAAATGTTGGAGATGAGTCCCTTATCAGAGAGAACATTGGCAAATATGTTCTCCCATGCAGTGGGCTTTGTTGTTGTCTTGTTGATGGTTTCTTTTGCTATGAAGAAGCTTTTTATTTTGATGTCATCCCATTTGTTTATTTTAAGTTTATTTTCCATTGCCCCAGGAGCTGGGTTTGTGAAGATATTGCTTCAACATATATCTGAGACTGCTGCCAGTGGCTTCCTCTAATTGTGGGTATCTGATATAGGGTTAAGCCTCGGAATGACCTGCTGGCACTGTCACAAACAATTCCCAGCTTAGAGGGCACAGTCCTCTTAGCATAATTAGGCTTGACCTTATAACACTCCCTAGATCTTATCTGGGAAGCTAAGGGGCTGAGGAAGTGCAGGAAGTATAACCATGGTGTAAACAAGTGAAACTCACAAGAAAAGTGTAACTTTGGTAACCACTACCTTGTTTATTGCTCACTATAAAAAGCTTGGTGAGGCCTGACCACAGTGGAAGTCCTTCCTCTGGAGTTGGACTTGCCGCCTGCTCCCCCAATATTCCCAAATTATCTCTTGTCTTTTCTTTTTCATTTGTTGTGCGGCTCCTCTTCCAGACCCGAACCCTGAACCACGCATTATGTCAGGGAAACACTTATGACATCTTTTGCCCGACGGGGCCTCTGGAAGTGAAGGCAAAGTGAGGAACAAAGAATTCACCGTAAAGGTAGGAAAATTCACCGTAAAGGTGAGGAGTTATTTCACCGCACACAAACGCCCACAATCAGCTACAGTGGTCCGGAGCTGTAGGCGGTGTGGGAACGTTTTCACAGCCAGGATAATGGGGTAGGATTCGGCTTTAAAAAAGTAGATTGGGCTTTTTTGAAAAAAGTAAGAAACTTTATTATAGACTTTTGAGTTGTATGTTTAAGGAGTTAAAAGTTTCAGAAGGTAATCTCTTAGAGTTTTTGCATGTTGTTACAGAACATAACTTTTGTTTTCTTGAAAAAGGTACATTAGATCTTAAAAGTTTGCCAAAAAGTTAGCTAGAACTTGAAAAAAGGTCAGCAGCAGGGAAAAACGTGCCTCCAAACTGTTTTTCCTTGTGAAACACAGTATTTCATTTACTAGAGCCTTTAAGAGAGGCCAAGGAGAATAAATCTCCTCTCCTTGCACCCTCTGCTCCTAAAGAGGAGCAGAAAGAAAAGAAAAAATGGGAGGAATGGCCTTCATGGCTCCCTCCACCTCCATGTCCTAATCCTGAAATGTTTACTTCTCTGTTAATAGAATCACCTGTGCTAAAACCCCAAATTATAAAGAAATTGGATTATTAAAAGGTACTTTTTTTAAATCAGGCTGAAAGAAAAAAGAGTGCCATGGTCATCTTAATGTGGTTTCTTATTCAAATTAAAATCTTAATTTGTATTTGGAATCTAAAATCTATAATAAGAAATGAAACCCTGCTGCTGAGTCCGCCTCTGGTGTGGAGAGATTCAAAGGTGGCAGGAGAGGGCAGAGCTATAAGCTCTCCTGCAATGAGATTACTTAATGTATTGTTTAAAAATTACCGGAGAACATGTCGGGAAGTGCAAAGTTTGGCCAAGATAACCTTGGGTGCTAGCCATAACTTTGGAAAGTGAAAAAGGAAAAAAATTTAAAATGTCTTTTTCTATTAAGCATGACTTTGGGAAAAATATGCCATCTAAGTCATTTGCTGAAACTTCCCCCAAAGCAGGATGTCGGGGAAGGGAAGGGAGCACATGGCGATCCAATATGGATGCCTCCTCCCCAAGTATTCTAATTTAAACTCTTCTCGTAATTGAAAAGTTTTATAAAATTTAAAAATGCGCCTGGGATTTCTTTGCAAGTGTAAAGAGAAAAACTGGCTTGGAACTAACGCGCACATCGTCGATTTTGGACATTTAGATAGTTTTGAGCTGAAATCTCTTTCCAAATGTACAGAATAAAACCCAAGACTGATTATATCCAAAAAAAAAAAAAATGGCATATTTGACCCAGGGAAGAAATGCAGCAACAAGATTGGTGTACTTCCATAATAAAGAGTGATTTTTGAAATGTTAATGAAGCCTGTTCCAAAATTAATCTTAAAACCTCAAAGAAATTCAGTAAAATTGTCTCTGTTACAAAAATTTGCTAAAGAGTATGCCTTAAAATAATAATTTGGATTTGAATCTCAAGAATTATTGAACTATATTAATTATAAAAATATAAGTAGCCCGGTAAAAGATGGCTACACTCTTTAATTAAGGCTGGCTTCCCAAGGCAATTTCTAATGGAGGAAGGGCTAGCCTCCCTTCAACCAACAGAACAAGCAGGTAGACCAAAAATTTCCTGTCAGTGGCAACTTCTAAAGACAGGCTTGCTTCCCTGTTTCCCATCCTTGGGAGCAATGACAGCCTAGGGCTTTGGGAGTTTGCTAAATTGCTAAATCTGCCTCATGAAAAATCTAGAGGAAAGAATTAAATCTGTTGGTGAATTATGTCTTGCATTTTTGATATTTATTCTTAAAAATGTTAATGAGAAATGCTAAATATTTGACTAGCCAGCTAAAAGTTTAAGGTTCGGATTGAATTGGGAAAAATTGTGTAATTGAGGTAGCTAAATGCCTAAAGTATAGAGATTTATCTTTGAAAAAATAATTTTTGTTTTCTCTGAAATAATTAGAATTCAAAATATGTTACTCATTGATCTGATTAAAAAAGAGGCTCTGTATACTAACAACCGCACCCCTAAAAGGAAAGGAAATGCATCCTATCTATATGTTGAAGAAAATCACTCCATCTCATGGAGGAGACTTTGTTGGGCCTCAATTACAACATGACAAATGGCCTCTACAAAGCACGCAGTGGAAATTAGCTGCTGCACTTGCACCTATAAAATGGTATAGTTTCAATTATAGCTCAAATAGTTCCATTTTTGCTTTACAAGGAACTCTCAATAAGACAGTGTTTGCTACTGCCTGTGTGTTTGATCCATTTGTGCTCCTATCAGGCCCCATTCAGATGTATCAATGTTACAAGCCATCTGTATGAGGTGTCATGCACAGCTTGTACATTATCCCATTGTATCAATTCTACTGTTCAAAAGAACTCCCTCATGATTTTAAAACAACCAGATTTTGCTTGGGTTCCCGCTAACTTAACTGAACCATGGGAATCTCATCAAACCTACGAACTATTGCATGATCTAGTAAAAAATCTTAAAAAGAGAAAAAAGATTTTTTTTGGAATGTTAATTACAGGAATCTTTGCCCTCGTAATGTTACTTACTTCTGTGGCCATTGCTGTTTCATGTATGGTACAGACTGTTTAGACCTCTCATTTCGTACAACAGGTCAAGGAAAATGTAACTAAGAGCTTGTCTATACAAAAAGAAATTAACAGCCAGTTTAAAATTGAATTGCCATGGCCTCAAAAAAAGAATATCCTTCCATGATATTGCTCTACAATGTCATTATTGTACATTTATCCCAAACAAGCTTACAAATTAATTCTTTGAATGGTTGGCACTTATTTAATTAAGGACATGAAATGATTTAATCCCTTCCATGGTATGGAAGGCCTCCCTGAGAAGGCACTTGAGCATTCCATATTGACCTCTCTTGCCCTTTTTGCCAAGAGGTTCCCTCTTCTCACAATCCAATTGCCCATAGCTGTTGCCTGAGCTCTGTTCATGCTGAGGTTGAAGTCTCGTGGTGGCTGGTGCCATGGATCTGTCTCTCGCCCAATGGCCTGAGCTGGGCCCTCGCTGGAAAAGAAAACCTGGGTTCCCCACGATATGTGATTCCATGCCGGGGCCCCGCCAGCAGGCGAGGGGATCCCAAGGCAGTTGCTGGGCATGGAGGCCACAGGGGCATAGGCTACCAAGGAGACAGAACTGAACCTCACATCACCCTACTTGGCCCAGAGATGGCTGGTAGTCAAAGACGGGTAAGACCCCCACAGGGTGGGGCAACTTAAGACAGGCACAGCTGGGGGCCAGTAGGAGAGAACTTGGGGTTCAACAGAGGTGGGGCACAGATACTCACCCCCCCCCAATTGTGCAGGGGCTTGAACACTCGCCCCTTCTGAGGGAGGTCTCCTGCCCCCATGGCTGCTGCGCTTCCCACGCTCAGCCCAGATCGGGACCCAGGTAACAGAAAGAGACTTGACCCAGCTGAGATCAGTACCCGGACAACAGAGACTTGGCTGACAACAGCTACCCTATATCTACATCCAGCCTAACACCAGGAATGCTGAGGGCTTTCTCAAGGATGCAAAATAATCCTTTCCATTAAAATTCACAGTGTAAACTAAGATTGTTTTTAGAG
Organism: Myotis daubentonii; assembly: GCF_963259705.1. NCBI lineage: Eukaryota > Metazoa > Chordata > Mammalia > Chiroptera > Vespertilionidae > Myotis > Myotis daubentonii. Next base: position 6,858,849 of record NC_081862.1, on the reverse strand, counting down.
TATTAAATTTGACAGTAAAATAGCAGTCAGGTTTTCAGATTAAAATTGGCTCAAGAAGTATTAACCAAAATTTTCATTTCATGGAAAAATTGCTTAACATATAATGAACCTAAAACAGTCATATTTTTGGCAAAAAATTAAAATTTAAAATTATCTAGACTGCATTATAAATTTTCCAAAAAGTCTCCTAATAATTAAATCAAAAAAGGCAGGATAGTGGAAGAATACCATGTAAGGAAAAATATCCTGTAACTGAATTAAACCTAGAAATTTTTTTTCATTTATAATGCTAACAGTGAGACACCCAGGAAAACACACATGGTGTCAAAACAAGCCAAAGGAAAATCATTTGGGCAAATATAAAAAGTACCCTAAGTAAAAATTTCTTTATTAACCTTCAGTCGAGAATATGTTTGTATATTTTCAGAAAACAACTTCAAGACCACGTGGATTCCTGCAACAGAGAGGAATTCTCAGGAATGCTCCAGCCATAAAGACAAGAGGAGAGACAGTTCAGAGATGGAGACACTGACGATGCTTTGCCATGCTAGCAGTCAGCAGCTGTGCATCACTACAGGTTGCCCAAGATCAAAAAAGAGAGGGTCGGATCTGCATTGCCAACATTTGTCCACCATCCAGAACTGAAATATCATTGCTGACATGTACACATAAGGAACTGTCGAACATTGAAACTTGGACTCAGAATTGTTGGATATTGAAATTGGGACTTAAAACATTTTTTGTCCTTGAAATGTTATGCTTAAGTTTTAAAATGTTTTGGGTTACGTATTGGCATTGTTATTGTTTTAATAGCCAGAGTTTTGTTCTTGATGTGTAAGTTATAGTAGCTTAATAAAAAAAAAAAAGGATGAGATGTGGGAAACTGATATAGGGTTAAGCCTCGGACTGACCTGCTGGCACTGTCACAAACAATTCCCAGCTTAGAGGGCACAGTCCTCTTAGCATAATTAGGCTTGACCTTATAACACTCCCTAGATCTTATCTGGGAAGCTAAGGGGCTGAGGAAGTGCAGGAAGTATAACCATGGTGTAAACAAGTGAAACTCACAAGAAAAGTGTAACTTTGGTAACCACTACCTTGTTTATCGCTCACTATAAAAAGCTTGGTGAGGCCTGAGCACAGTGGAAGTCCTTCCTCTTGAGTTGGACTTGCCGCCTAGTCTCACAATATTCCCAAATTATCTCTTGTCTTTTCTTTTTCATTTGTTGTGCGGCTCCTCTTCCAGACCCGAACCCTGAACCACGCAGGACGTGGAGGGAAACACTTATGACATCTAATATTTTCATAGTTTCCAGCTTTATGTGTTAAATCATTTATCCATTTTGAGCTTATTTTTGTGCATGGTGTAAGTTGGTGTCCTAGTTTCATTTTTTTCATGTGGCTGACCAAATTTCCCAGCACCATTTATTGAAGAGACTGTCTTATCTCCATTGTATGTTTTTGCCTCCTTTGTCAAATATTCATTGAGCTTAGTGGTTTGGATTGGTTTCTGGGTTCTATATTATAATCCATTGGCCTATATGTCTCTTCTTGTGGGAGTGTCCAGCAGTTTTGAGCACAGTAGTTTGTAATGCAGCATTATATCTGGTATTGAGATCCCTTGTACTTTGTTCTTCTTTTTCAGGATTGCTGCCGCTATTCATGGTCTTTTTTTTATTCCATATGGATTTTTGGAGAGTTGCTTCTAGGACTGTGAAATATGCTGTTGGTATTTTAATGAGGAGTGCATTGAATCTATAGATTGCTTTGGGTAGTATAGCCATTTTAATGATGTTGTTTTTACCAATCCATGAACAAGGTATGTTCTTCCATATGGTTATGTCTTCCTCTATCTCTTTTTTCAACATCTTCTAGTTTTCTGAGAAGAGGTCTTTTACCTCCTTAGCTAAGTTTATCCTTAGGTATTTTAATTTTCTTGGTGGGATGATAAATGTGATTCTTTTTTCAATCTCTATTTCTGTAAGTTCACTATTGGTGTATAAAAATGCCATATATTTCTTGTGTTAATTTTGTAGTCTGCTACATTGCCAAATTCATTTAATAAGTTTACTAAATTTTTGAAGGAGTGTTTGTGGTTTTCCATGTACAGTATCATGTCATCTGCAAGTAGTGACACTTTACTTCTTATTTTCCAATTTTGGAACCATTTATTTTTTTTCTTGTGTGATCACTGTCACTAGGACTTCCAGTAATGTGTGGAGCAAGAGTGGTGAAAGTGGGCATCCCTGCCTTGTTCCTGTTCTAGAGGGAAATGGTTTTAGTTTTTGCCCATTGAGTATGATGTTGGCTATAGCTTTGTCCTATAAGGCTTTTATTATGTGGGAGGATAATTCTTCTATTCCTACTTTGCTGAGTGTTTTTATCAGAAAAGGCTGTTGCACTTGGTCAAATGTGTTTTCTTCAATTGATACGATTGTGTGGTTTTTTCTCTCTCAAATAGTTTATGTGATGTTTCACGTTCATTGATTTGCGGATATTGTACCATACTTAGGTGCCTGAAATAAATCCCACTTCGTCATGGTGTATGATCTTTCTAATGTAATAATGAATCTGGTGTGCTAGAATTTAGGTGAGGATTGCAGCATCAATATTCATCTGGAATATTTTCCTGTAAGTCACTTTCTTTGTGGTGTCTTTTTCTGGTTTTGGGATTATGGTAATGCTGGCTTCATAAAAAGAGCTTGGAAGTATGCTGTACTCTTGAATTATTTGAAATAGTGTGAGAAAGGTTGGTTTTACTCCTTCTTTGAATGTTTGGTAAAACTCCCCTGTGAAGCCATCTGGTCCAGGGCTTTTGTTTTTTGGAAGCTGTTTGATTACTGTTTCAATTTTATCAGTATTTATCAGTCTGTTCAGGATTTTTGCTTCTTCCTGATTGAGTTTTGAAAGCTCGTCTTTTTGTAGGAATGTGTCCATTTTGTTAAGATTATCCAGTTTGTTGTAGTAGAGTTGTTCATTGTAATTTTTTACAATCCTTTGTATATCTGTGGGGTCGTTTGTTATTTCACCTCTTTCTTTTCTGTTTTTGTTAATTTGGGTCATCTCTCTTAGTTTCTTGCTGAGCCTGACTAGAGGTTCATCAATGTTGTTTATTCTTTCAAAGAATCAGCTCTTGGTTTGATTGGCTTTTTGAATTATATTTTTTTAATTCCTATGTCATTTATTTCTGTTCTGATCTTTATGATCTCTTCCTTTTTGTGTACTGCTTTTCTCTCTACTGGAGTGGCTCTCGGAAACCCAGGACAAAACAACATTTATTTACTTGAATACACATTTGCCCTGTAGCAAAGCAAACAGGCATATCAAAGGTAAAGTTTGGTTAACAATAAAAGTATTGTCATGATAGGAGGTGGCCTTCAGCCATTTTTCCCACAGCAGGGTAACAAAATGCTGATTTTCAGCCATGCTGAATATCAAAGTCCATTCGCCTTCTGTGGGACTACTGTTGGTCTTTGCCCCCAAATTTCCCCCTTTCTGTTTTCTTAATTAATTTAGAAAGCTGCCATTTGATGGGATTAGGTCCTTTTAAGACTTTTCATTCTATATCTTCAGACTAGAAGTAAACATAGAAGAACAAGAGAGAGAGACAATATGGGTTATTCTAAAAAGCAAATGAAAGGAGATTCAATGAAAACAATTGAGTTCCTTCATGTCCTTTTAAACATCGTTTTCACATATTTAAGGAATTAGTCCATAGTAGGCTTCTTTTTGTACTAGAATTTTTAATGGGTCTCTTTCCCTGTCACTGTTACCTTGTGACATGTCAGCAATGATGTTCGAGTTCTGGATGTTGGACAAACGGTGAGAAATTACAATGCAGGTCTGACTTCTTTTGGCTTTGTCAAGAGCTACTGGCACCTAACCACAGCTGATGACAGCTAGCATGGCAAGTCATCTTCACCATTTCCCATCGCTGGACTGTTTCTCCTCTATCTCCTCAGCATGTTGCTTGGGGCCAATGCTATCTGTGGTTGGAGTACTCTGGGCAGTTCCTCTCTAAGGTTCATGTTGCAAGAATCCACAGAGGCTTGGAGGAGTTTTCTGAAAATACACAAGCATATCCTCGACCACAGGTTAATAAAGAGACCCTTCCATTAACCAGACTTGGTATCTTTCCATTAACCAGACCATTTTGCTTTGACTTATTCTGACACCAGTGTAATTCCATGGGTGTCTTGCCATCAGCATTACAAGGGAAAAAATTAAAGTAATTAAGGCTTGGTGTGGTCTACTTTCAGGAGAGTTCTTCACTATTCCCCCACTTTTGTTTTTCAAGTTGGGATTTTAGAGGCTGTTGTAGCAGATGTAACATGCAAGGAGGGCATTTCTTGATAATGTTTTGCCGGCTGTACAATATTTTGGCAGGCTGATGTAAAAGCTTGTGAAATTCTGTGGCCTCCTTAATAAAATAACTAACTGATAGGCATATTCATTTCCTGTTGTTAAAGGACCAGGACTTGTTTAAATAGTATAGAAAGGCTTTGGTCACCCAGACATTTTAATTGAGTAGTTGCAGTTCTGTTTACCAGGCCAGCAGCAGAGGCAGATCAGAGATAATGTGAAGAGGCTTTTGAAAATCCTGTAAGTCAACCTTGATAGTTTCTAATTCGATTCTTTGCACAGAAGTATGATTGGTCTGAATGACTTGGTCTGAATTCATTGCATTATAAGCAGCTTTACCATGAGATGAACAATCAGTAAAAAAGTGACTGCTCCAGGAATAAGTTTCTGCTTATTACAACTAAGTTCCCCTGAATATTCTTTTATTTTCATTTGCTAATTTAAATCAGTCTAACATAAGGTTTATTTCCTAACTTCCTTTGTCATTGGGAGGGAACAGTAAATGACACTAATTGGATTTCTGCTATCAGTTTTTGATTATATTGGCATAAGCTTTGTTTAGGGAGACAATATGCAAATTGTTTTCTTTTTGAGGCCTAATACATTTGTTTTTAATTGCAGTTTTCTACATATTTAACAGAAATCTCCTTTTTTTTTTTTTCTTCCAGAGTATTTCTAGGCCACAGTTATGGGGTTTCCTTTAAAGGTCTTTTTCTTTCTTTGATATAGAGCTACAAAGTTGGTTGCTTTTCAGAAATACCAATGAGAGTAGTATGCTGGCCAATACTGTAATGCATACAGATTAAGTAAAACTAACTATCTTTTTACTTATGGTGTCTTATTAATGGTGAGATTTAATGCTTAATGAGTATTTTTGTGTTTTTTATATATATTTCTATTGATTTTTTACAGAGAGGAAGGGAGAAGGATAGAGAGTTAGAAACATCGATGAGAGAGAAACATCGATCAGCTGCCTCCTGCACACTGCCCACTGGGTATGTGCCCACAACCAAGGCACATGCCCTTAACCAGAAAGGGACATGTGATCCTTGAGTCCACAGGCCAACGCTCTATCCACTGAGCCTAACTGGTTAGGGCGAATAAGTTTTTTTACCTTGTCAAAAGTAGCAGAAGTGATTTAAAAGTTTCTCCTTTTTACTTGGCTTAAAATTTACTTTTAAACAGCATTCTTTTGGCTGGCGCTCATTTGCATAGGTACAAAAATTTTACCATGGACTGTGTTAAAACCAATTGCTAATAAAATATCTGCTTCTCATATAACTTGAAAGGGTGAGGACTACGCCCTCCATCTTGCCCCAGGGTAAGGGATACGCACTCAATCTTACCCTGGATCCTCCATTTTGGGGCAGCCATGTGCTCAGCAAGGCTTCTTCCTGGAAGCCCAAGCCTCTGCTATCCACACCCAGGACTTCTTTAAACTAACCAATGACAATCAAGGGAAGTGCACGCCATAGATATGACCACATCCTGTGTAATAAGACACTGACTTGCGCCTGGCCAATTGGCAGGGCCCACAGTCCTTTCTCTTCCTCTTACTCCAACCCCCTATAAAATCCGTCTTCCTACAGGGCTAGCTCTCTCTGCCACTTGCTGCTGCATCAGTAAGGAGTGTAGGGGAGCCAAGCCCGGGTTTGAATAAAGAGTCTTATGCTTTTGCATCAGCAATGGCTGGCTCCCTGGTGCGGTCTCATGGGGATCCTGAAATCTGGCATTAAAATAACTGAGTTTATGTGAGACCTTGATTATATTGTAAAAAGGTAATTTATTACTTGAATAAAGTATGCATCTTTATTGAGAAAGCAAAGTAAGTAAACTTATACATTTACCCTATGAAGTACAGATGTTGCACTACCCCCTGGCCTATCTAAAGATCAGGCTGTCAGGGCTCCCATCTTAAAATTCTGCTGCTGAATAATCCAATGTTGCTTAAGAAGTATTCACCAACTTTGTCCTGCCCTTCCTTAGAGGTTGAAGCTTTTATAACATTTAAAATACGTGTATGTAAATAGAACACAGTTATTTTTAATTGATGAAGCTTCAGGAGATTTCAAGTTAATTAGATCAGCCTAATCTGGTTTAAAAATATTTCTTTTAAAAAGAGAGATAATTATTGAATTATTCCAGGGCCCTTGAAATGTTACAGAGCTATCTCTTGGTTAAAGTCTTGAACTTTAACATGGAAAGACTATCAAAATATGTATGTGTAACTGAAAGATTACATTATACATTTGTTATACATATAATTATTCTAAAATATATCAATTAAATTGAAACTGGTTTTTATATTAACAATTTAGTGCAGACCATATTACTTTGCTTTTTAATCGGGCCAATATATATTATATCCTAGCTTGAAATTTTATAATGCCTAGCACACATAAGGACTACAATATATGTTGAACTATGAATTTTTTCCAGAGGAAAGGCAAAAATTATTTTTATGAAAATTGAATTTCTAAACTTTATGCATTTTATCATTACAACCATATAATTTCTCCCAATTTAATTTGAACTTTTAACTTTTAGAAGCATTAAATTTTAGGTGGCAAGTTAAATACTTAGCATTTCTTAGGATAATAATACCTTCACATTTTTAAGGATATATTTCAAATAAAATTATTTAAGACCTATCCTGTATAATAAAAGGGCAATATGCATATTTACCCTAACTGCAGAACGACTGAGAATGACTGGTCACTATGACACACACTGACCACGAGGGGGCAGACGCTCAATGCAGGTCCTGCCCCTGGTGTATAGTGCACTCCCTCAGGGCAAGCTCTTCTCAGCCACAAGGCAGGCTGATGGCTGCCAGCACAGTGGTGCTGGTGGGAGCCTCTCCCGCCTCCTCAGCAGCACTAACGTTGTCCGACTGCAGCTTAGCTCTGCTCCGCACTGGCAAGTGGACATCCTCCAAGGGATCCCAGACTGCAAAAGGGCACAGGACAGGCTAAAGAACCCCCCAAGTGCAGAAATTTATGTGCAGCGGGCCTCTAGTTTACTTAATAGGTTCAAATATCTGTTTTAGGTTTTCATACAAGGCAAACTCAGATTAATATTTCAATATTTTTTTATTTCAAAATATTTAGAGATTTAAAAATTTGTGTTACTTAATTTAGCAACTCTAAAGTTTTAAGTCACTTTTGAAAGGGTATGCTTAGACATATGCAGTTGCCAAAGAAGTAGGGGGAGGAGAGAAACAGGTCTGCAGCCATTTGAATTTTAAAACCACCACATTATTCCTTAAGAGATAACATCTAAGATTGCTTTCCCAGGTTCTCTGCTTTTACACGGAGAAGATCCGCTGGCCCTTTCCTCCAACAGAGAGTGCAGTCAGCCCTCTCCTCAGTGACTGCATCCTCACCGTCAATATATTTATTTATAATTATTACTGAAAAGCTTCACCACAAAGCCTTCATTTTAGTTACAACTTTTTATTTAAGTTTTTACAATTTTAAGATTCCAAAAACAATTATCACCATCTAAGTCATTTACTTTGGCAAATTTGGCAGCAGAGATATTACTGGCTTTCATTGGCTTTAATGTTTACCTTGGAATATGGTCATTATTATTTACAAACTGCCTATTATTATGGAAAAACTGATCTTATTGCCTAAATACAGCCTGTCAATTTCCTTTGTGTCATTTTCACCATCTTATAAAGAAAAACAGTCTTGGGTTTATTCTATATCATCTGTAAAGTGATGGGGCTCAGTCCAAGAGGCTCAGTCCAAAATTGGGTGGGGTGCCACTTCTCTTAAGCTAGGCAGAGATAGTCCTTAAATTGTGAGAAATGTCTCATGTATCCAAATTTTAAATGATGGACGGGGAAATAAAAACATGGCGAAAATGATACTTTTAATAACAATCTTGAGAGTGGGCATAAATTTTACAGGATCACCAAAAGACTAGTAATTAACAAGTTGGACATGTTTTAGATATTTATTTATTTTTTTAAACTTTTTAAAAATTGTTTTATTGCTTAAAATATTACCGAGGGTATTACATATGTGTACTTTTCCCCCCCCAGCCTTTGAAAATACCCTGGCCTCCCCTACCCCCCCAATGTCTTATGTCCATTGGTTATGTTTATATGCATGCATATAAGTCCTTCGGTTGATCTCTTAACCTCCTCCCTCCTGCCCCACAACCTTCCCTGGCCTCACTGCTGCAGTTTGACAATGAGTTTGAGGCAGCTCTGCCCTTGTATCTATTATGGTTCAAAGGTTTATAATGGTCTGTATTACCCCTGAATGGCAATTTTGCTTCATTGACTGGCTTATTTCACTTAGCATAATGCTCTACAGTTCCATCCATGCCATTGCAAATGGTAAGAGTCCCTTCTTTTTTACAGCAGCTTAGTATTCCATTGTGTAGATGTACCACAGTTTGTTAATCCATTCATCTTCTGATAGACAATTAGGCTGTATACAGATCTTAGCTGTGGTGAATTGTGCTGCTATGAACAAATGGGTGCATATATCCTTTCTGAATGGTGTTTCTGCTTTCTTGGGATATATTCCTTGAAGTGGGATCACAGGGTCAAATGGGAGTTCCATTTTTAGTTTTTTGAGGAAACTCCATACTGTCTTCCATCGTGGCTGCACCAGTCTGCATTCCAACTAGCAGAGCACGAGTGTTCGCTTTTCTCCACATCCTCTCCCAGCACTTCTCCTTTGTTGTTTTGTTGATGATAGCCAGTATGACAGGTGTGAGATGGTACCTCATGGTTATTTTGATTCGCATCTCTTGGATTATTAGTGACTTTGAGCATGTTTTCATATGTCTCTTGGCTTTCTGAATGTCCTCTTTTGAAAGGTGTCTATTTAGGTCCTTTGCCCATTATTTGATAGGATTGTTTATCTTCCTTTTGTTAAGTTGTATGAGTCATCTATAAATTTTGGAGATTAGGCCCTTATAAGATATGATATTGGCAAATATGTTTTCCCATGCAGTGAGGTTTCTCATTGTTTTGTTGATGGACTCTTTTGCTGTGCAGAAGCTTTTTATTTTGATGTAGTCCCATTTGTTCATTTTCTCTTTAGTTTCAAGTGCCCTAGGAGCTGTATCAGTGAAGAAATTACTTTGGCATCTGTCTGAGATTTTGTTGCCTTTGGATTCTTCTATAATTTGTATGGTTTCCCGTCGGACATTTAAGTCCTTTAACCATTTTGAGTTTATTTTTGTGTATGGTGTAAGTTGGTGGTTTAGTTTCATTTTCTTGCATGTATCTGTCCAATTTTCTCAACACCATTTATTGAAGAGACTACCTTGGCTACATTGTATGTTCTTGCCTCCATTGTCAAATATTGAGAATATTGGCTCAGGCAGATTTCTGGGCTCTCCATTCTATTCCATTTATCTATATGTCTGTTCCTGTGCCAGTACCAGGCAGTTTTGAGAACAGTGGCTTCGTAATACTACTTGATATATGGTATTGAGATCCCACCTACTTTGTTCTTTACCAGGATCCCTGCAGCTATTCGGGGTCTTTTTATATTCCAAATGAATTTTTGCAGATTTCGTTTTAGATCCGTGAAGTATATCCATTGGTATTTTCATGAGAAGTGTGTTGAATTTATAGATTGCTTTCGGTAGTATGGATATTTTAATGATTTTGATTCTACCAATCCATGAACACGGTATATTCTTCCATCAGTTTATGTCTTCCTCTATTTCTTTTTTCAACCTCTGGTAGTTTTCTGAATAGAGGTCTTTAACCTCTTTAGTTAGGTTTATTCCTAGGTAGCTTAATTTTTTTGGTGCGATGATAAATGGGATTGTTTTTTAGTCTCTCTTTCTGATAGTCACTATTGGTGTATAGAAATGCCTCATATTTCTTGGGGTTAACTTTGTATCCTGCTACATTGCCAAATTCATGTATTAAGTCTAGCAGTTTTGATGGAGTCTCTAGGGTATTGTATGTATAATGTCATGTCGTCTGCAAATAAGGACAGTTTTACTTCCTCTTTTCCAATTTGGATGCCTTTTATTTCTTCTTGTCTAATTGCAATGGCTAATACTTAGAAGGACTATGTTGAACAGGAGGGGTGAGAGTGGGCATTCCTGTCTTGTTCCTGTTCTTAGGGGAAATGTTGTTAATTTTTGTCCATTGGGTATAATGTTGGCTGTGGGCCTGTCATAAATGTCTTTTATTATGTTGAGGTATGATCCTTCTACTCCCACCTTTCTGAGAGTTTTTATCAAAAATGGGTGTTGGATTTTTTCAAATGCTTTTTCAAATCAACTTATATGACTCTGTGTTTTTTTTTCTTTCAATTTGTTTATGTGATGGATTACGTTTATTGACTTGCGGATATTGTACCATCCTTGCATGGCTGGGATAAATCCTATTTGGTCATGGTATAGGATCTTTCTGATGTACAGCTGGATCCAATTTCCTAAAATCTTGTTGAGGATTTTGGCATCTATATTCATGAGGAATATTGGCCTGTAATTCTCTTTCATTGTGTTGTCTTTTCCTGGTTTTGGTATCAGAGTGATGTTGGCTTCATAGAATGAACTTGGAAGTGTTCCTTCCCCTTCAATTTTTTGTAGTAGTCTGAGGACAATAGGTTTCAGTTCTTCCTTGAATGTTTGGTAAAACTCCCTTGTGAAGCCATCTGGTCCTGGGCTTTTATTTGCTGGAAGCTTTTTGATGACTGCTTCAATTTCTTCCATAGTCATTAGCCTATTGAGATTTTTAGATTCTTCCTGATTGAGTTTTGGAATGTTGTATTTTTCTAGGAATTTGTCCATTTCCTCCTGTTAGTATAGTTTGTTGGAGTAGAGCTGTCCATAGTATTTTTTAACAATCATTTGTATTTCTTTGGGGTCTGTTGTTATTTTGCCTCTATCATTTCTGATTTTGTTTATTTTGGTCCTCCCTCTTTGCTTCTAGGTGAGCCTTTCTAGAGGTTTGTCAATCTTGTTTATAATTTTAAAGAACCAGCTCTTGGTTTCATTGGTTTCATGTATTGTTGTTTTGATCTGTATGTCATTTAGTTCTGCTCTATTCTTTATACCTCCTTCCTTCTGCTCACGCTGGGCTTTTCTTTTTCTCTGTTTTTAATGCTTAGATGATTGTAGAGTTAGGTGATTTACTACCATTTTTTCTAGTTTTTTGAGAGAGGCCTGTAGAGCTATAAACTTCCTTCTCAGGACTGCTTTCATTGCCTCCCATAGGTTTTGGGTTGTTGTGTTCTCATTATTATTCGTTTCCATGATGATATTCATTTCTTCTTTGATCTCATTTGTAACCCAGTCAATATTTAATAACATGCTATTCAGCTTCCAAGTGTTTGAGTATTTTGCGTTGTTTTTATTGTAGTCTATTTCTAATATTATGCCATCGTGATCTGAGAAGATGCTTGGTATGATTGCAATCTTCTTGAATTTGGGAGACTTTCTTTGTGACCCAATATGTGGTCTATTTTTGAATCTGTCCCATGAGCCCTTGAGTAGAATGTATATTCCATGGCTTTGGGGTAAAGTGTTCTGAAGATGTCAATTAAGTCCATCTGAACTAGTGAGTCATTTAGGATTGCTGGTTCTCTGCTGATTGTTTGTCTAGAGGATTTATCCAGTGATGTCAGTGGTGTATTAAAGTCCCCTACTATGATTGTATTGTTGTTGATCTCCCCTTTGATATCTTCCAGGAGTTTTTTAATGCATTTAGGTGCTTCTGCATTGGGTACATATATGTTTACCAGTGTTATATTTTCTTGTTGTACTGATCCCTTTAGTATTATTAAGTGACCTTCCTTATCTCTTTTTATGGCCTTCACTTTGTGGTCTATTTTGTCCGATATAAGTATTGCTACCCCAGCTTTCTTTTCCTTTCCATTTGCCTGAAATATATTTTTCCATCCTTTCAATTTCGGTCTGTGTGAGTCCCTTCTAACGAGGTGGGTCTTTTCTAGACAGCAAATGTATGGGTCATGTTTTTTATTCATTAAGCCACTCGATGTCTTTTGGTTGAAGCATTTAGTCCGTTTACATTTAAAGTTAGTATAGAAAGGTACTTGTTTGCAGCCATTTCTTTTTTGTGTGGTTGTTTTCTTTCTTTTTTTTTTTTTTAGCTTTTTAGTAATGGACAGTCCATCTACTGTTTCTTTTCAAATCAAATTAAATTAAATTAAAGGCATGCTTGAGAATAACAATAAACAACAAAGACAGATTAATAATAATCAACAGACATGTGCCAATGACAAAGTGAAAACTTTTAATAAATCGAGTAATTTTCATCGATCTTATCCTATTCTGCTCTTCATGGCATTGGCTGTCATCTAAAGTTATTTTAGCTAAAATATGCCTGTCCCAAGGTGTCATATGGTAATTTTCAGACAAAGCATCAAAGAGTCCTTTTGTAAAATGACTGTTAACCCCATTTTCTCTAGCTGCTGAGCCTTTCCACACTAGAGGTGGAGGACCCAGGGCTTAGGTATTACAGACTTTTTATCCGCAATATGAATTAGGCAAATGCAGTGCGAAAAAGAGCCCACAAAATTCAAGATGACAAGATTACCTTTTTTTCCTTGAGCCTGATTTCATAGAGTACCTTTTGATATTTTAATTTCTTTATCCTTGAGCATACAAGTAAATGTTTACAATTATTCTTATTTTATTTTTTGCTTTATACTCAAACATTTCCTCATTATAGCCTGGCAGAAATAAAAGATTTTCCGCCCACTCTATGTTTCACAATTTCCAAAGCTGGCATGGGCTTTGTGCACAGAGAATTTTCTCCACCTTTTCAGTGCACTTCTCAGCTTTCTGATGAAATGTCTTCCTTTTTCACTCTGGTGAAATTTCTTCTCCAGATGCCCCACATTGGGCGCCAGAATGCTGCAACATTTTGCAGCAAGGATTCAGGTTCTTGAAAAGGAGCTGCACACAAATGGATACACAAGACAACAAATATAAATTTAGAAGAGATGGGGGAGCCAGGCAGAGACCTTTCTTTATAGCGGAGAAGCTCTCTGAAACCCAGCACCAATCAGCTTTTATTGACTTGGGTTTAGGTTTCTCATATATGCCCTTTAGCAAAGCAAACAGGCATATCAGCAGTCAGGTTTGCTAAACAATAAAAGGGTTATCAGGTTAGGAGATTACCTTCAACCATTTTGCCAACAGGAGGGTAATATAATGTGGATTTTTCAGCCCTGCTGAATATCAAAGTTCATTAGTCCTCTATGTGAGATACATATACATATACATATACATATACATATACATATACATATACATATACATATACTTATACTTATACATATACATATACTTATACTTATACATATACATATGTCTGTATGTGTGTGTATATATGTACACATATATACATATACATATACATATACATATGCATATACATATGCATATACATATACATATACATACATATACATACATATATATACATATATACGTATATATACGTATATATATGTATATATATGTGTATATATATATGTGTGTGGGTATATATATATATATATATATATATATATATATTAGAGGCCCAGTGCACAACAATTTGTTCACTGGTTGGGGGGTGTCCCTCAGCCCCACTTGTGCCCTCTCACAGTCTGGTACCCCTCGGGAGATAATGACCTGCTGGCTTAGGCCTGCTCTCGTGTGGCAGAGGGCAGGCCCAATCCCTAGGTGCAACCCCTGGTCAGGCTTAGAGCAGGGCCGTTTGGGGAGTTGGGGCACCACCCCCTGTCACACTCAAGGCAGGGTCGATGGGGAGGTTGGGGCTTTACCCGCTGTCATGTACAGAGCAGTGCCCTTCAGGGGGGTTGGGGCTCTGTACCCTGTCACACACAGAGCAGGGTCGATCATGGTGTTGGGGAGCTCCCCCCTGTCAGGCATAGATTAGGGCTGAAAGGGGAGTTGGGGCACCACCCCCTGTCACACTCAGGGCAGGGCCGATAAGGAGGTTGTGCCTCCACCCCACACACAGAGCAGGGCCCATGGGGGGTTGGGGCGCCACACAATATCACACACAGAGTCGCAGGGAGAACCGGGGGGCCGGGCGTGCGGGCTGCTCACTGTCACACTGCTCCATGGGCCAGGAGGCCTTGCAGCTCCGCTGATCCCAGTGTTGGAAGGCCTCGCGGCTCCATTGACACCTGGGCAGTGAGGCCTCGCTACTCAGTTGATCCCGGTGCTGGGAGGCCTCACGGCTCCGCTTGACACAGGAGCAGTGAGGCTCCGCTACTCCACTGATCTCGGTGCTGGAAGGCTCCCCAGATCCTGGTGCCAGGAAGCCTCACGGCTCTGCTTATTACGGGTTCGGGAGGCCTCACGGCTCTGCTAATCCTGGTGCTGGGAGGCATATTACCCTCTTAATATATAGGATATAGGCCTGGTGCATGGGTGGGGGGCGGCTGCTTTGCCCTGAAGGGTGTCCTGGATCAGGGTGGGGTTCCCGCTTGGGTGCCTGGCCAGCCTGGATGAGAGTATGATGGCTGTTTAAGCTGGTCACACCCCCTTCAGGGTGGGGGTCTCTACAGGGGTGCCTGGCCAGTCTGGGTGAGGAGCTGATTGCCGTTTTCAGGCTGGCGGGTGACTGAAGCTCCCAACCTCTCCTTTTCTTCTTTTTTTCTTATTTTATTCTGGGATATATTTACCTTCTATGGCTGTCACTGGAACTGAGAGCTGGTTTTAGCTCTGAGGCTCGGCTCCAGCTCTGAGGCCTCGACTCCTGAAAGGAGGTATCTGGGCTCTTTTGGGTTCTATTATCAAAACTCTGTTGCAACTCCAGCTCTGCTGGCTGGCTGAAAGCATGAGGTTTGTTTAGCGTCAATAATTGCAACATATTTGCTTAGAGTGCAAGCTCACAGCCCAGCAGTGGCAGGTGGGGAACCTTGGCTTCCTCCTTCACTGGAGGAAGCTAGCCTCCCTGTTCGCTTCTGCTGCCTGGCTGCCAGCCGCCATCTTGGTTGGCAGTTAATTTGAATATCGCCCTGATTAGCCAATGGGAAGCGTGTCAGAGGTATGGTTAATTACCATGTTTGTCTGTTATTAGAAAGGATGTATATGTATATGTATATGTATATGTATATGTATATGTAGATGTAGATGTAGATGTAGATGTAGATGTAGATGTAGATGTGTATATATTAACTACTGTTGGTCTTTGTCTCCAGCACCTTACTCTTAGGTTCGACAATCTGATCAATGCTTCTTTATATCTGGATGTCTTGTTGCTCATCAGTTAATGTTGTTCATTATATTCTACATATGAGTGAGACAAGGTGATATTTATCATTCTGTGACTGGCTTATTATGCTTAGCATATTGCTCTCCAAGTCCATCTGTGCTGTTGCAAATTATAAGAGTTCATTCTTAGTTACAGCAGTTGAGTTTTCCATCGTATAGATGTTCCACAGTTTTTTAATCCGTGCATCTGCTAATGGGCAGTTAGACTGTTCTCAAATCTTAGCTATTGTAAATTGGGCTTGTATGAACATACAGTTGCATATAACTGTCCTGATTAATGTTACTCATTTCTTGGGATTTATATGCCTAGAAGAGAGAGTACTTAATCAAATGGGAGCTCCATTTTTAATTTTTTGAGAAATATGGTTTTCCACAATGGTTGCAGCAGTCTGCATTCCCACCAGCAGTGCACAAGGGTTGCTTTTTTCTGCATCCACTCTAGCACTTGTGGTTTTTTTATTTTTTAAAACAGCTATTCAGACAGGTTTGGATTGGTACTTCTCTCGTTTTGGACTGTTACTGCCTTTGAGCATTTTTTTCTTATGCCTCTTGGCCTTAGGTAGGTACCCTTTCAAAAATTGTCCTATTAAGTTCTTTGCCCATGTTTTGATTGTATTGTTTATCTTCCTATTGTTAATTTGTGTGAGTTCCCTGTAAACTTTGGAATTCAACACTTATCAGAGATACCATTGGCAAATATGTTCTCCTTTGCAGTGGGCTTTCTTGTTGTTTTGTTCAGGATTTAGTTTGCCGTGTAGAAGATTTTTATTTTGATGTAGTCCATTTGTTTATTTTCCCCTTTGTGTGCATTGCCTTCGGAGCTGTGTCAATAAAGATATGCTAAGAAATATGTCTGATATTTTGCTGCCTATGCAATCTTCTAAGATTTTTTTATATAGATTCCCAAGTAACATTTAAGTCTTTTATCCACTTTGAGTTTATTTTTGTGTATGGTGTAAGTTGGTGGTCTAGTTTCATTTTCTTGCATGTTTCTGTCTAATTTTCATCATTTATTGAAGAGACTGTCTTGACTCCATTGTATGCTCTTGCCTCCTTTGCAAATTAATAATAGAGCGTAATGACGTGGGTCCACTTCTGGGTTCTCTGTTCTGTTTCAGTGGTGTATATGTCTTTTCTATTGCCAGTAGGAGGCAGTTTTGAGAATGGTGGCTTTATAATATAGCTTAATATCTGGTATTGTGAGCCTTCCATACTTTTTTTCTTTTTCCCTGGATTTCTGAGGCTATTTTTATTCCATATGAATTTTTGGAGAGTTTGTTATTTGTCTGTGAAATATTCTGTTGGTATATTAATAGAGATTACACTGAATCTATAAATTGCTTTGGGTAGTAAGGAAATCCTAATGATGTTAATTCTACCAACCCATCAACACGGTATATTAGTCCATTGGTTGATATCTTTATCTCCTTTTCAATGTTCTGTCATTTTCCAAGTGCAGTTCATTTACTTCCTTCATTGAGTTTTTTCCTTAATTCTTTTACTGCAATGGTAAGTGGGATTCTTTTCTTAGTTTCTCTTTTTGTGAGTTCATTCTTGGTGTATAAAAAGACATATATTTTTGGGTGTTAATTTTGTATCCTGATTCATGACCAAATTCATGTATTATGTGGTTTTCCGGTTGGGCTGACTTTTATTTCTTCATGTCTGAGCACTATGGTAGCATTTCCTGTACTATGTTGAAAAAGAATGGTGAAATTTGGCATCACTGTCTTGTTCCTGTTCTTTCACGGGAAATGGTTTTAGTTTTTGACTATTGAGTATGATGTTGCCTATGGGTTTCTCATATATGGCCTTTATCATGTTGAGTATGCTCCCTCTATTACCACGTTCCTGAGGGTTTTTATGACAATTGGGTGTTGGTTTTTTTCCAATTCTTTTTCTGCATCTATCGATATGATCATGTGATTTTTGACCTTCAGTTTGTTTATGAGTTGTATCACATTTATTGATTTGTGAATATCATACCAGCCTTGCGTCCCTGGAATATATCCCACTTGATCATGGCATTTGGTCCTTTAATATAATGCTGGATGCGATTTGCTAATACTTGGTTGAGGATTTTAGTATCTGTCATCATCAGCTATATTTGCCTGTAATTCTCGTTCTTTGTAGTGTCTTTACCTTGTTTTGGAATTAGAATAACGCTGGCCTCCCACAAAGAGTTTGGAAGTATTCTTTCCTCTGATTTTCTGAAACAGTTTGAGGAGTATAGATTGTAGTTTTCTGAATGTTTGGTAGAACTTCCCTGCGAAGCTGTCTGGACCTGAGCTTTTGTTGGTTGGAAGTGTTTTGATTACTGCTTTTATTTCATCAGTTGTTATGAGCCTAGTCAGGTTTCTGAATTCTTTCTGAATCAATTTTGGTAGTTTGCATTTTTTACTGACTTCATCTATTCCATCCACATTGTCCAGCATTTTGGCATATAGTTGTTCATAGTATTTTCATACAATCCTTTGAATTTCTGTGGTGCCAGTGCTTACTCCTCCCCTCTTGTTTCTGATTTTACTTATTGGAATCATGTGTGTTTGTTTCTTAATGAGTGTGGGTAATGGTTTATCAATTTTGTTTATCCTTTCAGGAAACCAGGTTTTGGTTTCATTGAATTTTTTCTCTCTGTTATTTTTTCTGCTGCAATCTTTATTTTTTCCTTCCTTCTACTTACTCTGGGCTCTTCTTGTTGGTCTCTTTCCAATTCTTAAGTTGTAGGGATAAATAGTTTATTGCTGATTTTTGTTATTTTCTGAGATATGTCTATGGTGCTATGAACTTCCCTCTCAGGACTGCTTTTGCTGTTTCCCAGAGATACTGTGTTGTTATTTGTTCATTTTCATTTTTTTTTCCAAAAAGTCTTTGATATTGTCTTGATCTCATTGTAATAAAATCATTGTTTAATAGCATGCTATTTAGCCTCTAAGTGTTTAAATGTTTTTGGGTGTTTTTACTCTAGGTGATTTCTCATTTCATTCCACTGTGATCCAAGAAGATGTTTGATATGATTTAAAACTTCTTGAACTTGTAGGGACTTCTTATGTGTCCTACCATGTGGTCTATCTTTGGGAATGATCCATGTGCACTTGAGAAGAATGTATATTCTTCTCTGTTGGGGTGAAACCATCTAAAATGTGAATTAAATCCATCTAATGCAGTGTGTCCTTTAGAGTCTCTGTATCATTATTTTGTCACATGGAAGACCTATCCAGTGAAGTGATAGGAGTGATAAAAGTCTGCTACTATGACTGTCCTGTTTTCAGGATCTCCATTAAAGTCCCCTAGAAATCTCATTGTTTGTTTTTTGTTTGTTTGTTTGTTTTTTTCAGATATATAAGTAATTCTTTCTGAATCAATTTTGGTAGTTGGCATTTTTTACTGACTTCATCTATTTCATTGACATTGTCCAGCATTTTGGCATATAGTTGTTCATAGAATTTTCTTACAAAAAATTTGTGCACGGGGGAAGGGGGTCCCTCAGCCCGGCCTGTGCCCTCTCACAGTCTGGGACCCCTTTGGAGAAAATTACCTGCTGGCTTAGGCCTGCTCCTGGGTGGCATAAGGCAGGCCCAATCCCTAGGTGCAGCCCCTGGTCAGGCTCAGAGCATGGCTGATTGGGGAGTTGGGGCGCCTTCCCCTGTCATGCACAGAGCAGGGCAGATTGGGAGGTTTTGATGCCACCCTCAGTGATGCTCAGGGTAGGGCCGATTGGGGGGTTGGGACACAGCCGCCAGTCACACTCAGGGCAGGGCGGATCAGGGGGTTGGGGTACCGCCCTCTATCACCCACAGAGCAGGGCCAATCAGGGTGTTGGGGCGCCGCCACTGTCACACTCAGGGCAGGGCAGATGGGGAGGTTATGGCTCTACCCTGTCAAACACACAGCAGGGCCGATCAGTGGGTTAAGGCGCTGCACCCTGTCACACACAGAGCCACAGGGCGATTAGGGGGTTTTGGAGCTCCCCCCTATCAGGCACAGAGCAGGGCTGATCAGGGGGTTGGGGCGCCTTCCCCTGTCAAACACAGAGCATGGCGGATAGGGAGGTTGTGACCCCGCCCCCTGTCACACACAGAACCGCATGGCGATCAGGGGGTTTGAGCGCTACCCCTGTCATGCTGATCTAGGTGCTGGGAGGCATATTACCCTTTTACTATATAGGATAGAGGCCTGGTGCATGGGTGGGCCTGGCTTGTTTGCCCTGAAGGGTGTCCTGGATCAGGGTGGGGGCCCCCACTGGGGTACCTGGCCAGCCTGGGTGAGCAGATGATGGCTGTTTGCAGCTGGTCACACACCCTTCAGGGTGGAGGTCCCCACTGGGGTGCCTGGCCAGTCTGAGTGAGGGGCTGAGGGCTGTTTTCAGGCTGGGACTGAAGCTCCAAACTGCTCCTTTTTTCTTTTTTTTTATTCTGAGCCAGCTTTATATATATATATTCCTATGTTGGCTGAATATATGTTTACTAGTGTAATATTTTCTGCTGGTTGATCCCTTTGATATCATGCAGTTACCTTTCTGTCTCTTGTGATGGCCTTATGAAAAAGTCTATTTTGTCTGATATGAATATTGCTACTCCAGCCTTTTTTTCTTTCCATTTGCATGGAAATTTTCCCATTCCTTCACTCCCGTCCTTTGTGTGTCTTTTGTTTTCAGATGGCACTCCTGTAGACAGCATATACTTGCATCATATTTTTGTATCCATTTTGATACCCTATGCCTTTTGATTTGAACATTTACATATTTATATTTAGAGTTATTATTGATAGGTATTTATTTATTATCATTTCCTTTCTCTATGGCTAAGTTTCTGTCTCTGTTTCTTTTTCTATTGACAAAATCCCTTTGGCATTTCTTGTAATGCTGGCTTGGTGACAATTTACTGCTTTAGCATTTTTCTGTCTATGAAGCTCTGTATTTGACTGTCTATTTAGAAGGAAAGAATTGCCAAACATAGTAATCTTGGTCTCAGATCCTTACTTTCCATTAACTTGAGTACTTCATGCCAATCCCTTCTGGCCTGTAGAGTTTCAGATGAGATATCAGGACTCTCAGCCTTATGGGCACTCCTTCGTATCTAACAGTTTTCTTTTCAATTGTTGCTTTGAAGGTGTTCTCTTTGTCTTTAATTTTTGGCATTTTAATTATGATGTGTCTGGGCATGGGTATGTTTGGGTACTTCTTCTTTGGGGTTCTCTTTGGCTCTTGATCTTGTGTGGGATTTTCCTTTACCAGGTTAGGAAAGTGTTCTGTCATTGTTTCTTCAAAGACCTTCTCTATGCCTTTCTCCCCTCCTGCCTCTTTTTGGCACACTTGCTATTCTAATATTGTTATGTAAGTGGTCCTCCTGTTTGTATTATGTCATTTTATATCTAGGACTGTTCTTCTTTTCATAGTCAGTATATCTTTTTTCATGCTGTTGAGCTCTTTTACCTTCATAACTCTGAAGTCAGAGTCAGATAAATGTCTTCTCTGTGCTTCATCTCTCTCTATATCTGGAGAATTCTCTCATTCTCTCATTTGGGGGTTGTTCCTTTATTTCCTCTTTCTGGCTTTCTGTGTGGGTTTGTGGTGACAATTAAGGTAGATCCTGTCTGCCTCTCAGTCTCTAGTGCAGAACATTGTTAAAGGATGTTTCTGACTAATTAGGTCAGGCAAAGACTCAAAGCCTCAGAGACCTCCTCTGTCTATAGACTGAAAGGATTCCAACTTAACTTGCCTCCAAGGCAATGGTCCTCAGGTTATAGCAAGAGTTTGTTTCAACAGGGTGGGGCAGTTGCCTCTGCCTGGAGGTTAATTGTTATTTATAATCTCTTCAGTGTCCTCAGGGCAAGGTGTTTCCCAGTAGTGTGTGTTAATTGTCTCCCCTCCAGGAAAGGCAAATGTCTGTGTGGGAAAGATTTTCTCTGCTGCATGAGGAAATGACTCCTCCCAGGAAACTTGAAGTGTCTGTCTTCAGTGCTGGAACCCTTGACTCCCCAGTTCTGGCTTTTTCCCTCACAGCTCCAGTACACTTCACCCTCCCTTTTCCAGGGCAAAAGGTGTGTGGCTCCGCAGGGAAATTTGTGTGCTGGCCCTTTAAGAGGATACCTGAATTTCTAGCTGTCTCTCCCTGCCAGACAGTGCCCTGGTGCTATTCTCATCCGCAGTTTATATGGGTACCCTCCTCAGTTCTGGTGCTCTCTGCTAGGAGGCCCAGCTTGGGCATTATACCCAGAGTTCTCAGTGGCAGTCCTCCACAGCTGAGATATCTCTCTGGGACTTCAGTTGCTGTCTGTGGGTGCCAGGCCCGCACCTTCAAGCCTCCTCTCCTCCTACCAGTGTTTAAGTGGTCTCCACCTTTGGTGCTCGGGTGTCAGGGTTCTCTCCTGTGAGTTTTTCATTGATTATTCAGGAAGTTGTTCTGTATTTTAGTTGGAATATCAGTTTGTTTCTTGGAACATGTCCCTGTAGCATCCACTTATTTTGCCACCATTCTTTTAAACATATTTTTATTTACCTCAGAGAGGAAATTAGAGCTAGTGAGAGTTAGAAACATCAATGATGAGAGAGAATCATTGATCAGTTCCTCCATCATGCCCCAGACTGGATATTGAGCCCACACCCAGGCAAGCGCCCTTGACCTGAATCAAATCTGGGCTCTTTAGTCTGAAGGCCAGTGATGTGTCCACTGTTCCAAACTGGCTAGGGCTCTGCCACCATTTTTAATCTTCTCCAGAATCCCTCTGCATTGTAAAGTCCCTGCTAACATTCTTGTCCAATAGGCTTCTCTTTCATGTGGTTTCAGGATGGAGTTGTGCATGAAGGCCCTAATGTCCTGTGAGTGCACATTCTGATCAATAGCACCATAAGTAAATGTGCATTGAGACATGCTCAATAGGCATATAGTAACTGAAAACTGCCATGTCTCTTACTGTTTCTGTGTCTGTTTGGGTCATGATGGAGCCCAACTAAGGCTCTTGTTTCCAATAGGGTGCTAAAGGATACAGGCTGGATTTCAAGCCATGTTCTTCTGAGAATACTTTGGAAAAGGTGCCCTACTCAAAATATATTAGGCCATTTAATTATAAGGCCATATCTTTTTATAAGGATAAGGCTTTCATTTTTTAATTATTTTTTATTGCTTAAAGTATTTCAAAGCGTATTACAGATGTCTCCTTTTTTTTTCTCCCCTTGACCTCCCTGGCTTCCCCCACACCCCAGTTTTTAATTCTTTTTGAATGAATAGTCTAAGAATCACATAAATATATAAAGATATACTTTGTGCTTCCAACAATCATATACTTAATGAGGAAATACGGAGCCCAAATAACTACATCTTAGTCAATAGAATATAAGTACAATAGGTCCTCATGTTACATTTAAGATCTATTCCTACAGCACTTCATAATGATTTTTGCTGTATGTCAGAACCCACCTAAATAAGCATCTACATCACTCACATGGAGCACACATACACAGCAGTAATGAGGTGAAACAATAAAAAAATAAAATATAAAAATAAAAAATTAAAGGAGAATAACGATTCCTGACTTTACTTGTGCCAAATCCTATCTAATTATAGACAATAGGCTAATTGACAGTATCTTCCCTTAACCTCCCATTGGTTAATCAGCACATTATGCAAATTAACCACCAACAAAGATGGCAGTTAATTTGCATAGGTAGGTGCCCAATGGCTATAGGCTATTGGAGCCTTCAATCAGAGCTGACAGGTCCCCTGCCAAGGCCTGATGCCTTGGTCAGAAGCGTTAGGCCTGGGCAAGGGTGGACCTGGATGGTGGGTAGCAGGGGGGTAAGCCAGCGATGGTGGGGAGCAGGAGAGGAGTTGGCCATGGTGGGAGCTGGGGGTCCTCTGCCCAGGCCTAATGCCTTTGCCAGAGGCATTAGGGCTGGGCATGGCTGGAGCCGGTAATTGCAGGGGGCTATTGATCCCTTCCCAGGTCTAATGCCTTTGCCAGAGGCATTAGGTTTGGGCAGGGGAGGAGCCTGTTATTGTGGGGACCATGGGGTCTCCTGCCCATGTCATTAGGACTTGGAAGGGGTGGAGCTGGAAATCCTGGGAAGTTGGGGGTCCCCTGCCCAGGCCTAATGCCCCGGCCAGAGGCATTAGCCCTGTGCAGGTGCAGAGCCAGCAATTGCGGGGAGCAGGGAGTCAGCTGGCAATGGCAGGGAGAAGGGGCAGAGCCAGTGATCATGGGGAGCAGGCTCTGAGTGGACGATTGAGGGAGCTGGTGGTCCCTGCACAGAGCTAATGACTGGACAACAGGCATTAGGCCTGGGCAGGTACCAAGCCCGCAATTGGTGTGAACTCCAGAGGAAACACCTTTTCTGACTGCTCATTGGTTAAGCTACCTCTATGCCACTGGTAATATTCTTAGTAAATTGGGTAATAAGAATCAAAATAGGTGATCTAAGGTTTTTTACCACACTCCTGGAGAAAAAAGGAAGGTCCACTGATGGAGGGTTAAGAAATGTCATATCCTATCCTTGCTGGTTTTGCTGAGTGGATAATGCCTTGGCCTGCCCACTGCTGGGTCTTGGTTCAATTCTGGCTAAGGGCATGTACGTAGGTTGCAGGCTTCTCCCTGGCCTGGGCAGGGGTCAGGGCTCATGCAGGCGGCAACCAATCAAAGTGTTCCTCTCACTTTGATGTTTCTCTCTGTCTTTCCCTTTCTCTTCCACATTCTTTAAAAATCAATGGAAACATATCTTCAGGTGAGAAGGAAGGGAGGAAGGAAGGAAGGAAGGAAGGAAGGAAGGAAGGAAGGAAGGAAGGAAGAAAAGGAAGAAAGAAAGAAATGTTATATCCCATGAAAGACACATCTTGAAAATGCCTAAAGAAAGTTGTCATCTTTTTCATAGTAAAGGGACTGGAGTCCGTGTTGATGAAAACACCTTGGTGGCTAAGGTGACTGGCAGTGGCTGCACAGCGGGGTGATTGAGCTGATGCCTTCGCCTGATCAGCCCGGTCGCCTCCCACAAAGGGTGGCCAGGCTGTGGGTTAGGCCCACTCCCCAAAGGGAGCAGGGAGCAGGGAATAGGGAGTAGGACAACCCCTGAGGGCTCCCAGTATGTGATAGGGGCCAAGCTGGACTTAGGGACACCCCTCCAGTGCAGAAATTTTTGTGCACCTCACCTCTAGTAAATAATAAAAAACATAAAGCACATATGTAAATACATCAAAATGATGGAAGTTTTTTAAAATAAATAATTGGAGGATGGCAATGTAACCACAAAATGATGTACTTTGAGTCCAATGTAACCCGAGGACTGTCTGCATTTTCTCAACAGACTGAAAAGTGATTAATGTGGGTTTTGATGGTGTTTTTAATGAAAACAAAGGTGGGAAGGTACACTTGAAAGAGTCAGGCATTGCAAGTTCCAAATCAGAGCATGCACATAGTTGTGAAGAAATCAGGTAAAAGTGACTTATTCATATTAGTAAAGAGATGTTTTAAAATCTAACATAAAGACCCTCACTATAAATTATGTGGGAAAATTGAAAGTATTGAGAGCAATCAGTGTAGTTAAGAAGAATATGCCTCTGCACTTGAATATAGACAAGCAGCCTGCCCATTTCAATTTTGGATGAGCTAGTGAGCAAAGAAAATTAGGGAAAGGCTCATTTAGTGGCATTAGTGGAAAGAATTAGCACTGAAACATAGTAATATTTATGGGAGATGTAATATTTCTCATATTTGAAGGCGATTCAGTGTCCTTCATATGAGCCCTTAAATACAGCTAAAGAGCAGTAAAATCTATATGGCCATCATTACTAAAATTCAGTTTATACCTTTAAATTATTCAGCATTAGAAGAGAACCATGCTAAATCGGTGATAAATTATGAAATGATTAGAGGCAAGGTGAATGAAATTCAAGCACCTGTGTCCACCCACAGCTTGGCCTGCACCCTCCCACAACTGGGACCCCTTGGGAGATGTGGGACTGCCAGGATAGGTCTGACATCTCCTGAGGGATGTAGCAGTGCACGAAATGGCAGGCAGCCTGGCAGGAGCCCAAGCTGGAGCCAGGTGCTCTGATCCCGCTCATCTAAGCCCCACTCCACCTGAAACCACCAATTGGTAGCACTGTGGCATAGGCAGCGAAGGCTCCTGATGCCACAGCTGCACTCTCCAGGTATGAGCCTGGCTTCTGCCTGAGCAAGGGTCCCACTGTGGGAGCTCCCTGACCACCAAGGGGAAGCTCCTGTGTTATGCATCTGTCACCTGATGGTCAGTGTGCATCATAGCAACCACTCATAATGGTCCCTTAGGCTTTTGGCCCAATAAAACGTTACTATTCACAGATGACATCTTGCCACTATTATAATACTAGTGGCCCTAATTAATTAATTAATTAATTAATTAATACTAAGGAAATACTAATTAATACTAAGGAATTAGAGAAATATTGTAATACCGCTATTTGCCCTTTCTCTATAATAGAAGTGTCAACCAAATTCAGGATTGACCATGACAAATTGAAACACATGCAGGCAATTGGTGCCAGCAAGAGCTGCATATGTTTCGCACATGGGCAGGTCAACCTAGAGTGACAGAGAGAGAGAGAGAAGGTGTAAACTTGCTTAATTAGACCTGCTTTCTGAGTTAGCTAAATTTTTTCCAACCCAGTGAAGCAGCGCAACTTCTCTTTCAGGTAATTGTCAGTAACACAGCAGTAAATTTCAACACAAAGCAGGTTCTTATTGTAGTTCACCCAGGGAGAACCGAGAGTAAACCATTTAACTGCAGCAGTGTTTGACTATATTCTTCACAGTGAGAAAACCTGAAGTCATTTACAAGTTCCATCATTTCTTCCTTATTTTCAGTCAGGTCAAGTTTCTAAGCTTTCTAAATCTCAGTTTTCTGGCTAATGAAGAGAAAATAGGACACCACCAATTCTACCATCTACCTATTCCACGACTTCTGTGAGGATCAAATGACACATGGGAAAATGCATCACAGACATTTGGTTAGTGTAAAATATTCCCACCTGGCTGTAAACCAAGTCGTGTTCCAGGACTGAAGAAACTGCAAGGAGGTGAGTTGCTCAGGAGAGGAAGCCGGGCATTGCTACATTATGTCATTACCCAGATGGACACTTAGCATATTTGCCTTTTATAAATGTAGATTGCTAGTGCACATCATGTATACTGGCTGTGGGTCTGATGGTCACAAAGACATACAGTCCATCACTTAGTCTTTTATATATAGACTAGAGGCCCGGTGCACAAAAATTTGTGCACTCGGGGTTGGGAGAGGAGGTCCCTCAGCCTGGCCTGTGCCCTCTCACAGTCTGGGACCCATCAGGAGATAAGGACCTGCTGGTTTAGGCCTGCTCCCGGGTGGCAGAGGGCAGGCCTAATCCTAGGTGTAACCCCTGGTCGGGCTCAGAGCAGGGCTCATTGGGGAGTTGGGGCCCCGCCTCCTGTCATGCACAGAGCAGGGCGGATTGGGAGGTTGCCATGCCACCCTCAGTCATGCTCAGGGTAGGGCCGATTGGGGGGTTGGGGCACCACCCCCTGTCACACTCAAGGCAGGGTCCATAGGGAGGTTGCAGCGCCACTCCTGTCATGCACAGAGCAGGGCCGATTAGAGGGTTGGGGCTCCGCACCCTGTCACACTGATCCCGGTGCTGGGAAGCCTCGCTGCTCCGCTGATCCCAGGGCCAGGACGCCTCTCGGCTCCCCTGATCCCTGGCCCGGAGGCCTCTCTGTTGGGGGCCAGATGTAAGCTGGCAAGGTCCTTGCACCTGTAGGGGCTAGCAAGGCTGGGACACTTACCCACACAGTTTTCCCAGACTTGTTTGGATGGCGATTATCAGTAGAATGGGAGTAACATTTGTAGAATGAGAACAGCTTTTCATAGCTTGCCAAGAAGTCTGTAACTATTTTACTGAGATATGCTGTACTGAGAACTTGTCCTTCTGCTGTATCTCTCCCTTAGAGATTAAGAGGAACAAAGAATACATTCCTCTTGACCGACCTCTGATTCAGTGTGTTGTGTATAAATAGGATTGTATAGCTAATAAACTCGCTCCAGTTCATCAAGAGAACTGGGGTCCTCCCGACCCCGCTTTCCTGTCTTTCTTTTCTCAATTCCCACCTCCCTGCCTCAGCCCGGCTCAACCCTGTCAGGCTGGCCCTGACACCTCTCGGCTCCGCTGATCACCAGGGCAGGAGGCCTCTCTGCTCCACTGATCGCGGGGCCTCCGACTCCGCTGATCACGGGGCCGGGAGGCCTCTGGACTCCGCTGATCACCGGGGCTGGGAGGCCTATGGACTCGCTGATCACCGGGGCTGGGAGGCCTCTCGGCTGATCACCGGGCCGGGAGTCCTCTGGACTCCGCTGATCACCGGGGCTGGGAGGCCTATGGACTCGCTGATCACCGGGGCTGGGAGGCCTCTCGGCTGATCACCGGGGCTGGGAGGCCTCTCGGCTGATCACCGGGCCGGGAGGCCTCTGGACACCGCTGATCACCGGGGCTGGGAGGCCTCTGGACTCCGCTGATCACCGGGCCAGGAGGCCTCTGGACTCCGCTGATCACCGGGGCCGGGAGGCCTCTCGGCTGATCACCAGGCCGGGAGGCCTCTGGACTCCGCTGATCACCGGGGCTGGGAGGCCTCTCAGCTGATCACCGGGGCTGGGAGGCCTCTCGGCTGATCACCGGGCCGGGAGGCCTCTGGACTCCGCTGATCACCAGGGCTGGGAGGCCTATGGACTCCGCTGATCACCGGGGCTGGGAGGCCTTTCGGATGATCACCGGGCTGGGAGGCCTCTGGACTCCACTGATCACAGGGACCGGGAGGCCTCTCGGCTCCGCTGATCACCAGGGCCAGGAGGCCTCACGGCTCCGCTGATCACCGGGGCCGGGAGGCCTCTCCGCTCTGCTGATCGCGGGGCCTCCGACTCCACTGATCACCGGGGCTGGGAGGCCTCTCGGCTCCGCTGATCACCGGGGCTGGGAGGCCTCTCGGCTCCGCTGATCACTGGGGCCGGGAGGCCTCTCGGCTCTGCTGATCCCAGGCCCTGAGGCCTTTCTGCCCTGCTGCTTCAGGGCTGTTTGGCTTCGCTCTGCTTGGAGCCTGAGTATGCAAATTAACCGCCATCTTTTAGCTTCTATAATTGAAACATTGTATCTTTTGGAGTTGTTGCTTCAGGAACTCAGAGCCCCGTAGCTGCGGGGATCCTTGACTTTCTCCATCACTGGGGCAACCAAGCCTCCTATTCTCAGCTGCCTGGCTGCCAGCCGCCATCTTGGCTGACAGTTAATTTGCATATCTCGCTGATTAGCCAATGAAAAAGGTATCGGTTGTACGCCAATTACCATTTTTCTCTTTTATTAGTATAGGACTAGAGGCCAGGTACACAAAAATTTGTGCACTTGAGGGGGAGGGTGGGTCTCCTCAGCCCGGCCTGTGCCCTCTCGCAGTCTGGGACCCCTAGGGAGATAACGACCTGCTGGCTTAGGCCTGCGCCCAGGTAGCAGAGGGCAGGCCCAATCCCTAGGTGCAGCCCCTGGTCGGGCTCAGAGAAGGGCTGATTGGGGAGTTGGGGCGCCTTTCCCAGTCACAAACAGAGAGGGCAGATAGGGAGGTTGTGGCCTCACCCCCAGTCACACACAGAGCCGCAGGGCAATCAGGGGGTTTGGGCGCTGCCCCCTGTCACGCTGATCCCGGTGCTGGGAGGCATATTACCCTTTTACTATGTAGGATAGAGGTCTGGTGCACGGGTGGGGGCTGGCTGGTTTGCCCTGAAGGGTGTCCTGGATCAGGGTGGGGGTCCCCACTGGGTTGCCTGGCCAGCCTGGATGAGGGGATGATGGCTGTTTGCAGCTGGTCACACACCCTTCAGTTTGGGGGTCCCCACTGGGGTTCCTGGACAGTCTGGATGAGGGGCTGAGGGCTCTTTTCAGGCAGGCAGGTGACTGAAGCTCCCAATCACTCCTTTTTTCTTTTTTTTTTTATTCTGGGTGAGGCTTGGCTCTGAGGCTTGGCTCCAGCTCTTAGGAATCCGCTGCTGAAAGCAGGTATCTGGTTCATTTGGGTTCTATACCGAAACACTGTTTCAACTCTAGCTCTGAGATCCTGGCTGGCTGAAAGCAGGTTTCTGGGGTTCTGTTTAGCTTCTATATTTGTAACAATGTTTCAAACTGCAAGCTCAGAGGCCGGCAGCGGCAGGCGGGAACATTGGAGTCCTCCGTCACTGAAGCAAGCAAGCCTCATGTTCGCTTCAACCTGCCTGGCTACCGCCCACCATCTTGTCTGGCAGTCAATTTGCATATCACTCTGAATAGCCAATGGGAAGGGTTGTGGAGGTATGGCTAATTACCATGTTTCTCTTTTATTAGATAAGACTAGAGGCCCGGTGCACGAAATTCATGCACAGGGGTGTCCCCTCAGTTTAGCCTGTGCCCTCTCCAATCCGGAACCCCTTGGGGGATGTCAAGGATCGGGCCTAAACTGGCAGTCTGACATCCCTCTCTCAATCTGGGACTTTTGGCTCATAACTGTTCACCTGTCTCCTGCTTGATTGCCCCTAACTGCCCCACCCTGCCAGCCTGATCACTCCTAGCCACCTCTGCCTGCTAGCCTGGTCAGGCCTAATTGCCTCCCCTGCCAGCCTTGTCACCTCCAACTGCCCCCTCCACTGGCCTGGTCGCCCCTCACCGGCCACCCTGCTGGCCTGGTTGCCCCATGAAGCCTGCTGTTCAGTTGTTTGGTTGTCCCTCAACAGCTCCCCTGCTGGCCTGATCTCCCCACACAGACTGCTGTTCAATCATTTGGCCATCCCTCACTGCTCCCCTTGTCTGCCTGATCGCCCCACACAGCTGCTGTTTGGTGGATTGGTGGTTTCGGTCGTCACAGTCACTGGCTTTTTATATATATAGACTAGAGGCTCAGTGCACAAAAATTTGTGCACTCTGAGGGGTCCCTCCACTCGTCCTATGCCCTCTTGCATCTGGGACACCTCGGAGGAAGTCCACCTGCTGGCTTAGGCCCTCTCCCTGGGCAATCAGGCTCAAGCTGGCAGTCAGACATCTCTCTGGCAGCTCAGCAGACCCCGGGGGATGTCAACTTAACATCAGGGAGCAGATCTACCCTCCAGTTGGACATCCTTAGTGCTGCTGAGGTGGTGAGAGGGGCTCCTACAACCACCGCGGTGCTGGAAGTCATTAGCCAGGCTTGTGGCTGAGCAGACCCCCCCCCCCCCGTAGGAGTGTACTGACCACCAGGGGACAGCTCCTGTATTGAGGATATGGCCGTTGGTGGTCAGTGTGTGTCATAGTGACCAGTCATTCCCAGTCATTCTGCTGTTAGGGTAAATTTGCATAGTAACCTTTTATTTTATAGGATAGAGGCCTGGTGCACAGGAGTGGGCCTGCTGGTTTGCCCTGAAGAGTGTCCCAGATCAGGGTGGGGGTCCTTCTGGTTCCCCTGGCCAGCTTGGTTGAGGGGCTGATGGGTGTTTTCAGGCTGGTCACACTCCATTCAGGGTGGGGGTGACCACTGGAGTGCCTGGCCAGCCTGGATGAGGCTCAATGGCTCTTTCAAGCTGGTCAAGCCCCACCCCAGTGGAGACCCTAACCCCATGAAGGTTTTGTCAGCCTGGGTGAGGGACTGATGTCTGTTTTTAGTCTGGCCACACACCCTTAAGGGTGGGGACCCTCACTTGGGTGCCTGGTCAGTCTGGGTGAGGGGCTGAGGGCTGCTTTTAGGCTGGCCAAGACCCTGGAGATGGAAGCCCCCAGCCTCTCCTCTTTTGTGTGTGTGTGTGTGTGTTTTTTTTTTGTATATATTCTGGGATTTATTTACCTACTATAATTGAAAATTTGTAGCCTTGAGTGGAGCTCAGAGCCAGCCAGGGCGGGCGGGAGGCTTGGATTCCTCCGTCGCCAGGGGCAACCCGAGCCTCCTGCATGCTCCAGCTCCGAGGCCATGGCCAGCTTAAAGCAGGAATCTGGGATTTATTTATCTTCTATAATTGAAAATTTGTTGTCTTGAGTGGAGCCCTGATCCGACCATGGCAAGCAGGAAGCTTGGCTTCCTCCATTACTGGGGCAACCAAGCCTCCTGCTCGCTCCAGCTCCGTGGCTGCCAGCTGCCTTATTGGTTGGGTTAATTTGCATATAGACACTCTGATTGGTGGGTGGGCATGGCTTAGGTGTAGTGAAGGTATGGTCAACTTGCAAGTTTGTCCTTTACTAGTGTAGACTAGAGGCCTGGTGCACAAAAATTTATTCACTCTGGGAGTTCCCTCAGCCCAGCTTTTGCCCTCTTGCAGTCTAGGACTCCCTCAGGGGATGTCCACCTGCTGGCTTAGCATGTCCACCTCAGCTGGAAGTCAGACATCCTTCTGGCCACCCGAGGGCCCTCAGGAATGTACAATTGCCAGCAGGGAGAAGGCGTAAGCTGCAGTCAGACAACCTTAGGGCTGCTTAGAATGCTGGAGAGGCTCCCAACACCACCACTGTGCTGGCCCCCATCAGCCTGGCTTGTGACTGAGTACAGCTCCCCCTGTGGGAGTGCACTGACAACCAGGGGGACAGCTCCTGCATTGAACATCTTCTCCCTAGTGGTCAGTGTGTGTAATAGTGATCAGTCATTTCCAGTTGTTCTGCAAATAGAGTTAATTTGCCTATTATCCTTTTATTATATGTGACAGAGGCCTGGTGCACCAGTAGGGGCTGGCTAGTTTGCCCTGAAGGGTGTCCCGGATCAGGGTGAGGATCCTGCTGGTATGCCTGGCCAGCCGGGATGAGGGGCTGAGGGCTGTTTTTAGCCCCCTGGTAACTCAAACTCCCAGACTCTCCTTTTTTTAGTTTTTGGGGGATTTATTTTTTTTGGGGGGAGTGGTTTATAATTGAAATTTTGTAGCCTTTATCTGAGCCCAGGGCCAGTCAGGGCAGCTGGGAAGCTTTGCTTTCCACATTGCTGGGGGAAACCCAAGCATCCTATTTTCTCCAGCTCTGTGGCCACTGCCATCTTAGTTGGGTTCATTTGTATACTTCCTCCTGATTGGCTGGTGGGCATGGCTTGTGGGTGTAACAGAGTGATGGCATGATGGTTGATTTGCATATTTAAGTTTTATTAGTGTAGACTAGAGGCCTGGTGCACAAAAATTTTTGCACTCTGAGGGGGTCGCTCAGCCTGGCCTGTGCTGTCTCGTGGACTGGAACACCTCGAGGAATGTCCACCTTCTGGCTTAGGCTCACTCCCCAGGGGACAGGGCCTCAGATATCAGTCAGACATCCTTCTGGAATCCCGGGATGTCCACTTGTCAGTGTGGAGTAGGCCTAAGCTGCAGTTGGACATCCTTAGCTCTGCTGAGGAGGCAGGAGAGGTTCCAACCACCACCGCTGTGCTGGCAGCCATCAGCCAGGCTTGTGGCTGAGCAGCACTCCCCCTGTGGGAGCACAGTGACAACTGCGGGCAGCTCCTGCATTGAGCATCTGCCCTCTGGTGGTCGGTATGTGTCATAGTGACCAGTCATTCCCAGTTGTTCTGCTGTTAGGGTCAATTTGCATATCACCCTTTTAGTATATAGGATAGAGTCCTGGTGCATGGGTGGGTGCTGTCTGGTATGCCCTGAAGGTTGTCCCGGATCAAGATTGGGGTCCCGCTGGCATGCCTGGCCAGCCTGGGTGAGGGGCTGAAAGCCATTTTCAGGCTGGCCATGCCCCCCACCTTCCCAAGCTCCCAGACTCTCCTTGAGTGGAAACCAGCTCTGGCCGGAAGCAGATATTGGGGATTTATTTATCTTCTATAAGTGAAACTTTGTATCCTTGAGCAGAGCCCACGGCCAGCCAGGGCAGACGGGAAGCTTGGCTTCCTCCATCGCCTGGGGAAACCCAAGCCTCCTGCTTGCTCCAGCTCTGTGGCTGCTGTCATCTTTGTGACTGAGTGATGGTTAATTTGCATATTGTGTTTTTATTAGATAAAATAAATGATATATTGATATACCCAAGTGCACAACAAGAGCACAAGGCTTTTCCTCTGTCCAAAATGTTTTTGAAACTACACCATGAAATGTTCTTAGATAAGTGAGGAAGTTGATTTTGAAATTGAATGTGCATTACTTGGCATATTATGTACTTCCGGGAGCAATGGAAAGTGTTTTAACCGAGATGATAATAATTCAATACTTGCATAATGAAGGAATTATTAGTTCATAAGTGAAAGTGCATGGAGAGTGGGGGTAGCAGGACGATTAAGAAGCTTTTAGTAATGTCGACAAGAGATTGTGAGAAAGACAGTGCAAAGTAGAGAAGGAGAAAAGTTGACAAATGCTTGTCAAGATATAGGAAGTCACTGATAAATATTTTTGTGGACATCATGGAAATTGCTTGCACTTTGTTCAGGAGTTGTCAGATTTTTCCCACCGATGGTAATTTAAGAAATTGAGGAAGATATACAGGGAGGACAAGATGTCAAAAGATAATACATTCCAGAAAAACATGCTATAGCACATTTAACCATGAGCTCATTGGAGTCTTAGAGGAAATGTAAACATTTTCATTCAAAGACGAAATAAAGTGGTGCTTTGAATAGTTGCTTTTTCCTTAAAACATTGATCTCCATTATGATATCCTCACATAAGTATTTGTCATTTACAGGACTGCTGCCATGTGTGAGAGAGAATTATGCAGGCGTTCCTTGCAAAGAGAAAACCCCTTCCAGGAGAAATTACCATTTGTCTCCAAGAGATGATGATGGCACTACTAGTTATAGGTAACTGGCAACAAAACATAAGGACACCTAATGTATGCTAGGTACTGTTGTTGGTGAGGTGAAATTCATCTATCATAACACTAAATATTTACCATTGACCAACTAAGTAGCATGTAGTATATTCAGAGTCCTAATTTCCATTATTTTCAACAGCAGCCAGACCTTGTCATCTTTCTGTTCCTTGTGCACAGGATTCCAATTGTTCTAAATCCCCAACATTTCCTGATGTTTTCCTCTTCAAACATTGGAACCTACTTAGGAACAAAGTATCTCATTTTAATTGATTGGCACTTCCCTAATGACCCATCCTTTCATGAGCTCGTTAGCTGCTTGTGTATCTTCTTTGGAGAAATGTCTCTTGAAGCCTTCTGCCCATTGGCATTTTCCTATATGGGTAGTCAGAGTGTGTCCTTATTCTGTATCTTAGAAGGTGATTTTGAAATACTTTGCTTTATTTCCTTCAGTTATTCCAGCAGAGATGATCCAGGTTCCCAAGTCAGGTAGCATTATGGCCCACACAGCGAACATGGCCTGTTGAGTGTTTCCTTCCACGACTCGCGTGGAGTAGGGTTCGGTATCTGAAAGAGGAGCCGCACAACAAATGAGAGAAAAAGACACGAGATAATTTTGCAATATTGGGGGACCAGGCGGTAAGTCCCGAAGGACTTCCTCCCTGTGCTCATGCCTCACCAAGCTTTTATTGATCTGGGATGCACCCATAGCATAGCCCTAGGCAGGTGACCCCCTGCAACAGGCAGACTAGCCCATCAGCAAGGATTTACATAATAATAAATGGGGGCGTAGTTTCAGCTACCACTGTCTGGACAAACAGAGGTGGCGCCTAGCTACAACCTTTGGGAGGGCTTCAAAGGCACCCAGCCTTCGGGGGGTTCTCTGTCTATGCTTATCAGGTAGTGAAGGCAATAAACAGTTTCCCACAATGGCCTTTCAGGTTCTGGAGGTGAGCACTCCTGTAGGAGACACAGGTGTTTAAAAGCCTTCTCTCTTTTTATCCAGTAGCACACTGCAGTTGTTAACTTGGACAAAATTAATACCGTGTTTTTTTAGCGTAGTGATCATGATGGCTGTGGCAGCAGTCCTGGTAGATATTATTCTGAATATCGAACTGGAGGCTCTTACAGAGGTTCATATGAAAGCTATGGTAAGGGTCCAGACAGACTGTGTGTCAGTGACAGGATTGGATTTAACAGGCCACCTTGTGATTTACTCTAATTTTACTTCCATTTACCACAGGGAGGACTATATGCAGTATGGGTTTTGTATTATCTGGGAGTTCTTGTTTTCTTTTGTTAGCAGCTCATTTGGAACAGTGCAATTCTTTCAGGGGTGAAGGATCACACTCATTTATTGTCTTTATTGAAGAAATAAAGTACAACTTTTTCTTTTTCTTTTTTTTTCTCACCTGAGGATATATATCATTGACCTCGGGAGTGTGGTATGGAGGGAGTGGGGCTGAGAGAGCTCTACATCAATGTGAGAGAGATACTTTGTTTGGTTTCTTCATGTACCATCCCCTTCCACGGACAGGAATGGACCCTGAAAACGAGGGTCATGCCCTTGACCATGAATCAAACCCGGTATCCTGCAGTGCAAAGCCTGGTGCTCGACACATTTAGGCACACCAGCCAGGGGGTTATTTTCACTTTTTTTTCTTTTTCAGAAGAAGAATTTGACAGTGTGAAGCATAGAAATAATACAAAGGTCAGGATTTCAGCCTGTTTACAGAAAATGTGCCTTCATTTATATTCATAATCAATTAGTTCAGTTAAAACATTATTCTTCAGCTGTATTTTTGATAAATGTAAACTTCCTTGCCTGCCTCAGAATTACTGACATATTTTTTGCACAGGTGTATAAAAGCATAGGTTTTCCAACTATTTAAGGCTTTACTAGGGTCATGTCATACTGACTTAAAATTATTGGTTAAGATGTTAAAGTGTTGTTATTTGGTCACTGACTTTACAGGAAGCTCAGGTGGAGCTCCACCAACATGAGGGCCCCTCTGACTTATGGTGGAAGGAGTCGCTGGGATGATTTTTACAGCCACAGACGAGATGGATATGATGGAGGGGGAATAACAATTACTGCAACAGCCAATGGGACACTCCTGAAAGAGGTCCTGAGCATGGTGCAGGCAGCGATCATAGGATTCACCATATACACAGGAGAGAGTGAATCATACAGTGCAGTAGCTAAATTATTGGGCTCCTTTGGAGGAGTAATAGGGGAAGCCCCTGTGACAAAGGAAGTAGACACTGAAATAAAAAAATAATGCTAAGGTATGGTCGACATTTAAATTTGCAAAAACATTGTCTTCTGTTATTCAAGAATGACTAAAAGCCAAAGGTGGAATTGGGGAAGAAGCAAGAATTATCGACCCTTTATGAAATTTCTGGATAGAATGCAAAATTTGAATTATTCAAGGTTTTTTCATAAGTGTTAATTTAATTAAAATATACTTAAATGTTTAATTTGAAAACTTGTAGTGTTAAAATTTTCAGAATAAAGTTTCCCCAAAAATTGAATTTGTCTGATTTTACTACAAACAAACAAAGCAATGTGTTTGGATGGTAAGTTATATTCCTGGCCCGAAATTTCCCAGGGTGTCTATGACCATAAGTACATAAAGCCTTTGAAGTGAACTGCATACAAAATGAAGCACTGTGTTACCTCTTCAGGGCATGTGGTCCTATTTTCCAGTTAGGGAGGGTAAACAAATGAGGTATTCTCCTTGGAAAACATAAATGGATAAAAGGATTGAAGAACCTCTGACAAGGCTGCAAAACAAGGATTCCTCCAGCTCTGTGGCCCAACTTTGCACCCTAAGATACTGATAAGGAGCAGGCCTCTCCCACTGGCCCCAGGAGGAAGAGGAGACCTTAGGGAAATAGGAGATGGTGGTGAGCAGCAATAGAGCAATGTGGTGTGGCAGCACAGCAGCCTAGGCCTCAGCATGAGGAAGATTCGCAGTCACCTGTGGAAAGGAGTATAGGAAGAACATGTCATGCCAGCACCTGTTGAAGGGCAGGTGGTAAGGCCTGAAGGTGCTGTGGGCGGCCTAGAGGGAGAGTTCAGAGGAGTGGCTCAAGGAATCTGCTTTGACTCTGAGTGACAGTGGACATGCACACTCCCTCCTCCTGCCTAAGCCCCATGCCTGAGCTGTAATTGCACTGCCCTTGTTGTGCTGGTAGTTCCTGTCTCAGGGACACACCCTGAGCCCCTGGTGTCACAGGCTGTATCCCTCCAAGCATCCATGTGTCCCTGTGAGAGAAAAGTAATGGCCCAAGAATGGCCCAAGGGGAGACCCAGGTGGCCCCTCCTCACCCGTCCTGTCCGTTCACTGGGGGCCATCGTCCTCTCATAGTTCTTCAGGGGATTGAGCTACAGGTCCTTGCTGATGATCTGGTAGGGCAAACAGAACTGGGTTAGGAGAGCACAGGGACCCGAATAGAATCCCAAGCAGCTTCAGACACAGGAAGTTGTATGCTGGCAGGGCCAGTGACATCCCACCTAAGCAATCCTGCCAGATGCTGCCACACTGTGGTCAGAGAAACAGTAGAAGAAGCTGGGGCTCCTATCCTGGTGCCTGAGGATGGAGGCTTCTCATTCACAATGCTGGGACCACTGAATGGGAGTTGCACCGGACACCCTGTATGCTGCAAGAGGGGGGCCTGTGAAGCTGGGCACAGTGCCTTCCAAACGTGCCCAACACCAGCTGCTATTTGCATTGGTCTTGGAAATGCCCCGGAGAGACCCAGCATGAAGCATTGAAGATTGCTGCTATTGCTGGATCTTGGGTTGTTTTTAACATTTTTTTCTGATGCCAGCTGCTGCTTGTTTGATAGGTTTTGGAGAGTCTGAAGCCTGAGCCAGGCCAGGCCATGCATATGGACAAGCTGCTACATACAGCTTGGCTGGAGCTGTCAATTGGATGGGGTGGGGACTCAGGAAACCACTAAGGTGGAGGAAAAAGTGTGGGCCATATATGTTGATTATTAAAAGTTACTCAAATGCCCTCTAGAAATAAGCAAAGTTTTACATGTCTCCCATCTGATGAGAGATTACATGCATTGCCCTCTCTTCATTTTTGCATTGTCAGCTTTAATTATTTTAAAGTGTGCACAGGTGGTCTACAAGTGTGCACTAGCTTGGAAATAAAGTATTGAATCATTCCTTCAGAGTGATTGGTTATTGTACTTATAGTCTGTATTATTTTTATTATTTCTCCGGTTAAAATGCTAGAAGTAAAAATTCTCGGTTTGAATTGCATGTCTTTGCTTACAGTTTAAAATGATTTCATCTCTTCTATTATGAAATAGAATCCTTACATAATCTATAATATGTTTACATCACTCAGCTATTTTTACTTAAATGGGTCCATGAATATAACATTTTAAAATGTAGCATTTTCATTATCATAAGTGCTTAAATTCCCTGATGTCCCAAAGTCAAGTTGGCTGTGTAAACCTAACTGATGGGATAGTAACTGATCCACATAAACAACTTTAGTAAGAAAATTTGGTATTACTTTTGTAAACAAATCCCAAAAAGATTTCTGCCACAGAGGGGCCCTGATACAAAGTGACAGCCATAAGAGCCATTCACATATTCTGGGTCTAAAATATTTCCTCGAGATCTACGCACCTCTGCCACATTACCAACATTCAAGATTTAGCTAATACCCCTTGGTTCCCTTGATTTTTTATGAATAAAAGCTTTTTCTAGTGCCCCCAGTGATTCCGCCTAAATTACCACCCTTATTTTCATTCTCAACATTCTTGTGCATAATATTACTTACTTTCTGTTCCTTGAATATCTGTTATCTTTACCACAAAACTCACTGCTCAATAAAATAGGGAGTTTGTTATATTCAGAACCATTAGCACTCAGAAGGCACATGTGTAAATATCCTTTGAAAGAAGTAATTGAGGAATAATGTCTACACAAACTACACTTTGTTGTGCTTAGAAAGTACCAAAGGAGAACGAAGATGGCGGCGATATAGGCAGTCGCGTCCCAGGTTGTGTCCTGGATCAAATGGAGTGAGCAGCTGAAACTAGTAACACCCACCCCGAATTTATGAAATTGCTCAGCTGGTGAGGTGGTTTGCAGCCGGGAAGGGCAGAACTCCCCTGGAAAGGTAAAAAAAAAAAAAAAATAGGGATTTGGGCAGGAAAGTTTGCCAGACCTCTGAGCCCAGAGGGTCGGAGGGAGACAGCATGGCAGACAGCCGCGTCCCCTGAGAGGGGCACAGCCCCTGACTGGGGAAAGGAGATCTGCGGGATTCCTGGTGCTGCCAGGGGATTTGAGAACTGGGTCCTGTGACCACAGAGGACTGAGACTAAAGGGGGCAGCCTGAAGAGCTGACCTGACCATGCAGTGCCAGTAAGAGAGGAGCTTACAGAACCTAAGCCTTCCCCGTTTCCGCGGCCAGCGTTTGTTTGATTGTTCTCACCAAATCCTGTTCATGGGACATTTCGGATACAGACACTCACCTGTGCTGAAGAGAGGGAGAGGGTTCAGAGGAGTGGAATCTGGGGAGAGACTGAGGAGAGAAGGGGGGCCAGGAGAGGTGGCAGTGAATTGAGTATTGAGTGCTGAGACACCCCTTAGCCCAGGACTGGGGCAGCCATTCTCTCTGGACAGTGAGACTCCTCCCCTTAGCCCCCAGGCAAGGAGCACAGCCACACCCAGATTCCACCCTGAACAAGATAAAGGATTAAAATAATCTGATCAATCCCTGGTAGTTAACAGGGTCTGGCCTATAGAAGGATTTTCAATGCCTTATAGCCTCAGAGGCCAACCACAGAACACTGCCACCCAGAGGCTGAGCCACAAACTGACTCTTTGCTAAACACAAAATAAGGCAGTCTGAGAAACAAATAAGGCCTCCTTTGAAATAAGGACTGTGGTTTACAACACAGAGGAACAGTGTATCACAGGGAAACTCAACACTCTCCTGAAAACCTGGCAGGACTAAAGGCGAGCCAGACTGAAGAATAGAAGAACCGAAGGACCTTCACTACTGCAATTTTTTTTTTCTTTTTTCACCTTTTAACTAAGAAACCAATTTTTTTTTTCTTTTTTCTTTTTTTTTCCCTCCTTTTTTTTCTTCTTTTTTTCTTTTTTTTTTCCTGATTTTACCCTTTTAATTACTACCTTCTTATTTTTAACCAGCATTATTACTGCTACCATTTTACCACCTTTTAAAGTGCCATTTTATTTTCCCTTTATTTTATTTTGGGATTAGTGTTCTCCATTCTATTTTCATCGTTATATTATTGATTGTTTCTAGTTTGCATCCATCTACAGGGAGCTGTTGCTGGAATTTGCTGGGATTCGTGGAGGTTCTATAGGAGTATTCTCCTCATATAAAAAGTCTCTTCCCCCCTTCCACTTCATTCTCTTTTTTAGCTCTTTTTTTCTTTTCTTTTCTCGCTTTTATTTTTCCGCCTTCTTTTTCCCAATTTCATTTTTGCACTCTCTTTTTTGATCCCTACTTTTCTTTTCTTTTTTCTCTTTTATCTTTAGTTCTTCCTTCTTCCTTATCCCCTAATTCTCTTTATTTGGGTGGTCACCTTTATTTGGGGTTATTAAAATTGTGAATATATTTGTGTTAAGTGCTGGGTACGTGGTGCCTTGTTGTGTTGTATTTTGTGCCCTTAAATCAACAGAGCAGATCCGAGCAATAGCAGCCTACTGAGCACCACACCCTCTGCTAAGGAACAGCAGCTGTACGTGAAACCGCCCCCCACCAGCCAGAAGAGCCACCACAGCTGTGAACAGCACCCACCAGAGGAGCTGCTGCCAACTGAAGAGCAGCTGCTACCGCAACCGCCCCAAGAGCAACCACAGACCAAGCAGTCACTGCCACCTAGGGAGCAGCCACTGAACGACTCAACATCTAGATATGTCAGTGAGATCAAACATGGGTAGACAAAGAAACCCCCAAAGGAAAGAGAAGGAGGACTCTCCAGAAAAACAGCTAAGTAATACGAAGACATGCAACATGACAGAAAAAGAATTCAGAATAAGGGTCCTAGAGTGCATAAACCGGATGGAGGGAAAAGTCGACAACCTCTGCAA
Source organism: Myotis daubentonii (assembly GCF_963259705.1). Lineage (NCBI taxonomy): Eukaryota > Metazoa > Chordata > Mammalia > Chiroptera > Vespertilionidae > Myotis > Myotis daubentonii. The sequence continues at coordinate 6,817,398 of NC_081862.1, read as the reverse complement.
GAAGCAAGAAGAAACAGATGAAGAAATCAACAACTTAAGTAAGACCCAAAAAAAAATGAAGAGTGATATAGCTGCAATAAAAAACACTATTGAAAGTATCAAGAGTAGGCTAGGAAAAGCGGAGGAGCGAATTAGTGAATTTGTAGACAAGGAAGCAAAACACACCCAAAATGTACTGCAATTGGAGAAAAAAAATTAAAAGACAGGAGGAGAGCCTAAGGGAGCTTTGGGAAAACATGAAATGAAACAACATACAAATAATAGGGGTACCAGAACAACAGAAAGATGAACAAGGATTAGAAAACATATTTGAAGAAATAATATCAGAAAACTTCCCTGAGGTGGGGAAGAAAAAAGTCACACAAGCCCAGAGAGTCCCATACAAGGTGAACCCAAAAAGACCCACACCAAAACACATCATAATTACCATGGCAAATGTTCAGGACAAAGAGAAAATCTTACAGGCCGCAAGAGAGAGACGGAAAGTCTCATACAAGGGATCTCCCAATAGATTATCAAATGATTTCTCAACAGAAACACATCAGGCCAGAAAAGAATGGACAGAAATTTACAAGGTGATGCAAAGCAAAGGACTGAATTCAAGAATACTCTATCCAACAAGGCTATCATTCAAACTTGAAGGGGAAATAATAAGCTTCACAGACAAAAAAAGACTAAGGGAGTTTATCACCACCAAGCCAGCAATGCAAGGAATGCTAAAGGGACTGGTATAAAAAGAAGAAATAAAAAGCTCAGAAAGAAAACAGCCACACACACACGCAAAAAGAAATGGCTACAAACAAGTACCTTTCAATAATAACTTTAAACGTAAATGGAATAAATGCTCCAACCAAAAGACATCGAGTGGCTGAATGGATAAAAAAACATGACCCATATATCTGCTGTCTACAAGAGACCCACCTCATTAGAAGGGACTCACACAGACTGAAAGTGAAAGGATGGAAAAATATCTTTCAGGCAAATGGAAAGGAAAAGAAAGCTGGGGTAGCAATACTTATATCGGACAAAATAGACCTCAAATTTAAGGCCTTAAAAAGAGATAAGGAAGGCCACTTCATAATACGAAAGGGATCAATACAACAAGAAGATATTACCCTAGTAAACATATATGCACCCAATGTAGGAGCACCCAAAATCATAAAAAAACTCCTGGAAGATATCAAAGGAGAGATCCACACGAATACAATCATAGTAGGGGACATTAATACACCATTGACAGCACTGGATAAGTCCTATAGACAAACAATCAGCAAAGATACAGCAATCCTAAATGACACACTAGATCAGATGGACTTAATAGACATCTTCAGAACACTTCACCCCAAAGCAGGGAATATACGTTCTTCTCAGGTGCTCATGGGACATCTTCAAAAATAGACCATATATTGGGTCACAAGCGAAGTCTCCCCAAATTCAAGAAGATTGAAATCATAAAAAGCATCTTCGCAGACCAGGATGGCATAATACTAGAAATAAACTACAATAAAAACAACCCAAAATACTCAAACACCTGGAAGCTGAATAGCATGCTATAAAATATTGACTGGGTTACCAATGAGATCAAAGAAGAAATTAAAAACATCCTGGAAACTAATGACAATGAAAACACAACAATCCAAAACCTATGGGACACATGAAAGCAGTCCTGAGAGGGAAGTTTATAGCTCTACAGGCCTATCTCAAAAACCAAGAAAAAATGGTAGTAAATCATCTAACTCTACAACTCAAAGTTTTAGAAAGAGAGCAACAAGAAAACCCCAGAGTGAGCAGAAAGAAGGAGATAATAAAGATTAGATCAGAAATAAATGACATAGTGACCAAAAAAACAATACAGAAAATCAATGAAAAAAAGCTGCTTCTTTGAAAGGATAAACAAGATTGACAAACCTCTAGCCAGACTCAACAAGAAGCCAAGAGAGAGGACCCAAATAAACAAAATCAGAAATGATAATGGCGAAATAACAACAGACCCCACAGAAATACAAATGATTGTTAAAAAATACTATGGACAGCTCTACTCAAACAAGCTAGACAACCCGAGGAAATGGAAAAATTCCTAGAAAAATACAACATTCCAAAACTCAATCAGGAAGAATCTAAAACTCTCAATAGGCCAATAACTATGGAAGAAATTGAAGCAGTCATCAAAAAGCTTCCATCAAACAAAAGCCCTGGACGAGACGGCTTCACAGGGGAGTTTTACCAAACCTTCAAGGAAGAACTAAAACCTATCCTCCTCAGACTACTACATAAAATTCAAGAGGAAGGAACACTTCCAAGCTCATTCTATGAAGCCAGCATCACCCTAACACCAAAACCAGGTAAACACAACACAATGATAGAGGATTACAGGCCAATATCCCTCATGAACATAGATGCCAAAATCCACAACAAATTCTTAGCAAAACGGATCCAGCAGTACATCAGAAAGATCATACACCATGACCAAGTTGGATTTATCCCAGGGATGCAAGGATGGTATAATATCCGCAAATCAATAAACGTGATACATCACATAAATAAATTGAAAGAAAAAAACCACAAGGTCATATCAATTGATGCAGAGAAAGCATTTGACAAAATTCAACACCCAGTTTTGATAAAAACTCTCAGTTAGGTGGGAGTAGAAGGATCATACCTCAACATAATAAAAGCCATATATGACAGGCCCACAGCCAGCATCATACTCGACGGACAAAAGCTAACACCATTTCCCCTAAGAACTGGAACAAGACAGGGATGCCCCCTCTCACCACTCCTGTTCAACATAGTACTGGAAGTGTTGGACATTGCAATTAGGCAAGAAGAAGAAATAAAAGGCATCCAAATTGGAAAAGAGGAAGTAAAACTGTCCTTATTTGCAGACGACATGATATTATACATACAAAACTCTAGAGACTCCATCAAAAAGCTACTAGACTTAATACATGAATTTGGCAATGTAGCAGGATACAAAATTAACCCCCAAAATCTGAGGCATTTCTATACACCAATAGTGAACTTTCAGAAAGAGAGATTATAAAAACAATCCCGTTTACCATCGCACCAAAAAAATTAAGTTACCTAGGAATAAATTTAACTGAAGAGATAAAAGACCTCTACTCAGAAAACTACAGGACGTTGAAAACAGATATAGAGGAAGACATAAACAGATGGAAGAACATACCGTGTTCATGGATTGGTAGAATCAACATCATTAAAATGTCCATACTACCCAAAGCAATCTACAAATTCAACGCACTTCCCATTAAAATACCAACAGCATACTTCAGAGATCTAGAACGAACTCTCCAAAAATTCATCTGGAATAAAAGAAGACCCCGAATAGTTGCAGCTATCCCGAAAAAGAATAAAGTAGGTGGGATTTCAGTACCAGATATCAAGATGTACTACAAAGCCACTGTTCTCAAAACTGCCTGGTACTTGCAGAAGAATAGGCATATAGATCAATGGAATAGAATAGAAAGCCCAGAAATCGGCCCGAACCAATATGCTCAATTAATATTTGACAAAGGAGGCAAGAACATACAATGGAGCCAAGATAGTCTCTTCAATAAATGGTGTTGGGAAAATTGGACAGATATATGCAAGAAAATGAAACTAGACCACCAACTTACACCATACACAAAAATAAACTCAAAATGGATAAAGGACTTAAATATACGACAGGAAACCACAAAAATTCTGGAAGAATCCAAAGGGAACAAAATCTCAGACATATGCCGAAGCAATTTCTTCACTGATACAACTCCTAGGGCAATTGAAACGAAAGAGAAAATGAATAAATGGGACTACATCAAAATAAAAAGCTTCTGCTCAGCAAAAGAAACCATCAACAAAACAATGAGAAAACCCACTTTGTGGGAAAACATATTTGCCAATGACATATCTGATAAGGGCCTAATCTCCAAAATTTATAGGGAACTCATACAACTTAACAAAAGGAAAATAAACAATCCAATCAAAAAATGGGCAAAGGACCTAAATAGACACCATTCAAAAGAGGACATTCAGAAAGCCAAGAGACATATGAAAACATGCTCAAAGTTACTAATCATCTGAGAGATGCAAATAAAAACAATAATGAGGTACCATCTCACACCTGTCAGACTGGCTATCATCAACAAATCAACAAACGACAAGTGCGGGAGAGGATGTGGAGAAAAAGGAACACTTGTACACTGCTGGTGGGAATGCAGATTGGTGCAGCCACTATGGAAGACAGTATGGAGTTTCCTCAAAAAACTGAAAATGGAACTCCCATTTGACCCTGTGATTCCACTTCTAGGAATATATCCCAAGAAACCAGAAACACCAATCAGAAAGGATATATGCACCCATATGTTCATAGCAGCACAATTCACCATAGCTAAGATCTGGAAACAGCATAAGTGCCCATCAGTAGATGAATGGATTAGAAACCTTGGTACATCTACACGATGGAATACTATGCTGCTGTAAAAAGGAAGGAACTCTTACCATTTGCAATGGCATGGATGGAACTGGAGAGCATTATGCTAAGTGAAATAAGCCAGTCAATAAAGGAAAAATACCACATGATCTCACTCATTCATGGATAATAGAGATGATTATAAACTTTTGAACAATAATAGATACAGATGCAGAGCTGCCTCAAACAGATTGTCAAACTGCAGCGGGATGGCCGGGGAGGATGGGGGTGCAGGAGGAAGGGGGGTAAGAGATCAACCAAAGGCCTTGTATGCATGCATATAAGCATAACCAATGGATATAAGACACCGGCGGATAGGGGAGACTAGGGGACTGTCTAGGGCAGGGGAAAAAATGGACACATATGTAATACCCTTTGTAATACTTTAAGCAATAAAAAAATAAATAAAAAAAGAAAGTACCAAAAAGGGAATGACCATCAATTATTCTTCATATGTCAAATAAATGGATCTTTGAACACAACAAAAATTATGAGGCAAATCTAATTATTAGCTACTACAAAACCCTTAATATGAAGGTAGAGTATAAAGGGCAATATGTAAAGAGCACCTTCAACATACCAGAAACCAAAAGGACATTGAGCAAATTAAAAGGACAATGAGCAATCACCTCACTCCTGTCAGAACGGGCAACATCGACAAATGACAAGTGCTGGCAAGGTTGTGGAGGAAAGAGAACACTAGCACACTGATGATGTGAAAGCAGACTGGTGCAGCCATAATGAAAAACAAAATGGCATGTCCATAAAAAAATTGAAAACGGAACTCCCATATGACCCTGCCATCTCACTTCTAGGAATATATTTTAGGAAACCCAAAACACACATCAGAAAGAATATATGTTCCCCTATATTCATAGCAGCGCAATTTACAATTGCTAAGATTTGGAAAGCAACGAAGTGCCTATCAACAGGTGAGTGGATAAGACAAACAAACTGCTGTACATTTACACAATGGAATAATACTCAGCAGAAAAAAAGGAAGAACTCTTTCATTTGCTAAGCATTGGTGGACCTATAGAGCATTATGCTAAGGGAATAAGCCAGTCAGAACTAGACAAGTATCATGTGACCTCACTCTTATTTGGAATCTCATGAACAAAATACATTGATTTAAAAAACATGGAGGCGGAGACATGGAAGCATGGACAGGCTGTGGAAACTCACAGGGAAGGCGGGGGAGGGTGAGTGGGTGATGGCTGCGAGATAACCAACCAAGGACCCTGTGTGAATGTATGCACAACCCACAGAAGCAGACAATGGGGGCGGTCAGGGCCTGGGGAAGGGAGCTGGAGTGGCCTGGAAGGGTCGCTGGGGGGACGGAAACAGACATATATAATACTTTCAACAATAAAGATTTTTTAAAATAACTGCCATGAAAAAAATGGAAAGAGAAAGGACATGTTATACGTTTTCAGGGGACAGGGGCTGTGTACACTTCAGGAGGACAGGGGCCTGATGTTAGCTCCTGATTCATAGGTTCTCAATACCTTTGACTTGGGTAGTCACTGACATTGCAATTTTCTCAGACACCTACCCTTGTCAGCACAGAAGACAGGTGACATTTTCAAGTTGCCATCACTGCTAAACCAGAATCCATGGAAGTGGACACAGAAGTTCGCAACCCTGATCATCATGGTTCACTGGCTTGTGGATAACTGACATGAGCTAACCTCTAGGCCAAGCTCCATGGGATTTTCAATACCCAGAGACCTGTGGGGAGTCAATGGTTCCATGCTCTGTCAGAGGTTTTCTCTGGGCATCACAAGTGGCTTCCATCCCCTCTAAGTCCCAAGGTGTTCCTACCAAGGTGGGAAAAACTTTAAGGAGAGGGTGCTGTCGACAACTCTCAAAATGGACTGGGGTCTGTGCGAAGGTGTATCCTTGCTTTCAAAGAAGAAAGGCTTTACCATGGGCCACACATCTTTGCCCAACATAAGCCTTTCTGGAGGACTTTAATGGATCATGAATTGGATCAGAGGGGCCCGGGCCCTGGTCATGAGCTGGGGAGGGAGGACAGGAGGAGGAGCAGAGCATGGTGCTTGGTATTCACTACCTAAGGCCACAAGGGGTCAGCAAGGGCCTGTAGTTGGGAAAGGTACTTTTGTTGTTATCCTTTGCTGTTTAGAGTCTCATTAGCTGCATGCTGAGACATTCCTAAGTGGAACACAAAGAATGTTTACTGTTTATGTCAGTGTTTATTGTGTCAGGATAATTCCTTTTTTGGAAGTGCCAGTAAGCTTCTCCCAAGAGAGGGGGATCAAGAAGGGGTTGAGAGAGAATTACCAATCTCCAGCTCTGCCCATGGTCCCTGATAAGGGCAGGATTTGGATCGCCCTAACACCAGCCATCCTGTGATGTTCTTGTTACCTTTGTCCCACACAGCAATGGGGGGATGTCCTAGGATTCCTCTGCCTTCAGCACTGTAACTCTTGCAATAGGAAAGTAAGGACACCTCAAGGCGGGCTTGATTCCCTCGGCCTTATCATTGGGCTCCATCTGTCTTGAGTCAGAAACACACAGATGGGGCACAGGCAGGTTTACAGCTGTGAGTATGGGAAACACAGAGTTTATGCCTGTATTATTAGTTATTAGTCAATGTGTTATTTTTCACATGAACAACTGTTAAGCTACTTTTGCTCCACCCTGGATATATAAAATAGGCTCTCACATGGTTATTGATTACTGAGGCAGGAAAGTCCCAGAAGCTGCCCACTAAGCTACAGAGACAGTTAAGCTGGTGTTGCCACTCAATTTCACTACAAAGGCCTGAGAACCAGGGGAGATGATTATGTAAATTTCAGTCTGAGGGCAGGAGAAGGTGAGATGAGATGTCCCCATATAATCTATGAGGCATAGGTGGGGTCAGATCCTTCTTACCCGGCCTTTTGTTCTGCTCAGATCCTCAGTGGGTTGTTTGAGCTCAATCTCATGGGAGGGCAATGTGTCTGCTAAACTGAGTCAGCCACTGACATGTCAGTCACAGCCAGGAACACCCTCACAGATACACCCAGAAATAATGTATAATCCCAGAACCCCGTAGCCCACTCAAGATAACCATTAAATTAATCTGCACCATGAACACCTATCCTAATTGCCCTGAGAATGAGGACCTTGCTAAGATATATGCTTTCAGTGCTAAAACCGGGAAAAACTGGAAAAATGGCAAGAGTCGGTCACAGTGCAGTTTTTTCAGTGCTTCTGCCAGGCTGATTGAGATGTCCAAACAGTTCTTGGCATTGTATATACAAAGCAGAAATACATATGTTCCAGGTAGAAACTCGTCGACGTATAGCAGGCCACTTGAGTGTCCTTGCAAAGAGGGCACACACACACCCGCTATCTCTTCCCTTGTGGGGAAAAAGGAGCCATTTTGGAAAGAGGCCAGGTGATAGGGAGACAGGCATTGTGAGAACTGCCTCCCCATTAGGAGTCCATTGCTCTAAGGGAGAGGACATTCTCCGTAAAACAGAGCTGCAACTCCAGACCTTTACTGCTTAGCCTCCTTGGATATGGTGTCACAATGAGGTATCCCAAAAGACTGAGAGCACCTACCTCTCCTCAGTCCCTCAGCAACAGTCACCGTTTCTCAGTTGCTCTTCTTTCAGCAATGGGCCCAGAGAGGGATCACCCACTGAGGACGGCCATCCTGCCAAGAGAGCCTGAGCACACAGAACTGAAGAGGACAACAGTAGAAGAAAATCCATCTCTGGTGCTCTGCTCTGCGGTAGAGATGAAAGCACTTAAAGTGGAGATGCTCCTGAGAACGGTAAAATGGCCCCATGCATTAACACCCTCTTCTCCTCATGACTGCAGTTGAAGAGTTGGAAAGAGTTGCATATTCTGGGACTCTGACACACAGGTAAAGAGGAAACTGTCACTGTCCCAAAAGAATAAGCTAGAGAGACGGTTTGCGTGCCATGGTGAGAGAGGCTCCTCCAATGTTTCTCCAGCCCATTGTCAATGAAGGATGTGGAAGCATCTTCAGAGCAGGAAGGGAGCCTGTGAGCACAGGGCCAGTTTAATTCCCACTGTCCCATGAGCTGGCTCCACTGTGTAAAGAGTGTCACTCCTTGTATGTGAGCAACAGTAATGATCAGCCTCGTCCTCCACCTGCAGCCCAGGCATGGTCAGCATGGCCGTGTTGCCAGACTTGGAACCAGAGAAGTGCTCAGGGATTCCTGAGGGCCAGTGTGACCCCATAAATCAGGAGGTTAGGGGCCATGTCAAAGACATAAACGGTACCAGGAGACATAAATGTAACACCCAGTGCCATCACTGCTTCCAGCAAGCAGATGGTGACCTACTTTCCAGGTGTGACAGACACTGAGGGTAGACAAGGACACAGGACCCTGAAAGGACCAAGAACACAATCTGGCGAGCCAACCTGAGAGAATGGGAATAGTTTGAGTGTTTCTTCTTACTCAGGAAACACTGAGACCTAGTGACTCGATCCAACCTTGGATGCTCCTGTCTTTCCCCCTGTGGGCATCAACATGGTTCTTGACTGAGGAATTGAGGACTTCCCTCATGTGATATTGGGAGGAAAGTGAGGACAGTGACTGAGGTTGTCTAGGAAAACATCCAATTGCTTGCTTACTCAAGAACCATGGACAAATCTGGACTCTTTCATTCTTTCTCAGACATTTCCTTGACAATCTCAGTTGTAATGAGTCCTCATGCCCCCCTTGTCCCAATCTGCACAGTGTCTGAGGCTCAGGGCCCATTATTGCCACTTATGAAAGTAGAAATATTGGGAAGTTGAAATGTTGGGACACAGCAGACACAGGGCATAACCCTCTGTGGCAGACACAGACTCAAGGGAATCTCCTGGTAAACACCAATGAGGACTTCATACAGGTCAGGGGTAAACCACAGCAAGTTTCCTATCCTGGTAAACAACAGAGGGGACTTCATACAGGCCAGGGGTAAACCACAGCAAACTTCCTCCCCATATGAGGACAGCAGTGCCCCCTGAGGGCCTAAGATGATTCAACCTGAGCTTCTGAGAAGGCAGCTGAGAGGGAGGTGGCAGACTCTGCTCTGTCTGCTTCTCTTACTCTTTCAAGTCCAATCCAGCTCATCACCTGGCCTCTCGATAACTCCTACATGCATCTGAGCCCAGTTACCTTTGTATCACACTTCCTTTCACATGGGCTGTCACCTGCCACAGGTGGTGGACCAGACCCTGCCCATCTGAGACCCCAAATACCCAGGGAACAATGTTCTTCTTATTCCAGCAAGGTCTCATCAGAGAGACCCTGATCACCCAACAGCTTGTCCTGGTTCTCCTGGTACTAGTCCCTCTTATGAAATAGTGACTACCTTCTCAAAAGGAAATGTTGGTCCACCTTTGAGAAGAAACACTAGAAGGGCCAATGTGGGCTCCCACAGTCCTATGCACATCAAAATAACATGCAACCTATGGGCTTTGCTGTTACAGTCAGGGTCCACAAACAATCTCAGATGCCAAGGTGGAGGGTCAGCAGAGTCATTACTCTCTGGTTCCTACTGGTGTCCAGCATAGGGACATTGCTCGCCCCCCCCCACACACACACACAAACACACAAACACAAACACACACACCCTACAGGCAGGCTCATCCCTCTGACCAGCTTTACAGATGTGAGGTTGGGACCCAAGATCTTCTCAGCATCTTCATTAGCAGGGACCCTTTCCCACTGTGCTGTGACACAACTAGAGAGGGTCCACATGGGTCACTGTTGCAGCTTGGATGATTAAAGCATGATTGTAAACAAAGCAGTACTTGGAAAAATGTCACCAACTGACTTAAATGGAGAAAATTATAGGAAGACTTAACTTCCAGGTAGGGTGATCATCCATGTCATTTCTAAGAGCTGACATCTGCAGGGTTGAAAGACAGAGAGGACTTACATCCTTTGGATCATGAGGTCACACACCAGGGCTTGTGGCACCTCGGCCCAGCTTCCTTCAACAGTCCTGAACTTCTTGGCCTGATAGTTATGTGTACTTGTACTGTTTCATGCACTTTAACCGGGATTATCACTGCAAAGGTGTTGCAGCATCACGGAAATCTTCGGGGACCCCTGAGGAATGAGGCCACCTCCCACAGATTCTGCAAGAACCAAGCAGCCATGGGCTGCTTCTTGAAGCATCCTTTAGGTACCTGAGCACAGAGGTGATTCTGAGAGGACACAGAACCTTTCACTCAAAACCCAGCCTCAAACCTTCCTTGGATCTGGGAAGGTTTGGGAGAATAAAAAGGAAGAAAATCAAATAGGAATGAGGGGAGAAAGGAAGAGAAGGAAATAAACTTTTTCCCTTTATTCTCATTCCCACTTCATTTGTGGAGAACTGAATCCAGGTGGTCTGAACAGGTATGAGAGGCTAAGGGATTTAAAGTGAGGATTTCCCAGAGGATTGTGGGAAATCTACCCAACAAGCACATAAAGGGCCTCCTGTGGCTGTTACAATGAAAGGTTTGAATGAGTGGTCGTCTGTATGCACAAATCACAAGCAAAGACAACAAGCCAGTAACAGAGAGTTTCCTTTGGGATTGTGTGTAAGAGAGGACACTATCTGAAGAAAACAAGCTGTGCTCTCAATGCTTTGTGAGAGGAGGGAGGGCAGAGAGACCATGAATTTTCCTCAGGGCCATGTTGCATGAGTCCCTGCTCAGAGTGGGGAAGCATCTTCAGAGCAAGGAGGGAGCTTGTGATCCCAGGACAGGTGTTGGTCTCACTTTACCACAAACTTGCACCACTGTGAATAGTGCCACGGCTCATGTGATGAACAACAGTACTAATCAGCCCCTTCCTCCAATGGCAGCCCAGGCCTGGGCAGTGTAGCTGTTTTTTCCACATTTTTAGCAAGAGAATAAATAAGGGATCACTGATGGCCATTTTTGGATTTTATAAACCAGCAGTTTTGGGCCATGCCTGGTCATTCTTTGTACCAGGAGACATGATCATAACCACTAAAACCATCACTGCATCTGGCACAGGTGGAGGAGACTGACTGTCCCAGAGCCCTGGACACAGAGTGAGGCTGAGTCAGGGCAGACTGGGCCCAGGACCCTGAATACAGCAAAAACACTCACTGGTGGGTGCAGTGCTGTGGAACTGGTGAGCCTGAAGAGGAGGCAAAGAATCAGGCCAAGCTGGAACCACGGTCCCTTCCATGGAGGCCTCACCTGGGCCCTGAGTGAGGATGGCGAGCAGGACCAGAGGCCAGGTCATGGTGGAGCTACACCAACAATGCTGCCTTCTGACACTCCAAGCCTGAGCCTGACTCCCCACACTTCTCTTAACCCCTCCCCTGCCTCAGAGGAGGGAGGGGCCTCCATGCAAATCTGCTTCCTTCACCTGCCTCAACACACATTCCAGTCCAAACTGACCTGGAGTCTACATACACCTGCAACCCTAGAAAGAAGAGCTTTACGAAGAATGAAGCTCTTGCCCTGGCTGGGTGGCTTAGTGGGTCACAGCATCATCCTGGTATGGCAAGGTTGCATGTTTGATGCCTGGCCAGTGCACATACAGGAATTCATAATTAGTGCTTATGTAATCAGAACAAAAATTCCATGTTTCTCTCTCTCCTCTCCTCTCTCCCTAAATTCAATCAGTAAATGCTTTTAAAACAGTCAAACTCTTTAATATACTCTAAGTAAGGTCAGACTGAGCCCAGGACAGCATAAAGAAATGTCGCCAGTCAGGGGATACCTACCTTTTCTCTTGGGGGAGTTCTGGTGTCTCCTGGATGAGCTATCCCAGGACGTCCCCTTTGTGTGGTGTGGGCAAAGGTAAAGACAGCTTGACTGAGGAAGGTTTGGGCACTCCATTTCCTGGGTGTTAATAGCAGAGCTTGGGACTGCATATTGCCCTCCACTCCTTCTTATTCCCCTTAGTGAGGATGGCTCCTCTGCATGGTTCCATCCTCTGTCTTTGCAGTGGTTTTATTCTGAAGCTAAGCCCTTGCATGTATTAGCTCTTTTAAGAGATGAACTATCGGGCACAACATTTTGGGGACGTCATGGGCTCGCAAGGAAGCAGCACTTCAAACTTCATCCCAGGACAGCATAAAGCCCAGCAAGTACCTTCCCCACATCCAGGCTCTTGTGACCCTAGGGTCCTAAGACTATACATCCCCCTGGGGGCCCAAGACTGTGCATTCCTCAGGGAAGGCAGCTGAGGGGAAAGGGGCGATTCCCAGTTTACTTCCTTCCCATCATCTGTCCCTACCAGCTCAGTACCAGGTTCCTTGACCCCTTCTAATTCCTGGTGAGCCCATTGACTTTTGTCCATCATCTTCCTCTAGACTGGCAGGTGTCATCTGCCACACCAGGTGGCCCAGAACTATTCTCAGGGCTGATTAGCATATTCTACCATGGACTGGGTACAAGAGTGCTGCTTGTGAGGCAGCTCTTGGCTCAAGGCTGAGGACACATTACCTAAAACCACCGAATAGCAAGGTTGGATGAGAAACATGGTGCCAGGTGAAGACAGACTGACTTCTAAAATTGTGAGGAGAAAAGATATTGCACAAAGAAGCAAAGGCTCTGTGGGATTGAGAAGACCCAGGGGCTTAGAATAGCAGAAGTCAAGGTGAGAGATTGGCTTGTTCCTTGTGGAGATTCCAAGGAGAGTCTGTTTCCTGGCTCCTCCAGTTGCTAGGTCGCCAGCATTCCATGGCTGTAGAAACATGACTCCAATCTCTGCTCTGTGGTCCCATCTCCTGCTCATCTTCTGTCCTCAACTCTGCCTGCACACATTGGTAATCCACTGTTTTAGTCAGGGTTCTTCAGAGCAGCAGGAGGTTATGAGGACTTGGCTGGTGTGATTACAAAGACTGAGAAACCCCAAGATCTGCAAGCTGGGGGGCCCAGCAAAGCTGTTGGTCTAATTTGGCCTGAGACTGAGGACCTGAGAACCAGAGGAGCTGATGTTTTAAGATCCAGTGTAAGGACAGAGGCCTGTGAGATGAGATGTGATGTACCAACCCTACAGTGATTCATGAATATAGGAGTGAGTTCCTCCTTTTGTTCTAGTCAGGTTCTCAGTGCACTGATGCTGTGCACATAGGGAGGGTGATATCCTTTTAGGGTCCACCACTTCAAATGCTAATCTTCTCTGGAAACTAGCTCAGAGACACACCCAAAAATCATGTTTATTTGGGCTCTGTGCTGCCCTGTGGGCTGTGAAACCAAGGCATACAATTAACAATCCCAGTCCTCATCTCAAAGCCTTCATACATCTGCAAGCTCCCTTTTGCCTTATTAGGTTACATTCCCAGATCCCCGGGATTAACACCAGGATATCTTTGTGGCCTCATTACTCAGGCTCTGGAACCAGCCTTCCAGTACTGCACAGTGACACACACACACACACACACACACACACACACACACACACACACACACACACTCACACACACACACACACAAAAGGCTCTGAGAGGCTATTCTCAGGATGTTTTGCACAGTAGCACATGGAGGTGTTCCAGACACAGGGGCTACCCCATACCGACTTTTAAACAGCCTTTAGGTTGACCTGGCTGTTCTTTTCTTGAAATACTTTTAATATTAATGGTAAGCGGAGAGTCTGTTCCCACTGCTTAGGACTGCACACAAAGCAAGGGAAGGACTTAGAAAGATCCATCAGTATAACCTTGCTCACAGTCTAGCTTCTGCAGCCCTCACTAGTGCTTGCCATTGAAATATGCCTTACCATAAACCAAAGAGGACATTTCCTGCTACAATCAAACACACTTTAGGACATCAGTTATGAATTCCCAAACTGGTTTCCATGTGGTTCTTTTTTAAGGAATTCCTTCCCTTCCATCACGGGCAGGAAGATGCTTTCCATGTGGAGCCTGGGTGACATCCATTGGCACCTCTCAACTTTCTGCCCTTCCCTTCCTTGATGTCTAAGGAGGCACTGGGCCCAGCCCCTACCTGGCATTACAGAAGTGAAGGACAGGTGATCAGGGTGTGACTCCACCTGAGAGAGGAGAGGCTCCCCCTGGTCCCTGTGAGGCTCTGCTCAAGGAGGGGCAAGGAGATTCCTCAAGTTTGGACTGATTGGTACACTCTGCGTTTGGGAAAATACTGAAGGGAGAAGAACCGGGTACACAAGGCTCCAGAAGCACAAGCCCAAGTTTGTTCAGAAGTTCCCCATATACTCCACATTCATGACACCTGTGGGTGGTTGAATTTCTTCATGCTTTCGTCTAGGCATGTTAGGTGAATGCAGTTAGGAGGAAGTTGCTCACCAGACAAAGCCCCATGCTATCTTTTGATAGATGGGGCAATGGAGCCAATTGGGAAATATTTCATCAAGATGGAAAGGACACTGTGCCAAGCTTGGTACAAGGGCAGCGGGTAGGGCCTTGGGGAAGTCAATTCTGTACAGAGCACAGGATTTGTTCCTCCAACTCTCCCCCAGCTCAGTCCTCATGAAATATTGACTGACTGTTGTGTCAAAGGAGACAGAGAGCCTAAACGAAGTTCTCATCTGTGGTGTCTCTTGTGGTACGCTTCTTTTTCAAGGGGCCACCAAACTGGAGTAGGTTCCTCGTGTCCATGATGAGAGGTGAGAGGAGTTCAGAGAGAACTCCAGCCATGTAGACATAAATGTCCCTGGACACAGGGAAGCAGGAATTAAATGAGCAGGGATCCTGGGAGCTCAGGTAGGTTTGCTCTCATTTTCCCCAATTGCTTGAGGCAGTGTGGTAAGTGCCACAGATGGGATATGAAACAATGACATCAGCCCCCTTCCAGGCTGGAGCCTAGAGATGGTCACAGAGGCTGGAGTGCTGAACCAGTAGCCAGAGGAATGGTCTGAGATCCCTGAAGGCTACAAACTGACAAGATCCATCAGGAGTTGAGAGGCAGTGCCCCTGCCTTATTGGTGCTAGGCCACCTCATTATAACCCACACTCGTCCCCACCCAGTGTCACTGGCTCCTCTAGAGCCTCTGCTTCAGAGACCTGAAAGCTGAGGGAGGTTGAGTCATGAAGAGAGAGTTCATGAACTTGAAAATGATGACAAAGGCACAGAGAGATTGGCACGTCCAGGACCATGGCTCCAGGTGAGCCTCAGTGAAATAACTGGTCACCCAAGAAACAAACTATGCCTGTGCAGTGATCAAGGGTGGTGAGGAGCACAGGAACCCAGCCGTTCTAGACGCTCTCAGAGAGCCTCCTGAGCCCAAAGCTGGACAGGGCAGCCTACCCCTGATGTTATTGGTCTCAGCAGGCTGTCCTGTGTTGGGGGTGCAGTTGGGAAGGTGTTCATGCCTATTCATTCAGAGGCCGTCTCTGAGCCTGGACTGTCTTCACTTTCCCCCATCACTTCAGACCCCTAAAGGTGCCACCCCAAAGAGTATCCTGCCTCCTCTGACCTGGCCAAGAAGGTGTGTCTGCTATATATGTTTAAAAATAAATCTGGGTGGGGCTTCCCATGGAGAAAGGGCCCTTGAGCAGAGTTACTCAAGGGGAAGAGCTGAGATCACAGTACCTCATAAGTGTGAGCCAAGGTTTGTTCCAAAGTTCCACAACTGTCTAAACCGGTGTTTTCAACATTCCTAATGCTGCGACCCTTTAATAAATTTCCTCATGTTGTGGTGACCCCCCAACCATAAGATTGTTTTCGTTGCTACTTCATAACTGTAAGTTTGCTACTGTTATGAATCATAATGTAAATATCTGATATGCAGGATGTATTTCCATTGTTCCTACCTAGAGGTTGACAACTGCTGCTAAACAAACATTCATGATAACTGCGCATAATTCACTTTCACATCTATGGGTGCAAATCAAATATTAGTTAGGAGCAGTTTAGGGCGCCCAGAGCCTCACCCCACCTCCACACCAACACCCCACTTGGAGGTTTGGCAGAGCCCAGAGACCTCTGCTCAGCACAAACCTTAGTGAGCCCTAGACTGAGGTTGGGGACACTGGGGCCCAAACAAAGGTTCCCTGCTGTGTCCTTAATTGAGGCTGCAGCTGCCACACAGGCAAACAGAGCTGCAGCATCTACCCTTGCAGTGTCTCTCCTTGACCAGTACTTGCAGCATCTCCCCTGGTACCAGTTTCACCAACAGCAGCCCCTCCCCACCCCTGGAAACAAGGTACCCAGCCTTATAGTACCTGCTGTGCTGCACATAGCAGATGGTCAGGGCCTCCCTGTCCAGTACGGTAGCCACCAACCTCATGTGATAATTAAGCCCTTGAAATATATCCAGTGCACTTGAGGAGCTGAGTTTTTATTTTAATCTAGCTATCAACGTAACATATACTTTGGTTATTGTTTAGAACACCTTGGGTGTGTGAATGGATCTATTTTATCAAATGTTAGAAATGCAAATACAGACCCAGCATTCCTGATTTAAAAAGATACAATTTAGCACTCAATCCTTAGTGAGATGGCCTGTGAGAGACATCAAACTAAGAAGACTTTGTGCAAAACATGAAGGTAAAATACCTCATTAATATTTTTGTGGCTGCTTGGTTCTTCTAGGCTGGGTGAATAGCCAAATTAACAGACAGAGATTAACAGATCATCAGGGGTTAGTACATGTGCAAGAAGGTTTCACATAGAATTAATGTAGCCATAAAATTACAAACACACTGAGGCAACATTGGGTATATGACATTTTTAAAGTTTTGAAAACAAGTTTTTAATTGATTTCAGAGAGGAACGAGTGGGAAAGAGGGGTAGCAACATCAACAATGAGAGAGAATCATTGATCCTCTGCCTCCCATGGGCACCAACCAGCGGATGCAGCCTGAATTCATTTTCCTACTATGGGCCCTGACAGGAAAATGAATCCTGACGCCTGGCTCATAGGTCCATGCTCAACCACTGAGCCAGGCGGACTGGACTGTATACTACTTATTTTGAACAAAGGAGAAAGTGGGGAGATTATTTTTTAGAAGTGAGAATGGGCGATTTGCAGGTAGTTGAGGAAGAACACAACACATCTGTCAGGAAAGTTAAGAAACCATGAGACGCGGGTTATCTAGCTGACTGACATCAGTCTGAACCCTGTTAGCCAATAGTTAAGAAATAAAGCAAACAAAGATTCTGCCACCCTAAAGCGGCCTTTGGGGATATTGATTTTCAGCTGTTTATTTAGAAGCCCAAGAGTCAGAGAGAACCTTTGTGCAACCCCAACCCGCTCCAGCCCAAAAGATTCAGAGAGAGAGAGAGAAAGAGACCTTCTTCAGATGGTTGTTGCCTTTGCCTGATTGGAGTGAAACATGTTAAACAAGAGGGCTTCAGCAGATGTCTATTAGCTAGATATCCCTCCTCCCCTGTGACACCATCAATCAGGAGTGTGGGAGAAGTTCCCAGACATTGTCGGTCCCAGGAGGCAGGGTTATAAATTCCAGTGGCTGCTGTGTCCAGTGCTGGAATTAGTGGCAGTTCAGCTCACCCAGCACACCTCCTGAGCCCACAGCTGGACAGGGCAGAGGCTGGGTCTAGGCTGGCTGGGCCCAGGGCCTGGAGAAGAGGTGGAAATGCAGAGGGGGATGACTCAGGTGAACCTGGAAGGGAGGGAGAGGCGTCAGTCCAGGTACCCACATGCACTGTCCTTGGGAAAAGTCACCTGTGTCCTGAGGAGAGAGAGGGCAGTAGAGCCCAGCCATGGGGGAGACCCCTCAGGGCTCTGCCCACTGACACTCTGACACTTGAAAGGACACTCACCACTGACTCTCTCATCCCCTCTCCAACCAGGTTCACAGGTGAGGAGGGATCTCCATGCAAATTGTTCCTTAGCTCTAAAGATTCTAACTCCTTTTGTTCCAAGCTTGGTCCTTAGCAACCAGGGGAGCAACCAGTGGACAACCTGTCCAAGTAGGACTGGACCAGGACTGGTGGGGCAGCCTACATCTCCTTCCCAAGAAGTTGCTTTGAGGCTGTTCCAAGGCCCTGGAGCTGTGAGAGCACCGCCTGTCAGTGAGCAGCTGGCCTTCAGCTGAGTGTTCTTCTCCACACACCCAACCTCTCCCCCATCAGTTACTCACATGGGGATGGCTCTATCCTCTTCAAGTCCAGTCTCTGGGAGGCCTGAATCTGGGAGTAGGGATGCCGCCCAGGGATGAAGGTTCCTGCCTTTCCCTCTGGGCTCCTGGATAGCTACACCAAAAGATTTTTCAAAAGGTGTGGTTCACAGAAATCGGGACACACACTGTGGCGAATGCACTCTGGCCACCCTGAATTCTCTCCAAGACCTTTCACATGGACTGTTCCTGGGTTGAACTGGGCATCCAGAGGCCATTGCAGGTGCCCGTAAGGAAATCAGGAGCCTGTTGTACAGTTGGTGTCATGGAAGCACAAGTCAGCCACAAATGCCTTCTTGATTTGCCCTCCCTGCTTTGGACCCCTGTTTATTCTTCCTTGTCTTAGTGTCTTCATCTGAAAACAATAACTGACAGCATTAAAGTTCAAAATGTCCTGACATGAGTCTGGCTACATCAAAAAGCTAAGTTTTCCTTAGTCAGTAAGGGTTGTATGTTTTATCCATGTCAAGCATGCTTAGTTTGAGATTGCAGCTTCTTTCCCCCTTAGGCTTACTGTACGTGATTGTAGAAAAAAGTACGTACCCCTTTGACCTCATCTCTATTTTATCCCCTCACAGGACAGGCTAGTAGGGGTGGGCAAATTGTTTAACTTGAGGGCCACAATGGTTTCTTAAACTGGACTGGAGTGCCGGAGGAAACACATTGATGGAGTGTTTGTGTGAACTAATACATGTTAACACTCCTGCTGGTGAAGGAGTGGAGGGGAGTGGGAAAGAACCCTCGGCTCTTTTGGTCTGAGGGCTGGATAGAACACCCGAAAGGTCCTGATCAGGCTAGCGGGCCACAGTTTGCCCACCGCTTGCTAGACTCAGCCTCTCTCAGCTGTGCAGGAGTGTGTGTGCTCACACACACTCACACACACTCACCCACACACACAAACACACAGCAGGTCCTTCAAAAGCATCCAGCTTCCCTCTCTTTCATCACTGAAGGGTTTTTAAGTCACAGGGGTGATCATTATAATGCAGTGCTGGTTGACTGACACATTTAATGTTTCTAAACTTAAAATAGCTCTTCATCACTAGTTCAGGAGAGGCAATTGTGATAGAGAACCTTGTAAAAAATACAGGAAGATATTTTACAATAACTAGCATTATCATTGTTAGTGGACATGTGGACTGCTTTAAAAGTTTCATAAATATGAATTGCTGATTTCCCAGGAGAGTGGGGCCCCGGAACTTTAGTCCCTCTTCCTTATGCAGGCTTACAGTCGCCTAGGAATATGGCGAACATTATGAGGCTATGGGTGAAGCAATGGAATAAATGAATGTTATATTCACAATTAATTTTACAAGAATAGGGTTGCATTATGTAATCAGTTGGGTGGCCTACATTTTGCTTTTCATATAACAGATCACATCTTTTTAGTGCATCAACCTCTGCAATGCTGACAAGCAACCAGATCATCATGAACATAAGGGTGGACAAATTTCAAATAGATTCCCTTTGAATTTCACCTTCCAGGGATGCATCCATTTCCCTCTGTGTCACTCTATCACCCTCCCCTGTGCCCCAGTGTCCCTTGCATTCTCAAATTGGCCAAGCACTTTACTCTCTCAGAAATTGTGCAGTCTGTCCTCATGCCCTGAACAGGATCCTTCCAAGTCCCTGATGGCCCCTCCTTGTACAACCCTCAGGCAGGAGACTTCCTGCCTCTGTAACTTTCCATACCAGTCCCATTGTTTTCTTGACAGAATTAGTTACAAAGTGACATTTGTAGATAATGGTCTTGTTGGGTTTTGCTGTGTGTGTGTGTGTGTGTGTGTGTGTGTGTTTTCTATTTTCATCCTAAACTCTGTGAGGATAGACTGTGTGTAGCTCTGAGCATGGCATTAGCAGCCACTCCAGGACAAATAGTTGCCAAATGCATCTAGGAGAGAGGGGGGAGGGCTATGCTGAATCTCTAGTTCCCAGGTGAGTTGTTTCTGTTTCTGTTTTTTATCTGCTCTGCTCTAGGTGACAATCCCAGATCCACTGGGGCTGAGAGCAGTCGCCTCATTTGTCCTCATTCCTCCATCTATGTAGCTGGAAACCTTAAACTCTACTAGTCCATAGGCATTGGGATCATCTGGAAGAATGGCAGGGTAGGGACATACAAGAAGGCAGCCTCACCACCCTGCTGTTACACTCCACCCTCACGACCTGCCTACAGTATATGGTGATGAGATGCAGGGTCACCTGCATGACAGGGACACAGTGTCCTCTGCCCACTCTCCCTCTCAGAAAAGGTTTCATAGTTTCCAGAGTCTAAATATTCCCCAAGTCTGAGTGAGGAAGAGCAAGGCAGCACAATGTGCCTGAGGCTGCCTGTCACTACTTGAGCCAAGTTAAGCAGAGACAGGTTTTAAGCACACAATGAGTGTTTATCCAAGGATGTGGTCAGTATGGGAAGAGCAGTTGCTCACGCTGGAAATTCGGCTCTCAGCCTCTTGGGGAGAAGATAGCTACCTGTAGCTGCCAGCTGCAAGTATCACATGCAAAGGGGAGGGGAGGGCCTGCTGTCTGACCTTCAGGAGTTCAAAGGCTGACCACCAGGTGGCTAATCTGTTATGACTTTAGGAACAGCTCAGCCCCTTCCTGGGATGAGATTGGAATGGTCAGCCTTCCTGAGAAAGATCCCAGAAGGGGGTCAGGGTGCAGGCACAGCTGCCAAATCAAAGCATGTCCTGTGCATGGTCTCTTCCCAAAATGCAATTATTTTCTGGGCAATCGGCCATGGAGGCAGCCTATGTTTTCAGTAGAGCCTGTTTCATCCTCCAGTGTCCCAGGGCCTTGGATTTATAGTTTGCAAGTAATGATTAAACAACTGTGGCTCTATTCTTATTACATGCCCTTCCCCACTATCAGGAGCTGATTTCCAAAGACCCTCAGGAGATGCCTCAGGCCAGCTTGGATGACAGGGATGGGCCTCAGCTTTGCTCTTCCCCTCTCCCTCTCTCCTCACAAGCCTGACTTTTGTCGTCTAAAGAGACTATGGAAAAGCAGGCAGCAAAACCTGTCAGACTGAGCATGCCAGGTCCCCTGTGTCCCCTGGAGGCACCACCTGAGAGGAGAGCCCTGGGTTAAGGTTAGGCTAAGGGGCAGCTCTGCCAGTGCCTGAGCCCCAGGCTGTGGCTGGTGCCTCTCCACCTCTCCTCAGCTTTGTTGGCCTGCTCTTCCTCAGGTGCCCCTTGCCCACTCGTTCTGCTTTCAGGCCCAGGTGTGACTTTGCTAAAGGGATTTGTTGGTGAGGAGAGAACCCCTTCATGAGGGGGGAGGAAGGCAGGGAGGCTGCCATCACCTGAAGGCTTAGGGGAGGTGAGCAGAGGGCTTGTCAAAGAGCTCTGGTGACCCAAACCCCAGGAGAAGACTGAGGAGAGCACCTGTGGAGAGAGACAATGTAATTGCATCTGGCCAGCTCCCCTCTGACCCGGGGTTTACTAAAATGTCCCCATCCAGACAGTAGGGACAGTAGACTAGCCCAGGGCAGGGAGCTCTTTTCTAGACAGTGGGCTGCGTTGGGGTGTGAGTGGGGTGCCAAGCCTGGCCCAGGGAACGAGGTAGGTAATTGGCAGCCACAACCACAGAGGAATAAGGTTCCCCAGAAACACAGACCAATGGTGGTGACTGGGAGGTTAGCTGGGAGTAGCTGCCTCCTGTTTCTTCCTCCACATCCGCGACCTCCCCCACCCTCATGCCTGGAATCACTGTGTCCCCCTAACAGCCACCCACCCTCTACCACCCCTTGTAGCCTGGTGGGTGTGGCACAGGCGCCCCTGTCCTGACCTTCTCTTGGTCTGTTAAAACACGCCCCCCCCCCGCCCCACCCACCCCTCTCTCCTGTCTCCTGATATTGCTATGCTCCTGATCTGGTGATCTCTTGAGATTTCGCACACAAAGGAACCAGGGCTCAGTCCCAGGAAGCTTGCTAGGGAGCGCCCCTCACTGCTTCCTTCCTGCCGGACTCCCTGCTGAGTGGGAGACCACCTGGTGAGGAGCATGGCCTGTGGAAAAGGAAAGCACACACTCTGGGTTCTTGCTGTTACTAGGGGTGAACTTGTTGTAGTCACTGGTAACCCGCAGCCTCTCCCACGCTGGTGTTTTCCATCTGAAATTGAGTTCCCACCTGGTTGGAGTGAAGGCCTGAGGTCCAAACCTGGCTCACTGGGGTGAGGCCGGCCGCCTGCTGAGCCAGTGTGGGAGCTCGCTGAGGGGACTTACACGCAACAATTCTGGCATCGGCCTTTACTGTGTGACCTCAGCTGGCCGAGTTTGCACATGACCAAGGGGGCCCTCACAGCCTCCGGCGCCAACTCCCCCGGGATCTGGCTCCTCAATTCTGTGGGCTCTCAGGCCAGTCCAGCCCTGCTGAAGGCGTGGGTGACAGAGAACTGGCAGAAAAGTGGCTTCTGGACGGTGGACAGTGTCCAGGAGGGAGAGGCCACTTTCTGCAGAGTACCAGGCCAGTCACTCATCATTGTCCTCTGGTTCAGCTTGTGAGAAAGCGGTGGTCAGGCTGGGAGATAAGAGGTGATTCCCACTGAGAGCAGCAGAGCCCTCTCCTGGTGTGAGTGTGAGTGTGCGTGTGCCTGAGTGTGCGTGAGTGTGTGTGAATTCTCACCTGATGATATGTTCCTGGGTTCCTTTTCTTTCTTTCTTATTACTGATTAAGGTATTGCATATGTGTTCTTATCCCCCACTGTCCCCACACCCCCTCCCGCACCCCGCAAGCATGCCCTCACGCTCAACCCCTGGTGTCTGGGACCATTGGCTTGGTTTATAGGTATGCATACAAGTCCTTTGGTTGATCTCTCCCCCTTTGCCCCACCATCCCCTACCTTCCCTCTGTTGGTGATGTTCTGATCCATGATTCTCTGTCTCTGGATCTGTTTTTGTTCATCGGTTTATGTTGTTCATTGTAATCCACAGATGAGTGAGGTCATGTGATATTTATCTTTCTAGGACTGACTGACTGGCTTTGTTTAGCATAATGCTCTCCAGCTCCATCCATGCTGTTGCAAATGGTCAGTACTCCTTCCTTTTTGGGGGTAGCATACGATACCAGTGTATAGATGTACCACAGCTTTTTAACCCACTCATCTGCTGACCAGCACTTAGGCTGTTTCCAAATCTTAGCTATTGTAAATTGTGCTGCAGTGAACATAGACGTGCATGTATCCTTTCTGAGTGGTAATTCTAGGTTCCTGTGATATATTCCTAGAAGTGGGATCACTGGGTCAAATGGGAGTTCTGTTTTTTACTTTTTTGATGAAACTCCATACTGTTCTCCATAGTGGCTGCCCCAGTCTGATTCCCAGCAGCAGTGAAGGAGTGTTCCTTTTTCTCCCCATCCTCACCAGCACTTTCCCTTTGTTGATTTGTTGATGATAGTCATTCTGACAGCTGTGAGGTGGTACCTAATTGTCCTTTTGATTTGTGTCTCTCGCATATTGCGTCACTAATTTGAGTTAGATTAGTTACTCTGAGCATGTTTTCATGTGTCTCTAGGCCTTCCTTTTATCCTCTCTGGAAAAGTATCTGTCAGGGCCAGCCTGACAGGGTTGAGCCGGGCTGAGGCAGGGAGGTGGGAATTGAGAAAAGAAAGAAAGACAGGAAAGCGGGGTCGGGAGGACCCCAGTTCTCTTGATGAACTGAAGCGAGTTTATTAGCTATACAATCCTATTTATACACAACACACTGAATCGGAAGTCTGTCAAGAGGAATGTATTCTTTGTTCCTCTTAATCTCTAAGGGAGAGACATAGCAGAAGGACAAGTTCTCAGTACAGCATATCTCAGTAAATAGTTACAGACTTCTTGGTAAGCTATGAAAGGCTGTTCTCATTCTACAAATGTTACTCCCATTCTACTGATAATCGCCATCCAAACAAGTCTGGGAAAACTGTGTGGGTAAGGGTCCCAGCCTTGCTAGCCCCTGCAGGTGCAAGGACCTTGCCAGCTTATATCTGGCCTCCAACAAGTATCTATTTAGGTCCTTTGCCCATTTTTGTGATTGGGTTGTTTATCTTCCTTTTGTTAAGTTGTATGAGTTCTCTGTAAATGTTGGAGATGAAACCCTTATCAGAGAGAACATTGTCAAATATGTTCTCCCCTGCAGAGGGCTTTGTTGTTGTCTTGTTGATGGTTTCTTTTTTTTCCTATGAAGAAGCATTTTATTTTGATGTCATCCCATTTGTTTATTTTAACTTTATTTTCCATTGCCCCAGGAGCTGGGTCGGTGAAGACATTGCTTCAGCATATATCTCAGACTCTGCTGACTGTGGCTTCCTCTAATATTTTCAGTTTCCCATCTTATGTTTAAGTCCTTTACCCATTTTGAGTTTATTTTTTGTGTATGGTGTAAGCTGGTGGCCTAGTTTCATTTTCTACATGTAGCTGACCAAATTTCCCATCACCATTTTGAAGAGACTGTTTTGTCTCCATTGTATGTTTTTGCCTCCTTTGTCAATAGTAATTGAGCTTAGTGGTTTGGATTGTTTTCTGAGTTCTCTATTCATTTCCATTGGCCTATTATGTCTATTCTTGAGTCAATGTCAGGCAGTTTTGAGAACAGCGGCTTTGTAAAACAGCTTGATATCTGGTACTTAGATACCTCCTACTTCGTCTTCTTTCTCAGGATCGCTGCAGCTGTTTGGAGTTTGTTAGATTTTTAAATTTATTTCATTGATTTTTTCCAGAGAGAAAAGGAGAGGGATAGAGAGTTGGAAACATTGATGAGACAGAAACATGGATCAGCTGCCTCCTGCACACCCCCTCCTGGGGATGTGCCTCCAACAAAGGTAGATGTCCTTGATCGGAATCAAACCTGGCACCATTCAGTCTGAAGGCCAACGCTCTATCCACTGAGCCAAACCACTTCATGCTCAGGGTCTTTTTTTATTACAGATGGATTTTTGGAGAGTTCATTCTAGGTCTGTGAAATATGCTGTTGGTATTTTAATGCGGAGTGTATTGAATCTATAGTTCCCTTTGTGTAGTATAGCCATTTTCATGATGTTGATACTACCAAGCCATTAACATGGCATGTTCTTTCATCAGTTTTGTCTTCCTCTATTTCTTTTTCAAAGTCTAGCAGTTTTCTGAGTAGAGGTCTCTTACCTTCGTACCTAAGGTTATTCCTAGGTAACCTAATTTTTTTGGTGGGATGATAAAGGAGATTTTTTTTCAAACTCTCTTTTGTAAGTTCACTATAGGTATATAAAATGCCATAGATTTCTTGGCATTAATTTTGTAGTCTGCTACATTGCTGAATTCACTTACTAAGTTTACTAATTTTTTGAAGGAGTCTGGGGTTTTCTATGTACAGTATCATACCATCTGCAAATCATGACAATTTACTTCTTACTTTCCAATTTGGGAGGCATTTATTTCTTTTACTTGTGTGATCACCGTGTGTAGCAGTTCCAGTACCATTTTGAACAGAAGTGGTAAAAGCAAGCATCCTTGTCTTGTTCCTGTTCTTGAGGGAAATGGCTTTAGTTTTTGCCCATTGAGTATGATGTTGGCTGTAGGTTTTTCATATGAGGCTTTTATAAGGGGAAGGATGATCCTTCTATTCCCACTTTGCTGAGTGTTATCAGGAAAGGCTGTTGCACTTGGTCAAATGCCTTTTCTGCACCAATTGATATGATTGTGTGGTTTTTCTCTCTCAATTTGTTTATGTGATCTATCGTGCTTATTGATTAGCGGATATTTTACCATTCTTGCATCCCTGGGATAAATCCCACTTAGTCATGGTGTATGATCTTTCTAATGTAATGCTGGATCCAGTTTGCTATAATTTAATTGAGGATTGCAACATCACTGTTCAACTGGAATATTGTCTTGTAAGTCTCTTTCTTTGTGGTGTCTTTTTCTGGTTTTCAGATTAGGGTAATGCTGGCTTCATAAAAAGGGCTTGGAAGCGTGCCTTCCTCTTGAATTTTTCAAAAGAGTGTGTGAGGAATTGGTTTTACTTCTTCTTTGAATGTTTGGTAAAACTCCCCTGTGAAGCCATCTGGTACAGGGCTTTTGTTTTCTTGAAGCTTTTTGATTACTGTTTCAATTTTATCAATAGTTTTTGGCTTATTCACATTGTTTGCTTTTTCCTGATTTTGTATTGGAAGCTTGTATTTTTCTAGGAATATGTCTATTTTGTCCTGATTGACGAGGGATGTTTAATGAACCTAAGACCCAGAGGTAAGATGACCATACAGGATGATTGATGCCGGACAGAGGGCTACAGCTCACTCAGGCATGTAGCAAACTATGCCCTCTCACCATTGTTTTTATTGCGGTTTGGTACAAGGTCAGTGCATCAGCAGTTAATCAATTAAATCTTGTTTTGTTCTTTATTATTACAAGAGCTCATTGAGGACAAGTTGCAGCTGTGCCCTCCCTTTCTGTTCTACACCAATGACGATTTAATCCTAGCCTTTCTCATGGAGGCAAATGTTCCTGGAACTCAAGATTTTGTGCAATGTTGACACAGTGCGACTCACTTGCAAATCACACTGTGCTCCTGATAGAACATTCACTTCTTCTTGGCAGGATTTCAGATCCTCATTTACAAATGTCCAGCTACAAATCCCCCTTTTTTTTTTCTTGCTTCATTTGATGGAGCATCAGTGATAACACAGTTGATTTTCTCTTAATTAGTTGCTTGGTATTCCCGAGTCCTTGGAAGACTAAATATAAAATGATACAGAGATAGAGTATTAATAATAGTATTCCAGCAGAAGCTCTTAAAGTAGCTTGTAAATGGGGTATAGGATTTAATTGTTGCAAATCCGTAACCATATTTTTAACACATATTGCCCAGTTAATTTATGCAATTTCTTTTGAAATATTTTTTGTATATGAGATTGTAAATGTAGAATATCTTTTGTTAGATTTTTATGATTGAACAAATGTTTTGTAAACTTTTTCCGT
The DNA here is from genome assembly GCF_963259705.1 of Myotis daubentonii. Classification (NCBI taxonomy): domain Eukaryota; kingdom Metazoa; phylum Chordata; class Mammalia; order Chiroptera; family Vespertilionidae; genus Myotis; species Myotis daubentonii. The sequence continues at coordinate 6,789,933 of NC_081862.1, read as the reverse complement.
GGAAACAAACTTTCATTCTAAGGTACAGGAGTAATGCAAATTGATGAATAATTCTAGTTATATTTCATATGCATTTGTCTTTGCAGACTTACAATTTGATCTTCTATCATTAATAAAAATGGTAATCGAACACAGGCTTGTACAAAGGCGGTTTTGTTAGCATTACATTGTAAGGTGTATTTCCAAGAGTTGTTTTTATAGATTTGCTTATTTTATGCAAATCTATGCTTTCAAAGAGTGTAAGGGAGACCCCAATTTCCATAAGTCAGATTGAACAGGATGTCCTTCTTGATAAGGTGTTGGGGGAGCAAATCCTCCATCATGCCATACAATGCTCTCATTTGCTTGCATGGATATGGACATGTTCTCTCCTCTATGCCATCGTAGATCAGCTCCATTGGCTTTGGAATGGGCAGAACCTGAAGGGCTCCAATCAATGATGCTTCCATAGGAAGTATTAGATAAAACCCGAACTCTCTCTCCTCTACAGGATTCCCAATGGACCCAATCGGACAAGAGCATAAATGTGGGAACATGACATGGTAGAAGTAATGGAGGTGTACTATTCTTATTCCAACTAACATTTTTAAACCCATGGGCACTCAGAATAAACAAACACCCGTTTTTTGTTTCACTAGTAGTGTTCTCAAAATGTTCAGCAGGGCTTGTGCCTGTATTGTTAAAGAATGGTCTACTTGACCTAAGCATATTGGCATTTCCTGTGTTCCAGTGGTATAATTTTCTATGAATCTACCCTCCTCTTCTGGTTTTAATGGACCTCGATCATCATAAGGCCCAGGTAACCAATTTGAGACATTAACATAAATTCGAACCTTTGAATCCAACGTAGAAACACCTCTATTCAGTGGGGTATTAGGAATGTAAGCCCAGTATGTATGATTCTCAGCATTTACCTGAGTGGTTATTAGTGCAAGCCTAGCAAGGAACAAAGTCTATGGCGTCACTTCTTTACCATGACGCCAAACCAGTTGTTCTCCCTCTTGGGTAAGCTTCTTCACCTGACTCCAGGTTGGTACAGATGAATGTTGTGTTGACCTTAGAGCTGTGCGGGTAGGAGGCCCCGTCAACATCATCTCTGAGAAATCCTTAGTCAGGTCACTTAAGTAGAACTTCCTTTTGGTTCCCATGTCTCCGCTGAAGACGCCTCTCAGGAACCCAGAACTTTTCTTTACCTGTGCAAATAAAAGCATAACCTCACCCCCATCATAAGACCCATGCAGGATCCCGTGACTGTGAGGATTCAATATGATAAAACACAGGTTGATTGAATTCTTGTGAAACCTCCTTTACCCAATGTCGCTGAGCAGCAGTGCTGCCAGTCTCATCTTGATTTAAAAAAATTAATGTAAATAGAGCAGTTAAGAGTCTTCATTTAGGGGATTCTCCCCCTTTTTGTTCTTTGAGCATTACCTTTAAGGTGTGAATTTGTCTTTCAATAATAGCTTGTCCTGTATTGTTACAACGGATGCCAGTGATGTGAGTGATATGATGAAATTGAAAAAATGTTTGACATTTTGTAGATAGATATTCAAAACAATTATCAGTCTTAATATTTTGAGGTATTCCCATTACTGCAAAAGCTTTTAGTAACAGTAATTACTGCATATTGAGAATCAGTGACAACATTTACAGCTTGAGGAAAATGTTGTAGTAATAAAACAATGGCACATAGTTCTGCCCATTGTAATGAAGTGTATGGAGACTGAATTACCATTGTTAGCTGTTGAAAATGAAAATCAGCTATTCCTAGCTTGTTAGCATTGGTATAAAAAATAGGGCCTTGAATTGGTTCATTAGCTATAATATGATGAGGCCATATTCATTGAGTTTTCTTAAGAAATTGTAACCTTTTATTTGTAGGATAATGTTTATGTATTTTCTCTAAAAATATGAGCACAAGCAGTTTGCTAATTGTCGCATATTTGAAACAATTTTTGAAATTTTTTTGACAGTAAAAGGTACTATAATTTCTTCTGGATCTAAAGAACATAATGGTCTTAATGTTAATCTTCCCTTGTAAATAATTTGGCAAATTGTTTGAATATAAGTCTGTATTTTTTGCTGTGATTTATGAGGCAAGAAAATCTATTCAATAACATTACTATCTTGAACAAGTAACCCTGTAGGAGAATGCTTAATGTGGAAAATTAATAATTTAAAATTGTCTGTGGAAAGAATTCTATTTAATTGTGTTTGTGGAATATGCTGTTCTATCCAAGCTAATTTTTTTTCTGCAGCAGGGATTAAAACACGTGGGTTATTTAATTCAGATGGCCCCTTCAGGTTTTGAAATAAATTAGTCAATTGATAAGTAGGTATATCAAGGCTGGGTCTCAATTAATTAATGTTTCCTAATAACTTTTGAAAATCGTTTAGAGTCTTTAAACTGTCTCCAAATTTGAACCTCCTGTGGAATAATGGAGACATCTGTTAATTTTTGCCCCAGATATTTCCATGGCTCCTGCCATTGTTTCTTTTCTGGGGCTACTTCTAATCTATAGTCTTAGAAATTTTCAAGGAGGTATTGGTAAATCTCCTGTAATTGGGATTGAATTTCAGAAGCTATTAAAATATCACTTATGTAATGATAAATTAGTGTATTAGGAAATCTTTTTTTGACTATTTTTAAAGGTTGATGCACACATGCCTTACATACAGTGGGACTATTGAACATTTCTTGTAGTAAGACATTCTATTGATACCGTTGAATGGGGTGAGCCTGATTTAAAGCTGGGACAGTAAATGAAAATTTCTCATAGTCTTGAGGTTGTAAAGGAATAGTGAAGAAACAATCTTCGTGCCTCTTCCTGAGAGACAGCCTTTCTAATAGCTGTTGTTAATCTTGACAGAAAGTCAGTGTAAAGCTCCCCCGCTTGTTGAGTAATTTTAGTAAAAGCGGGAGTTGCCTTTCCAGGTGTATTCACTCTCTGACAAGCTCTTAAATGACATAATTTTATCTGAGTGATATGCAAATCTGAAAAAGGTGCCTGTGCTTGCAATCACCCATCCTGTCCAGACCCAGTTAATTCCTGAAATGTTGGTCCTGGAGGCTGTTTTGCTGCATTTTCTCTAGCCATAACGTCTGCTTCCCCTCTCCACCATGTTTTAAATTGTAAATATATTCCTGGATCCAGTACAGTTTTGGCCAAAGCTTCCCAATCAAGGGGAATTAGCAAAAATTCTGAGGCATACTAGTAAGTAATCCCATCACAAATGGAGAATGCATGCCATAAGAGTTAATTGACTCTTTTAAAATTTTGACCAATTTAAACTCATGAGGGCAATGAGCCACATTAACATAACCATTTGGATGTTGGGGTTATTGTTGCACGTCCGGTGGCATATGCTGCCACTGTATCAGAAATGCATGGAAATCATCATCTCTTCTCCATGTGGGAGGAACAATCTCATCTCCAGGTTATAAATCAAATAATATTTTGTTTATTTCAGTAGGTAACTCAGCTGGAACTGCCTATGTGCCCCTTGGAATAATGTGGTGAGTCTGGATGAGCAGCTGTGGGAGTTACTCCGGGCTCCTCCGACAGTGGCTGTTGTACTGGAAAAGCATTTTTGATTAATTCCTGTAACTTATTAGTGGGTTTAACATGACGCGGTGGGATACCACATATTAAAGGCTTTTTATGAATCAGCAAATCTTTTAATAACTCTTGTTCGTCATCCCTTGTTTTGATTTTCTTTTTTAATCTCTTCTGTTCGCTAGCACTAGAATCAGTGCTACTTGTTTCACTTTCTGACAAATCCTGGATGCCCTCCTTATCAATCTCTTCTATATCTTCATATCCCTTCAACTTCTGTTCAAAATCTTTCCTTTTTTGGTCCGTATTATTTTCATGAGGCAAAGAAGATAATGGTCTATTAGGCATCTCTTTATCAGTTTCATAAGCAGAGTGAGAAGGAGAGCTAGTAACTTTAACTGGAGTGGCCTTATAATCTGATTTTGACTGCAAAGATTTAAGAGCCACAGTAATCAAAGGACACAAGGACCAAACTTCCTGTCCTATAGGATCTCCATTCTGATGAGCGTGAGGTAGCGCATAAACAATCTGTTTCCAAAACTTTAGATTTAACTGATTTCTGCCTGTTGGCTCAAACCAATAACAATGCCTTTTTATTTCTCTAGATAATTTCCTAAAAGTGTCTTTAGACAGACTAACCTCAGGGCTTTAAAGCACTGAACGCAGCAGAGTCATATATTGAAACTCTACCATTGGGGAGTTCTGCATCGAGCTGCCTGGCTTGCTGAATATTTTGCATAAACTGTTCCAGGTGTATTCCCTTTCAGTCCTGTGCATTCCCCGTACTGACCTTAACATCCCTGTTCGGGCACCAAGTGTTGAGGGATGTTTAATGAAACAAAGACGCAGAGGTAAGATGAGCACACAGGATAATTGATGCCGGACAGAGGGCTACAGCTCGCTCAGTCATTGAGCAAACTTTGCATTCTCACCCCTATTTTTATTGGCGTTTGGTACAAGGTCAGTGCATCAGCAGTTAATCAATTAAATCTTGTTTTGTTCTTTACTATTACAATAGCATATTGAGGACAACTTATATCTGTGCCCTCCCTTTCTGTTCTACACCTACAACTATTTAATCTGAGCCTTTCTCAGGGAGGTAAATGTTCATGGAACTCAAGATTGTGTGCAGTGTTGACCCAGCGTGGCTTGCTTGCAATTCTCACTGTGCCCCTGATAGAACATTCACTTCTCCTTGGCAGGACTTCAGATCCTTGTTTACAAATGTCCAGCTACACAGGCTGTCCATTTTGTTGGAGTAGAGTTTTTTGTTGTAATTTTTTACAATCCTTTGTATATCTGTGGGGTCATTTGTTACTTCACCTCTTTCATTTATAATTTTGTTTATTTGGGTCATCTTTCTTTGTTTCTTGTTGAGCCTGGCTAGCGGTTCATGATTGTTGTGTATCCTTTCAAAGAACCAGCTCTTGGTTTCATTGATATTTTGTATTTTTTTGGTCTCTTTGTTGTTCCTTTCTGCTCTGATCTTTATTATCTACTTCTTTCTGAGGACTTTGGGAATTTCTTGTTGCTCTCTTTCTAATTGATTAAGTTGCAAGGTTAGATACTTCATTACCATTTTTTTCTCGTTTTGGAGGTATGCCTTTAGATCTATGAACTTCCCTCTCTGGACTGCTTTCGTTGTGTCCCATAGATTTTGGATTGTGTGTTTTCATTGTCATTTGTTTCCAGGATGCTTATCGTTTCTTCTTTGATCTTTTTGGTAACCCAACCATTGTTTAATAGCATGCTATTTATCCTCCAAGTGTTTGATTTTTTTCATTGTTTTTATTGCAGTGGATTTCCAGATTTACGCCATTGTGACCTGAGTAGATGCTTATTATGATTTCTATGCTCTTGAATTTGAAGAGACTTTGCCCATGTCCTAATCTGTAGTCTGTTTTTGAAAATGTCCCCTGTGCACTGGAGAAGAATGTATATCCAGTAGCTTTGGGATGAAATGTTCTGAAGATGTCCATCTGAACTGGAGAGTCATTTAGGATTGCTGTTTCTTTGGAAGTTTTTTGTTTAGAGGATTTATCCAGTGGTGTCAATGGGGGATTAAAGTCCCCAACTATGACTATATTGCTATCTGTCCCTTAATACCTTCCAGAAGTATGTATTTTATGTATTTGGGTGCTCCTGTATTGGGTGCATATATGTTTACCAGAATTATATCTTCTTGTTGAATTGCGCCCTTTAGTATTACGCAGTGGCCTTCCTTATCTCTTGTTATGGCCTTCACTTTGAGTTCTATTAAGTATTGCCATCCCATCTTTTTTCTCATTTCCATGTACCTGAAACAGTTTTATTTTGTATCTCTTCACTATCAGTCTTTGTGAATCCTTTGCTCCGAGGTGGGTCTCTTACAGACTGCAAATATATGGGTCATGTTTTCTTATCCATTCACCTACCTTGTGTCTTTTGCTTAGAGCATTTAATCCATTTACATTTAATGTTGTTATTGATATGTACATGTTTGTCATCATTTTTATTCTTATATTTTTGTTTCATCTTGCCTTTCTCTTTCTCCTTTATACAGCAGTCCTTTTAGCATTTCTTGCATTGCTGGCTTGGTGTTAATAAACTCTCTTAGCCCTTTTTTGTCTATGAATCTCCAGATTCCATCCTCAGTTTTGAATGGTAGACTTGCTGGTTATGTATTCAGTCCCTTGTTTCACATCACTTTTATATTTTATTCCATCCCATTCTGGCCTGGTGTGTTTCTGTTGAGAAATCAGTTGATATTCTAATGGGAGATCCCTTGTAGGTAACTTTCTCTGTCTCTCTCTGACAGCCTTTATGATTCTTACTTTGGTATTGATGTTTAATTATAATGGGGCTTGGTGTTGGTCTTTTGGGGTTCATCTTGTTTGGGACTCTATGTGGTTCTTGCACTTGCATAGTTTTTTCTGGCCAATATCAGGGAAGTTTTCTGTCATTTTCTCTTCCAACATGTTTTCTATTCCTTGCTTCACTTCTTCTCCATCTGGAATCCCTATGATGCGGATGTTGTTTTGTTGGGTGTTATCCCAAAGCTCCCATAGGCTCTCCTCTTGCATTTTAAACTTTCTTCATCTGACATGTCAGTTTGCCTCCATTTCAATTAACTCATTTTCTGTTAATTACACATTGTTCATGCCTTTGGGGATTGCTTTTTTGTGTCCCTATGTTTTCTTGTAATATTTGCATTGTATCTGTGTGCTAGGTTCAACTGCTTTGCTACCCAGAATCTTTTGGGGATGTTTCTACTGGTGTGATCTCTCAGGTCTTCTGGGATAGGTAATCTAGTGGAGCTCCCTATTTGAGCTATTTGGATTCTCTTAAGGTAGTTGGATCTGGATTGTTAGTGTCTTATTTGTGGATGAATTGTTATCACGGGTTTACAATGTGACTCACCCCCAGCATTGTTTTGCAAGGTGTTTTGGATGTGATTAATGTTCCGGCTCTTGTGGAAAAGGTTGTCTGAAGTCTCATTGGTATGTGCTAACTGTTCGTTCCCAAAGACCATTGCCTAGGATTAAGGAGTCATGGGGCCTGCGGCTCAGGAACTTTGACTTTAGCTGGTGTGGTATGACGGTTGCTGGATTAGCATTACTCTCAAACTCACTATGTGGGCCCAGTGCTCATGAGTGTGCCGAGGAGGGTATCTCGTAGTTTGTGGTTGAGGCAGTGGGATTCTGTCCAAAGTGATTTCCCTCTCTGAATCACAAAAGAGTTTAGGATCCAGAAGCAGAGTGTCCTGAGGTAGAAAACCCGGGGCGGATGTGGGGCAGTGCCGTGGATACTACTGAGGGAGCCATGCACCCTTGGTTGGAAAGGCAAATGCCCAGTGATAGCACACAAAAGGGCCCAGGAGCTGTCTGCAAGGGGTGTGTGCTTATGGGATCCACACACTGGATCCCAGTGATTGTGCTGTGCCTCTGGCCCGTGTAGGAAGAAGTCACATTTTCTGCTTTGGGGGATGAGCAACCATAGTTGGAATTGGATGCCCAATCCCTGCTTATAAAGGTGCCCAAGTATCGTCTACTGGGGCAGTGGGTTCAGGGGGTCCTTGTGCTGGAGCGACGCAGCTGTGGGGACTGGATGCCAGCATGTTTTGCCTTGCAGCAGGCTCAGGGGACTTGAGTGCTGGATCGGTACAATGCAGTGACCATAGGTCTGCAGATGAAAAGGAGGAAGTCGACTATCTTCTGCTGGGTCGTTCAGCCCTTGGTTTGATACTAGTGTGCCCAACCAGCCAGGGCACATCTCCAGTTTTCAGATTCCTCCACGGTGTTCTCAAAGATTTTCACAGGAACCCACGGCTTCCTACGTACGTGCATTAACTGTTGTTCCCTTTTTTGGGGACCATTTGGTTCTTACTCTGACCTGGGTTGACACAGGTGACTGAGACCATGGGCCATCAGGGGAACCAAGTATTGGAGGGTGTGAGGCCATTCTGAGCTGAACCATCATGGAAGGAAGACATCTTCAGGTGAGCTGGTTATGGGAGCTGCCTTGGGTGTCTAGGGAAGCCCTGCACCTCTTCCATTCTCATCATCAGGGAAATAGGTGGTATCTGCATCCTCAGGCCCCTCCTGGGGGAGCAGAAACAGGAGCAGCCATTGTATTCTCAGGTCATGTCCCCCAAAAATCATTTGTTCTCCTGCCTTTTCATGGGCTAAAAGAGAGCGAGTGTGAGACAAGAAGCTATAGTGTGTTAGGGACCCCGTGTTCAGCAAGTCTGCTCAGAGCAGGGCTGGCATGAGAACCCACAGACTGACTTAACTGGTGTTTGGTGTCAGGTAAGTTTTGGTCTCTTCCCCTGAGCTTGCACCACTGAGGTTAAGGGATGGTTCTTGAAACAAAGTAACAGTAGTGCACAACCTGTCCCCTGGCTACAGTCCAAGGAGGTCAGGGATGCCTGTGAGCTAGAGATTGGGGATTATGAGACCTCGCCCTCATGCATTGGGAGTATCAGGCCTCACACAGATGATGCTGGTACTAAGGTCACCTGGTGGTAACCCCTCGTGTTACTAGTGTCTCAACCACATTGAGAGTGGCTATTTAAGGACATACTGGTCCGAGGACCCTTGAGAGGAGAGATCAAGGCCATGACTCTAGAGTTGTTTGGGCCAGGAGAATTGTCAGCCCTGGGCTACAGGAAGGTGACCTTCTTAGTATGATCCATCTGTGCAGAGGATGAGGCAGAGGGGCAGAGCGGAGCTCAGGCCAAGAGGGAGACACCCTGGAGCTATTCCTCCTGTGGCCCCAGCACTGAGCTGGGTTCCCACCCATTTCTTTTCCTCTACATCAGCTGTGGGAGGAGCCTCCATGCATAACTGCTACCCAGATCTTGTGTGTGACACCTCATCAGGAAATTTACATACTTGCAGATCATTCCTAGTTCTCCCTGGGAATATCACACCATCACCTCCCCCATCCTCCTGAAGACCTGACCAGGTCCCTACACCATGGCTGAGCACGGACCTGCCGAGCACCTGGATTGTGGCGGGTGATAGTCACCTAAATGGGCACTCCTGCTGTCAGACCATGACCCTGATCATGTCCACCGCTGCCACACATAGAGTGGCATGTTCCCATTCTCCGGTGACTTCTCTAGGCACACTCCCATCAGGCTGGCCCTGGTGATTGCCATGGGAGCCTTACATCAGGAACCAGGGCCTTGTTCTTGGGTCACCGTCCCATGACTCACTCAGAGATACGAGTGCAGGCGACTGATTCAGGCCTCAGTTACTGAACATGGAGAATGTCGTCAGTTGATGGCCCCGGCCAAGGCCTCTTGTCTGGAGAGAGAAGTAATGAGACTTGGAAAGTGAAGTGCTTCCATAATTTCTTAAATTCTGCCAAACATGAGGAATTACTTTTACTCATCATCATAACTCTGACCCAGCTTCTGGTTCACAATGGCCAGCTCCCAGAGAAGTGTAAATGAGCAACATGGTTATGACCAAAAAAAGGATGGAGAGGTCCCAGGGCAAGCCATGAGGCCAAAGAGCTTCACACTAAAGGAACTCTCCCAGAGACAGGTGCCCACATAGGCAGAAGGAAGGATGGGACATTGGAAGCTTATCCAAACCTGGAAAGCAATGTGAAAGATGACCCTGGCATGGAAAAAACTCTCACTCTGTGTGGAAAGTTGTATGAGCATAATAAGACCCACAAGCCATGTTTAAACCACTCTGGAAATAGTTTGCAAATGCGCATGTCAGTTTTCTAATTCTCAAATATTTAAAATCACAGGGTGCTAAATAGTGATTTTACTACTTTATTTATTTGCATGTATTGTATGTTTCTAATAGAGTTTTTAATGTTGTGATAAAAATTTGTAATGGCCATTGAGAAATAACAACTTTTCCTATGGTTATTAGGATTGCTGAGCAGGATATTAGCTGGAGGTACCATTCTGTGATGCGTGCTCTACAGTGCAAACAAGACCATCCTGTGATTTACTCATTTTCTAGCCCATTTGTTTTGTTTTTTCATTTGTCTACTCAATCGAGGGTTCATGCCTCAGAGATACTCTGAGGAAGACCGTGACGTTCTCATGAGGTGTCCCTGCAGATCACCTGGAATAGCAGTGGATGCACCTTACGCACTCAGTGAATGTTCTTGAGCAAATCAAGGATTGAAGAGAGAGAGGAGAGGAGTCCGTCTTTGGCGGGCGAGGATCAGCTGATGTGGGGACATCCCTGAGAACATGTCTGCTTTGTGTCACTGCCTCCTGCCAGCCCTCCTACACTGTCCTTGGCATTCAATGGCTAGACCCAGGCATGTCCTGGATGTGAGGCATGTTCTCCTTGGGGAGCAAGAAAGAGGGGCAATCCCTTGTTTAGGTCTAGATGTCATTGGGTCTGAAGTGAAACCAGGTCTTGTTGGGCATAGGCAGGGCAGGTAGTGCCAGCAGAGACTTGTGAGTTTGAAAAAGGCACAGAGGACAAAATAAGTCAGGGTAGGAAGTGGTAAGGACTGCAGAGGGAAAGAAGCCAGGTGGAAGGCTGTCTGCTCAAAGGCTGGGTTAAGAGAGCAGACGATGGGAAAGCCCATGCATGGGGACTGGTCCCCAGGGCCTCTGAAGGCCCACAGAGGCAGGGCTTGCTGTGTAACCCAGGAAGGGCATCCTCCTGCCTCTTTGGTGCCTCTTTGGATCCTTAAAGGCAGCTGGGATGTTGATTTTTCCTTCTGTACACTGTAGCTTGTTACGTTCTCCAAAACAGCTCAGAAGAATTGGGGAGAACTCCTGATTTCGGTTATCAGTGGGTGTCCCCAGCATCAGGTTCCTGATGGGCTGACTGACATTCCAGGGATGCATAAAGAGGGTCCCAGACTTGGAGAATATTCTAAGGACCCCCTTCCTTCAAAAAAAAGGTCACAAGGGCAGATGACCTGGGATTGCAGTAGGGATTTTGTGACTGGAGAAGGCGGTTGCACAGGACGGCCCTACTAATGGACTCAGAGGCTTCTGTGTCCTGTACATAAGTGAGGGCCATGATGAGAGCAGGTGGCAGGTGACCAGGATGTGGTGAAAAACATCCCCCAAATTCATGTGTGGGTGCTGGGAGTCGGCACAGCCTATCCAATGCTGGGCAGGAAGTTCTCCTGCCCCCAGTGCCACAGCACATGCCCTGGGAAAGCAGGCCCCACATGGGGGGGGGGTGGATAGAGGAGTATTTCTTGCTCATGAAGAAGGCAAGTTCGCTCAGGCTTCATTTCTAGGTCATTCTAAGTGGTCCCTCCTGCCTCCTTGTATCTCTTGGACACTGGGATCTCAAAGAAGCTGCCTGAGCTTGGGCTCCTACAATTTTCCAGTTTCTGCCTGGTGCATATAATGTCTGTGTTAAAGAGAAAATCTCAGCCTCCAGGTGGCACCACTCAGGCTTTAAGCCCATGACACCAAGTCTAGACTCAACTGCTGACCTCATTACAGTTTGAAGCTCTTCCAGAAACCTCATAAGCCAGTCTGGAATTTTCTGGTCAACAACACTGTGGTAATCTGTTACGTGGTCCCTCTGCCTGGAATATGAAAGTTGTTTGGGCATCACAATGCAGGGGGTACAGAAGAGCCTACAGAAAAGTTGCACCTCCCTTCCTCTGTCACTCTCTCTCTTTGCCCCCCCCTCCCCACCCCTGCTCTCTGGCTCTCTCTCTGTCTGTGTCTCCCTCGATTTCAAGAGATGCAATGTGTGACTCAGTACAGCATGGGGATATCCCAAACTATGGCAGATCCTTACATGCCAAGTACAGCTTCAAATCTTCTGAAGGGGAAGGTGTATCTGTGCACTGTGCTTAATCCTGAGAGAGGACATCTTCCCTCACAATCTGAGTAAGAGTTTTAGGCCTGGGCCCAGAAGGAGCTTTTTGAAGCCAAATTTGCATGGATTGTTCCCTGGAGTTGAGCAAACATTAGTTATTTATACAGACTTGGCAATCATGTTTAGGGCCCTGGCCCCTGCAACTTGGCTGGGACTAAGCTGCTGCCTGTGAAAAGTTGGGATGTGGAAGAGGATGCCTGAGCTAAAGAGAATGCCCTCTGTAGCAGCTCCTTGGTAAGGATACATAGGTCTTTTGGCCCACATTTATTTTTCGCTGTGCCTCCAAGACTCCAAAGAGCCCACAACTCTCAGCCCTCAGTGGCTTTCAGAATTGTATAAGTCACATCCCCGGTTCAGCTGCCACACCCCTCCTCTGGCATCACCACAACCCATGTTTTCACATTTAATTTTCTCAAGCCAGGTTGCTGAGCTGATCTGGTTCTTCTGAGAGGAAATGCCCTTTACCTCCACAGAGGGAGGGTGACAGAATCTCCTGCCTATACTCCCCATCAGCTTGGGTTTAAGGGATCCACCCAATTTCCTTCTTCACCGCCAGCCTTTTCAGTTCTCAAGTTGATGCAGTCAGTGTCTTTGAGTTTCCCCAATGTTCACCTTGTCCTGGGTAATTCCCTTGGTCCCATTCCAAACATGCAGCCCCTCCCTTCTCCTGATCAATCCCTAGGTGTGATTTTGGCCTGACCTTCTCTGGGGAAGGCTTGCTCCTCAAAATATGGAAGACCAACTATCCCTCTGTTCCTCTTTGAATGGGCACGGGGTTTGCAATTGTAAGTAACCTCAAGTCTCAGGGACTGTTTGGTACTCAGTACTGTTGCATTGAAATTCTTTTTCTCTGGAGATGATACCACTGTCTCTCTAAAGGGGTGTTAATGGGAACACTAGGGAATTTTGATGTGGCCCCAACACCCCCATTAAGTCTACTTCCAGGCTGGTTTCCTTTTCTTTTCCTTTCATGAATGGACCTAGGGTTCAGTTGGAGGTGTGGAGAGTGCAAAACCCCATCATGGTTAAATGCCTGGAGATCCAGGACTAAGGTTTTGCTCTCAGGTGGAAGTAGCCATTTCAGCTAGGACCTCAAAAGGAAGGTGTGGTCAGACGGGGTATAATGGCTTCTGAGGAGGCCGAGGAGGGAACAGAAGCTAGAGCGTGAGAGTCAATGTCCAGGTCTGAGCACAGGGCTCCCTGCACCATGCCGCTCTGGTGAGTCAGGAGCCTAAGGTGGTCACCAAGGACCTGCAAGCCAAGAACCCAGAGATTTGTCCTTTTTTCCTTACAAATGAGCAAACTTTGCCTTTGCCTCTGGATGCAGGTGTGCCTTAATCCAAAACGTTTTGATATCTGTTTTGATGTTTGCCATTCATAGAGGTTCACAGGGCAAGTTTTCCCTATGTCTGAAAGTCGAGTATTGCTAAGGAGCCTATTGTAGGCCAAAGTGGCAAAGTCTTTTTGTAGTTTTTTAGAAGTCGGGCAGTGTGTGTGAAAACAGGACTTAATGGATGTCTTTCATAACAGCCAATTGATGTTTAGAAAGCGAGGAAGGGAGTGGGCGGAGAGAGAGAGAGAAACATTGATGTGAGAAACATCCCTCAGCTGGCTCCTGCCCACCCCGTACAGGTGTTAGGAATGTAGCCCTCAAGTGACCTTTGGGGGGCACGGGAGGATGCTCATCGCAGTGAGCAACACTGAACAGGCTTTGCAGTCTCTTATTGAGAGGACCCTTAGTTGTGACATGTGAGCCCTCTGTTGTCATGCATAAAGTGGTCATTCTAATATTCATAGAAGGGACACACAGTAAAATGTACATGTTGGAATTAATGGTTATTTTTCTCACCTCCACCTCCCCCATGCTTCAGAAAACATTTGTGCTGCTTTTATATTCCTCATTTAAAATGTGTCAAAGGCCTCAATGGTACCCATTTTGTGGGTGTTCCTTAATCTTCCCTACCTATTTTATTTCCTGGAACTTAGGAAGAGGTAGTCCTGGGCCACGGGCTGCTCCCTACTCCAGGTGTTTTCAGTCCTTCAGTGATCCTCAGAAAGATTTTCCCTGGAAAGGGAGGGATCATCTCTCTGGTTTCCCAGTCCTCACTGCACAGCAGAATTCCAGCTAGCCAGTGGATAGGTGCGGGAGGGGTCCAGTGGTCATCTCACCCCTCCTTGGTGCCTGGTATTTGTCCTGCCAGTGGCAGAGGAGAGGCAGGGCTGAGTGGATTTGCAACCCTAAGCAGAAACGGGGTTGGGGTAAATTGGGGGTGCTCCAGTTGTTGCCAGAGCAGTGCCTTTGGCCCTCAGCTGGTCCCTCTGAAGGGAGAAGGACCGGGGTTGCTCATGCTCAGCCTTTCAAGATGCCTTGCTCCAGGCTGTCTCCCAGGATCTCTTTCATAGCAGCTTCATGGGGATCAGCCTCCCACCTCCACGCAGACTCCTGGAACTGCCATGTCAGAGCCTGCTGCAGGATGAGCCTCGGCCAGCGCTGATCTGAAGTGGCTTCCTATGGAGCTCTTCCCAACTCTGTTCATCGAAGCCTTCATTGGGAAGCACAGCAGAGTCCTGAAGGCCATGGTGCAGGCTTGGCTCTTCCCCTGCCTCCCTCTGGGTGCCCTGATGAACCATCGGCAGCCTTACCAGGATATCTTGCAGACTGTGCTCGAGGGACTCTATGCCATGCTTGCTCAGGACACTAGACCCAGGAACGGGGGATTCAGTAGCCGGCTCGCACCCTGGGAATCTGAGCAGTTACAGCTGGGATCTGGGAGTGTGCAGGGCCAAAGGGAGAGCTGAGGCAGGCCTTGGAGCCACTGGTAGGGTCATTCTGGGAACAGGCTTCAGATATATACGGCTGATGAAAATGCCGAGGGTGACCGAAGGGACACGAGCCCACTCCTTCCTGGTGGCACATAAAGGTAGCAGGAATGGGGACCATGAAGGATCCCAATTGCACCAGGAGCAGTTGATTCCTGAGGGATGGAGTCAAAGTCCAGTGCGGTGTCTGGCCCAGCTGCCCAGATGCCTAGACTCATGGTCTTATTCCATGTTATCTTAATGCACCCCAGCATATCTCCTATTTTCTCCACAGGAGATGTAACCTGCAGGTGCTTAATTTACAGAAGAGAGTTCATCTGGAGTTCTGGATCGTGTGGGCAGGAACCAGAGCCCATGTGTGCTCACTGCTGGAGCCTGAGGCCCTGCAGCCCATGAGGAATAGGAGGAAAGTGCACAGCTTAACGGCCAGGCCAAATCCACCCTTGGCCCCCGTGGAGGTGTTAATAGACCTTTGCCTCAAGAAAGGTGTCCTTGATGAGTCCCTCAGCTACCTGATTAAGAAAGTCAGTGAGAGGAGAGGTTTGCTGCACCTTTGCTGTAAGAAGCTGAAGGTTTTTGCGATGTCGAAGCAAAACACTAACATCCTGGATATGGTGCAGCTGGACTCTGTCCAGGATTTGGAGGTAAACTGTACCTGGAAGCTGTCCACTCTGAGGAAGTTCGCTCCTTACCTGGGCCAGATGGGCAATCTGCTCCGGTTCCTGCTCACCCACGTCTTCACATCTTCTCACACCACCTTGGAGCAGGAGGAGCAGTGTGTTGGCCTGGTCACCTCTCAATTCCTCAACCTGCCCCACCTCCTGGAGCTCAATTTGGATGATGTCTCCATCCTCAGAGGCCACCTGGACGAGATCCTCAGGTGAGGGGTGGCGAGCTTTCCCTGCCAACCAGAGCGAGTCCCTTTCCATTTCAGTGCACAGTGACGGGCTCTCCTGTGTGCCGTCCCTCGGCAGTGCTAGAGTGCCTGAGCCACTAGACTGGCCACAGAGTCAGTGTCTTGTTCACCGCTCTGTCACCTTGCATGTTGTGACATAACCACCCAGACAAAGGTAGGACGTATGCACTAGGACAGAGGCTACTAAAGGGACTCCTTGCTAGGAATTGGCGTAATGGAGGCTTCGGGCCAGGGGATGGTAGCTTTGGGCATCCTTGTAAGTGGTGTTGAAGGGAAAATGATGCAATAGAACCAAGTGAGGATTGCAATGACAAGGGGAAAGCCAATCAGAAGTGAGGTTTCAGGGGTTAAGTTCCGCACTTAGAGATTTGGCCATGGCAGCCTTTCACTCCAAACCTGCCTCAGTCACCTGTCTGCCAAGGGTTACCATAGGCTCTTGCAAACAGAATGTGTGGTAAATTCAGGATTCAGGAGGGAGGCATTATGAAATGGGATAGGTGGTTTGTAGACAATACAGTGATCTAAGTTCAACAGTGATGTTGCCTGACTGTGCCCAGGTTAGTCCTTTATGCACATCTGCCAGAGGCCTCATTGGGCTAAGAGATGTTGGTGACAAGGGTTTAGGCAGTGACTGGACGGAAGCCCGAGTTTCAGGCAATTCAGGACATGTCTCCAATACTAAAATGCACTGGTTGCCTCCTGCTTCAGACCCTGGGTCAGGCTACTTTCTGAGCTCCTCCCATCTTTACCTCCCACCTTTATGTTCACAACACCTGTGTGTTTGGGCTGGGGTGTATGATGTGCTCCACTTGACGGATGAGTAAATGGAGTGTGTGAGGTTTCATCCAGTTGAATCCATCACGGAGCAGGTAACAGATGGAGAAAGATTCCACTCAAATTTGCTCTGACTTGAATGTCACTTTTCACTGTGCAACATCCTGGGTTTGATCATCATCTGGAACACTAGGCCTTGGTGACATGGGCCTCTTTACCCTGAAGGCCTGCATCATCCTCACCTGCCTCTGCCCACCAGGTCCATCTCCCACATGTAACTGTTCTATGTGTCCCCAGGTGCCTGAAGACCCCCATGGAGACCCTGTCCATCACTAACTGCCTGCTTGTTGAAAGAGACTTGAGACATCTCTCCCAGCACCTGAATGTCAGCCAGCTGAAAAGAATGAGTTTCAGTGGGCTCAACCTGACCATTATCAGTTCTTGGTCACTCCAATTGCTTTTAGAGAGAGCCTCCCCCACTCTCCAGGATCTGGTCTTGGATGAGTGTGGGATCATGGACCACCAGTTCCTGGACATCCTTCCAGCCGTGAGCCACTGCTCCCAGCTCACAACCCTAAGTTTCTGTGAAAACCCCATCTCCATGACCGTCCTGGAGGACCTGATTCGCCACGTTGTCGGGCTGAGCAAGCTGAGTTGCGTGATTTATGTGGCCCCCCTGGAGAGTTACAAGGAAACGAGAAGCAACATCAACTTGGGCCGACTTGCCCAGATGCATGCCGTACTGAAGCATATGCTGCAGGAGCTGGGGCGGCCCAGCATGGTCTGGCTCTGTGCTTACACCTGTCCTCACTGTGGATGTAGAACCTTCCATGATCCAACTCCCATTCTGTGATCCTGTTGCTTGAGTGTCTAGCTGGGTGCACATCTCATAGGCTTTACTCTGGGCACTTGGGCACTGAAGCCCAGACAAAAGTGTACCGTACAGGAACACAGCAGCCAGTTTCAGACAGCTACTCTGGGTTTGGGGGAAATGCTCACAGGGGACTGGATGGTTTCTTTGGGGAGATTTTTCCTAAGGAGTTAGAAATATGCACCTGAATCTTTCAGGCGGGAGGGATTGAGGCTTGGTTGGTAGATGCGGGGATTCCCGTTGCTTGAATGCTTGTGAATAAATGTCAGTAATAAAGTGAACTGGATGTTAACCATCTGATGTCCTCAATGACATGTCTGCCCAACTATACCACCTGCAGTTACTGGCCAAGTAAGAAGGCATGAGCATCATGATGCGCAGACACTAGGCTGGTTGAGGTTGGTTCCAGGAGATCACTTCACCATTTATCCTTTCTGGTTTGGTGGTTCTTTATGGTGCACCTGTACCTACTCACTCACCTCTGTGACTGTTCAGTGGGTCAGCGCAAACAAGGTGCATCCACATGGACTGGAACAAGTGGTTGCCACTGAGCACCACCGAGGTACAACTACTATGGGGCCATCACGGATAACTAGTCCAGTCCCTGGACTCAAACACGCCTCCCATTGGGAGCCTCCATCGCTAGCCTGTGTCCGCTCCATGGTAGAGCTTCCCTGTGCATAAGTCAGGCCCCCAGTACTGAAAGGGACTTCAGCCTGCCAGGGAGCCAGAGCCCTGGCCTCACAAGTCCATGCCTGTCATTCCCCTGGATCCAGCCCCTTCTTGAATTCAAGTTCCTATGGCCTGTAAACACATTTACATTCTTTTCAGCAAAATACTAAGCTGGCATAAACCTCTGCTTTGTTCTGTGTCCTGTCCTAAGAATAGGACATCCTTTGGTAGAGGATGGTCTAATGTTCAAAGACTTTCCCCTCATGATCCTCCTTCCCATTATTAAGGAGGTGGTAAAGCAACTCTGAGCCAGTGATAGGCCCCGGGTCTGAAGAGTGGACAACCCCAAGCCAGTTCCCGGAGAGCACTTAAGTGGACACAGGTGAAGGTCACCCCGGGGAGATGGGGATATGGAGGGCCACCCTGAGGGTCAATACAACCAAGTGAAAGAGAGATGTCCTAGTGTGCTGTTGGATCCCACAGTCAATGGACATTTTGCTGGCCAGCAAGGAACAGGCTCCCTGCCCACCTGCCACTGCATTCTGGCCCTAGGCTGTCTCAGTTTGCTCACTGAGTGGCCTGCCAGAGGAGCACCTAGTGAGAAGGCCACACATCCAGGCCCAGGGGCAGGGCTCCATTTGCCTGTATGTCTCCCTGATTGTGAGGAACTCAGTCCTGCTTTTTCTCCTTCTACTGCCTCTCATTCAATCCCAGCCACTCATGTGCTTGCTGCTCTCTGCTGGGGGTCAGCAACTTCCTAGCTTGTCACATATAGCACCTGGCCCTTCGTTCTCTTTTTATTGCCATTCCTTTCTTTTTCTTCTACCTTCCACTCTTCTAGCTTGGGCCCATCAGCCTACGAGCTCATTTTTATGTTTCTTAGTACATTTCTTATTGATTTCAGAGAGGAAGGGAAAGGGAGAGATGGATAAAACATCAAAATTGAGACAAAATCATTGGTTGACTTTCTCCTACTCATCCACCTGGGGATAGAAACATAAACTCCGGCCCCTGCTCCAACTGAGAATTGAACTATGACCTCTTGGTTCATAGGCCTACTGAGCCACTCTATCCAGGCACACTCTGCTTCTTCTAGTGGGAAGAGAAAATGCTGAAGTCTCTGTAACATTCGATGAGCTCCCCACCCCCCCAAAAAAGAGGATAAGAGAACACGGGTCAGAAAATGTATATCTCTTACAGCAAATGCTCTATTTCTCTTCCTCTCTCCTATTACATCTCCTTCTCCCTGTCCCTCTGTCTGACATGTACCTTGTCTTCCCATCCCCACCTTCATAGGAAATAGTGTCCATAATATGAATCAGAACCTCTGGAATTTGAGGAAAAGCATAAAAATTGGCAGGTTCTGAAGGAGGAAGGGCAAAGGTAAAACATCCTGTGGTCTGGGTGTTAATTCCTCCAAACATAGAGCTCATGCCCATTACCTTGTGGGGAGATTCACCTGTGGGGCCAACTTATGTAAAGCTCTTGTCAGCATGTCCTCCTCTGGAATTGCCCACTGTTATTAGCATTAATAGTATTTATTAATCACCAGGTGAAAAATAAGGAAGAAAATAAAAGTCAGTGCACCCTGGCCAGTGTTTCTGGGCATTGTCCTGTGCACCAGAAAGTTAACCCATTTGATTTCTGGCCAGGGCACATGTCCAGGTTGCAGGTTCAGTCTCCAGGCATCCAACATCGTTTCTCTCTCACAGGAATGCATGTTTCTGTGTCTGTCTCACTCCATTCACCTCTCTCTAAAGAATCAATTTTAAAAACCCACCATATTAAGACAAAACAAAAGGAAACTCATTGTTGCATGTTGCCTCTAAAACAGAGTGTCCTGCACTTGACGCTTTATTTGTTCTGTAGACCACAACTGAGACATAAAGCAAAATATTGGAATCTGGACTTTTCCATGAAAATATTCAGAAAAGCATAGTATCAAGGCAATGAGTCTTAGAAAGCTTAGACAGTGACCGCATCTGTGAAGATGGGCACAGAATGGGCCTGGATAGGAGGTGACTGCTGGTGCACAAGCATCTTGTACATGAAGGCCCTATGGGCAGGGTCTCTAGGCCATCAGAAAGCAAGAGGGGAGAGTAAGGCACATATAGTAGGTTCCTTACTACTAGATTGTACCCCAGAGTCCACCAATCTGCACAGCAGTAAGGCAGGCTGGATACAGGGCAGCTGGAGCACACGGATGTCAAAGGGAAGACTGAATAAAGAAGAGCCAAAGCATGGGCTGCTTGTCTCAGTGGATGAGTTTTGACCTGTGAACCAGGAGGTCGGTTCAATTCCCAGGCTGGGACATGTCCCCTTTGTGAGCCCTTTGCCCAGTAGGTGTCTTGTAGGAAGCAGCCAATCAAGGATTCTCACTCACCATTGATGGTTGTTTTTTTTTTTTTTTAATTTCATTGCTTAAAGTATTACAAAGTGTATTACATATGTGTCCCTTTTCCCCCCGCCCTTGACAATCCCCTGGCCTCCCGTATCCCCCAATATCTTATGTCCATTGGTTATGCTTATATGCATGCATACAAGTGCTTGGGTTGATCTCTTACCCCCCTCCCTCCTGCCCCCCAACCCTCCTCGGCCTTCCCGCTGCAGGTTGACAATCTTTTTGAGGCAGCTCTGCCTCTCTATCTATTATTGTTCATAAGTTTATAATGGTCTTTATTATCCATGAATGAGTGAGATCATGTGGTATTTTTCCTTCATTGACTGGCATATTTTACTTAGCATAATACTCTCCACTTCCATCCATGCCATTGCAAATGGTAAGTTTTCCTTCTTTTTTAAAGCAGCATAGTATTCCATCATGTAGATGTACCACAGTTTTCTAATCCAATCATCTACTGATGGGCACTTAGGCTGTTTCCAGATCATAGCTATGGTGAATTGTGCTGCTATGAACATAAGGGTGCATATATCCTTTCTGATTGGTGGTTCTTATAGAGGGCTGCCTGGGAGGCATCTAGGCATTTTCTTATAATTATTGTCAATTGAACTCAGAGCACAGGCAGAGCCAAGCCCTGGGAACATGCTTCCCCAATAAGGGTGGACATGTTAATCAGGCAGGGGCGGAACTAGATATGTAAATCTAGGCCTTTAAAATAAACCTGCTGTGTGGCTCAGCCCGTTTTTTGCCGCCTCTCCATCAGAGAGGATGGCGCCCACCTGGCCCCAGCTTAAACTCTATTTCTGCGTCTTGGTCTTTCTTTAATTTCTTAATCCCCAGCTCCTCCACTCAGCAAATGGACTGTTTCCTTTTCCATGCGGGACATGGAGAAGAGAGAAACAGCCCCCCACATTTGGCGCCCCCGAACAGGGACTGAGTACGGAGGCAAGAGAAGAAAGCGAGGGGGTCACTCCCAGAAGCGTGTGCACACAGATTCAAAGGAATAAGGTAAGGGGAGTGTATTGTTGTGAATTGATATGAAATAGCTAGGTGTAAAACGTGGGCAATCCTCCAAAAAATGCTTTAAACTATGCTCTGTTAATTATAGTCAAATTCTTGATTTCTTTCTTAAGCTTTGTTGATGAAACCTGTGAAAAGGTTAGAAAGCAGTTGTGTGACCAATACTCAGCAAAAAGTCCAGAGGAAATTCCTATTTTAATCGGTGATGGTCTTGATTCAGCACAGGAGAGTTTAAGAATGTCTAAGTGGGGTGCAGCCATGGCCTTACAGTCTGGAGTGGAATGGCACGAGTCTCTGAGAATACCATCTGCACCTCCTCTGCCTCCACGTGTAAACTACTTGTAACCAAGTAGAAAAGGATTAAAGGAATTTCTCAGCAACTGCCGATGATTCTTTATCTTAAAAAATCTTTTCTTTCCTTAAAAAAAAATAAATAAAAATTGAAAAATAAAGTAAAAAGAGTAAATGCCAGATCATTTCTGAATCTTCCCCTAAGAAACGAGGTGGGGGAAGCTCACGCGGTCATCCAATATGGACGTCACTCCCCAAGAAAGCCACTTCTTCGCCTCATCTTCGCCATCTTTATCCTTTTTTTCCAGCTAATGACTTAAAAGCTTTTACAAATTCATAAATGCATCTGGGATTTCTGTGCACATGTAAAGGGAAAAGGCCAGTTTAAAAACGAGTGCGCATAGTTTTGAGCTGATCTTGACCTTTTGCTGTGTACAGAATAAAAACCTGAGACTGTTTTGGCCTTAAAAATGGTGGAGATGAACCTAAGAAAGAAATACAGGCTGGTTTCTCAAGGCAATTTTAAGTAGCTCTTTTGAAATTTCTTGACTTCCCCAGCAGGAAAATTGTGACCATTTTGAAATTTAGCAGTTATGCCAGGCTTATTGGCTGGAAACTTAAAACTTTTAAGTTCAAATCATATAAAAGTATTGAGATTTATAATACTGAAATGTTGATCTGTGTATGCCTAATATGAAGTCTAGATGATAGAAGTTAATCTATTAATTGAAAATGCTTTATATTTTATTTGAAATGTATCCTTAAATGTAAAAGTCTCTTTTCTTGCCATTGAAAAAGTTTAAAGCTACATACTTTTTTTAATGGAAGGAGGGGTAGACACGCCCTTCCCCTAGCATGTAGGTAATCCAATTCCCGCCAGCAGCCATCTTTAGGAATGTTAATTTGCATTTCAATGGCTACACCTTTTGCTAGCAACCTTCCCAGAAAAGGTCAAGCGGCCAAAAGGTGGCTCCTTTGAAATCAGTTTTCCACCAGTAGTCATTTTGTTAATACCTACAAGTTCGCTTCTCAGTTTCCCCATGCAGAAAAAACATGGTTTAAAGTTAATTATTAGATTTTAAAATTTATTCTTAAAAATATAAAAGTGTAGCTAATCAAAGAACTGCTAACATTTGAATTGTAAGCTCTGAAAGTTTAAAGTGCAAATTGAATCGGGAGAAATTAATTAAATATCTAATGTATAACTTGTTTTTGAAAAAATAAAATGTGTTTTCTCTTAAATAATTAGGAATTCAAAATATGTTACTTCTTGGTCTGATTTAAAAATGAGGATTAATTTTATGAACTCAACTGAAAAATTTTTAATACAAAAACCAGTTTAAATTTGATTGATATTCTTTAAGATAATTATAAAGGGTATAAACAGCTAATGAGATTTCTGTTTGTCTACAATATAATGTTGGTCATCTATCCTTTAGGGGTTTTGGTTTGCTCTGTCAAAGAACAGTGTAGACAGCCGCCACTTTGAGCTGCCTGACTTGGCAGCCGCCATGTTGGCCGCATGGCCTGCCGCTCCCCTGGGGGCCGCCATCTTGAAACAGCAAAGGCCCCGCCCACCCTCTGACTTAGCCAATCACAATAGGAATGTCTGCTCACTGAGGCAGGATGGGATTTCAGGGGTGGAGCTTTAAGGAGGAATTTTACTACGGAAATGTGGATGGGGCAAAAGGTGTGCTTGCCTCTCGAATTTATTTAATACTATTTTTAAGAAAATATTTTTAATACTTAATAAATTAGCAATCACGGTCTTAATATAATTTCAGTGGTATGATAGACTAATGTTTTGAGCAGTTGGCTTTATAAAGGCCAACAATAGAGCTCGTATTCCTTAAAAGGCTAAGTCATTTTTCTAATCTCTTAAATCTAGAAAACCCGGCTTTCCTTAAACTAAGGACAATTTTCCCTCCCTAAACAAAAGTTAAGTAGCTTACATATATATATAATTTGATGGTCTTTTCAAGTTGGATTACAAAACTATAACCAAGGAATGACTTTGAGAAATTTCACGGGCCCTGAAATGTTTTCAAAGGTTTATTCTCTCTTTTTAAAGGATATTTTAATTTAGCCAAATTTAATATACTTGAAATCACATGGAAAGCTTTATCAAATAAAAATTAATAAATATATTTTAAGTTTTTGCCTCTGAGAAAGGGCAAAACAAGTTATTTTGTTTGATATTTCTTAGAATACAGCAGTGGAACTTTAAGATGTAATTTGAAATAACAAAAGCTACTTGCTGCTGCATTTTAAATTAGGCTGGAAGTGGTGCAGCGTTTGCTCCTTGTGAATCAGAAGTTTACTAAATACTAAATTTACTTGCTTTGCTTTTTAAAAAATACTTACTTAAATTTACTAATCTTTGTAAGCAATTGAATCCTAATAAAGTAAAATTCTTCTAAAAAGGTTACTGAAGGCTTCCCATGATCCCTCTGTATATGCAAATAAGCCAAAAGGGAACGCTGTTTAAAAACATTATTTTAAATTTAATAATAAGGAGAAATTTTAATATTTTGAAATATCTTCCACTAATATTTATAGGATAATCTAATGCTTTGCTGTTAAAATACCAAATCTGAAAATAAGTACAGTCACCATAAATGTTTAATGACTTTGACTTGAAATACATGGCCTTGTGGCACTATCAGTCAAGATCTAAGAAGTAATCCTATAGGTTACTTGGTGTAAAAGAGAAAGATTTTTCTTTTTTAAGTTGAAGTTCTCCAAGTGTAATCCAGCAGGAAGAAGACAAACCAGACAACCAACAGCCCAGAGACCACCTGGGGCACGGTAAAGTGAAGTATGGTAAAATTAACTCAGGTGAAAACTAAGTTTCATATTGGTCTTAGAAGGCACATTTTTCCTTTACCTGGGAAGGACAGCACAACTATCCCAAGGTCAGAGGGCTCCAGTTGGTGTGTCAACTCAGTGTTCTGGAGACCCAAAATTGTAATCTACATAAAGTGCCTAAGTTTAACCCAGGTCACCCAAAGATTCGAGACCCAAAACTGTAATTTTGATAACATGCCTAAGTTTAACCTGGGTTACCCAAGGACTCTAGATAATGTGTTTAACCAAAACTGTAGTTTGGATGGCATGCTGTCTCTGTTTCTGTAAATAGCCTTTTTTTGCAAACGAGGTTCCTCATTCCAAACTTGAGACAGCCAATTTAAAATTGAATTGTCATGACCTAGAGCAAAGAATATTCTTACATGGTATTATTCTACAAGTTTTACTCATAATTTTGATGCTTTAAAACAGTATATTGTGCATTTATCCCAAACAAACTTACAAATTCTTTGAATGTTTGGCAACAATTTAATATTTAAGGACATAAAAAGATTTATTCCCTTCCTGTGTGGAAGGCCCCCTGGGAAGGCACTTAAGCATTCTGTATTGACCTCTCTTGACCTTTTTGCCAAGAGGATTTCCTCTTCTCACAATCCAATTGTCTACAGCTGTTATCTGAGCTCTCCGTTCAAACTGAGATCATGAAAAGCTGGTACCATGGATCTGTCTCTGGCCCAATGGCGTAAGTTGGGCCCTCTCGGGAGAAGAAACCTGGGTTCCCTATGATCAATGCCGGGACCCCGCCAGCAGGCGAGGGGATCCAAAGGTAGTTTCTGGGCATGGAGGCCAGAGGGACATAGGCTACCAAGGAGACAAAACTGAACCTCACATCATCCTACTTGGCCCAGAGATGGCTGGTAGTCAAAGACGGGTAAGACCTCACAGGGTGGGGCGACCTAAGACAGGCACAGTCGGGGGCCAGTAGGAGAAAACTTGGGGATCAACAGAGGTGGGGCACAGGTCCTCACCCCCCCCCCAATGGTGCAGGGGCTTGAACACTCGCCCCTTCTGAGGAAGTTCTCCTGTCCCCATGGCTGCTTCTTGCTTCCCATGCCCAGCCCAGATCAGGAACCAAATAACAGAAGAGACTTGGTCCAGCAGAAAATGGTACCCAGAAAAATGAAGACTTAGTTAACAGACCCTAAATTTAAATCTAGCCTAACAACAGAAATGCTTAAGCCTCCTCAAGGATGTAAAGTGATCCTTTCAATTAATATTTACAGTGTAAATTAAGATTATTGTTAAAATATTAAATTTGACAGTAAAATAGTTGTTAAGTTTTCAAATTAATTAAATTTGGCTAACTTGAAATACGTAATTATTCAAAAAGTATTAACCAAACTTCATTTCGTGGTAAAATTGCTTAACATGTAAAAAAGTTATCTAGACTGCATTATATATTTTCCAAAAAATCCTCCTAATTAAATAAAAAAGGGGGGGGGATAGTGGAAAAATATAGTGGAAAAATGCCATGTAAGAAAATAAATCCTGTAACTAAATTAAAATTTTTTCGTTAGCGAGACACCCAGAAAAAAACACACATTATGTCAGGGAAAGCCAGGAGAAGATCATTTCAAAGAAAAAATCCCAAGTAAGGTTTTCTTTATTAACCTTTGGTCGAGAATACATTTGTATATTTTCAGAAGAACAGCTCCGAGACCATGTAGATTCCTGCAACAACAGATCCCAACTGACCAGATTGCTCCAGCCACAAAGACAGGAAAGACAGTTCAAAGATAGAGATGGTGAAGACGCCTTGTCATGATAGCAGTCAGCACCTGTGCATTGCTGCAGGTTGCCCAGGACCAAGAGCAAGGAAGAAGGAGCAATGCAGCCAATTCAGGTGCCAGAGCATTACATCCGTTACCACAATGGACTCAGACATTCACTCAAAAGGACTAAGTACTGCCCTAATGACAGCAAAAGGGAAGAAAAAGAAAACTGAAAGATGCAAGGGACTGTTGTGCCAATATGGAGTCATCTGAAGAAGTTAACGACTGAAGCACAACAGATTGTGGAAAAGCAAGAAGTTGAAGCTACTTCTTCAACCATGTTCCTGCTCATGCTAGTATCTGTTAGCTTCCAGTCTATTGCAAAGTCTTGCGAAGCCAAGTCCAAGGACTCTGAGTAAATATACACCAGCAGCAAAAGCTACTGATTTTTTTCATTTAGTAGCAAAACTGTTAATATGTTTATAGTTCTGATTTCTCATATTGTTGTTTTGCATTGGCATTGTTTTGTTATTATTTAATAGCCAGTTTTGTTCTTAACGTTCACATTTTGAAAATGATAACATGTATGTAGTTTAGTTTTTGCATTTGCATTGTTTGCAATTGTTTTAATTCGAGAGCCCTACTATTAATTTTTAAAACTTTACTTTTATTATAGTAGCTTAAAAAACAAAAACGGGGGAGATGTAGAGGGCTGCCTGGGAGGCATCTAGGCATTTTCTTATAATTATTGTCAATTGAACTCAGAGCACAGGCAGAGCCAAGCCCTGGGAACATGCTTCCCCAATAAGGGTGGACATGTTAATCAGGCAGGGGCGGAACTAGATATGTAAATCTAGGCCTTTAAAATAAACCTGCTGTGTGGCTCAGCCCGTTTTTTGCCGCCTCTCCATCAGAGAGGATGGCGCCCACCTGGCCCCAGCTTAAACTCTATTTCTGCGTCTTGGTCTTTCTTTAATTTCTTAATCCCCAGCTCCTCCACTCAGCAAATGGACTGTTTCCTTTTCCATGCGGGACATGGAGAAGAGAGAAACAGCCCCCCACAGGTTCTGGTTTCTTGGAATATATTCCTAGAAGTGGAATCACAGGGTCAAATGGGATTTCCATTTTCAGTTTTTTAAGGAAACTCCATACTGTCTTCCATAGTGGCTGCACCAATCTGCATTCCCACGAGCAGTGCACAAGTGTTCCTTTTTCTTCACATCCTCTCCAGCACTTGTCGTTTGTTGATTTGTTGATGATAGCCAGTCTGACAGGTGTAAGATGGTGCCTCATTGTTGTTTTGATTTGCATCTCTTGGATGATTAGTGACTTTGAGCATGTTTTCATATGTCTCTTGGCTTTCTGAATGTCCTCTTTTGAAAGGTGTCTATTTAGGTCCTTTGCCCATTTTTTGATTGGATTTTTTATCTTCCTTTTGTTAAGTTGTATGAGTTCCCTATAAATTTTGGAGATCAGGCCCTTATCAGATATGACATTGGCAAATATGTTTTTCCACACAGTGGGTTCTCTCATTGTTTTGTTGATGGTTTCTTTTGCTGTGCAGAAGCTTTTTATTTTGATGTGGTCCCATTTGCTCATTTTTTCTTTACTTTCCAGTGCCCTAGGAGCTGTATCAGTGAAGAAATTGCTTCGGCATATGTCTGAGATTGTGTTGCCTTTGGATTCTTCTAGAATTTTTATGGTTTCGTGCTGTACATTAAAGTCCTTTATCCATTTTGAGTTTATTTTTGTGTATGGTCTAAGTTGGTGGTCTAGTTTCATTTTCTTGCATATATCTGTTCAATTTTCCCAACACCATTTATTGAAGATACTATCTTGGCTCCATTGTATGTTCTTGCCTCCTTTGTCAAATATTAATTGTGCATATTGGTTCGGGCCGATTTCTGGGCTCTCTATTCTATTCCATTGATCTATAGGCCTATTCTTGTGCCAGTACCAGCAGTTTTGAGAACAGTGGCTTTGTCATACAACTTGATATCTGGTATTGAGATCCCACCTACTTTGTTCTTTTTCAGAATTGCTGCAGCTATTCGGGGTCTTTTTTTATTCCAGATGAATTTTTGGAGAGTTCGTTCCATATCTGTGAAGTATGCTGTTGGTATTTTAATGGGAAGTGCGTTGAATTTATAGATTGCTTTGGGTAGTATGGATATTTTAATGATTTTGATTCTATCAATCCATGAACACATTATGTTCCTCCATCTGTTTATGTCTTTATCACTTTTTTCAATGTCCTGTAGTTTTCTGAGTAGAGGTCTTATACCTCTTTAGTTAAGTTTATTCCTAGGAGCTTAATTTTTTTGGTACGATGGTAAATGGGATAGTTTTTATAATCTCTCTTTCTGAAAGTTTACTATTGCTATATAGAAATGCCTCAGATTTCTTGGGGTTAATTTGTATCCTGCTACATTGCC
Organism: Myotis daubentonii; assembly: GCF_963259705.1. NCBI lineage: Eukaryota > Metazoa > Chordata > Mammalia > Chiroptera > Vespertilionidae > Myotis > Myotis daubentonii. Next base: position 6,761,281 of record NC_081862.1, on the reverse strand, counting down.
AAATTCACTTATTAAGTCTAGCAGTTTTTTGATGGAGTCTCTAGGGTTTTGTATGTATAATATCATGTCGTCTACAAATAAGGACGGTTTTACTTCCACTTTTCCAATTTGGATGCCTTTTATTTCTTGTTCTTTTCTCATTGCAATGGCTAATACTTCCAGTACTGTGTTGAACAGGAGTGGTGAGAGTGGGCATCCCTGTCTCTTTCCTGTTCTTAGTGGAAATTTTGTTAGTTTTTGTCCATTGGGTATGATGTTGGCTGTGGGCCTGTCATAAATGGCTGCTATTATGTTGAGGTATGATCCTTCTACTCCCACCTTGTGGTGAGTTATTACAAAAATGGCTGGTAGGTTCTGTCAAATGCTTTTTCTGCATCAATTGATATGATCATGTTTTTATTTTTTATTTTAATTTGTTTACGTGATGCCTCACGTTTATTGACTTTCAGATATTGTACCATCTTGCATCCCTGGGATAAATACTACTTGGGCATGGTGTATGATCTTTCTGATGTACTGCTGGATCCGATTTGCTAAGAATTTGTTGAGGATTTTGGCATCTATGTTCATGAGGGATATTGGCCTGTAATTCTCTATCATTGTGTTGTCTTTACCTGGTTTTGGTATTAGGGTGATGCTGGCTTCATAGAATGATCTTGGAAGTGTTCCTTTCTCTTGGATTTTTTGTAGTAGTCTGAGGGGGATAGGTTTTAGTTTTTCCTTGAATGTTTGGTAAACTCCCCTGTGAAGCCGTCTGGTCCTGAGCTTTTGTTTGCTGGAAGCTTTTTGATGACAGCTTTAATTTCTTCCATAGTTATTGGCCTATTGAGATTCTTAGATTCTTCCTGGGTGTGATTTGAAATGATGTATTTTTCTATGAATTTGTCCATTTCCTCCATGTTGTCTAGTTTTTTGGAGTAGAGCTGTCCATAGTATTTTTTAACAATCATTTGTATTACTGTGGGGTCTGTTGTTATTTTGCCTTATCGTTTCTGATTTTGTTTATCTGGGTCCTCTCTCTTTGCTTCTTGTTGAGTCTGGCTAGAGGTTTGTCAATCTTGTTTATCCTTTCAAAGAACCAGCACTTGGTTTCATTGATTTTCAGTATTGTCTTTTTGGTCTCAAGGTCATTGATTTCTGCTCTAATCTTTATTATCTCCTTCCTTCTGCTCACTCTGGGTTTTTCTTGTTGCTCTCTTTCTAATTCTTTGAGTTGTAGAGCTAGATGGTTTACTACCATTTTTTCTTGTTTTTTGAGACAGGCCTGTAGTGCTATAATCTTCCCTCTCATGACTGCTTTCATTGTGTCCCATAGGTTTTGGATTGTTGTGTTTTCATTGTCATTAGTTTCCAGGATGTTTTTAATTTCTTCTTTGATCTCATTGGTAACCCAGTCAATATTTAATAGCATGCTATTCAGCTTCCAGGTGTTTGAGTATTTTGGGTTGTTTTTATTGTAGTTTATTTCTAGTATTATGCCATCGTGGTCTGCGAAGATTCTTTTTATGATTTCAGTCTTCTTGAATTTGGGGATACTTTGCTTGTGACCCAATATGTGGTCTATTTTTGAAGATGTCCCATGAGCACCTGAGAAGAACGTATATTCCCTGGCTTTGGGTTGAAGTGTTCTGAAGATGTCAATTATGTCCATCTGATCTAGTGAGTCATTTAGGATTGCTGTATCTTTGCTGATTGTTTGTCTAGAGGGCTTATCCAGTGCTTTCAGTGGTGTATTAAAGTCCCCTATTATGATTGTATTGTTGTCGATCTCTCCTTTGATATCTTCCAGGAGTTTTTTTATGTTTTTGGGTGCTCCTACATTGGGTGCATATATGTTTACCAGGGTAATATCTTGTTGTATTGATCCCTTTCGTATTATGAAGTGGCCTTCCTTATCTCTTCTTAAGGCCTTAAATTTGAGGTCTATTTTGTCCGATATAAGTATTGATACCCCAGCTGTGTTTTCCTTTCCCTTTGCCTGAAAGATATATTTCCATCCTTTCACTTTCAGTCTCTGTGAGTCCCTTCTAATGAGGTGGGTTTCTTGTTGACAGCAGATATATGGGTCATGTTTTTTTTTATCCATTCAGCCACTCGATGTCGTTTGGTTGGAGCATTTAGTCCATTTATGTTTAAAGTTATTATTGAAAGATATTTGTTTGTAGCCATTTCTTTTTTTGCATGGCTGTTTTCTTTCTGAGCTTTTTATTTATTATTTTTATACCAGTCCCTTTAGCATTTCTTGCATTGCTGGCTTGGTGGTGATAAACTCCCTTCGCCTTTTTTTGTCAGTGAAGCTTCTTATATCCCTTTCAAGTTTGAATGATAGCCTTGCTTGATAGAGTGTTCTTGGATTCAGTCCTTTGCTTTGCATCACTTTGTAAATTTCCGTCCATTCTTTTCTGGCCTGATGTGTTTCTGTTGAGAAATCATTTGATAATCTAATGGGAGATCCCTTGTATGTAACTCTTCGTCTCTCTCTTGCAGCCTGTAAGATTCTCTCTTTGTCCTGAACATTTTCCATGGTAATATGATGGGTCTTGGTGTGGGTCTTTCGGGTTCAGCTTGTTTGGGACTCTCTGTGCTTGCGTGACGTTTTTCTTCCCCACCTCAGGGAAGTTTTCTGATATTATTTCTTCCAATAGGTTTTCTAAACCTTGTTCCTCTTTCTGTTGTTCTGACACCCTTATTATTTGTATGTTGTTTCTGTTCATGTTTCCCCAAAGCTCCCTTACGCTCTCCTCCTGTCTTTGAATTTTTCTTTAATTGCAGTACATTTTGGGTGTGTTTTGCTTCATTGTCTTCTAATTCACTAATTCGGTCCTCCGCTTCTCCTACTCTACTGTTGATACTTTCAATGGTGTTTTTCATTGCAGCTATATCTCTCTTCATTTCTTCTTGGGTCTTACTTAAGTTGTTGATTTTTTCATCTGTTTCTTCTAGCTTCTTCCATATGTTATTGATTTTTTCATCTGTTTCTTCTTGCTTCTTGCAGAGGTTGTTGATTTTTTCCTCCATCCGGTTTATGCACTCTAGGACCCTTATTCTGAATTCTTTTCCTGTCATGTTGCATGCCTCTGTATTACTTAGCTGCTTTTCTGGACAGTCCTCCTTCTCTTTCCTTGGGGGTTACTATGTGTACCCATGTTTGATCTCACTGACATATCTAGATGTTGAGTCGTTCAGTGGTTGCTCCCTTGGTGGCAGTGACTCCTTGGTTTGTGGTTGCTCTTCGGGAGGTTGCGGTAGCAGCTGCTCTTCAGTTGGCAGCAGCTCCTCTGGTGGGTGCTGTTCACAGCTGTGGTGGCTCTTCTGGCTGGTGGGGCGAGGTTTCACGTACTGCTGCTGTTCCTCAGCAGAGGGTGTGGTGCTCAGGAGGTTGCTGTTGCTTGGATCCGCTGCGTTGTTTTAAAGGCAAAAAATACAACACAACAAGGCACCACGTACCAGGCACTATACACAAATATATTCACGATATTAATAACCCCAAATAAAGGTGACCACCCGAATTAAGAGAATTAGGGGATAAGGAAGAAGGAAGAGAAAAAGATAAAAGAGAAAAAAGAAAAGAAAAGTAGGGACCAAAAAAAGGAGTGCAAAAATGAAATTGGGAAAAAGGAGGGGGGAAATTAAAAGTGAGAAAAGAAAAGAAAAGAAAAAAAAAGAGCAAAAAGAGAGAATGAAGTGGAAGAGGGGAAGAGACTTTTTATATGAGGAGAATACGCCTATAGAACCGCCACTAATCCCAAAAAATTCCAGCAACAGCTCCCTGGAGATGAATGAAAACTAGAAATAAACAATAATCTAATGATGAAAATAGAATGGAGAACTCTAATCCCAAAATAAAATAAAGAGAAAATAAAATGGCAATTTAAAAAATGGTAAAATGGTAGCAGTAATAATACTGGTTAAAAATAAGAAGGTAGTAATTAAAAGGGTAAAATCAGGTGATGGATAAAGAAGAAAAAAAAAAGGAAAAAAAATTGGTTTCTTAGTTAAAAGGTGAAAAAAGAAAAAAAAAATTGCTGTAGTGAAGGTCCTTCGGTTCTTCTATTTTTCAGTGTGACTCGCCTTAGACCTGCCAGGTATTCAGGAGAGTGTTGAGTTTCCCTGCTATACACTGTTCCTCTATGTTGTAAACCACAGTCCTTATTTTAAAGCAGGCCGCATTTGTTTCCCAGACTGCCTTATTTTGTGTTTAGCAAGAGTCAGTTTGTGGGTCAGCCTCTGGGTGGCAGTGTTCTGGGGTTGGCCTCTGAGGCTATAGGGCCTCTCTGTCCAGTGGAATTTCACTGCCCAGAGCTGGCTGCGTAATAGTTAGTTACCAGTGCTGTGTTGTTGCTGGGATTGAAAATCCCTCTATAGGCCAGACCCTGTTAACTCCCAGGGACTGATCAGGTTATCTTAATCCTTGACCTCCTACAGGGTGTAATCTGGGTGTGGCTGTGCTCCTTGCCTGGGGGCTGGGGGGAGGAGTCTCACTCTCTGGAGAGAATGGCTTCCCCAGTCCGGGCTCAGGGCTGTCTCAGCCCTCAATTCGCTGACACCTCTCCAGGCCCCCCTTCTCTCCTCAGTCTCTCCCCAGATTCCACTCCTCCGCACACTCCATCTCTTCAGCACAGGTGAGTGTCTGTATCCGAAATGTCCCATGAACAGGATTCAGTAAAAACAAACAAACAAATGCTGGCCTTGGAATCGGGGAAGGCTTGGTTTCTGTAAGCTTCTTCTCTTACCGGGACTACATGGTCTGGTCAGCTCTTCAGGCTGCCCCCTTTAGGCTCAGTCCTCCGTGATCACAGAACCCAGCTCTCAATTCCCCTGGCAGCACCAGGAATCCCACGGTACTCCTTTCCCCCTTCAGGGGCTGTGCCTGTCCCAAGGGACTCGGCTGTATGCCACAGGGTCTCCCTCCGACTCTCTGGGCTCAGAGGTTGGGCAAAATTTCCTGCCCAAATCCCTGACTTTTTTACTTTTCCAGGGGAGTTCTGCTCTTCCCAGCTGCAAACCGTCTCACCAGCTGAGCAATTTCACCACTTCAGGGTGGATGTTATTAGTTTCAGTTGCTCACTTCATTTGCTCCAGGATACGACCTGGGACGCATCTTCCTATATCGCCGCCATTTTCTGTCTCTCTGTACCTCAGTGTTCTTTTGATTTGCATTTCTCATATGATTAGTGACTTTCAGCATATTTTCAAATGTCTCTTGTTTTTCTGAATGTCTTCTTTGGAAAGGTGTCTATTTAGAACCTTTGCCCATTTTTTGATTGGATTGTCTATCTTCCTTTTGTTAAGTTGTGTGAGTGCCCTATAAATTTTGAGGATTAGGCCCTTATCAGATATGACATTGGCAAATATGTTTTCCCATGCAGTTGGCTTTCTTGTTGTTATGTTGATGGTTTCTTTTGCTGTGCACAAGTTTTTATTTTGATGTAGTCCCATTTGTTCATTTTCTCTTTAGTTTTAAGTGCCCTGGGTGATATATCGGTGAAGAAATTGCTTCGGCATATCCCTGAGATTTTGTTGCCTTTGGATTCTTCTAGAATTTTTACGGTTTCCAATCAGACATTTAAGTCCTTTATCCATTTTGAGTTTATTCTTTTTTATGGTGTAAGTTAGTGGTCTAGTTTCATTTTCTTGCATATATCAGTCCAATTTTCCCAACACCATTCATTGAAGAGACTACCTTGGCTCCATTGTATGTTCTTGCCTCCTTTGTCAAATATTAATTGAGCATATTGGCTCGGGCAGATTTCTGGGCTCTCTATTCTATTCCATAGATCTATATGTCTGTTCTTGTGTCAGTACCAGGCAGTTTTGAGAACAGTGGCTTCGTAATACAACTTTATATATGGTATTGAGATCCCACCTACTTTGTTCTTTCCCAGGATCCCTGCAGCTAGTCTGTGTCTTTTTATATTCCAGATTAATTTTTGGAGAGTTAGTTCTAGATCTGTGAAGTATTTCGTTGGTATTTTAATGGGAATTGCGTTGAATTTAAAGATTGCTTTGGGTAGTATGGATATTTTAATGATGTTGATACTTCCAATCCATGAACACGGTATGGTCTTCCATCAGTTTATGTCTTCCACTATTTCTTTTTTCAAAATCTGGTAGTTTTCTGAGTAGAGGTCTTTTGCCTCTTTAGTTAGGTTTATTCCTAGGTAGCTTAATTTTTTTTGGTGCGATGATAAATGGGATTGTTTTTTTAGTCTCTCTTTCTGAAAGTTCACTATTGGTGTATAGAAATGTCTCAGATTTTGGGGGGTTAATTTTGTATCCTGCTACATTGCCAAATTCATGTATTAAGTCTAGTAGTTTTTTCATGGAGTCTCTAGGGTTTTGTATGTATAATATCATGTCGTCTGCAAATAAGGACAGTTTTACTTCCACTTTTCCAATTTGGATGTCTTTTATTTCTTTTTTTCTAATTTTAATGGCTAATACTTCCAGGACTATGTTGAACAGGAGTGGTGAGAGTGGGCATTCCTGTCTTGTTCCTTTTCTTAGGGGACATGGTGTTTGTTTTTTTCCATTGAGTATGATGTTGGCTGTGGGCCTGTCAAAAATGGTTTTTATTATGTTGAGGTATGATCCTTCTACTCCCACCTTTCTGAGAGTTTTTATCAAAAATGGGTGTTGGATTTTGTCAAATGCTTTTTCAGCATCAACTGATAAGACCATGTGGTTTTTTTCTTTCAATTTGTTTATGTGATGTATCACGTTTATTAACTTGCGGATATTGTACCATCCTTGCATACCTGGTATAAATCCTACTTGGTCATGGTGTAGGATCTTTCTGATGTACTGCTGGATCCGATTTCCTAAGATCTTGGTGAGGATTTTGGAATGAATGTTCATGAGGGATATTGGCCTGTAATTCTCTTTCATTGTGTTGTCTTTACCTGGTTTTGGTATTAGGGTGATGTTGGCTTCATAGCATGAGCTTGGAAGTATTCCTTCCCCTTCAATTTTTTGTAGTAGTCTGAGGAGGATAGATTTCAGTTCTTCCTTGAATGTTTGGTAAAACTCCCCTGTGAAGCCATCTGGTCCTTGGCTTTTCTTTGCTGGAAGCTTTTTGATGACTGCTTCAATTTCTTCCATAGTCATTGGCCTATTGAGATTTTTAGATTCTTCCTGATTGAGTTTTGGAATGTTGTATTTTTCTAGGAATTTGTCCATTTCCTCCAGGTTGTCTTGTTTGTTGGAGTAGAGCTGTCCATAGTATTTTTTAACTATCATTTGTATTTCTGTGTCGTTTGTTGTTATTTTGCCTCTATCATTTCTGATTTTGTTTATTTGGGTCCTCTCTCTTTGCTTCTTGGTGAGCCTGTCTAGCGGTTTGTCAATCTTGTTTACACTTTCAAAGAAGCAGCTCTTGGTTCCATTGGTTTTATATATATTTTTTGTCTGTATGTCATTTATTTCTACTCTAATCTTTAATACCTCCCTCCTACTACTCATGCTGGGCTTTTCTTTTTCTCTCTTTTTAATTCTTAGATGATTGTAGAGTTAGGTGAGTTACTACCATTTTTTTTCTTGTTTTTTGAGATAGGCCTGTAGAGCTATAAACTTCCCTCTCAGGATTGCTTTCATTGTGTCCCATAGGTTTTGGATTGTTGTGCTTTCATTGTTATTCGTTTCCAGGATTATATACAGTTCGTCTTTGATCTCTTTGGTAACCCAGTCAATATTTAATAACATGCTATTCAGCTTCCAAGTGTTTGAGTATTTTGCGTTGTTTTTATTGTAGTTTATTTCTAATATTATGCCATCGTGATCTGAGAAGATGCTTGGTATAGTTTCAATCTTCTTGAATTTTGGGAGACTTTTTTTGTGACCCAATATGTGGTCTATTTTTGAATCTGTCCCATGAGCCCTTGATTCGAATGTATATTCCGTGGCTTTGGGGTGAAGTGTTCTGAAGATGTCTATTAAGTCCATCTGATCTAGTGAGTCATTTAGGATTGCTGGTTCTCTGCTGATTGTTTGTCTAGAGGATTTATCCAGTGAAGTCAGTGGTGTATTAAAGTCCCCTACTATGATTGTATTGTTGTCAATCTCTCCTTTGATATCTTCCAGGAGTTTTTTTTTTTTTTTTCCTTTTTCTTTTTTTTTTTTTGTATTTGGGTGCTTCTGCATTGGGTGCATATATGTTTACCAGGGTTATATTTTCTTGTTGTATTGATCCCTTTAGTATTATTAAGTGACCTTCCTTATCTCTTGTTATGGCCTTCACTTTGTGGTCTACTTTGTCTGATATAAGTATTGCTACACGAGCTTTCTTTTCCTTTCCATTTGCCTGAAATAATTTTTTCCATCCTTTCACTTTCAGTCCATGTGAGTCCCTTCTAATGAGGTGGGTCTCTTGTAGACAGCAAATGTATGGGTCATGTTTTTTTATTCATTCAGCCACTCGATGTCTTTTGGTTGGAGCATTTACTCCATTTACATTTAAAGTTATTATTGAAAGGTACTTGCTGGCAGCCATTTCTTTTTTGTGTGGCTGTTTTCTTTCTGAACTTTTTATTACTTCTTTTTTTTTAGTTATTTAGTAATAGCCAGTCAATCTTATGTTTCTTTTTAAATTAAATTAAATTAAAGGCATGCTTAAGAGAATAACAATAAACAACAAAGACAGATTAATAATAATCAACAGACATGCGCCAATAACAAAGAGACAAGACTTAATAAATCAGAGTAATTTTCATAGATCTTATCCTATTCTTCTCTTCATGGCATTGGCTGTCCTCTAAAGTTATTTTAGCTAAAATCTGCCTGTCCCAAGGTGTCATATGGTAATTTTTAGACAAAGCATTAAAGAGTCCTTTTGTAAAATGACTGTTAACCCCATTTTCTCTAGCGGTTGAGCCTTTCCACACTAGAGGTGGAGGACCCAGGGCTTAGGTATTACAGACTTTCTGATCCCCAATACGAATTAGGCATAATGCAGTGCAAACAAGGGCCCACATACTGCAAGATGACAAGGTTACTTTTTTTCCTTGAGCCTGATTTCAGAGAGTACCTTTTGATATTTTAATTTCTTTATCCTTGAGCATACAAGTAAATGTTTACAATGATTTTTATTTTTATTTTTTATTTTTTGCTTTATACCCAAACTTTTCCTCATTATAGCCTGGCAGAAATAAAAGATTTTCTGCCCACTTTACGTTTCAAAATTTCCAAAGCTGGCATGGGCTTTGTGCACAGAGAATTTTCTCCACCTCTTCAGTTCTCTTCTCAGCTTTCTGATGAAATGTCTTCCTTTTTCACTCTGGTGAAATTTCTTCTCCAGATGCCCCACATTGGGCGCCAGAATACTGCAACCTTTTGCAGCAAGGATTCAGGATATGGGAAAGGAGGTGCACAAAAATGAATACACTAGATATAAATTTAGAAGAGATGGGGGAGCCAGGCAGAGACCTTTCTTTGTAGTGGAGAAGCTCTCTGAAACCCAGCACCCATCAGCTTTTATTGACTTGGCTTTAGGTTTCTCATATATGCCCTTTTGCAAAGCAAACAGGCATATCAGCAGTCAAAGTTTGCTAAACAATAAAAGGGTTATCAGGTTAGGAGATTACCTTCAGGCATTTTGCCAACAGCAGGGTAATATAATGGTAATTTTCAGCCCTGCTGAATATCAAAGTTCATTAGCCCTCTATGGGAGATACATATACATATACATATACATATACATATACATATACATATACATATACATATACATATACATATGTCTGTATATGTGTGTGTGTATACGTACATATACATATACATACGCATACGCATACGCATACACATACACATATACATATACATATACACATACACACACACACACACACACATATATATATATATATATATATATATACATTAGAGGCCCAGTGCACAAAATTCGTTCACTGGTGGGAGGTGTCCCTCAACCCCACTTGTGCCCTCTCACAGTCTGGTACCCCTCGGGAGATAACGACCTGCTGGCTTAGGCCTGCTCCCGTGTGGCAGAGGGCAGGCCCAATCCCTAGGTGCAACCCCTTGTCAGGCTTAGAGCAGGGCCGATTGGGGAGTTGGGGAGCCGCCCCCTGTCATGCACAGAGCAGGGCAGATTGGGAGGTTGCGATGCCACCCCATGTCAGGCTCAGGGTAGGGCCAATTGTAGGGTTGGGGCGCCACCCCCTGTCACACCCAAGGCAGGGTCGATGGGGAGCTTGGTGCGCTACCCGCTGTCACGCTGCTCCATGTGCCAGGAGGCCTTGTATCTCCGCTGATCCCAGTGTTGGAAGGCCTCGCGGCTCTGTTGACACCCGGGCAGTGAGGCCTCGCTACTCATTTGGTCCCGGTGCTGGGAGGCCTAAGGGCTCTGCTTGACACAGGAGCAGTGAGGCTCCGCTGCTCCGCCGATCTCAGTGCTGGGAGGCTCCAATGATCCTGGTGCCAGGAAGCCTCACGGCTCTGCTGATCCTGGTTCTGGGAGGCATATTACCCTCTTAATATATAGGATAGAGACCTGTTGCATGGATCGGGGCTGGCTGCTTTGCCCTGAAGAGTGTCCTGGATCAGGGTGGGGTTCCCGCTTGGGTGCCTGGCCAGCCTGGATGAGAGGATGATGGCTCTTTGCAGCTGGTCACACCCCCTTCAGGGTGGGGGTCTCTATTGGGGTGCCTGGCCAGTCTGGGTGAGGGGCTGAGGGCCGTTTTCAGGCTGGTGGGTGACTGAATCTCCCAACCTCTCCTTTTTTTTCTTTTTTTCTTAATTTATTCTGGGATTTATTTATCTTCTATGGCTGTCACTGGAACTGAGAGCTGGTTTTAGCTCTGAGGCTCGGCTCCCGCTCTGAGGCCTCAACTGCTGAAAGGAGGTATCTGGGCTCTTTTGGGTTCTATTATCGAAACTCTGTTGCAACTCCAGCTCTGCCGGATGGCTGAAAGCATGAGGTTTGTTTAGCGTCAATAATTGCAACATAGTTGCTTAGAGTGCAAGCTCACAGCCCAGCAGTGGCAGGTGGGGAACCTTGGCTTTCTCCTTCACTGGAGGAAGCTAGCCTCCCTGTTCGCTTCAGCTGCCTGGCTGCCGGCCGCCATCTGGGTTGGCAGTTAATTTGCATATCACCCTGATTAGCCAATGGGAAGCATGTTAGAGGTATGGTTAATTACCATGTTTGTCTGTTATTAGAAAGGATGTATATGTATATGTATATGTATATGTATATGTATATGTATATGTATATGTATATGTATATGTATATGTGTATGTGTATGTGTATGTGTATGTGTATGTGTATGTGTATGTGTATATATTAACTACTGTTGGTCTTTGTCTCTAGCACCTTACTCTGAGGTTCGACAGTCTGATCAATGCTTCTTAGTATCTGGATGTCTTGTTGCTCATCAGTTAATGTTGCTCATTATATTCTACATATGATTGAAACAAGGTGATATTTATCTTTCTGTAACTGGCTTATTTTGCTTAGCATAATGCTCTCCAAGTCCATCGTGCTGTTGCAAATTATAAGAGTTCATTCTTTGTTACAGCAGTTGAGTTTCCCATTGTATAGATGTTCCACAGTTTTTTAATCCATGCATCTGCTAATGTGCACTTAGACTGTTGTCAAATCTTAGCTATTGTAAGTTGGGCTGGTATGCACATACAGTTGCATATATCTGTTCTGATTAATGTTACTCATTTCTTGGGATATATATGCCTAGAAGAGAGAGTACTTAACAAAATGCGAATTCCATTTTTAATTTTTTGAGAAATATGGTTTCCCACAATGGTTGCAGCAGTCTGCATTCCCACCAGCAGTGCACAAGGGTTGCTTTTTCTCTGCATCCTCTCCAGCACTTGTGGTTTTTTTTATAACAGCTATTCTGACAGGTGTGGATTGGTACTTCTCTCGTTTTGGAGTGTTAGTGCCTTTGAGCATTTTTTTGTATGTCTCTTGGCCTTAGGTAGGTACCCTTTCAAAAATTGTCCTATTAAATTATTTGCCCATGTTTTGATTGGATTGTTTATCTTCCTATTGTTAATCTGTGTGAGTTCCCTGTAAACTTTTGAATTCAACACTTATCAGAGATACCATTGGCAAATATATTCTCCTATGCAGTGGGCTTTCCAGTTGTTTTGTTCAGAATTTAGTTTGCCGTGCAGAAGATTTTTATTTTGATGAAGTCCATTTATTTCCCCCTTTTTGTGCATTGCCTTTGGAGCTGTGTCAGTAAATATATGCTAAGAAATATGTCTGATATTTTGCTACCTATGCAATCTGCTAAGATTTTTTTATATACATTCCCAAGTAACGTTTAAGTCTTTTATCCACTTTGAGTTTATTTTTGTGTATGGTGTAAGGTGGTGGTCTAGTTTCATTTTATTGCATGTTTCTGTCTGATTTTCATCATTTATTGAAGAGACTCTTTTTTTTTTAACCTTTCTCACAGTATCACAAACATTTTTTTTTTATTTCTTAAAGTATTACAAAGGGTATTACATATGTGTCCATTCCCCCCCCCCTCCCGCACTTGACAGTCCCCTATCCTCCCCTATCCCTCAGTGCCTTATGTCCATTGGCTATGCTTATATGCATTCATACGAGTCCTTTGGTTGATCTCTTACCCCCCTTCCTCCTGCCCCCCAACCCTCCCCAGTCTTCGTGCTGAAGTTTGACAATCTGTTTGAGGCAGCTCTGCCTCTGTATCTATTATTGTTCAAAGTTTATAATGGTCTCTATTATCCCTGAATGAGTGAGATCATGTGGTATTTTTCCTTCATTGACTGGCTTATTTCACTTAGCATAATGCTCTCCAGTTCCATCCATGTCGTTGCAAATGGTAAGAGTTCCTTCCTTTTTACAGCAGCATAGTATTCCATAGTGTAGATGTACCACAGTTTTCTAATACATTCATCAACTGATGGGCACTTAGGCTGTTTCCAGATCTTAGCTATGGTGAATTGTGCTGCTATGAACATAGGGGTTCATATATCTTTTCTGATTGGCGTTTCTGTTTTCTTGGGATATATTCCTAGAAGTGGGATCACAGGGTCAAATGGGAGTTCCATTTTTAGTGTTTTGAGGAAACTCCATACTGTCTTACATCGTGGCTGCACCAGTCTGCATTCCCACCAGCAGTGCACAAGTGTTCCTTTTTCTACACTTCCTCTCCAGCACTTGTCGTTTGTTGATTTGTTGATGATAGCCAGTCTGACAGGTGTAAGATGGTGCCTCATTATTGTTTTGATTTGCATCTCTTGGATGATTAGTGACTTTGAGCATGTTTTCATATGTCTCTTGGCTTTCTAAATGTCCTCTTTGAAAGGTGTCTATTTAGGTCCTTTGCCCATTTTTTGATTGGATTGTTTATCTTCCTTTTGTTAAGTTGTATGAGTTCCCTATAAATTTTGGAGATTAGGCCCTTATCAGTTATGACATTGGCAAATATGTTTTCCCACACAGTGGGTTTTCTCGTCGTTTCGTTGATGGTTTCTTTTGCTGGGCAGAAAGTTTTTATTTTGATGTAGTCCCATTTGTCCATTTTCTCTTTACTTTCAAGTGCCCTAGGACCTGTATCAGTGAAGAAATTGCTTCGGCATATGTCTGAGATTTTGTTGCCTTTGGATTCTTCTAGAATTTTTATGGTTTCCCGTCGTACATTTAAGTCCTTTATCCATTTTGAGTTTATTTTTGTGTATGGTGTAAGTTGGTGGTCTAGTTTCATTTTCTTGCATATATCTGTCCAATTTTTCCAACACCATTTATTGAAGAGACTGTCTTGACTCCATTGTATGCTCTTGCCTCCTTTGTAAATTAATAATAGAGCGTAATGACTTGGGTCCACTTTTGGGTTCCCTGTTCTGTTTCAGTGGTGTATATGTCTTTTCTAGTGCCAGTAGCAGGCAGTTTTGAAAATGGTGGCTTTATAATATAGCTGAATATCTGGTATTGTGAGCCTTCCATATTTTTTTCTTGTTCCCTGGATTGCTGAGGCTATTTTTACTCCATATGAATTCTTGGAGAGTTTGTATTTCTCTGTGAAATATTCTGTTGGTATATTAATGGAGATTGCATTGAATCTATAAATAGCTATGGGTAGTATGGACATTTTAATGATGTTAATTCTACCACCCCATCAACACGGTATATTAACCCATTGGTTGATATCTTTATCTCCGTTTCCATGTTCTGTCGTTTTCCAAGTGCAGTTGTTTTATTCATTCATTTATTATTTTACCTTAATTCTTTTACTGCAATGGTAAGTGGGATTATTTTCAAAGTTTCTCTTTTTGTGAATTCATTCTTGGTGTATCAAAAGACATATTTTTGGGTGTTAATTTTGTATCCTGATACATGACTAAATTCATTTATTATGTGCTTTTCCGGTTGGGATGACTTTTATTGCTTCATGAACACTATGGTAGCACTTCCTGAACTATGTCGAACAAGAATGGTGAAAATTGGCATCACTGTCTTGTTCCTGTTCTTTTAGGGGAAATGCTTTTAGTTTTTCCCCATTGAGTATGATGTTGGCTGTGGGTTTCTCATATATGGCCTTTATCATGTTGAGGTATGCACCATTACCACGTTGCTGAGAGTTTTTATCACAATTGGGTGTTGGGTTTTTTTCCAATTCTTTTCCTGCATATATGGATATGATCACGTGATTTTTGTCTCTCAGTTTGTTTATGAGTTGTATCACATTTATTGTTTTGCGAATATCATTCCAGGCTTGTATCCCTGGAATATATTCCACTTGATCATGGCATTTCGTCTTTTTAATATAATGCTGGATGCAATTTGCTAATACTTGGTTGAGGATTTTAGTATCTGTCATCATCAGCTATATTGGCCTGTAATTCTCTTTCTTTGTAGTGTCTTTACTTGTTGGAATTAGAATAATGCTGGCCTCATACAAAGAGTTTGGAAGTATTCTTTCCTCTTTGATTTTCTGAAACAGTTTTAGGAGTATAGATTGTAGTTTCTGAATGTTTGGTAGAACTCCCCTGTGAAGCTGTCCAGACCTGAGCTTTTGTTGGTTGGAAGTGTTTTGATTACTGCTTCTATTTCATCAGTTGTTATGAGCCTATTCAGGTTTCTTAATTCTTTCTGAATAAATTTTGGTAGTTTGCATTTTTTACTGACTTCATCTATTTCATCCACATTTCCAGCATTTTGGCATACAGCTGTTCATAGTATTTTCTTACAATCCTTTGAATTTCTGTGGTGCCAGTGCTTACTCCTCCACTCCTGTTTCTGATTTTACTTATTGAAATCATGTGTGTTTGTTTCTTAATGAGTGTGGGTAATGGTTTATCAATTTTGTTTATCCTTTCATGGAACTAGCTTTTTGTTTCATTGAATTTTTTGTCTCTGTTATTTTTTCTGCTGTAATCTTTATTTTTTCCTTCCTTCTACTTACTCTGGGCTCTTCTTGTTGGTCTCTTTCTAATTCTTACGTTGTAGGGATTAATAGTTTATTGCTGATTTTGGTTATTTCCTGATATATGTCTATAGTGTTATGAACTTCTCTCTCAGGACTGCTTTTTCTGATTCCCAGAGATATTGTGTTGTTATTTGTTCATTTTTCTTTTTTTGCCAAAAATTCTCTGATATTTTCTTGATCTCATTGTAACAAATTCATTGTTTAATAGCATGCTATTTAGCCTCTAAGTGTTTAAATGTTTTTGGGTTTTTTTACGCTAGTTGATTTCTCATTTCATTCCACTTTGATCCAAAAAGATGCTTGATATGATTTAAATCTTCTTGAACTTGTAGGGAATTCCTATGTGTCCTACCATGTGGACTATCTTTGGGAATGATCCCTGTGCACTTGAGAAGAATGTATATTCTGCTCTGTTGGGGTGAAACGTTCTAAAATGTCAATTAAATCTATCTGATGCAGTGTGTCCTTTAGAGTCTCTGTATCATTATTTTGTCACATGGAAGACCTATCCAGGGAAGTCAGAGGAGTGATAAAAGTCTGCTACTATGACTGTCCTGCTTTCAGGCTCTCCATTAAAGTCCTCTAGAAGTTTATTTTTTGTATTTTATTTGTTGGTTCGACTGACACCTGACACCAGTGTGAACCCTCTTAGCCAATAGTTAAGAAATAAAGGAAACCAAGATTCTTCTACCCTAAAGCTGCCTTTTGGGATATTGATTTTCAGCTGTTTATTTAGAAGCCAAAGAGTCAGAGAGAAACTTTGGGAAACCCCTACCTGATCTTGCCCTAAAGATTCAGAGAGAGAGACCTTCTTCACAATATTGTTGCCTTTGCCTGATTGGAGGGAAACATGGTAAACAATAGGGCTTCAGCAGATGTCTATTAGCTAGATTCCCCTCCTCTCCTGTGACACCATCAATCAGGAGTGTGGGAGCGGTTCCTAGACATTGTTGGTCCCAGGAGGCAGGGTTATAAATTCCAGCGGCTGCAGTTCAGCTCACCCAGTACACCTCCTGAGCCACAGCTGGACAGGACAGAGGTTGGGTCCACGCTGGCTGGGCCCAGGACCTGGAGAAGAGGGGGAAAACAGAGGGGGATTACTCTGGTGAACCTGGAAGGGCAGGAGAGGCATCAGTGCAGGTACCCACATGAATAGTCCTTGGGAAAGTTCACCTATGTCTTGAGGAGAGAGAGGGGAGAAGAGCCCAGATATGGGGGAGACACCTCA
Organism: Myotis daubentonii; assembly: GCF_963259705.1. Taxonomy (NCBI): domain Eukaryota; kingdom Metazoa; phylum Chordata; class Mammalia; order Chiroptera; family Vespertilionidae; genus Myotis; species Myotis daubentonii. The sequence goes on along the minus strand of NC_081862.1, from coordinate 6,744,625 downwards.
GGGTTATGCCCAAAGACACTCTGATACTTGAAAGGACACTCAACACTGACTCTCTCATCCCCTCTCCAACCAGGTTCGCAGGTGAGAAGGGATCTCCATGCCAATTGTTCCTGAGCTCTAAAGATTCTAAGTCTTTTGTTCCAGGCTTGAGGCTTAGCTACCAGGGGAGCAACCAGTGGACACCCTGTCCAGGCAGAACTGGACCAGGACTGGTGGGGCAGCCTTCATCCCCTTCCCAAGAATTTGCTTTGAGGCTGGGCCTAGGCCCTTGAACTGTGAGAGCCCTGTCTGTCAGTGAGCAGCTGGCCTTAAGCTGAGTGTTCCTCTCCAAACAACCAACCTCTCCTCCAACAGTTACTCACATGGGGAGTGCTCTACCCTCTTCAAGGCCAGTCTCTGAGAGGCCCGAATCTGGGAGAAGGGATGCTGCCCAGGGATGAAGGTTCCTGCCTTTCCCTCTGGGCTCCTGGATAGCTATGCCAAAACAATTAACAAAAGGTGTGGTTAACACAAATTGGGACACACACTGTGGCGAATGCACTCCGGCCAACCTGAATTCTCTCCAAGATGTTTCACATTGGCTAATCCTGCAGTGAACTGGGTGTCCAGATGCCATTGCAGGTGCCTGTAAGGAAATCAGGAGCCTGTTGTACAGTGGGTGTCATGGAAGCACAAATCAGCCCCAAATTTCTTCTTGATTTGCCTTCCCTGCTTTGGACCCCTGTTTAATCTTCCTCGTCTTAGATTCTTCACTTGAAAACAAGTGACAGCATTAAAGTTCAAAATGTCATGGCATGAGTCTGGCTAAAACCTCAAAAGGCTAAGTTTTCCTTAGTCAGTAAGGGCTGTATGTTTTATCCATGTCAAGCATGCTTAGTTTGAGAATGCAGCTTCCTTCGTCCTTAGGCTTACTGTAGGTGATTGTAGACAAAAGTATGTACCCCTTTCACCTCATCTCCATTTCATCCCCTCACAGGACAGGCTAGACTCAGCCCCTCTCAGCTGTGCAGGAGTGTGTGTGTCCACACACAATCACACACACACACACACACACACACACACACACACACACACACAAACAAACACACAGCAGCTCCTTCAAATGCATCCAGCTTCCCTCTCTTCCATCACTCAAGGGTTTATAAGTCACAATGTTGATCATTATAATGCAGTGCTGGTTGACTGACACTTTTAATGTTTCTAAAATGAAAATAGCAGTTCACCACTAGTCCAGGAGAGGCTATTGTGATAGAGAATCCTGTAAAAAAATAGAGGAAGATATTTTACAATAACTAGCATTATCATTTTTAGTGGACATGTGGACTGCTTTACAAGGTTCATAAATATGAATTGCTGATTTTCCAGGAGAGTGGGGCCCGGGAACTTTCAGTCCCTCTTCCATTTGCAGGCTTATTGTCACCTAGGAACATGGTGAACATTGTGAGGCAATGGGTGAATCAATGGAATCAATGAATGATACATTCGCTTTTAATTTTACAATAATAGGGTTGCATATGTAATCAGTCGGGTGGCCTGCATTTTGCTTTTCATATAACAGACCTCGTCTGTTTAGTGCATCAACCTCTGCAATGCTGACAAGCAACCAGATCATCATGAACATAAGGGTGGACAAACTTCAAATAGATTCCCTTTGAATTTCACCTTCCACGATGAATCCATTGCCCTCTGTGTCACTCTATCACCCTCCCCTTTGCCCCAGTGTCTCTTGCATTCTCAAATTGGCCAAGCACTTTACTCTCTCAAAAATTGTGCAGTCTGTCCTCATGCCATGAACACGATCTTTCCAAGTCCCTGATGGCCCCTCCATGTACAACCCTCAGGGAGGAGTCTACCTGCCTCTGTAACTTTCCATACCAGCACCTTTGTTTTCATGACAGAATTAGTTACAAAGAGCCATTTGTAGACAATGGTCCTGTTGGGTTTTGCTTTGTGTGTGTGTGTGTATGTGTGTTTTCTGTTTTCAACCTAAACACTGTGAGGAGAGATTGTGTGTAGCTTTGAGCATGGTATTAGCAGCCACCCCTAAACAAATACTTGCCAAATGCATCTAGAAGAGAGGGGGGAGGGCTATGCTGAATCTCTAGTTACAAGGTGAAATAGTGGAGTTGTTTCTGTTTCTGTTTTTTATCTGCTCTGCTCTAGGTGACAATCCCAGATCCACTGGGGCTCAGTGCAGAGGCCTCATTTGTCCTCATTCCTCCATCTATGTAGCTGGAAACCTTAAACTCTGCTAGTTCATAGGCATGGGGAATGTCTGGAGGAAGGGCAGGGTAGGGACACACAAGAATCAAGCATCACCACCTTGCTGTTACGCTCCGCTACCACGACCTCCCCACAGCCTATGGTGAAGAGATTCAGGGTCACCTGCATGAAAGGGACAGTGTCCTCTGCCCACACTTGATCTCAGAAAAGGTCTCACAGTTTTCAGATTCTGAATATTCCCCAAGTCTGAGTGAGGAAGAGCAAGGCAGCACAATGTGTCTGAGGCTGCCTGTCACTACTTGAGCCAAGTTAAGCAGAGACAGGGTTGAACCACACAATGAGTGTTTACTCCAAGGTGCCCTCAGTATGGGGAGAGCAGTTGCTCACCCTAGAAATTGGGCTCTCAGCCTTTTGGGGGAGAAGATAGCAACCTGTAGCTGCCAGCTGTAAGTGTCAAATGCAAAGGGGAGGGGAGGGCCTGCTGTCTGGCCTTCAGGAACTCAAAGGCTGACCACAAGGTGACTAATCTGTTATGACTTTAGGAACAGCTCAGCCCTTTCCTGGGATGAGATTGGAATGATCAGCCTTCCTGAGAAAGACCCCAGGAGGGGGTCAGGGTGTGGGCACAGCTGCCAAATCAAAGCATGTCCTGTGCATGGTCTCTTCCCAAAATGCAATTCTTTTCTGGGCAATGGGCCATGGAGGTAGCCTATGTTTTCAGTAGAGCCTGTTTCAACCTCCAGTGTCCCAGGGCCTCGTATTTATAGTTTGTAAGTAATGATTAAACAACTGTGGCTCTATTCTTATTAGAAGCCCTTCCCCACTATGAGAAGCTGATTTCCAAAGACCCTCAGGAAATCCCTCAGGCCAACCTGTATGAAAGGGCTGGGCCTCAGCTTTGCTCTTCCCCTCTCCCTCTCTCCTCACAAGCCTGGCTTTTGTCTCCTATGAGACTATTGAAAAGCAGGTAGCAAAACCTGTCAGATTGAGCATGCCAGGCCCCTGTGCCCCCTGGAGGCACCACCTGAGAGGCGAGCCCTGGGTTAAGGTTCAGCTAAGGGGCAGCTCTGCCAGCGCCTGAACACCAGGCTGTGGCTGGTGCCTCCCCACCTCTCCTCAGCTTTGTTGGCCTGCTCCTCCCCAGGTGCCTCCTGCCCACTCTTTCTGCTTTCAGGCACAGGTGTGACTTTGCCACAGGGATTTGTTGGTGAGAGGAGAACCCCTTCATGAGGTGGGAGGAAGGCATTGAGGCTGCCATAACCTGAAGGCTTAGGGGAGGTGAGCAGAGCAAAGTCTGGATTCTGGGCTTGTCAAAGAGCTCTGGTGACCCAAACCCCAGGGGAAGACTGAGGAGAGCACCTGTGGAGAGAGACAATGTAATTGCATCTGGCCAGCTCTCCTCTGCCCCGGGGGTTTCTAAAATGTCCCCATCCAGACAGTTGGGACAGTGGACTAGCCCAGGGCAGTGAGCTATTTTCTAGAGAGAGGGCTGCAGTGGGATGGGAGTGGGGCTCCAAGCCTGGCCCAGGGAACTAGGCAGGTAAGTGTCAGCCACAACCACAGAGGGAAAGGGGTCCCCAGAAACACAGACCAGGGGTGGTGAGTAGTAGGTTAGCTAGGGCTCGCGGCCTCCTGTTTCTCCCTCCACATCCGCGACCGCCCCCACCCTCATGCCTAGAAGCACAGGGTCCCCCAGTCTGCCACCCACCCTCTGCCATCCCTTGCAGCCTGGTGGGTGTGGCACACCGCCCCTGTCCCCACCTTCTCTAGGCCTGTTAAAACACGCCCCCTCCCCTGCCACCTGATCTTGGGAGACTCCTGATCTCCTGATCTCGTGAGATTTCGCCCCCAAAGGAACAAGGGCGCAGCCCCAGGTGCTTGCCAGGTGGCGCCCCTCACAGCTTCCTTCCTGCCAGCCTCCCTGCTGAGCGGGAGACCACGTGGTGAGGAGCGTGGCCTGTGGAAAAGATAATCCCACACTCTGGGTTCTTGCTGTCTCCGGGGGTGAACTTGCTGTTTCTGGGGGTGAACTTGCTCTAGTCACTGGCAATCCGCAGCGCCTCCCCCGCGGGTGTTTTCCATCTGAAAATGAGTTCCCACCTGGTTGGAGTGAAGGCCTGAAGTCCAAACCTGGCTCCCTGGGGTGAGGCCAGCTGCCTGCTGCTCCAGAGTGGGAGCTTGCTGAGGGGACTTACACGCAGCAATTCATGGAACTCCGGCGTCGGTCTTTATTGTGTGACCTCAGCTGGCCGAGTATACACTTGACCAAGGGGGGTCTGGCTCCTCAAATCTGTGGGCTCTCAGGCCAGCCCAACCCTGCTCAGGGGGTCAGATACAGTGAGGGGGCAGAAAAGTGGCTGCTGGACAGTGGGCAGTGTCCAGGAGGGAGAGGTCGCTTTCCACAGAGCACCAGGCCCATCACTCATCATTGTCCTCTGGTTCAGCTGGTGAGAAAGCGGTGGTCAGGCTGGGAGTTAGAGGTGATTCCCACTGAGAGCTGCAGAACCCTCTCCCGGTGTGAGTGTGCATGTGCCTGAGTGTGCGTGAGTCTGAGTGTGTGAATTCTCACCTGATCATATGTTCCGGGGTTCCTTTTCTTTCTTTCTTATTACTGATTAAGGTATTACATCTGTGTTCTTATCCTCCACTGCCCCAATACCCCAACCCCAACCGGGCAAGCATGCCCTCACGCTCACCACCCCTGGTGTCTGCATCCTTTGGCTAAGCTTATAGGCATGCATGCACGCCCTTTGGTTGATCTGTCCCCCTTAACCCCACCCTTCTCTACCTTCCGTCTGAGGTTGATGGTCTGATCCATAGTTCTCTGTCTCTGGATCTGTTTTTGTTCATCGGTTTATGTTGTTCACTGTAATCCACAGATGAGTGAGGTCATGTGGTATTTATCTTTCTCAGACTGCCTGACTGGCTTTGCTTAGCATAATGCTCTCCAGCTCCATCCATGCTATTGCAAATGCTCAGTGCCCCTTCCTTTTTTTGTGGCAGCATACTATTCCAGTGTGTAGATATACCACGGCTTTTTAACCCACTGTCTGCTGACAAGCACTTAGGCTGTTTCCAAATCTTAGCCATTGTAAATTGTACTGCAGTGAACATAGAGGTACATATATCCTTTCTGATTGGTAATTCTAGGTTTGTGGGATATATTCCTAGAAGTGGGATCACTGGTTCAAATGGGAGTTCCGTTTTTAGTTTTTTGAGGAAACTCCATCCTGTTCTCCATAGTGGCTGCACCAGTCTGCATTCCCACCAGCAGTTAAGCAGGGTTCCTTTTTCTCCCCATCCTCACCAGCACTTGTCCTTTGTTGATTTGCTGATGATAGCCATTCTGACAGCTGTGAGGTGGTACCTCATTGTCCTTTTGATTTGCATCTCTCAGATGAATAGTGACTCTGAGCATGTTTTCAAGTGTCTCTTGGCCTTCCTTTTGTCCTCCCTGGAAAAGTATCTATTTAGGTCCATTGCCCATTTTTTGATTGGGTTGTTTATCTTCCTTTTGTTAAGTTGTATGAGTTCCCTGTAAATGTTGGAGATGAAACCCTTATCACAGAGAACACTGGCAAATATGTTCTCCCCTGCAGTGGGCTTTGTTGTTGTCTGGTTGATGGTTTCTTTTGCTATGAAGAAGCTTTTTATTTTTATATCGTCCCTTTGTTTATTTTAACTTTATTTTCCATTGCCCCAGGAGCTCTGTCTGTGAAGAGATTGTTTCCACATATACCTGAGACTCTGCTGCCTGTGGATTCCTCTATTATTTTTATGGTTTCCAGCTTTATGTTCAAGTTATTTATCCATTTTGAGCTTAATTTTATGCATGGTGTAAGTTGGTGGCCTAGTTTCATTTTTGCATTTGTCTGACCAATTTTCCCAACACCATTTATTGAAGAGACTGTCTTATCTCCATTGTCTGTTTTTGCCTCCTTTGTCAAATATTTATCGAGGTTGGTTTTGAATTGGTTTCTGGGTTCTCTATTCAATTCCATTGGCCTATATGTCTATTCTTGTACCAGTGTCAGGCAGTTTTGAGCACAGTAGCTTTGTGATACAGCTTGATATCTGGTATTGAGATCCCTCCTACTTTGTTCTTCTTTCTCAAGATTGCTACCGCTATTTGTGGTCTTTTATTTATTCCAGATGGAGTTTTGTAGAGTTGGTTCTAGGTCTGTGAAATATGCTGTTGGTATTTTAATGCGGAGTGCATTGAATCTATAGATTGCTTAGGGTATTATAGCCATTACAATGATGTTGTTTCTACCAATCCATGAACAAGGTATGTTCTTCCATCTGTTTATGTCTTCCTCTATCTGTTTTTTTCAACATCTTATAGTTTTCTGAGTGGAGGTCTTTTACCTCCTTAGGTAAGTTTATTCCTAGGTATCTTAATTTTTTTGGTGGGATGATAAATGGGATTCTTTTTTCAATCTCTCTTTCTGTAAGTTCACTATTGGTGTATAAAAATGCCATATATTTCTTGGCGTTAATTTTGTAGTCTGCTACATTGCCGAATTCATTCATTAAGTTTACTAAACTTTTGAAGGAGTGTTTGGGGTTTTCTATGTACAGTATCATGTCATCTGCAAGTAGTGACAATTTCCTTCTGCCTTTCCAATTTGGAAAACATTTATTTCTTTTTCTTCTGTGACCACTGTGACTAGGACTTCAGTACTGTGTTGAACAGGAGTGGTGAAAGTGGGTGTCCCTGTCTTGTTCCTGTTCTAGAGGGAAATGGTTTTCGTTTTTGCCCATTGAGTATGATGTTGGCTGTAGGTTTGTCATATAAGGCTTTTATTATGTGGAAGGATAATCCTTCTATTCCTACTTTGCTGAGTGTTTTTATCAGAAAAGGCTGTGGCACTTGGTCAAATGCTTTTTCTGCACCTGTTGATATGATTGTGTGGTTTTTCTCTCTCAATTTGTTTATGCAATGTTTCATGTGCATTGATTTGTGGATATTGTACCATCCTTGCATCCCTGGAATAAATCCCACTTGGTCATGGTGTATGATCTTTCTAATGTAATACTGAATTTGGTGTGCTAGAATTTAGTTGAGGATTGCAGCATCAATATTCATCTGGAATATTGGCCTGTAAGTCATTTTCTTTGTGGTGTCTTTTTCTGGTTTTGGGTTTATGGTAATGCTGGCTTCATAAAAAAGAGCTTGGAAGTATGCTGTCCTCTTGAATTATTTGAAATAGTGTGAGAAAGATTGGTTTTAGTTCTTCTTTGAATGTTTGGAAAAACTCCCTTGTGAAGCCATCTGGTCCAGGGTTTTTGTTTATCGGAAGCTTTTTGATTACTGTTTCAATTTTATCAGTAGTTATAGGCCTGTTCAGGTTTTTCGCTTCTTCCTGATTGAGTATTGGAAGCTTCTATTTGTCTAGAAATGTTTTCTATTTTGTGCAGGTTTTCCATTTTTGGAGTAGAGTTGTTATAATTTTTACAATCCTTTGTATTTCTGCCAGGTCATTTGTTACTTCAACTCTTTCACTTCTGATTTTGTTTATTTGGGTCCCCTTTCTTAATTTCTTGGTGAGCCTCGCTAGAGGTTCATCATTTTTTTTTTCTTTTTTTAAAAGAACCAGCTCTTGGTTTCTTTGATGTTTTGTATTATTTTCTTGGTCCCTATGGCCTTTATTTCTGCTCTGATCTTTATTATCTCTTTCTTTTTGGTAATATGGGCGTTTATTGTTGCACTCTTTCTAATTATTTAAGTTGAAGATTACTTAATTTATTACCATTTTTCCTGTTTTTTTAAGGTAGGCCTGTAGAGCTGTAACCTTCCCTCGCAGGACTGCTTTCATTGTGTCCCATAGATTTTAGGATTGTGTGTTTTCATTGTCATTTGTTTCCAGGATGCTTTTTATTTCTTCTTTGATCTCTTTGGTAAGCCAACCATTGTTTAATAGAATGCTATTTAGCCTCCAAGTGTTTGATTTTTTTCATTGTTTTTATTGCACTTGATTTCTGCCATGTCCCTCGAGCCCAGTATTATGCCATTGTGACCTGAGAAGATATTTATTACGATTTCTATCCTCCTGAATTTGAATAGACTTTGCCTGTGTCCCAATATGTGGCCTATCTTTGAAAATGCCCTGAGTGCACTGGAGAAGAATGCATATTTGGTAGCTTTGGGATAAAATGTTCTGGAGATGTCAAGTCCATCTGAACTGGAGAGTCATTTAGGATTGCTGTTTGTTTGGAGGTTTTTTGTTTAGAGGATTGATCCAGTGGTGTCAGTGAGGTATTGAAGTCCCCTACTTTGATACTATTGATATCTATCTATTCTTTGATACCTTCTAGAAGTTGTTTTATGTATTTGGGCACTCCTGTACTGGGTGCATATATGTTTAACAGAGTTACATCCTCTTGTTTATTTGCTCCTTTTAGTATTGTGTAGTGGCCTTCCTTATCCCTTGCTATGACCTTCATTTGAGTTCTGTTTTGTTCAGATATAAGTATTGCCACCCCAACTTTTTTCTCATTTCCATTTGCTGAAAATTTATTTTTCCCTCTTTCACTATCTGTGTGAATCTTTTGCTCTGAGGTGAGTCCCTTGCAGACTGCAAAATATGGGTTTTGTTTCCTTATCTATTCAGCGGCCTTATGTCTTGATTAGAGCACTGAATCCATTTACCTTTTATGTTATTATTGTAAGTACTTGTTTGTCATATTTATTCTTAATATTTGTGCTTCTTCTTGCCTTTCAGTTTCTTCTTTTTACTTCCATCCCTCTAGGATTTCTTGCATTGCTGACTTGGTGGTAATAAATACTCATAGCCCTATTTTGTCTGTAAATTTCCTTATTAATCCTTCAATTTTGAATGATAGCCTTGCTGAGTATGGATTCAGCCCCTTGTTTTACATCACTTTGTATATTTCATTCCATTCCCTTCAGGCCTGGTGTGTTTCTGTTGAGAAATCTGTTGATATTCTAATGGGAGATGCCTTGTAGTTAACTTTCTGTCTCTCTCTCGCAACCTTTATGATTCTTACTTTTGCATTGATGTTTAATTATGATGTGGCTTGGTGTTGGTCTTTTTGGGTTCATCTTATTTGTGACTCTGTGTGGTTCTTGGACTTGCATAGTTATTTTCTGGCCTCTATCAGGGAAGTTTTCTGTCATTATTTCTTCCAACATGTTTTCCCCTCCCCCATCTGACTGGAAGAACTGGCTGGGACTATACACCAGGACTGAGCACAGACCTGCTGAAAACCTGGATTGTGGTTAGTGATTGTCACCTAAATGGACACTCCTGCTGTCTGCCCTTGACCCTGATCGTGTTCACTGCTGCCACACATAGAGTGCCATGTTCCCATTCTCTGGTGACTTCTCTAGGCACACTCCCATCAGCCTGGCCCAGGTGATGGCCATGGGAGCCTTACACCAGGAACCAGGGCCTTGTTCTTGTGTCACCGTCCCATGACCCACTCAGAGATACGAGTGCAGGCGACTGATTCTGGCCTCAGATACTGAACATGGAGAAGGAAGTCAATTGATGGCCCCTGCCAAGGTCTCTTGTCTGGAGAGAGAAGTAATGAAACTTGGAAAGTGAAATGCTTTCGTAATTCATTAAATTCTGCCAAACATGAGGAATTACTTTTACTCATCATCATGACTCAGAACCCAGCTTCAGGTTTACAATGGCCAGCTCCCAGAGAAGTGTAAATGAACAACATGGTTGCGACCAAAAAAAGGATGGGGAGGTCCCATGGAAAGCCATGAGGCCAAAGAGCTTCATACTAAAGGAACTCTCCCAGAGACGGGTGCCCACGTAGGCAGCAGGATGGATGGGACTTTGCAAGCTTATCAAAAACTAGTAAGCAATGTGAGAGTTGACCAGGGCATGGAAAAGACTCTCACTCTGTGTGGAAAGTTGTATGAGCAGAAGACCCGTGAGCCATGTTTAAACTGTTATGTAAGTGGTCCTCCTGTTTGTATTATGTCATTTATATCAAGGACTGTTCTGCTTTTCATAGTCACTATATCTTTTTCATGCGGTTGAGCTCTTACCTTCATAAGTCTGAAGTCAGATTTAGATAAATGTCTTCTCTGTGTTTCATCTCTCTGTATATCTGGAGAATTCTCTTGTTCCCTCATTTGGGGGTTGTTTCTTTATCTCCTCTTTCTGGCTTTCTGTGTGGGTTTGTGGTGACAATTAAGGTAGATCCTGTCTGCCTCTCAGTCTCTAGTGCAGAACATTGTTAAAGGATGTTTCTGACTAATTAGCTCAGGCAAAGACTCAAAGCCTCCAGAGGCCTCCTCTGTCTATAGACTGATAGGATTCCAACTTAACTTGCCCCCAAGGAATGGTCCTCAGGTTATAGCAAGAGTTTGTTTCAACAGGGTGGGGCAGTTGCCTCTGCCTGGAGGTTGTTATTTATAATCTCTTCAGTGTCCTCAGGGCAAGGTGTTTCCCAGAAGTGTGTGTTAATTGTCTCCCCTCCAGGAAAGGCAGATGTCTGCCTGGGAAAGATTTTCTCTGCTGCATGAGGAAAGTACTCCTCCCAGGAAACTTGAAGTGTCTGTGTTCTGTGCTGGAACCCTTGACTCCCCAGTTCTGGCTTTTTCCCTCACAGCTCCAGTCCAATTCACCCTCCCTTTGCCAGGGCACAAGGTGTGTGGCTCCACAGGGAAATTTGTGTGATGGCCCTTTAAGAGGATACCTGAATTTCTAGCTGTCTCTCCCTGCCAGACAGTGCCCTGCTGCTATTCACATCCACAGGTTATATGGCTATCCTCCTCAGTTCTGGTGCTCTCTGCTAGGAGGCCCAGCTTGGGGATTAGACCCAGAGTTCTCAGTGGCAGTCCTCCACAGCTGAGATATCTCTCTGGGACTTCAGTTGCTGTCTGTGGGTGTCAGGCCCGCCCCTTCAAGCCTCCTCTCCTCTTACCAGTGTCTAAGTGGTCTCCACCTTCGGTGCTCAGGTGTCAGGGTTCTCTCCTGTGAGTTTTCCATTGATTATTAGGAAGTTGTTCTGTATTTTAGTTGGAATATCAGTTTGTTCCTGGGAACATGTCCCTGTAGCATCCACTTATTCTGCCACCATTCTTTTAAATATATTTTTCTTTATCTCAGAGAGAATTGGAGAGCGAGTGAGAGAAACATCAATGATGAGAGAGATTCATTGATCAGCTCCCTCCTGCTTGCCCCAGACTGAAGATTGAGCCCACACCCAGGCAAGTGCCCTTGACCTGAATCGAAACTGGGGCCCTTCAGTCTGAAGGTCGGTGATCTGTCCACTGTTCCAAAGTGGCTAGGGTTCTGCCACCTTTTTCAATTTTCTTCAGAATCCCTCTGCATTGTAAAGTCCCTGCTAACATTCTTTTCCAATACGCTCCTTTTCATGTGGTTTCAGGATTGAGTTGTGCATGAAGGCCCTAATGTCCTGTGAGTGCACATTCTGATCAATAGCACTGTCAGGAAATGTGCATTTAGGCATGCTCAGTAGGCATATAGTAACTGAAACCTGCCATGTCTCTTACTGTTTCTGTTTCTGTTAGGATCATGATGGAGCTCAACTAAGGCTCTTGTTTCAAGTAGGGGTTGGAAGGATATACTCTTCATTTCAACACGTGTTCTTCTGAGAAACTTTCGTAGTCATGCCCTACTCTAAAATGTATTAGGCCATTCCATTATAAGGCCAGATCTTTTATCAGGACAAGGCATTTATTTTTATTGAATGAAAATTCTAGCCAAAACCGGTTTGGCTCAGTGGATAGAGCATCGGCCTGTGGACTGAAGGGTCCCAGGTTCAATTCCAGTCAAGGGCATGTACCTGGGTTGCGGGCACATCCCCAGTAGGGAATGTGCAGGAGGCAGCTGATCGATGTTTCTCTCTCATCGATGTTTCTAACTATCTCTCTCCCTTCCTCTCTGTAAAAAACCAATAAAATGTATTTAAAAAAAAGAAAATTCTAAGAATCACATAAGTATGTAAAGATATAATTTGTACTTCCAACAATCATATACGTATTCAAGAGATATGGAGACTAAATTACTACATCTTAATCAATAGGATACAAGTACAGTAGGTCCTCGCGTTACATTGTTGACACGTTCCTGCAGTGGGATGTAATGCAATATTTGCGTAAGTCAGAACCCACCTACATAAGCACGTATGTCACTCACATACAGCACACATACACAGCAGTAATGGCGTGAAACAGTAAAAAATAAAAAAAAAATTAATTAATTAAAGAAAGATAACAATTCCTGACCTTTACTTGTGCTAAATGAATAATAATAAAACATAAAGCACATATGTGCATATGTAGAAATAATCAAACGTTTTTTTTAATAAATAAATGGGGAATGGCGACGTAACCACAAAACTCATGTGGTTGCACGTGCCCTTTTCCCATTGGTGTTTGTCAATTCTTGGGATATGTTCCTAGTAGTGGGACTACTGTTCAAATGGGAGCTACATTTTTTAAAATTTTTGAGGAAACTCCATACTCTTCTGCATAGTTGCTATACCAGTCTGCATTCCCACCAGTAATGCAAGAGGATTCCTTTTACACCCCATCCTCGGCAGCACTTGTTGTTTGATGAATTGATAATGATAGCCATTCTGAACAGTGTGAGATGGTTTCTCATTGTCCTTTTGATTTGCATCTCTTGGATGATTAATGGTTTTGAGCATATTTTTATGTGTCTCTTGGCTTTCTGTATATGCACTTTCAAAAAGTGTCTTAGCCCTATGACCATTTTTTTATTGGAATGCTGATCTTCCTTTTGTTTAATTGGATGAGTTCAGTATAATTTTGCAGAATAGGTCCTTATCGGATATAACATTGGCAAATATCTTCTCCCAGGCAGTGGTCTTCCTTGTTTTGTTGTTGTTGTTGTTGTATTTGTTGGCTGCTTCTTCTATCAAGAAGCGTTTTAATGCGACATCGTCCCATTTGTTTCTTTTCTCCTTAGTTTTCATTGCCCTAGGAGCTCTATCAGTAAAGGTATTGCTGAGACAGATGCCTGCTATTTTGCTGCCTATGGATTCTTCTAAGATTTTCATGGTTACCCACTTATGTTTAAGTCCTTTATTCATTCCCAGTTTATACTTGTGTATGGTGAAAGTTGTTGGTTTAGATTAATTTTTTTGCATGTATCTGTGCTATATGTCCAACAATAATTATTATTATGTTTTTATTTTGGCTTTGTAATATCTTTAATGAAACAAAATAAAATTTCCTCTATGTTAATTGAGTCATACTTTCTCTAAATCTGGCCTTTAAATAAATCCCCTGGAGCATAGTCCCATCTATTCTTTGATTTTCTTTCCACTGATCCCAAACCCCAGCTGTAGTCTGCGTCCTTTCAAAGGACAAAAGCAGACCGGAGGCCTCAGAGCCGCCTGCAGCAAGCTCATGCCCGCAGAAGGTACAGCACCCATCACCACCTGGACCATGGATGTCGGGGACAGTCAAAGATGAGAATCAAAGTGACAGCATGTCATCGCCTTCACCTGCCTGTCTCCAGCAGCACAAAACCAGTCCTCCCAGACAGTGCTCTGCGGACCAGCCTTCAGGGCGATGTGGTGGCGCCATCCCCTGGCAGCCTAGCCTCCCACGCTTCTCTTTGGGCAGGCCTGGGCCAGGGCCTTCGGGGATCTCTGTGTCCATGGTAAAAATCTGAGTGAGATCAGACACAACGTTAACAATGATTGGCTTGGTAAGGTCGCCACTAAACACCTGCCACCATGGCTTCTCGGCCTTGGCATCGGTGGGAACCTGGACCCCATAGACCTGCAGGGCCAGGTGGAGCACCGCTTCCACTTTGTGCTGAGCCTGGAACCTGAAGCACAGCCCCCAGGCAGTAGCTGTCCCGCAGCAGGGCCCAGGCAGTGACGGAGATGGGGGTCCGTTGCCAGCTGTAAGGATTCACCAGTTCTTGAGAGAAATCAGGTAGTGGAGCAGGTACCTGTGTGGGTGCTGAAAGGATACTTGGAAGCGCAGTCCACGCAGCACAAGGAGCTCGCTCTGCACAATGCTGTCCCTCATCACCCAGAATCGGAAGTCCAGCTCCAAGGGCTTGCTGCCTGGGTGAAAGTCCCTGTTGGACACGTTGATGATGTCACGGGTTTGCAGGGGCTGTTCTTTCACTTTGTTAGCCAAGTAATGGGCAGACATGGCGACCAAATAGGGGTCATAGGCATTGTGGTTGATCTCGCAGAAGAACTTACGGTAAATGGCACAGGCGGTGGCGAGGGGAATGGACTGCATCCCTAGCTTGACACCTGCCTCCACGATGAACCTTGTCACGCGGAAGTTCATCCTCACCTGGGGTGCGGGCCACCCCTTGGCGCCTGGCGCTTTGTCCTCCTCTCTGCAGTTGTCCAGGCTAAGGTCCTCCATGGGGCCCCGCCCTGAGGCCCCAGACCCTGCTGAAGTGCAAGAGTCCCCAGCACAGGGCCAGCGCCAGCGCGGTCCTAGTACCAGGCGCTTACATCCCAGCCACACCGCGCCCAGGCCGGAATGCCACCTGGTTCCTACACCAATTATTGAAAAGACTGTATGACTCCATTCTATGCTTTTGCCTCCTTTGTCAAATATTAATTGGGCAAAATGGTTAGGGTCGAATCCTGTGTTCTCTGTTCTGTCCCATTGGTCTATATGTCTGTTTTAGCGCCAGTAACAGGCAGTTCTGAGAATGGTGGCTTTGTAATATAGCTTGATATCTGGTATTGTGATCCCTCCAACTTTGTTCTTCTTTGTCCAGATTGCTGTAACTCTTTGGGGTCTTTTTTAATTCCATAGGAATTTTTGGTAACTTTCTTCTAGGTCTGTGAGATACTCCATTGATATTTTAATGGGGAATACATTAATACTGTACATTGCTTTGGGTAGTATGAACATTTTATTGATGTTGATTGTACCAATCCATGAATATGGTATGTTCTTCTATTTGCTTTCGTCTTCGTCTATCACTTTTTTCAATTTCCTTAAAGTTTCTGAGAAGAGGTTTTTACCTCTTTAGTTAAGTTTATTCCTAAGTATTTTTTTATTATTATTATTTTTTAGTTTCTCTTTCTGTGAGTTCATTATTGGTGTATCAAAAAGCCATGGAATTCTGGGTGTTAATTTTGTACCCTGCTACATTGAGTAATCCATTTGTTAAATATGCTAGTTTTTTGATGGAGTCTTTAGGTATTTCTATGGACAGTACCATGCCATGTGCGAATAATGACAGTTTTACTTCTTCTTTTCCACTTAGCATGCCTTGTTTGACTTTTTCTTGTCTGATTTCATTGTCTAGTACTACCAGTACTCTGTTGAACAGAAGTGGTGAGAGTGGGCATCCCTGTCTTGTTCCTCTTCTTACAGTAATTGTTTTTGCCCATTGAATATAATGTCTGTAGGTTTGTCACATAAGGCTTTTATTATGTTGATCCCTTTTATTATGGGTATGATCCCTCTATGCCCAGTTTGCTTAGAGTTTTTATCAAAATTGGGTGTTGGATTTTGTCAAATGCTTTTCCTGCACCAATTGATATGAATCTCTCTCAATTTGTTTATGTGATCCATCACATTTATTGATTTCTGGATGTTGACGCATCCTACTTCCCCAGAATATATCTGTTTTGTCATGGTGTATGCTCATTCCAATGTAATGTTGCATCAGATTTGTTAGAGTTCTGTTGAGGATTGTAGCATCTATGTTCATCAGAGATATATTGGCCTGCATTTTTCTTTCTTTGTATTTTCTCTATCTGGTTTTCAGATTAGAGTAATGCTGGCTTCATAGGAAGTGTTTGGAAATGGTACTTCCTTTGAATTTTATGGAATAGTCTGAGGAAGAAGGTTTTAGTTTTTCTTTGAACACCTGGTAAAACTCCCTGTGGCGCCATCTAGCCCAGGCTTTTGTTTGATGCAGGTTATTTTTGTGACTGCTTGAATTTCCTGAGTAGTTATTGGCCTAGTCCTATGTTTTATTCTTCCTACTTGAGTTTAGGAAGATTGTATTTTTCTAGGAATTTGTCCATTTCTTCAGCGTTGATCAGTTTGTTGAGTAGAGTTGTCCATAGTATTTTTTTACAATCCTTTTTATATCTGTGAGGTCTTTTGCTATTTTTCCTCTTTCATTTCTGATTTTGTTTCCTGGGGTCCTGTTGGTGAGTCTACCTAGAGGTTAATCAATCTGGGTTATCTATCCAAAGAAATAGTTCATGTCTTTATTAATCTTTTGTGCTGTTTTTTTTTTTTTTTTTTGTCTCTATGTAATTTATTTCTGCTGTGATCTTCATGATTTCCTTCCTGCTGCTCAGTTTGGGCTTTGCTTGTTGCTCTCTCTAACTTTTTAAGTTGTGGGGGTTAGATAATTTGTTAACTGTTTTTCTTGTTGAGTTAGGCCTGTAATGCTATGAAGTTCCTTCCCTCTAAGGACTACTTTCCGTATTTCCCTTGATTTTGGATTTTTATTTTATTTTATTTTTATATTTTATTGATATTTTACAGAAAGGAAGGGAGAGAGATAGAGTCAGAAACATCGATGAGAGAGAAACATCGATCAGCTGCCTCCTGCATATCTCCCACTGGAAATGTGCCCACAACCCAGGTACATGCTCTTGACCGGAATCAAACCCGGGAAACCTCAGTCAGCAGGCCGAAACTCAATCCACTGGGCCAAACCGGTTTCGGCCGAATTTTTATTTTTAATTGTCATTTATTTCCAGGATGATTTTAATTTCTTCTTTAATCTATGTGGTAATCCAGTCATCTATCTTCGTACATAAAAGCCCTGTGACCGGAATGGCAGAATGACCAGAATGGCTGGTGGCTATGACTTGCATTGCGGCAGCCTACCAGCCTTATCTGGGCCCCAAAAGGTCATATCCCTGACCAGCCTGACCTACCATCAGCCCCCAATCCCATATTAGGGGCCGGACTGATAATCAAACCACCCCTAGCCTTTCCCCCTGGTCAGCCACACCCCCTATATGCACTAACACGCAGATTGGAGGCATGGCCTTCTGGTTAACTGCCAATGGCCACTAACCCCTGGAAGCCTGGCCCCATGTGCCCCCATCTGGGGAGGTCGACCGGACTGCTTCCGTGCAGGAATTTGTACCCTGGGCCTCCATTTATTTAATAAAATACTATTTAGCCTCTAAGTATTTGAACTTTGTTATATTTTATTTTGGCTTATTTGTAATATTAGAGGCCCAGTGAATGATCTTTGTGCACTTGGTGGAGTCCCTCACCCTATTGGCAGTCTGGAAGACCTAAGGGGATGTTCAAGTGATGGCTTAGGCTTAATCCCAGTTGCCAAACATTCTTAGCGCTGCTGTGGAGGTAGGAGAGGTTCCTGCCACTGCTGCTCCACTTGTCTGTCATCAGCCCAGCTTCCGGCTGAGTGGCGCTCCCCTTGTGGGAGTTCACTGACCACCAAGGGCAGGTCTTGCATTCAGAGTCTACCCCCTGGGTGTCAGAGCACATCATAGCAATCGGTCTTATCTCTTTTTTATGATTTTTACTTTGAGATTTCTTTTTTCTTTTTTTTTAATTTGTTTTTTATTGCTTAAAGTATTACAAAGAGTATTACATATTTCTCCTTTTTTCCCCCGGCCCTTGACAAACCCCTGGCCTCCCCTAACTCCCAGTGTCTTATGTCCATTGGTTATGCTTATATGCATGCACACAAGTCCTTCGGGTGATCTCTTACTCTCCACTCCTGCCCCCCAACTCTCCCCGGCCTTCCCGCTGTAGTCTGACATTTTATTTGAGGCAGCTCTGCCTCTGTATGTATTTTTGTTCTTAAGTTTATAATGGTCTTTATTATACATAAATGAGTGAGATCATGTGGTATTTTTCCTTCATTGACTGGCTTATTTCACTTAGCATAATGCTCTCCATTTCCATCCATGCTTTTGCAAATGGCAAGAATTCCTTCTATTACAGCAGCATAGTATTCCATTGTGTAGATGTACCAAAGTTTTCTAATCCATTCATCTACTGATGGGTACTTAGGCTGTTTCCAAATCTTAGCTATGGTGAATTGTGCAGCTATGGAAATAGGGGTGCATATATCCTTTCTAATTGGTGTTTCTGGTTTCTTGGGATATATTCCTAGAAGTGGGATCATGGGGTCAAATGGGAGTTCTATTTTTAGTTTTTTGAGGAAACTCCATAGTGTCTTCCATAGTGCCTGCACCAGTCTGCATTCCCACCAGCAGTGCAGAAGGGTTCCTTTTTCTCCACATCCTCTCCAGCACTTGTGGTTTGTGGATTTGTTGAAGATAGCCATTCTGAAAGGTGTGAGATGGTACCTCATTATTGTTTTGATTTGCATTTCTCGGATGATTAGTTACTTTGTGCATGCTTTCATATGTCTCTTGTCTTTCTGAATGTCCTCTTTTGAAAAGTGTCTATTTAGGTCCATACCCCATTTCTTTATTGGATTGTTTATCTTCCTTTTGTTAAGTTGTATGAGTTCCCTATAAATTTTGGAGATTAAACCCTTACCGGTGATAACATTGGCAAATGTTCTCCCATGCAGTGGTCTTTCTTGTTGTTTTGTTGATGGTTTCTTTAGCTGTGAAGAAGCTTTTTATTTTTATGTGGTCCCATTTGTTTATTTCTCTTTAGTTTTCAATGCCCTAGGAGCTGTATTAGTGAAGAAATTGCTTCAGCATATGTCTGAGGTTTTGTTGCCTTTCGATTCTTCTAATATTTTTATGGTTTCCTATCATACATTTAAGTCCTTTATCAATTTTCAGTTTATTTTCTGGTATGGTGTAAGTTCTGGTTTAGTTTCATTTTTTTGCATGTATCTGTCCAGTTTTCCCAAAACCATTTATTGACTGGACTATCTTGGCTCCATTGTATTTTCTTGCCTCCTTTGTCAAATATTAATTGAGCATATTGGTTCGGGTCAAATTCTGGGCACTATTCTATTCCATTGATCTATATGTCTGTTCTTGTGCCAGTACCAGGCAGTTCTGAGAACCGTGGCTTTGTAATTCAGCTTGAAATCTGGTATTGAGATCCCACCTACACTGTTCTTTCTCAGGATCACTACAGCTATTCGCGATTTTTTTTTATTCCAGATGAATTTTTGGAGAGTTGGTTCTAGGTCTGTGTAATATGCCATTGGTATTTTAATGGGAAGTGTGTTGAATGTATAGATTGCTTTGGGTAGTATGGACATTTTGATGATGTTGATACTACCAATCCAAGAACATGGTGTGTTCTTCCATCTGTTTTCTGTCTTCCTCTATCTCATTTTTCAACGTCCTGCAGTTTTCTGAATAGAGGTCTGTTACATCTTTAGTTAATTTTACTCCTAGATATCTTGATTTTTTGGTGCAATGGAAAATGGGATTGTATTTTTTAGTCTTTTTTTCTGTAAGTTAACTATTGGCATATAGGTATGCTATAGATTTCTTGGGGTTACTTTTGTATCCTGCTACATTGCCAAATTCATCTATTAAGTCTAATAGTTTTTTGATGATGTCTTTAGGGTTTTTTATGTATAATATCATGTCAACTTCGAATAAGGACAGTTTTATTTCTTCTTTTCCAATTTGATGAATTTATTTCGTTTTCTTGTCTAATTGCAATGGCTAATACGTCCAGTACTATGTTGAAGAGGAGTGGTGAGAGTGGGCATCCCTGTCTTGTTCCTGTTCTTAGGGGAAATGGTGTTAGTTTTTGTCCATTGAGTATGATGTTGGCTGTGGATTTGTCATATATGGTTTTTATTATGTTGAGGTGTGATCCTTCTATTCCCACGTTTCTGAGAGTTTTATCAAAAATGGGTATTAGATTTTCTCAAATGCTTTTTTCTGTATCAATTGATATGACTATGTGTGTTTTTTCTTTCAATTTGTTTATGTGATGTATCACGATTATTGATTTGTGGATATTGTACCATCCTTGCATCCCCGGGATAAATCCTACTTGGTCATGGTGTATGATCTTTCTGATGTACTGCTGGATCTGATTTGCTAAGATTTTGTTGAGGATTTTGGAATCTATATTCATGAGGGATAGTGGCCTGCAATTCTCTTTTATTGTGTTGTCTTTACCTGGTTTTGGTATTAGGGTGATGCTGGCTTCATAGAATGGACCTGGAAGTGTTCCTTCTTCTTGAATTTTTTGGAATAGTCTGAGTAGGATAGGTTTTAGGTCTTCATTGAATGTTTGGTCAAGCTCCCCTTTGAAGCCGTCCGGTCCTGGGCTTTTGTTTGCGGGAAGCTTTTGATGACTGCTTCAATTTCTTCCCTAGTTATTGGCCCATTGAGATTTTTAGATTCTTCCTGATTGAGTTTTGGAATGTTACATTTTTCTGGGAATATGTCCATTTCACCAGGTTGTCTATTGTTGGAGTAGAGGTGTCCATAGTATTTTTTAACAATCATTTGTATTTCTGTGGTGCCTGTTGTTATTTCACCTCTGTCGTTTCTGATTTTGTTTATTTTGGTCCTCTGTCTTTCTTCTTGGTGATCCTGGCTAGAGGTTCATCAATCCTGTTTATCCTTTCAAAGAACCAGCTCTTGTTTTCATTGATTTTCTGTGTTGTTTTCTTGGACTCTATGTCATTTATTTCTGCTATAATCTTTATTATCTCCTTCCTTCTGCTCACGATCGGCTTTTCTTTTGCTCTCTTTCTAGTTCTTTGAGATGTAGAGTTGGATGATTTACTACCATTTTTTCTTGTTTTTTCGATAGGCATGAAGAGCTATAAATTTCCCTTTCAGGATTGTTTTCATTGTGTCCCATAGGTTTTGGATTGTTGTGTTTTCATTGTCATTATTTTCCAGGATGATTTTCATTTCTTCTTTGATCTCATTGGTAAACCAATCAATATTTAATAACATGCCATTCGGCTTACAAGTGTTTGAGTATTTTGGGTTTTTTTATTGTAGTTTATTTCTAATATTATGCCATTGCGGTCTGAGATGATGCTTGCTATGATTTCAATCTTCTTGAATTTGGGGAGACTTTGTTTGTGACCCAATATGTGGTCTATTTTTGAAAATGTCCCATGAGCACTTGAGAAGAACCAATATTCCATGGCTGTGGGGTGAAATGTTCTGAAGATGTCAATTAAGTCCATCTGATCTAGTGAGTCATTTAGGATTGCTGTTTCTTTGCCGATTGTTTGTCTAGAGGATTTATTCAGTGATGTCATTGGTGTATTAAATTTCCCTACTATAATTGTATTGTTGTCGATCTCTCCTTTGATATCTTCCAGGATTTTTTTTTAAATTTATTTGGACACTCCTGCATTGGGTGCATATATGTTTATCATAGTTATATCCTCTTGCTGTATTGATCCCTTTAGTATTATGTAGTGGCCTTCCTTATCTCTTGTTATGGCCTTCACTTTGAGGTCTATTTTGTCTGATATAAGTATTGCTATACCCCTGCTTTTTTTCATTTCCATTTGCCTGAAAGATATTATTCCACCTCTTCACTTTCAGTCCGTGTGAGTCACTTCTTCTGAGGTGGGTCTCTTGTCGACAGCAAATATATGGTTCATGGTTTTTTATCCATTCAGCCACTCGATGTCTTTTGATTGGAGCATTTAGTCCACTTACATTTAAAGTTATTAATTAAAGGTGCTTGTTTGTAGCCAATTCTATTTTTTTGTGTGCCTGTTTCCTTTTTGAGCTTTTTATTTCTCCTTTTTACACCAGTCACTTTAGCATTTCTTCCATTGTTGGCTTGGTGGTGATGAAATGTCTCAGCCTCTTTTTGTCTGTTAGCTTCTTATTTCCCCTTCAATTTTGAATGATAGCCTTGCTGGATAGAGTATTCTTGGATTCAGTAATTTGCTTTGCATTACTTTGTAAATTTCCGTCTATCCTGTTCTGGCCTGATGTGCTTCTGTTTTGAAATCATTTGATAATCTATTGGGAGGTCCCTTTTATGTATCTTTCAGTCTCTTGTGTAGCCTTTAAGTTTCTTTCTTTGTCCTGAATATTTGACATGGTGATTATGATGAGTCTTCCTGTGGGTCTTTTCGGATTCACCTTGTTTGGGACTCTCTGTGCTTTTGTGCTTGTGTGACTTTTTTCTTCCCCACTTCAAAGAAGTTTTCTGATAAAATTTCTTCAAATAGGTTTTCTAAGTCTTGTTCCTCTTTCTGTTTTTCTGGCACCCCTATTATTCATATGTTGTTTCATTTCATGTTGTCCCATAGCTCTCTTAGGCCAGTCGTGGGCAAACTACGGCCTGCCGGCTGGGTCCGGCCCATTTGAAATGAATAAAACTTAAAAAAAAAAAAGTACCCTTTTATGTAATGATGTTTACTTTGAATTTATATTAGTTCACATAAAACACTACATCAATGGTTTTTTCCCGGCCCTCCAGTCCAGTTTAAGAACCCACTTTGTCCCGCGAGACAAAAAGTTCACCCACCCCTGCCTTAGGGTCTCCTCCTGTCTTTTAATTTTTTTCGCTAATTGCAATTCAGTTTGGGAGTGTTTTGCTTCCCTTTCTTCTAATTTGCTCATTCGGTCCTCCGCTTCTCCTTGTCTACTATTGAACCTTTCAGTGGTGTTTTTTATTGCAGCTATATAACTCTTCATTTCTTCTTGGTTCTTACATACTTAGTTGATTTTTTCATCCATTTATATTTGATTCTTGCATAAATTGTTGATTTTTTCCTCCATCTGGTTTATGCATTCCTGGACCCTTAATCCTGTTCATTTTCTGTCATGCTGCATGCCTCTGTTTCACTTAGCTGCTTTTCTGCTGAATCTTCCTCTTTTTTTCCTTTGGGGGTTTCTTTGTCTACCCATGTTTGATCTCACTGACATATCTAGATGTTGAGTCACTCAATGGCTGTTCCTCGGGTGGCAGTGGCTCCTCGGGCTGTGGTTCCTCCTCGGGTGGTTGTGGTAGCAGCTGTTCCTCAGTTGGGAGCCGCTCCTCTGGTGGGTGCTGTTTACAGCTTCGGTGGCTCTTCTTGCTGGTGGGGGTGGCTTCACACACAGCTACCGTTCCTCAGACAGAGTGTGTGCTGATCACCAAGCTGATGTTCCTTGTATGAGGGCGGGCTATACACGCAGCTGCTACTCCTTGATCTGAGGCCAACTGCTCACATGTCTGCTGATCCATGGATGGGGCCTGGCTGCAGCTGCTGTTGTTCCTCTAATGTGGTGGGCTGCTTGTGGGGCTACTGCTCCTAGGACTTGGACAGATTGATTTCAACTTTACTGCTCCTCAGACTGGGGTGGGCTGCTTGTGAGGCTGCTGCACTTTGGATGGCAGTGAGCTTCACGCGTGGCTGCTCCTCCTCAAATGGGAATTTGCCACTGACCGTCTGCTGCTAATTGGACAGGTGCATGCTGTTGTGGCTCTGCTCCTCAGACCAGTGTGTGCTGCTCAGGTCTTCCGCTCCTCGGAAGTAGGTGGTCTGCTCATGTGGCTGCTGCTCCTCGCACTGGGGTGGGCTGGTGCAGCTCCTTAAATGAGGCCTGGCCACTCGCAGAACTTCTGCTCTTCAGATGAGGTTCGGCTGCTCACACAGCTGCAGTTCCTTGGATTGGGCAGGGTGCTCGTGCAGCTACTGCTGCTTGGCCGTGGGCAAGATGCTTGGCAGCTGCTGATCCTCAGGCTAGTGCAGCGTGTGCGCAGCTGCTGCTCTTTGGATGGGGGCGGGCTGCGCAGGGCTTCCGGTCCTCAGAAGTAGGAAGATTGCTCATGTGGCAGCTCCTCCTTGAACAGGTCAGACTGCATGCGTGGTTGCTGCTCCTCGGATGGGGAACCGGGCCCTCACACAGCTGCTGTCCTTGGACAAGGCAGGCCACATGAGGCTGCTGTTCTTAGGCTGGAGGCAGGCTGCTCATGGGGCTGATGTTCCCTGGACAAGAGCATGCCGCTCACATGGATGCTGCTCACGTGGTTGAAAAAATAATGTGAAAAGATGTAGTAAATAAGGAAACAAACAAACAAAAAAGTTGAACAAAAAAATATGCAAAAAAAAAGCTAACAAAAAAGTTATAAAGTAATAAAAATGAAAAATTGAAATGTCATTCCTTTGGCTGGCTTAAGATCCCAGTTTTCCGGAATGTTTGTGCTTTTTGTTGTTGTTGTTGTTGTTGTTGTCATTGCTGGGATTAAAAGCCCCTCTATAGGCCAGACCCTGTTAACTCACAGGGACTAATCATATTATTTTAATCCTTCATCTCATTCAGGGTTGAATCTGGTTTTGGCTCTATTCCTTGCCTGTGTCCTGGAGGGAGGAATTATAGCCTCAGGAGAAAATAGCTGCCTAAGTCCGGGGCTCAGGGGTGACTCAGAATTCAATTTACTGCCACTTCTCCTGGCCCCCCTTCTCTCCCCAGCCTCCCCCCAGATTCCAATTATCTGCACCTTCTCCTGCTCTTCAGCACAGGTGAGTGTCTGTATCCGAAATGTCCTATGAAAAGGGTTCAGTGAAAACAAACAAACAAACTCCAGCCACAGAAACGGGGAAGCCTGAGTTTCTGTAGTCTCCTCTCTTACTGGCACTGCATGGTCTGGTCAGTGCTTCAGGCTGCCCCTTTAGGCTCAGTCCTCCATAAGTATGGAAACCAGATCTCAAATCCGCCTGCACCAACAGTCCAGCAGATCTCCTTTGCACAGTCAGGGGCTGTGCCTGTTCCAAGAGTCGTGGCTGTGTGCCGCGTGGTCTCCCTCTGACCCTCTGGGCCCAGAGGTGTGGCAAACTTTCCTGCCCAGATCCCTAGTTTTTACCTTACCAGAGGAACTCTGCCCTTCCTGGCTGCAAACTCTCTCACTACCTGAGTATACATAAACAAAACTGCGTGAGTGTTACTAGCTTCAGCTGCTCACTCCATTTGCTCCAGGACAAGCCCTGGGACATGTCTGCCTATTCCGCTGCCATCTTGGCTTCTTGAGATTTATTTTTTCAAATATAATTTTTGCTCCCCTAGTTTTTTCCCCTACTTTGCCTGAAAAGTATTTTCTCTCCTTCCACTTTCAGTCCATGTGAGTCCCTTATTCTGAGGTGAGTCTCTCATAGAGAGCATACACATGGGTCTTGTTTTATTATAATTTTAGCCATTCTATATCCTTTGAATGGAGTGATTAATCCAGTTCGGTTTAAGGTTATTTTGATAGGTACTGATTTGTTGCCACTTTTTTTTCTTTATGCCTGTGTTTCTCCTGTCTCTTCTATTCGCTCTTTTTACAACAGTCCCTTTAGCATTTTTTTTCTTTTTAATATATTTTTTATTGATTAAGATATTGCATATGTGTCCTTGTCCCCACGTTACCCTCTATCCCCTTCCCACCCACCCCCCCACCCCGCTCATGCCCTCACCTCCCCATTGTCCATGTCCATTGGTTAGGCCTATATGCTTGCATAAAAGTTCTTTGGTTGATCTTTCCCCCTTACCCCTCCCCTCCCCTACCTTCCCTCCAAAGCCCGACAGTCCAATCAATGCCTCTCCGTCTCTGGATCAGTCCTTGTTCATCAGTTTATGTTGTTCATTATATTCCACAAATGAGTGAGATCCTGTGGTATTTATCTGCTCTCCCGTTCCATCCATGCTGTGACAAATGGTAAGAGTTCCTTTTTCTTCTTCCTCTTCTTAAAGAATACCTTTCAGCATTTCATATAATGCTGGTTTGGTGGTGATGAACTCCTTTACCTTTTTCTTATCCGTGAAGCTCTTTATCTGACCTTCTATTCTGAATGATAGCTTTGCAGGATAAAGTAATCTTGGTTGCAGGTTCTTGCTATTCATCACTTAGAATATTTCTTGCCACTCTCTTCTGGCCTGCATGGTTTCTGTTGAGAAATCAGCTGACAGTCGTATGGGTACTCCCTTGTAGGTAACTGACTGTCTTTCTCATGCTGCTTTTAAGAGTCTCTCTTTATCTTTTGCTCTTGGCATTTTAATTATGATGTGTCTTTGTGTGGTCCTCTTTGGATTCCTTTTGTTTGGGGTTCTCTGCGCTTCCTGGACTTGTAAGTCCATTTCTTTCACCAGGTAGGGGA
Source organism: Myotis daubentonii (assembly GCF_963259705.1). Lineage (NCBI taxonomy): Eukaryota > Metazoa > Chordata > Mammalia > Chiroptera > Vespertilionidae > Myotis > Myotis daubentonii. Next base: position 6,718,427 of record NC_081862.1, on the reverse strand, counting down.
AGTTTTCTGTCATTATTTCTTCAAAAAGGTTTTCAATATCTTGCCCTCTCTCTCCTTCTGGCACCCCTATAATTCTGAGGTTGGTATGCTTGAAGTTGTCCCAGAGGTTCCTTACACTATCTTCATATTTTTGGAATCTCTTTTCTTTTTTCTTTTTCGGTTGGGTATTTTTTGTTTCTTTGTATTTCAAATCTTTGACTTGATTCTTGGTATCCTCTTGTCTGCTGTTGGATCTCTGTAAATTACTCTTTATTTCAGTCAGTGTATGCTTAATTTCTAGTTGGTCCTTTTTCATGTCCTCCATGGTCTCACTATACTTATTGAGGGATTCATTAAATTTATCCGCGGTTTCCATAAAATTCTTGAAAAACCTTATAAACGTGGCCTTGAACTCTATATCCAGTCGTTTGCTTTCCTCCATTTCTGCCATTTGTGACCTATTTCTTTGTCTCCGCATTTTGGCTGCTTCCCTGTGTTGATAGAGTGGCCCTGCGTGCCAGGTGTCCTGTAGGGCCCAGTGGCTCAGCCTCCCCAGTTACCTGAGGTGGACACTCTTGGTGCACTCTTGGTGCCTTGGTTGTTGTAGGATCACTGGGAGGAATTGACCTCCAGGCCAATTGGCTGTGAGAATCAGCTGTGTCTGAAGTGGGAGAACTTCTGTGCTGAAGACACCCTTTTGGGGCAAGACTTGCTTCAGTGGGGCTTTGGTGCTCACTGAGTCTGCTCCCTGAGTGTGTCCCTTATGGATCTGAGGGGTTGCAATCTGGATGGTCCCCCTCTGACCACTGAGTACAGTGGCTCCTGGATCTAAGGAGGTGCTAACTCAGCCTCTGCCTGAGACCACACAGCAGGAGCCACGAAGAGGCTCAGCTGTGAAGCAATGAAAACCGCTGTGGGGCCTTGGGCCTTCTCTTGGAAGTTCCGGGTCTGCCTGGCTCAGCTGCTGTTAGGTAATTATCAGTTTGCAAAGGGCCGGTACATTCACATGCAAAAGCCTCTGCCTCAGCCTGGGTGGGGCGGGGTATCAGGGAATCAAAGGGTGGAACAAGCCTCTATGGCTGATTCTCCGCCCAGCCCTAAGGAGTCCCGCGTCTCAGTGATCTGATAATTACTGCAAGCACCTCTGAGGGAAAGCCGCCCTCAAGTTTGCCCGCTGCCCGACAGTGCAGCTTCTCCCTGTATGAGTCCCGGGTCCCCAGAGATTTCCCGGAACTGGAGTTCAGAGCAGTCAGGAGCTTGTGATTCAAAAAGACAGCCGCGTCTTCAGGTGCCACCCGCTTTCCGCACGTGCACGCGCGCGCACGGGCAAACCGCTGTACCTCTGCACTTCACCTCCGCAGCTCCTCTGGCTCTCAGTGTCCTTTTCTTTCCTTCTAGTTGTAGAATTTACACTCAGCCAGCCTTCCTGTTGTTCTGGATGATGTCTGCTCTGTCCTTTGCGGTGTTTTTCAATTGTTGTGGGAGGCGGCAATTTCCTGGTGTTTATCTATGCCGCCATCTTAGTTTCTCCCCCTTTAGCATTTCTTGCCATGATGGTTTAGTAGTGAAATACTCCCCTAGATTTTTTTTTTTTATGTGAAGACTCTGAATTGCCCTATTGTTTTGAATGATTGCCTTGCTGGATAAGTATTCTTGGATTTGGTCCCTTGCTTTGTATCACTTAGTATATTTACTTTTATTCCCTTCTGGCCTAATGTGTTTCTGTTAAAAATCATGTGATCATCTAACAGGAGAGCCTTTGTAGGTGACTCTCTGTCTCTCTCCTGCAGCCTTTAAGGTTCTCTTTTTGTCGTTATTGTTTGCCATTATAATTACAATGTGTCTTGGTATAGGTCTTATTGGGTTCATCTTGTTTGGGACTGTCTGTGCTTGTGTGACTTTTTCTTCCCAAGATCAGGAAGTTTTTCTCATTATTTCTTCTAATAGGTTTTCTAATCCTTGTTCCTCATCTTGTCCTTCTGACACCCTTATTATACATATGTTACTTTGTTTCATGTTGTCCCCAATCTCCCTTAGGATATCCACCTGCTTTCTATTTTTTCTCTCCAATTGCCATTCAAATGTGTTGTTCAGGTTGTGTTACTCTGCCCTGTCTCCTAAATCACTGTTTCAATCCCTTGCTACTTCTAGTCTACTATTGAAACCTTCTATATATTTTTTTATTGTAGCTATTATCAATTTTTTCAGTTTTCCTTGATTCTTACATAAGTTGTGGATTTCCCAGGCATCTGGTGTATGAACTTTATGACCCTTATTCTGAATTCCTTTTCGAACATATTGTATGTCTCCATTTAATTGAGTTCCTCTTCTGGCAATTCCTCCTTTCTCTCCATTGGGGGTTGTTTGTCTCCCCATTTTAGTTATCATTAGAGAACATAGGTGCCAGGATGCGATGGGCCAATGGCCACAGAGTGGATTGGCAATTGAATTGTGCACTCTTAGACTCACAGGAGGCAGTGGCGGTGGCGGGCGCCTGGAGTTCCGGTCCGTGGGTCTGCTGCTGCAGTTAAAAGGACTTTGGCCAGAGTGGCTCTAGGATTTCAGGTGATGTCTGAGGCCCATCTGGGTGGAGCTGAGGCTGGGTTCATAGTCAGCAGCTGTCCCTTTCAAGATGGCTTGTTTTCTTAGAACCATATTTAACATAAAACAGTGTAGTAACATAAAATTTTTAAAGATGGTGCAAGGGGCCTATTAAAAATAGAATGGAAAGCCAAATCGGTCCTATGTAAATCCTGAGTTGCAGTCATACTGGACATTTTTTTTCTGTCATTTTAAATGAAGAAAAAGTAAAAGTAAGAAATCCTATAGGTGGTAGAGCAGGAATAAAGTACCTAATTATTTTGAATGAATTATTGTTTTAAAAAATAAATAGTTATATAAGCCGGGTGCACTGGAAAAAAACGAAATAGACGTTGTCAAAACAAAAATGAAGTAACTGACACATTCTAAAAAGTAATCCACATTTCCCAGTCAGAATTGCTCAATTGTTGAGCATAGAATTGTGAACCAAGATGTCTTGTCATCTATTCTTGGTCAGCACACATGCCCAGGGTGCTGGCTGGTTCGCCAGTATGAGACATTTAAGGAAGCAGCTGATCAAAATATTTCTCTGTCTTCTATGTTTCCATCTCTCTATCCCTCTCCCTTTCTCTCTCTCAAGAAAACCAAGAATAAACTTATTAATAAACAAGAATGGAATATATGTGCTTTCTCCAGGAATGTGAGACATTTAGTGCTTATTACTAGAGGTCTTTGGAGGACTTTTATTAACCAAAATATATGGTTCTGTGTTGAATACATAAATGGAATATTGGTAATAATGAAGTGTTTCATAACCTTATCATGAAAAAGGACTCTATCATTTTTGAAGGAAATGCTTGGTTTGGGAGAAGAATTTGAGGTAGATCTTGATTTTAGTTGCAATAATAAGTAGGTTTCAAACAGTTGTTCATTTGTTCAGGTTAAATGTTTTGTAGTGTTCATATTATGTGTACTCATTTTAGTCTGTGGGTGGAAAAACAATTAAAGTAGACTACACCAAGACACCATCTTTTCAAAGTGGGGGTGGACCGAGGACACCACTTCCATAAAGAAATAGAGGTGATATAAGAAGTCAGAGAAGTGGAAGAGGAGGAAGTAAGAGAAGAAAAAGAACCCTCAGGTGGAAATAACTTAGGTAATGTTTCTAAATCTAGGGATGGTAGGAGATCTGACTTAGGTAGACACATAATGCAATATACACATAAGGTATCATAGACTTCTGTACCTGAAGCCTATGTGATCATATTAACTCCTATAAATTCAATAAAAAGTGCAGAAACTGTCATAACTCAAATGTTTTTTAAAAATTAAAAAATAAGATATGAGCATGAAATGGTTATTTATGTGAAAACAGTAACATTGAATGAAGAGATACACCTCAATTTTATTCATAATTTTCAAGGCAAAAGAAATACCATTCATTAGATTGAGAATGTATACTGATGGTCAATATGATTTGTAATTGCTAAAGAGGCATAGCACTTATAATAATGAATGCAATATGCAATGTGTGAAACACTCCTAATGACCTTAACAGGGATAGGATTTAAACCTCAAGCTAAATGCAGTCTATTTTAGCATTACTGTTTGCCTCTAGTCACTTCAACTGTTCCCTGAAGAACTCAATTCTATTGATCTTATGTTAGAATGTTACACTTTGGGAACAGGAAGTCATGTAGGTTTAAAGTGAAGATTCATACTTACCAAACTACTATGAATTTGTTCTGAAAGTACCCTTCTTTCGTCTGAAAAAAAGGACATCAGTTCACCTTGGAAAATACCCACTGAAATAAAAGTCAGTCTAACTATATAAACTTCAAGGACAAAGACTTCATTATTTAGAATTGGATTTGAAATACTTGTTTTGAATATAGGAATGTGCAACGCTGTACTGTGTAAAATAATAATCTGTACTATTATTTTGTAAGATGATCTTCTACCTACGTTTGGTGTAGAGAACTTTCCATTTGGAAACTACATAAGAGAAATGTCTATGGTATTAAATGGATTCACCAAGGGGTGTCTGACTCAGGAAAAGGCTAAAAACCAATGATTCACCAAGTTTATTTCCTTGCTATCTTCCTTGCTATCTTCCTTTCTTCCTTCCTTCCTTCCTTCCTTGCTATCTATCTTCCTTCCTTCCTTCCTTCCTTCCTTCCTTCCTTCCTTCCTTCCTTCCTTCCTTCCTTCCTTCCTTCCTTCCTTCCTTGTATCTGAGGAATATGAAACATGAATGAAAATGTTGATGAGCTATTTTCAGGGATGTTGTCTTGTAATTAATTTGTTTACATATTTTACTGACTATGAAAGGAAGGTTTATTCATTTCAATATATCTGTAGCAGGAAAAGTTGGTTTCATATTAACCAGTTCACCCAATTTCAAAGATTTAGTGTCCATTTGTGATAATTAGGTGTGTGACAGTTCATGGGAAATTACCTAAAGTGTTATTGCAGAGTTTCTGTAAGATGAAGGTGAATGTTCCTGTTTTTCCCATCTGGATGATACTGAGAAGGGTTTGCCAGTTCAAATTTGGCCACATATGAGGATGCTTATAGTCCTTCTTTCCCATGACAGATTACAGAATTGGAAGATAAGCCTATTTTCTATTTAAAAATGAAAACAGTGATTGTTATATATGTATTATTCAACATTTATTCTTTAAATACTATTAAAATAGAGTATAGTATTCTGATCAAAGAATTATTTTATAAATGACCTGTAGGAATTATATGATAACACTCGTTAAGAAACACTTTTTTGTGATGCATCATGTTTTGACTTTTTATATTTTAATTTTTAACTATGAATTTACACGTTTTAAAAGTTTTTATTGAGATGAAACTAATTTAAAGACAAGTTGAGCTGTTTTCTTGTATCTTTAAATTCTTTCACTTACTATATCTGGATTCACTGCACTCAAATTCTCATGTGTGTGTGTTCTGTGTTAGTATGTTAGTGTGTGTGTGTATGTGTGTGTTTGTTTGTTTTTTGGCACTGATTTTCAATAACTGAGTACTGTACTGAAGACATGTAAAGATAGAATTTTATCATTTTGGGCTAACCAGCATGCTTATGACCATGATCCTGTTTGGTAAAGGTTTATATACAATAACCAGACTTGACCATTTAACAAATGTTGATCCTACTCAAGTAGAATGATGTTACTTATGCCACAGAGGTTGGCAGACATACAATTAATCTTCAAAGAAGTGGTTCCACGGGTGGGTTCCCATCCACTGAAAAGGGCTCCACCTTCAATAAGTTGGGATCTTCCACCTACAAGACCTGCCCATTCTGTTTTAAGGTAAAGCACTACTGGTTTGGGAAGTCAAGGTAAATGGTACAGCCTCTCATGGATTAGAGTAATGAGCTGTTTTAAAAGGAATGCTGTACTTTAATTTCAGGAAGCCATGTGGAAAGTGAGTAGTGAGTGGATGGGCATCTGTACTGAACACTATCTTATTGTTTCATTGTTAGGAAATAATTCTTCAGCTTCTAATTAGTGTGGTTAGAAGTAGATAACACCAGAGTGAGGAATGCACTCCTTTTAATCCATGTTGATAGCGTGTCACTCTTTTTATATTTATTTTTTTAATATTTTAAGAAAAATGATTTTAGTATCATAATGGTTCATTCAATAAATGTTAATATTTCCAAAAAAAACTATTTTAAAACCAGAAATAAGCTTTAATATTCCAAGAAAAACAATTTTAAACATAAAAATACTGGAGACCCAGTGTACAAATTCGTGCATGGGTGGTGTCTTGCATGTGCACCCCAATCACCGGGTTGGCCAGGGGAAGGGGATGCAGGTATTTGGCTGCCTGGCCCCACCCTGATCGAGTGGAGGATCAGATTGGGGGAATATGAAGGTCAGGGGAAGGGCTGTGGGAAGCTTACTGGCTGGCGGTCCTCGATCATCGCAGGGGGGGTGGGGTGGTGGATAGAACAGTGTGGGTCTGGCTGGAGGGTGCAGCCGGGGACTATAGCTACACAGTCCCACCCCATGGTTGATCTCCTGGTCAAACTCCTGTGTGAAGGCACAATTTGCATGTTACCCTTTTATAATATAGTGTTACATGCAATAAAAATATGTTAAAAGTAATTTAAATATAATATTACCAAAAGAGTGATAACCTATTTTATCATAAAAGTTGTGGGAATTATTAAATATCTGACAATAATTGGATTCCTTCTATTATATTCTAAAACATTTCTTTTTACTCTGGCTCTATTTTATTCATCTGTTTATATTTTTTATGTTTTGAAATATTTTTATTGATTTCAGTGAGAAAGGCAGAGGGAGAGATAGAAACATCAATGATGAGTGAGAATCATTGATCCGCTGCCACCTGCACACCTCACACTGGGGACCGAGCCCACAACCCAGGCATGAATCGAACCTGGGACCTTTCAGCCTGGAGGCCAATAATCTATCCGCTGAGCCAAACCAGCTAGGGCTATTTTTTCTTTATTGATTAAGGTATTACATATGTGTCCTTTTCCCCCATTTGTCCACCCCTACCCACTCCTCATGTCATCACCCCCACTGGTGTCTTTGTCCATTAGTCAGGCTTATATGCATTCCTACAAGTCCTTTGGTTGATATCTACCCCTCACCCCCACCTTCCCCTACCTTCCCTGCCGCAACTTTTGTAGCAAAGATTCAGGATCTAAAAAAGTGGATGAACTGAAAAGAATACACTAGACAATGGAATACTCTACTGTTGTAAAAAAGAATGAATTCTTATAATTTGAAACAGCATGAATGGACTTAGAGAGCATTATACTAAGCAAATTAAGCCAGTGAGAGAACAATAAATATCACATTATCTCACTCATTTGTGGAATATAATGAACAACATTAACTGGTGAAAAACAAGACATCCAGACACAAAGCAGCACTGATTACACTGTCAAACCTCAGAATAAAGTGCTGGAGGCAAAGACCAACAGTAGTATGTCTGTGTGTGTTTGTGTGTGTGTGTGTGTGTGTGTGTGTGTGTGTGTGTGTGTATCTGATAGAGGGTTAATGAACTTTGATATGAACTTTGATATTTAGCAGGGCTGAAAATCAGCATTATATGACACGGCTGTTGGCAAAATGGCTGAAGGCAATCTTGCTAACCTGATAATTAAACTTTACTACTGATATGCCTGTTTGCTTTGCTAAAGGGCATATATGAGAAACCTACAGCCAAGTAAATGAAAGCTGATGGGTGCTGCATTTCAGAGAGCCTCTCCACTAGAGATAAAGGTCTCTGCCTGGCTCCCCAATGCCTTCTAAATTTATATTTGCTGTCTAGTGTATTCATTTGTGTGCAGCTCCTTTCCCAGATCCTGAATCATTGCTGCAAAAGGTTACAACATTCTGGCGTCCAATGTGGGACATTTGGAGAAGAAGTCTCACCAGAGCAAAAAAAGGAAGACTGTCAAGGGCATGTACCTTGGTTGTGGGGACACACCCAGTGGGAACTGTGCAGGAGGCAGCTGATTGATGTTTCTCTCTCATTGATATTTCTAACACTCTATCCCTCTCCCTTCCTCTCTGTTAAAAATCAATAAAAATATCTTTAAAAAAAACCACAAATAACTCATTCAAGCATTAAATCTCACCATTAATAAGACACCATAAGTAAAAAGATAGTTTTACTTAATCTGTATGCATTACAGTATTGGGTAGCATAGCTCTCTCCTATTGGTATTTCTGAAAAGCAACCAAGTTTGTAGCACTATTTAAAGAAAGGAAAAGGATTTTAAAAGAAACTCCATAACTGTGGCCTAGAAATTTATCTGGAAGAAGAAACAGAAGGAGATTCCCTTCAAATATCTAGAAAACTGCAATTAAAAGTAAATGTATTAGGTCTCAAAAAGAAAACAATTTGGATTTTTTCGCTGGAGGGAACCAAGATGGCGGCATAGGTAAACACTGGAGATTGCTGCTTCGCACAACCACTTCAAAAATACAACTGAAAGACGGAAAGGACATCACCCAGAACCACATGAAGGCTGGCTGACGGGAACTTCTTCAACTAGAAGGAAAGTGAACAGCATACGGAGACTCAGAGGAGGCGCGGTATGGAAAATACAAAGGTGTGGAGGTGCGCTCGGAGTGGGCTGGTGGCTGAGGGCGTGGTTGTCTGTTTCAATTGCGAGGGAGTCTCAGGCTCTGAGCTCCTGTTCTTGGCGAGACTCTAGGGACCCAGACTCAAACAGCAGAAGCGGGACTGTCTGGCTTCAGTCGGAACTTGAAGGCTGCTTTCTTTCCGAGTTTTTCAGCGGTTGCAGGGACTCTGAGAGGCAGAACCTCTGGGGACGGGACTGAGAGCAGCCATAATTTCTCACTCCGCCCACACTGTTGACCCCGTGCTACCCGACCCACCCAAGCCCTTCACAGAGGCATTTGCCAGATACCCTCAGGCAAAGGATAGACAAGCACCTCCCCAGAGGAAAGAAGTTCTCTCACTGCAGACACAGCTGATTTTCACAGCCAGTTGGCCTGGAGATCAAATCACCCCCAGTATTACCTACAACTATCAAGGCTTAACTACAACAAGACTGTACAAAAAGACCACTAGGGGGTGCACAAATAAAGCATAAAAAATGCCAAGACAAAGTAACAGGACAGAAATGACAGAAATGGAGGATATAGAGCTCAAAACCACACTTTTAAGGTCTCTAAAGAACTGTCTAGAAGCCGCTGATAAACTTAAAGAGATCCTCAAGAATTCTAATGAGACCCTTGATGTTGTGATAAAGAACCAACTAGAAACTAAGCATAAACTGACTGAAACAAAGAATATTATACAGACTCCCAATGGCAGACCAGAGGAGCGCAATAATCAAGTCAAAGATTTGAAATGCGAAGAAGCAAAAAACACCCAACCGGAAGAGCAAAATGAAAAAAGAATCCGAAAATATGAAGATAGTGTAAGGACCCTCTGGGACAGCTTCAAGCGTACCAATATCAGAATTATAGGGGTGCCAGAAGATGAGAGAGAGCAAGATATTGAAAACCGATTTGAAGAAATAATGACAGAAAACTTCCCCTATGTGGTGAAAGAAATTGTCTTACAAGTCCAGGAAGCACAGAGAACCCCAAACAAAGGGAATCCAAAGAGGACAACACCAAGACACATCATAATTATAATGCCAAGAGAAAAACACAAAGAGAGATTCTTAAAAGCAGGAAAAGAAAGAAACACAGTTACCTACAAGGGAATACCTATACGACTGTCAGCTGATTTCTCAACAGAAACTTTGCAGGCCAGAAGAATGTGGCAATAAATATTCAAACTGATGAATATCAAGAACCTACACACAAGATTACTTTATCCAGCAAAGCTATCATTCAGAATTGAAGGTCAGATAAAGAGCTTCACAGATAAAAAAGCTAAAGGAGTTCATAACCACCAAACCAGTATTATATGAAATGCTGAAAGGTATCCTTTAAGAAGAGAAAGAAGAAGAAAAAGGTAAAGATACATATTATGAACAACAAATACACATCTATCAACAAATGAATTTAAATATCAAGTGAATAAATAATCTGATGAACAGAATGAACTGGTGATTATAATAGAATCAGGGACATAGAAAGGGAATGGACTGACTATTCTTTGACGGGAAAGGGGTGTGTGAAATGTGGGAAGAGACTGGACAAAAATCATGCACATATAAATGAGGACAGTGGGTGGGGAATGAGGGCTGAGGGTGGGGTGGGAACTTGGAGGAGGAGAGTTATGGGGGGGAAAAAGAGGAACAAATGTAATAATCTGAACAATAAAGATTTAATAAAAATAAATAAATAAATAAATAAATAAATAAATAAATAAATAAATAAATAAATAAATAATAAATATTTCTAAAAAAAATGCCAAGAGCAAAAGACAAAAAGAGAATCCTAAACGCAGCAGAGAAAGAAAATCAGTTACCTACAAGGGAGTACCCATACAACTGCCAGCTGATTTCTCATCAGAAACTGCAGGCCAGCAGGGAGTGGCAAGAAATATTCAAAGTGATAAATACCAAAAACATACAACCAAGACTACTTTATGCAGCAAAGCTATCATTCAGAAGTGAAGGCCAGATAAAAAGCTTCACAGATAAGAAAAAGCTAAAGGAGTTCATCACCACCAAACCAGTATTATATGAAATGCTGAAAGGTATCCTTTTAGAAGAGGAAGATGAAGACTAAGATAAAGATACAAATTATGAAAAACAAATACACATTTATCAACAAGTGAATCTAAAAATCAACTGAATAAATAATGTGATGAGCAGTATGAACTGGTAGCTGTAATAGAATCTGGGACATAGAAAGGGAATGGACTGACTTTTCTTGTGGGGGGGAAGGGTGTAGGGGTCAGGGAAGAGATTGGACAATAATCATGCACCTATGGAGGAGGACAGTGGGTGGGGAGTGAGGGCAGAGGGTAGGGTGGGAACTGGGTGGAGGGAAGTTATGGTGGGAAAAAAGAGTAACTAATGTAATAATCTGAACAACAAAGATTTAATAAAAAAAAGAGAAAAAAATAAAACTAAAAAAAAAAGAAAAATATTTGCATTTTACTTTCCATAACAAATATTATGTCAATGTACGCAAAGACTGATAGCAGAAATCCAACTAGTGTCATTTACTGTCCCCACCCAATGACAAAGGAAGTTAGGAAAGAAGCCTCATTTTAGACTAATTTAAATTAGCAAGTGAAAATAAAAGAATATTCAGGGGAACTTAGTTGTAATAGGCAAAAACCTATTCCTGGAGCAATCACTGTTTTTACTGATAGTTCATCTCATGGTAAAGCTGCTTATACTGCAATGAATTCAGACCAAGTCATTCAGACCAGTCATACTTCTGTGCAAAGAATTGAATTAGAAACTAACAAGGCTGACTTAGGATTTCCAAAAGCCTCTTAATATTATCTCTGATCTGCCTATGGTGCGGGCCTGGTAAACAGAACTGCAACTACTCAATTAAAATGGCTCCGTGACCGAAGCCTTTCTATACTATTTAAACAAGTCCTGGTCCTTTAACAAAAGGAAATGAATATGCCTATCTGTTAGTTATTTTATTAAGCAGGTCACAGAATTTCACAGGCTTTTACATCTGCCTGCCAAAATATTGTACAACAGGCAAAACAGATTATGAAGAAATGCCCTCCTTGCATGTTACATCTACTACAAGGGCTCTAAAATCCCAACTTGAAAAACAAAGGTGGGGGAATATTGAAGAAATCTCTTGTAAGTAGAACACACCAAGCCTTAAATACTTAAAATTTTTCCCTTGTAATGTTGATGGCAAGATACCCATAGAATAACACTAGTGTCAGAATAAGCCAAAGCAAAATGGTCTTGTTAAATGGAAAGACACCAAGTCTGGTTTATGAAAGGGTCCCTTTATTAATCTTTGGTCAAGGATATGCTTGTGTATTTCCAGAAAACTCCTCCAAGCCTGTGTGGATTCCTGCAACATGAATTTGAGAGAGGAACTGACCAGACTACTCCAACCACAGATAGCAGTGTTGCAATCAACATGCTGAGGAGACAGAGGAGAAACATCTAGAGATGGGGGGGTGGTGAACACGCCTTATGCTAGCTGTCATCAGCAGTACCTAGGTGCAGGTGGCTCTTGACAAAGACAAAAGAGGTCAGACCTGCATTGTCATTTCTCAACGGTGGTCCACCATCCAGAACTCGAACATCATTGCTGTCATGTCACAAGGGAACAGTGACTGGAAATGGACCCATGAAGAACTGACAGCCGAAAAAGAAGCCTCCTATAGACTAAGTCCTTAAATACCTGAAAATGATATTTAAAAGGACATGAAAGAACTCAATCCTTTTCATTGAATCTCCTTACATTTGCTTTTCAGAATAAACAATATTCTCTCTCCTTCTTGTTCTATGTTTTCTTCCAGTTTCAAGAACCAGAATCAAAAGTCTTAAAAGGATCTGAGCCTAGCAAATGACATACACTTTTCTAAATTAATTAAGAAAACTAAAAGGGGGAAATGTATGGGGAAAGACCAAAAGTAGTTAACATATCAATGTGAGAAGTCCCACAGTGGGAGAATGGACTTTGATATTCAGCATGGCAGAAAATCAGCATTTTGTTGCCCTGCTGTGGAAAAAATGCCTGAAAGCAACCTCCTAATATGAAAATTCTTCTATTGTTTACCAAACTTTACCATTGATATGCCTGTTTGCTTTGCTAAAGACAAATGTGTATTCAAGTAAATAAAAGCTGTTTGTCCTGGGTTTCAGAGTACCTCTCCATTAGAGAAAAAAGCCCGCAGTACACAAAAAGAGATAATAAAGGTCAGAACAGAAATAAATGACTTAGGGATGAAATAAAAATAATACAAAAGATCAATGAAACCAAGAGCTGGTTCTTTGAAAGAATGAACACCATTGATGAACCTCTAGTCAGGCTCAGCAAGAAACTAAGAGAGAGCACCCAAATAAACAAAAACAGAAATGAAAGAGGTGAAGTAACAAACGATCCCACAGATATACAAAGGATTGTAAAAAATTACAATGAACAACTCTACTACAACAAACTGGACAAGCTCAACAAAATGGACACATTCCTACAAAAAGACAAGCTTTCACAGCTCAATCAGGAAGAAGCAAAAATCCTGAACAGACCGATAAATACTGTTAAATTGAAACAGTAATCAAAAAGCTTCCAAAAAACAGAAGCTCTGGACCAGATGGCATCACAGGGGAGTATGACCAAACATTCAAAGACAAAGTAAAACCAACCTTTCTCACACTATTTCAAATGATTCATGAGGACGATATTCTTCCAAGCTCTTTTTATGAGGCCAGCATTACCATAATCCCAAAACCAAAAAAAGACACCACAAAGAAAGTGACTTACACGCCAATATTCCAGATGAATATTAATGCTGCAATCCTCAACAAAATTCGAGCAAACCAGATTCAGCATTACATTAGAAAGATCATACACCATGACCAAGTGGGATTTATTCCAGGGATGCAAGGATAGTACAATATCCGCAAATCCGTGAACGTGAAACGTCACATAAAGTAATTGAGAGAAAAACCACACAATCATATCAATTGGTGCAGAAAAGGCATTTGACCAAGTGCAACAGCCTTTTCTGATAAAAACACTCAGCAAAGTAGGAATAGAAGAATCATCCTTCCCCAGAGTAAAAGCCTTATATGACAATCCTACAGCCAACATCATACTCAAACAGCAAAAACAAAAACCATTTCCCTCTAGAACAGGAACAAGAGAGGGACAGCCACTTTCACCACTCCTATTCAACACAGTACTGGATGTCCTAGTCAAAGTGATCACACAAGAAAAAGAAATAAATGGTTCCCAAATTGGAAAATAAGAAGTAAATTGTCATTATTTGCAGATGACATGATACTGTATATAGAAACCCGCAAACACTCCTTCAAAAATTTAGTAAATCAATAAATGAATTCAGCAATGTAGCAGACTACAAAATTAACGCCAAGAAATATATGGCATTTTTATACACCAATAATGAACTTACAGAAAGAGAGATTGAAAAACGAATTCCATTTATCATCCCACCAAGAAAATTAAGATACCTAGGAATAAATTTAGTTAAGGAGGTAAACGACCTCCACTTAGAAAACTAGAAGATGTTGAAAAAAGAGAAAGAGGAAAACATAAACATATGGAAGAACATACCTTGTTCATGGATTGGTAGAAACAACATCATTGTAATGGCTGTACTACCCAAAGCAATCTATAGATTCAATGCACTCCGCATTAAAATACCAACAGCATATTTCACAGACCTAGAACCAATTCTCCAAAAATCTATCTAAATAATAAAAAAAAAACCTGAGCCCAAACAGGTTTGGCTCCATGGATACAGTGTCGGCCTTCGGACTGAAAGGTGCCAGGTTCGATTCGGATCAAGGGTATGTATCTTGGTTGGGGACACATCCCTAGTAGGTGGTGTGCAAGAAGAGGCTGATTCATGTTTCTCTCTCATCAATCTTTCTATTTCTCTATCCCTCTCCTTTACTCTCTGTAAAAAAAATCAATAAAATATATTTAAAAAACAAACAAACCTCAAATAGCTGCAGCGATCCTGAGAAAGAAGAACAAAGTAGGAGGGACCTCAGTACCAAATATCAAGCAGTTTTACAAAGCCACTGTTCTCAAATCTGCCTGACACTGGCACAAGAATAGACATATAGGCCAATGGAATAGAACAGAGAACCCAGAAACCAATCCAAACCACTAAGCTCAATTAATATTGACAAAGGAGGCAAAAACATACAATGGAGACAAAACAGTCACTTCAATAAATGGTGCTGGGAAATTTGGTCAGATTCATGCATAAAATGAAACTAGGCCACCAACTTACACCATACACAATAATAAGCTCAAAATGGATACATGATTTAACACATAAAGCTGGGAACTATAAAAATATTAGAGGGAGCCACAGGCTGCAGAGTCTGAGATATATGCTGAAGCAATATCTTCACAGACCCAGCTCCTGGGGCAATGGAAAATAAAGTTAAACAAAAGGGACGACATCAAAATAAAAAGCTTCTTCATAGCAAAAGAAACCATCAACAAGACAACAACAAAGCCCACTGCATGGGAGAACATATTTGAAAATGTTCTCTCTGATAAGGGTTTCATCTACAACATTTATAGGGAACACATACAACTTAAAAAAAGGAAGATAAACAACCCAATCACAAAAATGGGCAAAGTACCTAAATAGATACTTTTCCTGAGAGGACAAAAGGAAGGCCAAGAGGCACATGAAAACATGCTCAGAGTTACTAATCATGCAAGAATTGCAAATCAAAAGGACAAGGAGGTACCACCTCACAGCTGTCATAATGGCTATCCTCAACAAATCAAAAAGGGCAAGTCCTGGTTAGGATTGGGGGGGAAAGGAACCCTCCTTCACTGCTGGTGGGAATTCAGACTGGTGCAGCCACTATGGAGAACAGTATGGAGTTTCCTCAAAAAACTAAAAACGGAACTCCCATTTGACCTAGTGATCCCACTTCTAGGAATATATCACAGGAACCTAGAATTACCAATCAGAAAGGATACATGCACCTCTATGTTCACTGCAGCACAATTTACAATAGCTAAGATTTAGAAATAGCCTAAGGGCTGGTCAGCAAATGAGTGGGTTAAACAACTATGGTATATCTACACACTGGAATACTATGCTGCTGCAAAAAGAAGGAGCACTTACCATTTGGCCAACAGAAGGGTTACATAATGCTGATGTTCTGCCCTGCAGAATATCAAATCCATTAGCCTTCTATTGGACTTCTCGCATTGATATGTTCACTACTGTTCGTCTTTACTCCAGCATCCCCCCCCCGTTTTTGTTTTATTAATTAGTTTAGAAAGGTCTATGCCATTTGCAGGGCTCAGATCCTTATAAGACTTTTCAATCTGCATCTTCAGACTAGAAGGAAATGTAGAAGTACAAGAAAGAGAGGCAATAATGTTTATTCTGAAAAGAAATGTAGGAAGATTCAATGAAAAGGATTGAGTACTTTCATGTCCTTTTAAGTATCATTGTCAGGTATTTAAGTAATTAGATCTCTGTAGACTTTTTTCTGGGCTGTCTGTTCTTTATGGGTCCCTTTCCCAGTCACTGTCCCCTTGTGACATGCAGCAGTGATGTTCAAGGTCTGGATGGTGGACAACAGTGAGAAATGACAATGACATTTTTGGCTTTGCCCAGGGCAACCTGTACTGATGCACAGCTGATGAGTGCTCCCATGGCAAGGTGTCTTTACCATCCCCCATCTCTGGATGTTTCTCCTCTGTCAGTGTGGTGCTTGGGCCACTGCTGTCTGTGGTTGGAGTAGTCTGGTCAGTTCCCCTCTCAGATTCATGTTGTAGGAATCCACACAGGCTTGGAGGATTTTTATGGAAATACACAAGCATATCCTCAACCAAAGGTTAATAAAGGGACCCTTCCATAAACCAGTCTCGGTATCTTTCCATTTAACCAGACCATTTTGCTTTGGCTTATTCTCTCACCAGTGTCTTTCCATGGGTGTCTTGCCATCAGCATTGCAAGGGGAAAAAAATTCAAGTAATTAAGGCTTGGTGTAGTCTACTTACAGGAGATTTATTCACTATTCCCCCACTTTTGTTTTTCAAGTTTGGATTTAGAGGCCATTGTAACAGATGTAACATGCAAGGGGGACATTTCTTGATAATCTGTTTTGCCTGCTGTACATTATTTTGGCAGGCTGATGTAAATAAAAGCTGATGAGATTCTGTAGCCTGTTTTAATAAAATAAGTAATTGATAGGCATATACATTTCCTTTTGTAAAGGACCAGGACTTCTTCAAATAGTATAGAAAGGCTTCGGTCACCGAGCCATTTTAATTGAGTAGTTGCAGTTCTGTTTAACAGGCTGGCAGCATAGGCAGATCAGAGATAATATGAAGAGGCTTTTGGAAATCCTGCAAGTCAACCTTGTTAGTTTCTAATTCAATTCTTTGCACAGAAGTATGACTGGTCTGAATGACTTGGTCTGAATTCATTGCATTATAAGCAGCTTTACCATGAGATGAACTATCAGTAAAAACAGTGACTGCTCCAGGAGTAGGTTTCTGCCTATTACAACTAAGTTCCCCTGAATATTCTTTTATTTTCATTTGCTAATTTAAATCATTCTAAAATAAGGCTTATTTCCTAATTTCCTTTGTCATTGGGTGGGGACAGTAAATGACACTAGTTGGATTTCTGCTATCAGTCTTTGAGTATATTGACATAATATTTGTTTAGAAAAGCAAAATGCAAATTGTTTACTTTCTGAGGCTTAATCGATTTATTTTTAATTACCGTTTTCTAGATATTTGAAGGGAATATCCTTCTGTTTTTCTCTCAGAGTTTTTTCTAGGCCATATTTGTGGAGTTTCTTTTAAAAGCCTTTTTTTTTTCTTTTAAACAGAGCTACAAACGTATTTGCTTTTCAGAAATACAAACTGGGGAGAGATGTAAACAAGATGCAAGCATTTACCATGTGCATAGGTGGGAAGAATTAACATCATTAAAATGTCCTTGTAACCCAAAGAAATCTGTAGATATCAGGCAATCTCTATTAAAATAACAATGGCATAAATCATAGATTCAAAACAAATACTGGAAAATGTATAAGCAACCAAAGATGACTCTGAGTGGGTGCAGAAATCTTGAGATAGAAAAATAAAATTGGAGGGCTCACAATACTGGAAATCAAGTCATATTCCAAAGCCATTGCTAACTATAGAGTCTCCTACTGCCACAAGAACTGACATTTTGACCAATGGGACAGAATAGGCACCTCAGAAATCACTCAGAGCCATTGAGCTCAATTAATATTTGACACAGGGTGAATGGGAATATAATGGAATAAAAACAGTGTCTCCAATAAATGGTGTTGCGAAAATTGGACAGGTATATGCAGAAAATTTAAGCTATATCTCTAACTTACACCTATACTACAGAATAAACCCATAAGGGGAAAAAAGTACTTAAATATGAGTCGTGATATCATAAAAACCCTAGGGGAGGACTTAGGCAGCAACATCTCACTCTTCGAGCAAAGTTTTCACAGACACTTTGCCTAGGGCTGGAGAAACAAAAAACTAAAGAGATGGGACTGCATCAAAATAGAAAGCTTCTGCACAGCAAAAGACACAAGCATCAACATGAAAAGAGAAACTACTCTATGGTAAAACGTATTTGTCCATAATGAATGTGATAAGGCAGCATTTTTACAAAATACATAAAATCTTACACAAATTCATAAGATGAACACAAACATTTCATGCAAAAATGGGCATAGGACCTGAATAGTCACTTCTCCCACAAGGATGTAAAAAGGGCCAAGGCACATATGAAAAAACGCTCAGCATCACTAAGCATCTGAGACTTGGAAATGAAAATGACAATGATGTACCACCTGGAACATGCCAGAACGGTCATCATGAATAAATCAATAAACAGCAAGTTTGGAGGGGACACAGACTTTTGTAACCACTATGGAACACAGGGTGGAGATTCTTACAAATGTTAAAAATGGAACCACTGTTTTATCCTGGGATGGACGTCTAGGAATGATACCCTAAAAATCCCCAAATACCATTCAGAAATAATATATGTACCCCTGTGTTTATGGCAGCATTCTTTACAAAAACTAAGAAGGGGAAACAGCCCTAGTACCCATCAATAGAGGAGTGAATAAAAAATCTGTGCTACGTTTCGAGGATTGGAACACTTTTTAGGTATCAAAAAGAAGGATCTCCTTTCCTTTGAGACTGCAGGAATCCTGGGATCATAATGTAGGTGAACTAAACCAATCAGAGAAGGACAGATATCTCATTATTGCATGCACTTATATGTGAAATTCACTAACAAAATCAACTGATGGATAAAATAGAACCAGAGGCATTGGAACATGGGAAAGACTCATGAACCTCAAAAAGAAGTGGGGTAGCTGTGTTGTGAAGAGATTAACTAAAGGACCTTTATTCATACATACGTCACCCTTGGACCCATGTAACAGGGTGTTGAAGGGCTAGGGTATGGCTGGAACCTGGCAGAGTGGACACTGGGGGCAAAATCGGGCAGGGGATCAGTAATATTTTCAACAATAATAAGGATACAAAGTAAAAATACACATTGTTAAAAGTAAGCTTGTGTATGTTGCTTCACTTGAATATTTGAAAGGCAGTGTAATAAAAGTTATGTTCTTTGGCTTATAACTAATTTTTTGCTATTTGTCTATTTTTGTAACCATTTAGAGCACAATGGTGGAAGTTGAGAGACCTAGAAAACTGTTTGTAGGAGGCCTGAGTATACAGAGCAATGAAAAAACACTAGAAAGAGTGTTTGGAAAATTTGCTCCTTTAAGAGAAGGTATGTCTTAGAATGCCTACCTGCTCAGGCTAAGCATATAGCAAATAGTAACATGGACCACATAAGTTAAGACTACTTTGTGTTCTTCAATTATAAGTTTATTTTTCTCTATTCCGTTTTGAAAGCACTTCTAGAAATGAGTTAAACAGTTTGTTATAGGGCGCCCCAAAGCCAGAGATGATGTAATTGGACAGCCCCTTGAATGGAAGGGAGAGCTCTTCCTACCCCTGTCCCCTCATGTCTTTGAATGTACATGAGAAGAAATTTAGCAGAGCGATAGTCAGCAGCATTTTAGTATCACAAACAACTATGTAAAAGAGCAAAGCTAGCAAATTTATTTACAAAAGCAATGTTGGCCCAACTATGGAAATTCACCTTCTGTAAAGCACAGGTGTGCTCTTAACTACTCTGGCTTGCCCAGTGGGATTCAAGGGGATTTATCAATCTCTCATTGTATAGGATTCAAGGTTCCTCTGCCCAGTATCTTGGGCACAGACTGCATTTCAAGGTCTCCTTTTACTGGCCATAGCTGTCTCAGAGTTGATGAGAATGTCTGACAATTTTTATCTTGGCAAGTCCCAAGGCTGTTGATTCTTTGCTTAGTGAGTGAGATAAAGTCCCCTTTCCCCCCTTTCGCAAGACAGCAGGCTGGTTTGTTAAGTGGGCAAGACAAAACTGCCCCTTCTGTATAACCTCCTCTCTCACTCCCACTTTAGAAGTTCCAGGATGATTTTGCTATATAGTCTTTCATGTGGGACGAGAGGTATTAACCACTGTTCTCAAGTGTCTTTGAAAGGGGGAGGATTAAGGACTTTCTACAAACTGTACAAACTGGCCAGGCTTGATTTTCTTGTCTCAGTTTCTCTATTCCACTTGCCCAAGAATTAGTCTACCTACTTGCAAACATGTTACATATTAATTTGAATGTTACATGTTAATTTGAATGTTTCTCTTTTATTATATAGGATTGGGTGTTGTATTTTGTCAAATGCTTTTTCTGCATCAATTGATATGAATATCTCTCAATTTGTTTAAACTAGAGGCCTAATGTATGAAACTCATGCACTTGGGGGCAGGGGGTGGGTGTCCCTTAGCCAGGCCTGTGCTCTCTGACAGCTCTGGAGCCCTTGGGGAATGTCTGGCTATGGAAGTGGGCCTAAGGCATCAGTCGGATATCATTAGCACTGCCACGGAAGCCAGAGAGGCTCCTGCCATCACTGCTGTGCTCGCCAGTTGTGTGCTGGGCTTTTCCATGAGTGTTGTTCCCTTTTGGCAGCTAATGGATTACCAGGGGGCAGCTCCTGCATTGAGTGTCTGCCCTCTTGTGGTCAGTGTGTGTCATAGCGACTGGTCATTCCACTGTTCTATCAATTTGCATATTAGCCTTTTATTACATAGGATTAAGGGGCTCTGTGAGAATTTCTCAAAACCTTAGAGATATTGAAAAATTTCTAAGAGGATAAATTTTATGTGGAATGTGTCATTTAAAATTCTAAATTCCAATGGGTTTGATAAAGGAGGGAGCAAGAAACAAGTCCAGAGGCTTTGCTGTTTTTACATTTGAGAATCCTGAAGATGCTACAGATGCCGCCAAAAAATTGAATGGAAAAGCTTGTCTTTTAATAAAATTCTAGCACTGTGGTTCAAGTAACAGTATTTCCAGGTTTCCTTCTTATTTTCAAAGTTCCATAAAAACATATGAGCCATGATTATTTAGCCATCACTTTTCTTTTTGTCACAAAAGTGCTGTACTGTGGGGTTGGAAGGATGTTGAATTGTCCTTTTTGCATAGCAACATACTACATTAAAATTAGTTTCTTTAGCCTTCAGAGACCTTTCTAATTTAGAACAGCATGAACCCCCGCCCCCTAGAAAGACAAGGACAATAGAAATCAGGTCACTGTTGGTAAAAAGCTAATGCAAATGATGCAAACATTTCCATAGGATAAAAAAGTCCACAAATACAAGTTGGAAAAGGTGACTTCCCTGTACTTTTCACAAATAGGTCTTGAAAAGTTGGCATGTGTAGTTCTTTTTCCCTCAAGTTGGTATACATTTTTTAAAGTATTTGTAGTGATTTCAGAGAGCAAGGGAGAGGGAGAGAGAAATAGAATCATGAATGATGAGAGAGAATCATGGATTGGCTGCCATCTCCTTATCCCCCACTGTGGACTGAGCCAGTGACTTGGGCTTGTCCTCTGACCAGGAATGGAATGGTGACCTCCAAGCTCACAATTGGATGGTCAGCCATCACAGAGTCATAGCAAGTGGACTAGGTATTTCGTTCTTGAAGGCAGGAAATTATGTGAGTTAGGAGATTGGGTGTGCCATAACTAATTGACCTTCCCGCCCCTAACTTTTCTATGGTTAATTATTTTTAAATCGTGAAACAAGACAGATTTTTGTAAAATGTATATATCCTGATTTATTTTAAAGTAGTTCCTTTTATTGGGTCTTTAAAGTGCTAGTGATGGAAATAGTCTTATTTCTCTTTAATCTTAAAGTCTAGCCAATGTGTGTCCTATATCCTTCAAAGTTGCCTGAGGTTATTGCACAAGTATTCCTTAATATTATACTCAAAGTCATTTCATTAGGGCCTCTTTTTGGGAACATATTTCTTTGGTTCTGTTATATTTTCAGATACAGTGGGGCCTTGACTTATGTGTGTCCTTACTAACGTGTTTTCCGAGACCCCAGCCGTCTCTCGGCCTACTGTTTGCTTTGAGTTGCAAGGTAAAA
The DNA here is from genome assembly GCF_963259705.1 of Myotis daubentonii. NCBI lineage: Eukaryota > Metazoa > Chordata > Mammalia > Chiroptera > Vespertilionidae > Myotis > Myotis daubentonii. The sequence goes on along the minus strand of NC_081862.1, from coordinate 6,696,227 downwards.
TTCGGGTTACAAGCCAGCTTCAGATACCCCACCGCTAGTTGGCACAGGGAACTTCACAGTGAACGCCACAACATCAACACATCATCACATATCTCACTCGTTCACTGTTGATTTGACATATGAGTATTTTGACTTACAAGTTCCGTCACGGAACGAATTAAACTCCTAAGTCAAGGCACCACTCTATTTCCAATGTACCATACCATTATTTTAAGCCATGTTCTTTTGGATTTATTAAGAATCACTCTTCCCTGGGACAAGTTACCATATGCAGATTTCTACATCAATAACCAAGATTGTGCTTTTGCTATACTTTTGATCTTGTATTTATGTTAATTTGTGTGTATACTCATTATGCCATAAATTAAGTTGTTGATCTTCAATGACTTTTAGTACATAAATCACTTATGTCCAAGTCCTTTATTTGGAGAGCTTGTTTTATGATATTTTGAAGGAGGTCAGTACATATTGATCCCTTAACTTTACCTTTATCTTTTAGGGTTTGGTGACAGCCAAGAGTTGGATTTGTCTCATGATTTTTCTTGAGTTCAGAAGTCCATTTATTTGATTTATGAAGAATAGTTGATGTTGTTTTCCTAGTTTTTAAGCAGAGGAAAATGTAGTTTGTGTAGACATTATTCCTAAGTGTCTTCTTTCATGTGATATTTGATAACCTACACACTGTGCTGCATAATGATTATGAATAAGACAAACTCCCCATTCATTGGGCACTTATTTTCTACCAAAGTCCTGATGCATGGATTCATGCACAGATGAGGTCCAGTCGCCCCAGCCCCAATGGATCAGATCAGGGCCAGGCCTGTCAGGAGGAGGAGACTGTAGGAGATTGGCCAGCAATCCCCGCCCAACTATTGGTGGTGGGGCTGGCTGTGGTGAGGAGCCAAATTGATCTGGGTGGTGGGGGTTGACCAGGGATGGGGCCAGCCCTCAGGAGGGGCTGTCACTCAGGAGTGGCTGTCCCTGTACCCAAATAAGTTGGCGAGGTTGGGGGGCGCCAATCAGATCCACTGGCCTGTGGGTGGGGCCATAGGTGCTTGGCCAGACAGTATTGCTCCTGACCTCAGAGGGGGAGCAATGGTGCAGGGCTGGCTGGGTGGAGGGGTGGTGGGCTGATTCATGTGGTGGGGGTATTTTAGAGACTGTGCCAGCCATGGTGAGGGGCCACAGTCAGTTAGTAACCTGCCCTGGCCCTGATCAGGGTCAGGCGACCAATCTGAGGTGAGGCTGGGCAGACAGAGGGGCTGCAAAAGGAGTGGCCTAGGCCGGCCTCTCCCTATTGGGGTGGACTGAGATTAGGGTCGGGGATGGTAGTGGGGGAGGGGAGAGTTGGCTGGCCTAGGCCTCCCCCAGAGCTGGCTAGTTCGCTGGCCACAGTGGGCCTCATAGGACAGGTTGTTCTGGTTGTTACGGCATTCCAGTCACTGGCTTTTTAAATATATATATATAGATAGATGATAGATAGATAGATAGATAGATAGATAGATAGATAGATAGATAGATAGATAGATAGATAGATGGTGAAAATAACAACGACAAAATAAAAGTAAGTAAGTATTCATGCACAAAAAAGACAAGAGGAAAAATATGGGAGGTAATTGTTTTTAGAGGTTGTATGAACAGGGCATAGTGTTTCTATTCATAAAATTAAGGGGACCAAAGGATGTTTGCTGAGTCTCAAACATTGGGAAGGAAGCAGTGGTGCACAACTCTGTGGAAAATATTTTGGACCCAGAAAGCTCAAGTGATTACTTAAGGTGGGAACTGTGTCTAGTGGCTCTTTAGTTTGTGTCGCTGCCCATCAGTCCCAGGCATCTTGGTGGAATATGTGACTTCAGATTTGTTTCCAAAAATAGGTCCAGACATCGAAGCAGTTTTATGTGGAGCAATTACAATGACCTGAGCTATCTTTACTCAAGTTACATTGTCATGGCTAAAAGATCAACCATGATGAAGTTATTTGGAGATTGAGGAATTTTTGTATGTTAGCCAAGTACTATATTTAAAGGTATATTTCTAGGAACTCATCTTTTTATATTCTTTATTGTTTCAAGCATTACATATAGTATTATATATGTCTCCTTCTCCCCACATTGTGCCCTCCCTGGCCACTCCCACCCTCATCACATGCCCTCACCTCCCTAGTGCCTGTGTCCCTTGGTAATGCTTATTTGCCTGCATGCAAATCCTTTGCTTGATTTCTTACCTCCCCTAGCCTCCTGCCTTCCCTCTGAATTTTGAGTCAGTCCCATACATCTGTGTCTCTGGATCTATTTGTGTTGATCAGTTTCTGTTCATTATATTCCACAAATGTGTGAGGTAATACAAGTCCTTTGGTTGATCTCTTACCTCCCTCTCTCCTGCCCTCCAACCCTCCCCGGCCTTCATGCTGCAGTTTGACAATCTGTTTGAGGAAGATCTGCCTCTGTATCTATTATTGTTCAAAAGTTTATAATGGTCTCTCTTATCCATGAATAAGTGAGATCACGTGGTATTTTTCCTTCATGGACTGGCTTATTTCACTTAGCATAATGCTCTCCAGTTCCATCTCATGCTTTTTCTTGAGTTCAGAAGTCCATTTATTTGATTTATGAAGAATAGTTGATGTTGTTTCTCAAGTGCTAAGCAGTAGAAAATGTAGTTTGTGTACACATTATTCCTAAGTGTCTTCTTTCAAGTGATATTTAGTAGCCTACACACTATGCTGCATAATGATTATGAATAAGACAAACTCCCCATTTATTGGGTAGTTATATTCTACCAGAGGCCTGGTGCTCAAATTTGTGCATGGGTGCAGTCTGCCCAGCCTGGCCCCAAACCAGTCCTTCGGTCATCCCTCAATTTGGTCATGATGAACATAGATTCTAAAATCCTCAACATATGGTAAAATCCTTTACCATAATGCTGTCCATGTCCTTCCATGCTTTTTGGAAAAGGAAGAGTTCTTTCCTTTTTACAGCAGTGTAGTATTCTGTTGTGTAGATGTACCCCACCATTTTTATCCATTTATCTGCTGATGGGCACTTAGTCTGTTTCCAAATCTTAGCTATTGTAAATTGTGCTGCAATGAACATATGGGTGCACATATGCTTTCTGATTGGTGTTTCTAATTTCTTGGGAAAGACCCCTAGTAGTGGGAGTACTGGATCAAATGGCAGTTCCTTTTTAATTTTTTGAGGAAACTCCGTACTGTTCTCCACGGTGGTTTTACCAGACTGCATTCCCACGAGCAGTGCAGGAGGGTTCCTTTTACTCCACATCCTCCTCAGCCCTTGTGGTCTGTTGATTTGTTGATGATAGCCATTCTTACCAGTGTGAGATGGTATCTCATTGTCATTTTGATTTGCATCTCTAGGAAGATTAAGGATTTTTATCATGTTTTCATATGTCTCTTGGCTTTCTGTATGTGCACTTTTCAAAAGTATCTATTTAAGTCAATTTTTTGATTGCATTGTTTATCTTCCTTTTTTTTTTTTTTAAGATGGCTGAGTTCCCTATGAATTTTGGAGATCAGGCCCTTACTGGATATAGCATAGGAAAATATGTTCTCCCAAGCCATGGGCTTTCTTGTTTTGTTTTTTGTTTTTTTTGTTTTTTGTTTTTTTTTTGTGTGTGTGTATGTGTGTGTGTTGCTGATGGTTTCTTTTTCTCTGTAGAAGATTTTTATTTTGATGTCGTCCCACTTGTTTCTTTTCTCCGTATTTTCCATTACCCTAGTAGTTATATTGGTAAAGGGCTTCTTTGAAATATGTCTCATAATTTTCTGCCTATGGATTCTTCCAAGATTTTTATGGTTTCCATCTTACAATTGAGTCCTTTATCTATTTTGTGTTTATTTTCCTCGATGGTGTGAGGCGGTCGTCTAGTTTCATTATTTTGCATGTATCTATCCAATTTCTCCAACCTCCTGTATTGAAAAGACTGTCTTGACTCCATTGTATGCTCTTGCCTCCTTTGTCAAACATTAATTGGGCATAAAGGCTCAGGTCTATTTCTATGTTCTCAGGTGTGTTCCATTGGTCTACTAGTACACGTCTGTTCTTGTGCCAGTACCAGCAAGCTTGAGAACAGTGGCTTTGAAATATAACTTGACATCCGCAATTGTGAACGACCAACATTGTTCTTTTTTCTCAAGATTACTCTGACTATTGCAGGTCTTTTTATTTTTTATTGTATACGAATTTCTGGAGACTTTGTTCTAGGTCTGAGAAATATGTCAGTGGTATTTTAATGGGGGTTACAGTAAATCTGTAGAATGCTTTGTGTAGCGTGGCCATTTTAATGAGATTTATTCTACTAATACATGAACATGGTATATTCTTCATTTGTTTATGTCTTCCTCTACCTGTTTTTCAATGTCCTGTAGTTTTCAGAGTAAAGATCTTTTACTTATTTAGTTAAGTTTATTCCTAGGTATCTTCATTTTTTTGTTGCAATTGTAAATCGGATTGTTGTTTTTGTTTGTTTGTTTCTTTTTCTGTGAACTCTTTATTGGAGTATCAAAAAGCCATAGATTTCTGGGTGTTAACTTTGTATTCTGGTACATTTCCAAATTCATTTACTAAATGAAGAACTTGTTTTATGGTACACTGAAGGTGTTCAATACATATTGATCCTTTTCCTTTACATTTATCTGTTAGTATTTGTCGACAGCCAAGATTTGGATTTGTCTCATGATTTTTCTGTCTTTTCTTTTTTTGATAGAGTAAATTACTTGATCTTTCTTTTTTTTCCCAATGATTCTTTTTTCATTTTTTTATTTATTAAAGTATTACAAAGGGTATTACATATGTGTCCTTCCCCCCCGTCCCTGCCCTTGACAATTCCCTGACCTCCCCTACCCCCCAGTGTCTTATGTCTATTGGTTATGCTTATATGCATGCATACAAGTCCTTTGGTTGATCTCTTACCTCTCTCCCTCCTGCCCTCCAACCCTCCCTGGCCTTCATGCTGCAGTTTGACAATCTGTTTGAGGTAGATCTGCCTCTGTATCTATCATTGTTTAAAAGTTTATAATGGTCTCTCTTATCCATGGATGAGTGAGATCATGTGGTATTTTTCCTTCATTGACTGGCTTATTTCACTTAGCATAATGCTCTCCAGTTCCATCTCATGCTTTTTCTTGAACTCAGAAGTCCATTTATTTGATTTATGAAGAATAGTTGATGTTGTTTCTCAAGTGCTAAGCAGTAGAAAATGTAGTTTGTGTACACATTATTCCTAAGTGTCTTCGTTCAAGTGATATTTAGTAGCATACACACTATGCTGCATAATGATTATGAATAAGACAAACTCCCATTTATTGGGTAGTTATATTTTACCAGAGGCCTAGTGCTCAAATTTGTGCATGGGTGCAGTCTGGCCAGCCGGGCCCCAAACCAGTCCTTCGGACATCCCTCAATTTGGTCATGCCACACACAGCCTGATTGATATGGTAGCACTTCCAGTACTCACTCAAACAGGAGTGGTGACAGTGGGCATCCCTGTCTTGTTCCTGTTCTTGGGTGACTTGTTTTTTGTTTTGGCCTATTGAGTAGGGTGTTGTCTGTATGTTTTTCATATAAGGCTTTTATTATGTTGAGGTATGATCCCTCTATTCCCAGTTTGTTGAGAGTTTTTACCAAAAAGTGTGTTGGGTTTTGTCAAATTCTTTTTCTTCATCAATTTGTATGATTATGTGATTTTTATCTCTCAATTTGTTGATTATTCTCTCTCAATTTGATGTATCATGTGTATTGATTTGGGGATGTTGCACCATCATTTCATGCCCAGAATAAATCCATGTGCTCATGGTGTATGATCTTTCTGATGTAATGCTGGTTCTGATTTGCTAGGATTTTGTTGAGGATTTTAGAATCTATGTTCATCAGAGATACATTGGCTTGTAATTCTCTTTCTTTGCAGTATCTACATCTGCTTTGGGATTAGGGTAATGCTGGCTGCTAGAAATAGCTTGGAATTGGTCCTTCCTCTTGAATTTTTTGGAATAGTGTAATGAGGAAAGGTTTTAGTTTGAACGTTTTGTAAAACCTCCTGTGAAGCAGTCTGGCCCAAGGATTTGGTTGCTGGAAGTTTTTCAATTACTGCTTCAATTACCTTCTGTTTATCCATCTATTCAGACTTTTTTATTCTTCTTGATTGAGTTTCAGAAGGTTGTACATTTCTAGGAATACATCCACTTGTTCTAGGTTGACCAGTTTGTTGGAATAGTATTTTTACAACCCTTTTCATTTCTTTGGGGTCAGTTGTTATTAAGCCCCTTTCATTTCTGATTGTTTATTTGGGATTTGGGTCCCCTCTCTTTGCTTTCTGGTAAGCCTGAAAGAAGTTCATCAATCTTATTTATCCTTTCAAAAAACCAGCTCTTGGTTTTGTTGATATTTTGTAGTGATTTTTTTTTTTTATTTCTTGGTAGTCATGTTATTTAATTCTGCTGTGATTTTTACTATTTCCTTCCTTCTGCTCAGTCTGGGCTTTCTTGTTGCTTTCTTTCTAATTCTTTAAGTTGTAGAGTTATATAATTTATTACCAGTTATTTTTGTTTTTTTGTGGCTGAAATGCTATGAACTTCTCTCTCAGAACTGCTTTCCGTATATACCATTGAATTTGAATTATTGTGTTTTCATTGTCATTACTTTCCAGGATGTTTTTAATTTCTTTTTTGATGTTTTTGATAACACAAACAAACATTGTTTAATAATGTACTATTTAGCCTGCAAGTATTTGAATTTTTGTTAATTTTTATTGGAGGTTATATCTAATATTAGAGGCCCAGTGCACAAAATTCTTCCATGAAGGGTGGTGGTGTTCCTTCAGACCAGCCTATACCCTCTCCAATCTGGGACTGCTGTCTCCTAATTGCTCACCTGCCGGCCTGCCTCCCTGCCTGGTCACCCCTAACTGCCCCCTGCCCCACCTAAAGCCTGATCGACCCTCACTGCCTCTACCTGCTGCTCTAATCACAACTAATTGCCCCACCAGCTGGCCTGGTCTCCCCTAACTGCCCTGTGATCGACCAGGTCACCTCCACCTGCCCCCTACCTACTAGCCTGGTTGCCGACAACTGCCCCTTCACCAGCCTAGTCACCTTTCACTGCCCCCCACCCCCCCACACACACACTGCAGGCCTAATCGCCCCCAACGAAGCCCCTGCCAGACTGGTCACCCCTAACTCTCCCCCTGTCAGTTTGGTCACCTCTTACTGCCCCATCACCCGCTAGCCTTGTCACATTCAACTGGTCCCCTAATGCGCTAGTTTCATTCTACAGTCCCCCTGTCTTCCTGGTTGCCCCTCAGAGCACCGCCACAGGCCTGGTTGCCCTACACAACTTGCTGTTCAGTTGTTTGTTTGTCCCTCACTAAGCCGCAACTGGCCTGGTCGCCCCAAGTAGCCTGCTGTCTAGTCGTTTGGTCGTGGCTCATTAAACACCCCCCTCCCGCCCCCCCCAACGCCCCCCCCCCGCTGCCAGTCTGGTCTCCCCATGCAGCCTGCTTGTTCAGTCACTTGGTTGTCCCTCACTAAACTCCCTGACAGCCAGGTCATAGGCAGCCATCTTGTTAGGGTGTGAGGAATAATTTGCATATTACCTCTTTATTATATAGCAGTATGCCTTTGTAATCAGAGAAGATGCTTGATATGACTTCCATCTTGTTTAATTTGAAGAGACTTTGCTTGTGTCTCAAGTGGTCTATCTTTGAAAATCTCCCATGTACACTTAAGTAGAATGTATATTCTGTATCTTTGGGATGAACTGTTCTGAAGATGTCAATTAAGTTTGTCTGATCTAGTGAGCTGTTTAGGATTGTTGTCCCCTGTGGTGGCCTTCATGTTAAAGTCTATTCTGTCAGATATGTTTATTCCTAGTCTAGCTTTTCTTTTCTTTTCCATTTGCATGCAAAATTCCCTTTCATTCTGTATGAGTCTTTTGTTTTGAGGTGGGTCTCTTGTTGACAGCGTATAGTTGAGTCATATTTTTGAATCCATTCTGCAACCCTACGCCTTTTGATTGGTGCATTTAGTCCATTAACTTTAAGGGTTATTATTGATAGATACTGATTTATTGCCATTTTAATTCTGTATGCCTAGGTTTCCCTCTCATTTCTTCTTCTCATTACAGTAGTCCCTTTAGGATTTCTTGTAAATCTGGTTTGTGGTGTTGTATTCTTTAGCCATTCTTTGTCTGGGAAGCTCGTTATTTAAACATCTATTTTGAATGACGGCCTTATTGGATATAGTAATCTTAGTCTCAGAACCTTGCTTTCCAGTACATTAAGTACTTCATGTCATTCCCTTCTGGCCTGTAGAGTTTCTGATGAGAAACCAGGTGTCAGCCCTCATTGGAACTTCATTGTAGGAAACACATTTCTTTTCTTTTGCTGCCTTGACAATTATCACTTTTTCTGTAATTTTTGGCACTTTAATTATTAAGTGTCTGGGAATGGGCCTGTTTGAGTTCTCCTTGTTTGTGGTTCTCTGTGGTTCCTGCACTTGTGTGACATTTTCCTTTAAGAAGTTAGGGAAGTTTTCTGCCATTGTTTCTTCAAACACCTTCTCTATGCCTTTCTCCCTTTCTGCCTCTTTGGGCACACACACTACTGTTA